>NC_142488.1:12487806-13112806 GCF_049115385.1 Moschus berezovskii | reverse complement strand
AACTGAACTGAACTGAACTGAACAGAGACAGAAAATCTCTAGGGCAGGGAGGACTGAAGGGAAATAGGGAGTGACAGCTAATGGGTATAGGATGTCTTTTGGCGGTGATGAAAATGTTCTCAAATTGATTGTGGTAACAGTTACACAACTCTGTAAATATACTAAAAACCATTGAACTGTATACTTTGAATAGGTGAATTGGATGCTATGTGAATTATATCTCAATAAGAAAGCTGTTATTAAAAACACACCTAGCTATATTGCACACTATGACTAGAGAAAAGTACATGCATAGAGAAAATTCAAATTTTAAAATGTTTTGTAATGTGATTATATAATTATAATGACAGAAGTTTTTAATGAACCCAATTAATGGAGAGCAATTAGCACAGGAATTTCCAAGTTAATTTTGTGAGCATTCCATATGGTCTTCAGTAAAGATTCATTTGATCAGTTTCAAGCCAGACTTAGAACATCTGGAGACGAGGACTGAAGAAGTAGGAGACAACTTTCCCTAAAAGTCAAATGTAGAAGACAGATTAAGAAGGTGACTGGCAAGCACACAGTAGGTCTGCATTCATATTAGCCAAGCAGAAATTTCTCGTGTTGCATCTGAGCCCCTTCTCTCTTCTCCCTGGCAGTTTCATTCTCTCCTGTAACTTTGACTTCTGAAGTCATGATCCCAAGGCTGTTTCCAGCATGAAGCTCTTTCCTGACTTTCAGAGTCCTGTAGCTATCTGCCTCTTGTAAATAATAAAGCTTATTAACAAACCACGTTCATTGTTATTAACCCTCTTCTTTTAGAATCAGCACTATTAAGAATATCTTTGACATTTTTTTGACCAAAGGCAAACTTATTTTTATTTGAACACTCCCCCTCAACACAGGGGCCATGCTAGTGGTAAGATGTGAGGGGAGTGTGAAAGGTAGGGGAAGGAATATAAAGCAGTCCTCCATTTGGAATCCAAAACAGATACATTTCGAAGACAACCCCGCCCTGCAACCCCTTTCTCAATCCTGCCACCAAGTCAGGAAATAGTAACATTGAGGTTGTCCACAAACAAATGCTGGAGAGTGTGTCGGAAGAAGAGAACCCTCCTACACTGTTGGTGGGAATGTAAACTGGTACAGCCGCGATGCAAACAGTATGGAGGTTCCTTAGAAAATGAAAAGTAGAGTTACCATATGACCCTGCAATCCTACTCCTGGGCATGTATCTGGAGAACAACAGGGTCTGAAAGGACACATGCACCCCATTGTTCATTGTGGCACCGTTTACAATAGCCAGGACATGGAAATCAGCAATCTAAATGTTCATGGGCAGATGAATGGAGAAAAATGCAGTACATATATACAATGCAATATTACTCAGCCTTGAAAAAGAATGAAATAATGCCATTTGTCTCAACATGGATGGACCTAGAGAAGATATGATTCAAATGAACTTATTTACAAAAAAGAATTCGACTCACAGACTTAGAGAACTTATGATTACCAGGGGGAAGGATGGGGGAAGAGATAGTTAGGGAGTTGGGGATGGACATGTACACACTGCTGTGTTTAAAAATGGATAACCATTTTTACAGAGTGGACCTACTGTATAGCACAGGGAATTCCACTCAACGTTCTGTGGCAGCCTGGATGAGAGGGGGATTCGGGGAAGAATGGATATATGTATATGTATGGTTGAGTCCCTTTGCTGTCCACATGAAACTCACAACATTGTTAATCAGCTGTACTCCAATATAAAGTAAAAAGTTTGAAAAAAAAATTGAGGTTGTCAAGAATAGGATCAAATCATCTCACAGATACTGACAAGAAGCCACAAATGCCTCAAAATAGAAGGAGACATATTTTGGAGATAATTTGCTCCCTGCTCTGTGTTCATGTTCCACACGCATTAGCCCATTTAAACCTCGCATCAACTGCAAAGCAGGTGCTAATAACATTCATATATTCAGATGGATCCAGGCCGGCATAGTAAGTTGCTCAAGACTACACAGCTAGGAAGTGAGAGAATGAGAATTCAGGTACAGGCAGTCAGACTCCACTGCCTCACTCTGTAGATCAGAGTCCCTTCACCTTGGCACTAGTGACATTTGGCGCCAGGTAATACTGTGCCATGAAGGATGTCCTGTGTACTGTAGGGTGTTTAGTTAGCAACATTGCTGGCCTCTACCCACTAGATGTCAAAAGCAACAACCTGGTAGTGACAATCAAAAATGACTCCAATGTTGTCAAATGTCTCCTGGGGGTAAAATTACCTCCAGTTGAGAACCACTGCTATAGCTGGGGAGAAAACAAACAAACAAACCTAGCTTAGAGATTAAGTAAAGTGCCAATCTGTGACAACTAGTAAACAGCCCAACCTGGATTCAAATTCAGGATGACCTAATAGCATATGCTATTATGCTCCATTGGTCAAGATGGCAGAAAAATCAAGAGCAGAGAAAAAGACAGGAGGAACAAAATAAAATAAGAGTATTCTTTGGGAATGATTTGCTTTTATTTAAAGCAAAACAAACAGAGTGGTCCCTAAAGACTATTAAAGAAACAGACTGTTAAGAATTGTTCAAGAAGGAGCCCCTAACCTGCGTAAGCTTAACTAAGAGTTAGCAGTGTTTCCTAAGCTCCGCTTTACATTAAAATCACCTTGAGAGCTTTAAAAATACTGATATCTGAGTCCCAGCCCCTAGAGATTGTAATTTAAACGTTCTGGAATGTGGCCAGGGTTGGTGGTTTTTAAAAGCTCTCCACACTGCTAGTGTGAATCCAAAGCTAAGAACCACTGCTATAATAAATGATTCAGCTAGTACTTTATTCCTATGGGTCTTACCAATTATGCATGTTAAATTGATTGCATTTGTTTAGCTTAAAAGAAAACCAAATGGTTACCAAATAAATTGAGTACATACATTATTCTCAACAATTATCAAGCTACTGACTGATCATCAAATTTGTAGATGTTCATAGCATCCTATAACCAGAAAGGAAAGTATTCTCTAGTTCCTAACCTTTTCTTGTCTCCTGTCACATTTCCAGTAGAAAAAGAGCCAAAAAAAGATGGAAAGGATATGGATTATTTCATAATTTTTCACAACATTGTAAACATGTGATGGAAGAATTTTTTAATTACTGGGTAAAATGTACTTTGGAATTGTTTAAGGACCCTAAATAGTTTCTTTTGGATTATTCCAATGTTTGGTGAAAATATTCTTTAAAAATTTAACCTTGTCCCTACCATCATGAACAATCCAGAATTCAATAGATGTTTCAGTTTCCAAAATGTGATTTATTCAGATAACAAAAGGACATTGTCATTGTCATTAATATAGCTTTCAAACTATGGAAAAAAGAACCATGTACTCAATTAACTTTCAGTCAGACAGTATTTTCTAATCTAGACACAACACTGCTATTCACTCCAAATATATTGCCTTTCATTCCCTGGACAGTCTATACCTGCCCAGAGTAAGCAATAAAGCAGGATAAACCTTCCCATCATTCTCAAGTACTAACGATCATTTCTAACCATGGTGAACAAAAATTTATCTTTCAACCAGTATTCTGAAGAATAGGGGGTGGGTTTGCTCTGTGTGCGTGTGTATGTGTGTGTGTGTGTGGCAATTGACAATTTTTGTGTGTATTATCTTTCAATAAAGAGAAAGTTTGGAAGTGTAATCAGTTTTCCCAGACCCTGGAAGTCCATAAATGCCTTCAAGAGTGGGGTGGAATTCAATAAATTATGATAGACACTCTCTTCAGAGGGTGTCTACACGCCCAATATGGCCACCATTGAGTTGAAGTCTTACTTTAGACACCAGAACTAAAAGAAAATCGCACTGGCCCTGGGTAGCAGAAATAACCAAGTTTATGTAACACATATATTCACTGAGAGTTGTGTTATTTAATTTAGTTGATTATATTTAATTCCATTTTAATTGGACAAATGGTCCACTCTACTCCTACAGTTCTTTATTTTACAAAAAAAAGAAGAAAAAATTGGAGGGAGGAAGTATAAATGTGTAGTTCTTTTGAATCTCCATGGCATCTAGCAAACTACTTTGTATGTTAAAATATGCCTTATATGTTCAAAATCTATGCTATTTAGTAGTTGGCTGAGGGAAAAGATCCTTGAATCACATCATTTATTATTCTCTGGTTTGTTTCGTGCAGTATCTGTTCCTTTGTAAACTGGAGGTAAATTTGTACCAGGATGAAGCCTATGAATGGCAAGGATGAAGTGGCACAGGGAAAGAATGGAGCAGATGCAAGCGTGCACTTTTCATGACTATTGATTGAATGACTCTGCTTTCAGTTTCCATTGATTTGTCGGCACTGACTGGATTTACTACTACTGTGCCTTGTTTCTTTTGAAAAAAAATTTTTAGTGAAATATATCGATATACAACGTTGTGTTAATTTCTGCTCTACAACAGGGTGACTTGGTTATACACATATCTACATTTTTTAATATTCTTTTCCATTATGGTTTATCCCAGGAGATTGGATATAGTTCCCTGTGCTGGCAAGCCACTCCAGTACTCTTGCCTAGAAAATCCCATGGATAGAGGAGCCTGGTAGGCTGCAGTCTGTGGGGTCGCTAAGGATCGGACACGACTGAGTGACCTCACTTTCACTTTTTACTTTCACACATGGGAGAAGGAAATGGCAACCCACTCCAGTGTTCTTGCCTGGAGAAACCCAAGGACGGGGGAGCCTGGTGGGCTTCCGTCTGTGGGGTCACACAGAGTGAAGTGACTTAGCAGCAGCAGTAGCAGCAGTTCTGCAGTAGAACTGTGTTTTGTTTCTGTGAGTCTATATTTTATTTGCCCTGGAGCAGTATCTCCCTTGTGCATAGGTCATTTCCCTGAGACCTCCGTGTATCCAGGAAACAGCCGAGAGCCAAGAAGGAAGTCAAAATACTTCTGAGCAACTAAAATAGACGTGACTGTGTCTCCACTGTTCAAACACACAAAGCCAAAAGCTCTTTGGAGCTTTCTGCACATAATTCTAGCAAACCTGATTGTATGATTTTCTAACAGGGCATATTAGAAGCAGCAAATCTGGTGGGAGATTAGGACGGAAAGGCTGCCAAAGACTGAGATGCTGGCAACCACAAAAATGACACCTGACAGGCGGCAAGAGAGAAAAAGACCGCACAGCAAAAAAGAAAACCCGTCAAAATACATCAAGGAAATCAAAACTCAGCAGAGATTTGATCATTCCACATAGAGGCAAATAACCCTATACTTCAACTACACACAAAAATATCATTGTATTCTAGCATGGGAAAGAAACTGACATTTATTACAGTAAGCATGAGATAGAAACGAATATGTTCAGGAAATTGTAGGAGACGGCAGGAGAGTATGCAATACATTTTAGAAAGATTTCTAGCCAAAACGGTTTTGTTATTGTTTTTGTGTTAAGAGGAATAAGAATCAGTAAACAGAAAAAAATCGGATCCATAAGTCATTTACATATGCCACTTCTTCCCTAGCATACTGGATTCATTAGGCATGTATTTAGAACAAAGCATGAAAATCTCTTTTAAAACGTCAGGTTCTGCAAATATCACTATAACAGCAATAATGTGATTTAGGAAGGAGCGAGACACACACATAGACTAAGATATAGAAAGAAAGAGACTGCTAACTTTCTGCCATGGCAGAGGTTAGTACCATGCCTTTTCACAGCCACATCTGCTGTCAATTTCAATTATGACACATAACTCATTCTGCTTTTAAATAAAGTCATCACTATCATTCATCAGATCATGCACTTATGTAATATTCATAATGTTCATTCTCATGCCTGCCTAATATTCCATGTTCCTAAATTGCTTCCAATTTCACCAATTATCCATAAACAGTACTGTAATAAACATCTCCACATATATAGCTATTATGTCCTTTTATAGTTTTGTGTTACTATCAAAAGAGAAAATTCCTCAAACTGGCATTAGAAATAGCTCTAAAATGAGAAACTTTCCAGGTGGTCTAATGGCTGAGGGGGCCCTGGTTGGATCCCTAGTCAGGGACCTAGACCCCCACATGGCACAACTAAAGATTCTGCATGCCCCCTGAAGATCAAAGATCTTGAGTGCCACAACTAAGCCCTGGTGCAGCCAAATAGAGAAATCAAAAGAAAGGAAGAAAGAAACATTATCTGAAGAGTGACCTACTTTACAAGGTGGCGGTAAAAAAGAAAAGTCGTAGCACTATCAAAGCCCTCTTCCCAGATTAGCAGCAGTCTGAACCTCTCATCTGGAGCCTGCTTCCTCCCACCGCCCTAAATTGCCCAAGAACCTGGAGATTCATTCAGTCAACCGCTTCACAGATAGAAAACTGCAGGTTCTGGCTGCCATCTGGTGGACATTTCATGACAGTGGTTGTTGAATTCAGATCCATTTATCTAAGGAGCTCTGGCTGTTACACATTAAGCACAGCGGTGAAGAGGACCTGGTGGGCTTCATTGTTTCTCTATTAACTGATGAAGACAGGCTCAAAGAAGTAGTGACTAGATCAAGGTCACACAAGTAAGGGACAAAGTCAGATCTTCCATCCCCTACAATAAGTCTTTGTCCATTTCATGAGCTCTTGTATATGAATACAATTATCCAGGCCAAGCAAAATCTGAAAACAGTGGGGGAAATGTTATAAACCTGATTTTCTCTTAATCTATAAGAGGGATACTGCACAGTATCTTTAGGTGGGTGTGTTTTACTTCTCTGTCATGACCTGTAAGATATCTTGTGAGAACAGAAAACATGCTATATGTGAGATGAAGCTCTCAGAAACCCTGACACATTGTTGGGTACCAGTGATTTTAGCTGGGTGAAGTTAACAATATTATTTAGGCATTGCTGTTGTTCAGTCGCTAAGTCTTATCAGGCTATTTGCAACCCCATGGACAGCAGCATGCAAGGCTTCTTGTCCACAGTTTCCCAGAGTTTGTTCTATGGAGTCAGTGATGTCATTCAACCATCTCTTCCTCTGTCGCCCCCCTCTCCTTCTTTCCCAGCATCAGGGTCTTTTCCAATGAGTCAGTTCTTCACATCAGGTGGCCAAAGTATTGGCGCTTCAGCATCAGTCCTTCCACTGAATGTTCAGGGCTGATGTCCTTTAGGATGGACTGATTTGATCTCCTTGCAGTCCAAGGGACTCTCAAGAGTCTTCTTCAGCACCACAGTTCAAAAGCATCATTTAGAGATGAGCTTTTACCTAATCCTGAGGTTGTTGAAGATAAAATAACTTTAAATAACAATGTGAAAGAAGAGAATTGGAAATTCACTTGGCAAAAAAATATATTATGGAACTTTTGGTGCACAGTTCCACTCATTTAAATATGATAACATATGTCACTGTAGTGTTAGGGCCGTAAGAATAAGGCACTTCCCTTTACATTCCTCCATTAATAACTATGTACCATGTGCCATCTGGTGGATGAAGATGGGTACTGTTTTGTGGGTTTAATCCATAGACATAACGGTGCTTTACAATTATAGCTATTTAAGCAAAATTTTTATTACTTGAAAGCTGGATAACCTTTCAGAAATTAGTTGGTTCTATCCCACACCAATACCCTAATTATCTTTTTAAATTACTGATATAGAATTTCATCTACCAAAGTTTCAAAACCATTAAAGAGAAGCTCAGAAAAAAACTAAAGGAAGTTCCCACCCCCCCACAAAAAATAAGCTCAGAATATTCAGTATGATCAGTTGACCAGGACTCTCGTTACTTCTCAAAAAAGTACTGATCGTTTAATAAGATAATATAAACAGGGATTAATCTTTTGCATGTTTTCCACATCTCAAGAAATTTCATAAGAAGCCCTTCATTATCCTATTTAAGTTTGCAGATATCCAAATAATCACAATTATTGTCCCATTTCATTTCTTTTTTAAAATTTTACTGGAGTATAGTTGATTTATACTGTTGTGTTAAATTTCTGCTGTACAGCAAAGTGAATCAGTTATATATATATATTCTTTTTCATATCCTTTTCCATTATCTTTTCTCACAGGATAGTTCCTTGTGCTATACGTAAGATGTTATTGTTTATCCATTCTTTATAGTAACGTAATAGTTTGGCAAAAAAATATATTATGGAACTTTTGGTGCACAGTTCCACTCATTTAAATATGATAACATATGTCACTGTAGTGTTAGGGCCGTAAGAATAAGGCACTTCCCTTTACATTTCTCCATTAATAACTATGTACCATGTGCCATCTGGTGGATGAAGATGGGTACTGTTTTGTGGGTTTAATCCATAGACATAACGGTGCTTTACAATTATAGCTATTTAAGCAAAATTTTTATTACTTGAAAGCTGGATAACCTTTCAGAAATTAGTTGGTTCTATCCCACACCAGTACCCTAATTATCTTTTTAAATTACTGATATAGAATTTCATCTACCAAAGATTCAAAACCATTAAAGAGAAGCTCAGAAAAAAACTAAAGGAAGTTCCCACCCCCCCACAAAAAAATAAGCTCAGAATATTCAGTATGATCAGTTGACCAGGACTCTCGTTACTTCTCAAAAAAGTACTGATCGTTTAATAAGATAATATAAACAGGGATTAATCTTTTGCATGTTTTCCACATCTCAAGAAATTTCATAAGAAGCCCTTCATTATCCTATTTAAGTTTGCAGATATCCAAATAATCACAATTATTGTCCCATTTCATTTCTTTTTTAAAATTTTACTGGAGTATAGTTGATTTATACTGTTGTGTTAAATTTCTGCTGTACAGCAAAGTGAATCAGTTATATATATATATTCTTTTTCATATCCTTTTCCATTATCTTTTCTCACAGGATAGTTCCTTGTGCTATACGTAAGATGTTATTGTTTATCCATTCTTTATAGTAACGTAATAGTTTGGCAAAAAAATATATTATGGAACTTTTGGTGCACAGTTCCACTCATTTAAATATGATAACATATGTCACTGTAGTGTTAGGGCCGTAAGAATAAGGCACTTCCCTTTACATTTCTCCATTAATAACTATGTACCATGTGCCATCTGGTGGATGAAGATGGGTACTGTTTTGTGGGTTTAATCCATAGACATAACGGTGCTTTACAATTATAGCTATTTAAGCAAAATTTTTATTACTTGAAAGCTGGATAACCTTTCAGAAATTAGTTGGTTCTATCCCACACCAGTACCCTAATTATCTTTTTAAATTACTGATATAGAATTTCATCTACCAAAGATTCAAAACCATTAAAGAGAAGCTCAGAAAAAAACTAAAGGAAGTTCCCACCCCCCCACAAAAAAATAAGCTCAGAATATTCAGTATGATCAGTTGACCAGGACTCTCATTACTTCTCAAAAAAGTACTGATCGTTTAATAAGATAATATAAACAGGGATTAATCTTTTGCATGTTTTCCACATCTCAAGAAATTTCATAAGAAGCCCTTCATTATCCTATTTAAGTTTGCAGATATCCAAATAATCACAATTATTGTCCCATTTCATTTCTTTTTTAAAATTTTACTGGAGTATAGTTGATTTATACTGTTGTGTTAAATTTCTGCTGTACAGCAAAGTGAATCAGTTATATATATATATTCTTTTTCATATCCTTTTCCATTATCTTTTCTCTCAGGATAGTTCCTTGTGCTATACGTAAGATGTTATTGTTTATCCATTCTTTATAGTAACGTAATAGTTTGGCAAAAAAATATATTATGGAACTTTTGGTGCACAGTTCCACTCATTTAAATATGATAACATATGTCACTGTAGTGTTAGGGCCGTAAGAATAAGGCACTTCCCTTTACATTTCTCCATTAATAACTATGTACCATGTGCCATCTGGTGGATGAAGATGGGTACTGTTTTGTGGGTTTAATCCATAGACATAACGGTGCTTTACAATTATAGCTATTTAAGCAAAATTTTTATTACTTGAAAGCTGGATAACCTTTCAGAAATTAGTTGGTTCTATCCCACACCAGTACCCTAATTATCTTTTTAAATTACTGATATAGAATTTCATCTACCAAAGATTCAAAACCATTAAAGAGAAGCTCAGAAAAAAACTAAAGGAAGTTCCCACCCCCCCACAAAAAAATAAGCTCAGAATATTCAGTATGATCAGTTGACCAGGACTCTCGTTACTTCTCAAAAAAGTACTGATCGTTTAATAAGATAATATAAACAGGGATTAATCTTTTGCATGTTTTCCACATCTCAAGAAATTTCATAAGAAGCCCTTCATTATCCTATTTAAGTTTGCAGATATCCAAATAATCACAATTATTGTCCCATTTCATTTCTTTTTTAAAATTTTACTGGAGTATAGTTGATTTATACTGTTGTGTTAAATTTCTGCTGTACAGCAAAGTGAATCAGTTATATATATATATTCTTTTTCATATCCTTTTCCATTATCTTTTCTCACAGGATAGTTCCTTGTGCTATACGTAAGATGTTATTGTTTATCCATTCTTTATAGTAACGTAATAGTTTGGCAAAAAAATATATTATGGAACTTTTGGTGCACAGTTCCACTCATTTAAATATGATAACATATGTCACTGTAGTGTTAGGGCCGTAAGAATAAGGCACTTCCCTTTACATTTCTCCATTAATAACTATGTACCATGTACCATCTGGTGGATGAAGATGGGTACTGTTTTGTGGGTTTAATCCATAGACACAACAGTGCTTTATAATTATAGCTATTTAAACAAAATTTTTTATTACTTGAAAGCTGGATAACCTTTCAGAAATTAGTTGGTTCTATCCAACACCAATCCCCTAATTATCTTTTTAAATTACTGATATAGAATTTCATCTACCAAAGATTCAAAACCATTAAAGAGAAGCTCAGAAAAAAACTAAAGGAAGTTCCCCCCCACAAAAAAATAAGCTCAGAATATTTAGTATGATCAGTTGACCAGGACTCTCGTTACTTCTCAAAAAAGTACTGATCGTTTAATAAGATAATATAAACGGGGATTAATCTTTTGCATGTTTTCCACATCTTAAGAAATTTCATAAGAAGCCCTTCATTATCCTATTTAAGTTTGCAGATATCCAAATAATCACAATTATTGTCCCATTTCATTTCTTTTTTAAAATTTTACTGGAGTATAGTTGATTTATACTGTTGTGTTAAATTTCTGCTGTACAGCAAAGTGAATCAGTTATATATATATATTCTTTTTCATATCCTTTTCCATTATCTTTTCTCACAGGATAGTTCCTTGTGCTATACGTAAGACGTTATTGTTTATCCATTCATTATAGTAACATAATAGTTTGGCAAAAAAATATATTAGGCAACTTTTGGTGTACAGTTACACTCATTTAAATATGATAACATATGTCACTGTAGTGTTAGGGCCGTAAGAATAAGGCACTTCCCTTTACATTTCTCCATTAATAACTATGTACCATGTGCCATCTGGTGGATGAAGATGGGTACTGTTTTGTGGGTTTAATCCATAGACATAACGGTGCTTTATAATTATAGTTATTTAAGCAAAATTTTTTATTACTTGAAAGCTGGATAACCTTTCAGAAATTAGTTGGTTCTATCCCACACCAATCCCCTAATTATCTTTTTAAATTACTGATATAGAATTTCATCTACCAAAGATTCAAAACCACTAAAGAGAAGCTCAGAAAAAAACTAAAGGAAGTTCCCACCCCCCCCCAAAAAAAATAAGCTCAGAATATTCAGTATAATCAGTTGACCAGGACCCTCGTTACTTCTCAAAAAAGTACTGATCGTTTAATAAGATAATATAAACAGGGATTAATCTTTTGCATGTTTTCCACATCTCAAGAAATTTCATAAGAAGCCCTTCATTATCCTATTTAAGTTTGCAGATATCCAAATAATCACAAAGATTGTCCCATTTCATTTCTTTTTTAAAATTTTACTGGAGTATAGTTGATTTATACTGTTGTGTTAAATTTCTGCTGTACAGCAAAGTGAATCAGTTATATATATATATTCTTTTTCATATTCTTTTCCATTAGCTTTTCTCACAGGATAGTTCCTTGTGCTATATGTAAGATGTTATCGTTTATCCATTCTATATAGTAACGTAATAGTTTGCATCTCCTAATCCCAAATGCCCAATCTATCCCTCCCCAACCCTGTTCCATTTCATTTCACCCTTGAAGGTAACCAGTATTCATTCCCATGTAGTATGATAGGCTGTGATGATGCAGAACCAAATGAGGCCAGGCCCCAGCTCTCAGGTGTTGTACCATTGAATGAAAGATGCTGAGAAGTAAATCTACAACTGTAGAATCACGTGTGTCACATGGCCCAAATCTCCCTTTGATAAAGGACTTGTCCCAGTGGCCGAGAGCCACCTCATCCAGTGCCATGCACCTTTCCAGGGGCTCAAGTCTACCTACAGCTCCGTGTGGGGAAATATAGGCCCGGCCATCTTGACCCTACTTCCGACCATTCAGAAACTCCCAACCAATTTCTGCACAACACTCAGGCGACAGAGGGGCACCCGAGGGATCCAAAGAGGCCCACAAGATTAGCTTTGACTTCCATACCTGGCGGGATGTTTCATACTTGTGCAACCCTGAGGGGGACTCTGGAGCTGGGTGTCTCAGTCCAGGGTTATTCTGAACGACTTCCACCCCTCCCAGGATTCAATGACAGGAGACCGCCGTGACATATGGCTTTAAGGACCGTGGAAGTCAGTGGCGCTCTTTTAAGGAACGGTTCTCAACTGGGGGCAAATTTGACCCTCCCCGGCATGGGCATGGGAAATTTGGCAACCTTTGGTGGTGACAAATGGTGCTATTAGCATGCAGTGAATAGAGGCCAAGAATGCTGCTAAAAATCCTACAATGCCCAGGAGCCTCGGAGGTCAATCGCGCCAAGGGTCAGAAGCCCTGCTTTGATGAGTCCCTTCTCTTAAAGGACCCGTTAAAGCTTTGCTAAAATCCAGTTAAGGTTTATTTATAATTCGAGTTTAAGGCCTGAGGCTAACGAAAGAAAATATCAGGCAAGAGGGTGAGGAATGGTAGCATTTATTTCCACCAGATGGCGCCAAAGACAGGTAAAAAGATCAGGCACGAGGGTGAGGCATGATACGATTTGTTTCCACCAGATGGCGCCAAAAGACAAGTTAAAAAATCAGGCACGAGCGTGAGGAATAGTAAGATATATTTCCACCAGATGGCGCCAAAAGACAAGTTTTTAAAAATCCAGTTTTTAAAACTCTCTTCAGACGCCAGTTTCTCCTCAAGGCTAGATGTCTGGAGTAACAATGACCATCTTTCCAAAAGGGATTGTTACTTTTTAAGTGCTTATTTGTCCTCACCATGGATATTTTCATGCATATGAATGACAATGAATAATAATGAAAACTGCCTGGAAGATGAAAAAAACAGGGCAACCTCCTCAGTCAGCTATGGAATTTCCACTCCCTGTAGCAACCAGTGTGTGGGAGAATCAAGCTATTTTCCCACCTTCATGATCTCACTTTTAGCTGGCTACCTGGCCAGCAGACAGTGCCAAGACTCCTTTACCCTTAGGATGGCTGAGTGATGACCTTTTGGCCATTAGTGGGATTGGAGCAGAAGTGTAGGAAACAGAGTAGTAGTTAAAGCAGTGATTCTCAACTGGGGAGACGTTGTCACTTTGCCCCTAAGGGACATTTGGCAGGTCTGGGGACATTTTCTGACTGTCAAAACTGGTGGGGTGGGGGGAGATATGTACTGGCATCTAATGGGTAGAAGTACAACACACAAACAACAAAGTACAACACACAAGAAAACTCCCAGAATACAGAATTATTGAGCCTCAAATGTGAATTATGTTGAGGTAGGGAAACCATACCTTACCAGTGGTCCCCAACATTTTTAGTACCAGGGACTGGTTTTGTCAAAGATATTTTTGCCATGCACCTGGGCAGAGTGGGGATGGTTTGGGGATGATTCAAGCACATTCCATTTATGGTGCACTTTATTTCTATTATTACTGCATCAGCTCCACCTCAGATCATCAGTCATTAGATCGAGGAGGTTGGGACTCCTGCCTCAGATGGAAGTGGCTTCACCTTTCTTCCTTCCCACTGGCTAGAAGAAAGGTGCAATGGTGTACCATCTTGGACCACGTGTGCCAAGGCAGCAAACTGGAGAGTCTGAACCTACAGTTCAGTTCAGTTCAGTCGCTCAGTCGTGTCCGACTCTCCGCGACCCCATGAATCACAGCACGCCGGGCCTCCCTGTCCATCACCAACTCCCGGAGTTCACTCAAACTCATGTCCACAAGAGTCAGTGATGCCATCCGGCCATCTCATTCTCCGTCGTCCCCTTCTCCTCCCGCCCCCAACCTTTCCCAGCATCAGAGTCTTTTCCAGTGAGTCAACTCGTCGCATGACGTGGCAAAAGTATTGCAGTTTCAGCTTTAGCATCAGTCCTTCCAATGAACACCCAGGATCGATCTCCCTTAGAATGGACTGGTTGGATCTCCCTGCGGTACAAGGGACTTTCAAGAGTCTTCTCTAACACCACAGTTCAAAAGCATCAATTCTTCGGCGATCAGCTTTCTTCACAGTCCAACTCTCACATCCATACATAACCACGGGAAATACCATAGCCTACAAGGTAGGTGGAATTTGAGTCCCTGGCCTGGTGCATCTCCCTTACAATTCTGAACACCTTACATCCAGACAGAGAGAATATATATGAGTGTGTATATACACATACTGACAGTACTATTGTATACAAGTCATCGAACTCCGGTAACTACACGGCCTGAAACACATCCACCCCAGGTCTGCTTCATTGTGCTTTTCCTACATGGGCCCCCTGAGCTCTTTCTCCCTGGTACCTTCCCTTCTCTCTTCCCTTCCTCCCCTGATATGGTTTCTTCCCCCCCAGTAGAGATTCCACCAGGACCCAATTGATTTATCAGACTCAATCCTTACCCAGATTTTTCCAGAAGACACCACATCCCTACTCTCCCCCCACCCTTCTGTCCTTTGATATCTTAATTCCTCCCACATCCACCTTCTGGAGGACAAATCTTGTCTAAAATAACCACCCTCAATATAAACACACTTTCTGGCCCTTCAGTTCAGTTCAGTTCAGTCGCTCAGTCATGTCCCACTCTCCGCGACGCCATGAATCACAGCACGCCAGGCCTCCCTGTCCATCACCAAATCCCGGAGTTCACTCAAACTCATGTCCACAGTCAGTGATGCCATCCAGCCATCTCATTCTCTGTCGTCCCCATCTCCTCCTGCCACCAACCTTTCATAGCATCAGAGTCTTTTCCAGTGAGTCAACTCGTCGCATGACGTGGCAAAAGTATTGCAGTTTCAGCTTTAGCATCAGTCCTTCCAATGAACACCCAGGATTGATCTCCTTTAGAATGGACTGATTGGATCTCCTTGTAGTCCTAGGGACTCTCAAGAGTCTTCTCCAACACCACAGTTCAAAAGCATCAATTCTTCAGCGATCAGCTTTCTTCACAGTCCAACTCTCACATCCATACATGACCACGGGAAAAACCATAGCCTTGACTAGACGGACCTTGGTTGGCAAAGTAATGTCTCTGCTTTTTAATATACTCTCTAGGTTGGTCATAACTTTCCTTCCAAGGAGTAAGCGTCTTTTAATTTCCTGGCTGCAATCAGCATCTGCAGTGAATTTGGAGCCCAAAAAATAAAGTCTGACACTGTTTCCACTGTTTTTCCATCTATTTCCCATGAAGTGATGGGACCAGATGCCATGATCTTTGTTTTCTGGCCCTTACCCAGCTATATTTTCTGCACAGAACTTAACCACTGTGTACAATGATGTTATTAATTGTCTGTGCTCTACTCAACAGAGTGTTCACTATTTGAGGTAAAAAAAAAACTGCCTTGTTTACCACCATATATCCAGTAAATGGATTAACACGGTCCCATAGACATATGTCCCACTCCAGTACTCTTGCCTGGAAAATCCCATGGACGGAGGAGCCCGGTAGGCTGCAGCCCATGGGATCACGAAGAGTCGGACACGACTGAGGGACTTCACTTTCACTTTTCACTTTCATGCATTGGAGAAGGAAATGGCGACCCACTCCAGTGTTCTTGCCTGGAGAATCCCAGGGATGGGGGAGCCTGGTGGGCTTCCGTCTATGGGGTCGCACAGTCGCACACGACTGAAGCAACTTAGCAGCAGCAGCAGCATAGACATATATAATATGCAATATTCATACAATATGTCTTGCATGTCCCATATAGAATGCTGAATGTTCTAGTAGCCATATTAATAAGGTAAAAGATAAAGGTGAAATTAAATTTAATCTTATTTAACCTAAACGGTCCTTCCCTAACATGTTGTCACTATTTCAAAGTGAGATATCTTCCATTCTTCTTCTCAAACAAATTCTGCAGTGGCTACTGTGTAATTTACCCTTAAAGCCCACCTCAATATAGGCTACATCTCAAGCTCTCAACAGCCACACAGGGCAAATGGCTGTGGTGGACTGTGCAGATATGGAATAATACCTGACCATAGTGGGCATCCATACAGATTTGTTACTTTTCTTCCACAGTATTTGATTCTTCTAGAGTATAAGAATAACATGGTAATAACGTTCACACCATTGATAAAGCCTAATTGAACTAGCCATCTACTCTTATTAGGTATTTGTTTCCAATCTCCGGTTTTTGAAATAATTCTGCAATGAGCATCCGGTTTATGTGTGTTTTTCTTTAGGATAAATTCTCAGAAGTGAACATTCTAGTACAAAAATATGCCCCCTCTCTGCGCTTGCTACATTTTGCCAAATCACCCCAGGAGGGTATGCCACTTAGATTTCCAGTGATTTATGCTTGTTTATTATTGATCCTTTGTGACCCTAACAGCAGAAATATTGCTCATTATTGTGATGATAAAAATGCTAATTAATAGGCACTAATTTTTGTCTGCTATCATACACCAGGCACTGTGCACTGGTATTAGCCACTTTTTCGGGGCAAGAACCCGAGGCTTAGGGAGGCTAGAATCGGACTCAAACGCATCTCTGGATGACTATTTCAAAGTCGGGGTGTTTCCTCCTGGGCCACAACCACGCTCCATTTAAAAAAAATAAAAAGGAAAAGGCTAACTAAACACAAGGGAACGAAGGTGAGAATGTTGAGAGAAGAGCGAAGAGTTAAATGCCAAGAAACTGTTGTGGACACGGGCCGGCGCAGAGACGAACGCACCCCGCCCACTGCCCGATCGATACCGAGTGCCGCGATCAGATCACGATAACGGCCGTCCCCACGCTCCACCTCAAGAGGAGGAGCCCCACTCCGCGCCACGCCCCTTGCGTGGTGCGGAACGTGGCGCTGATGTGACGTCACCGCGGGGTGGGCGGGAGTTCCGGGGCGTCGCAATCAGGTGATCCGCGCCGGAAACTTTCTTCTAGTCACCCCGGTAACCGCCTCCAACTAGCTTCAGCCAGTTTCCCGTCGGAAGTAGGTCCCAGCTCGCCAACCGCCCAGGATTCACAAGCTACGAGCCCTCGAGGTGATGCGTCCCCTCTGGGGACGGTTGGGTTTCATTTGGGGAGTGAAGGAAGAGCCTGGAGTCCCCTGAGCCAGACTTCCTCTGAGGCCAGGAGAGCTTAGAGCATGGCTATCACATTGTCGTATTTATCACCATCCCGCGGCAAAAGGTGGGCCAGAGGCCCGTGAGACCCCCTAAATCATTGGTGGTGAATTTTGAGAGGGGACGGGAACCAGAGCCTCTCAGCTCTGCCGTGCATCAGAATCACTGGGTGGCTTTAAAATGCCCGGGCCTCCATCCCAGACCAGTTAAGTTCATCGAAGTGGGGCCCAGGTATCGGTTATTTTTATGAAAGCCCCACCCCCACCCCGCGCCATGCGATTCTGATATGCCAGGTAACACTTTAAGCTCGGTCTGAAAAGTGAAGTCGCTTTGCCCACCCAGCCCAGTATCGGAACAGAAGATAGCTCAGGTCAGCCTCATTCTTCGAAGGATGTCTAGGATATTGGCCCGTCTACTCAAAAATTGGGATTTTCTCTTTTCCCTCGCATGTTGACCTCCATGGGATATCAGAGGTTTTGATGGAAGCTATCTGGAGAATATTTGGCACCTACAGTCTTCTCTACTCCTTACCTGTGGGGGTGGAGAAGGTCTTTTCCCTCTTTTCTTCCTTAGTAATTAAGTGAAGTCAAACCAGTGGCCAACGAAGTACCTTTTAGCTCTGAAATCTTGAGAGTTCCTTAGCATAGACCACATGTTTCTGAACAATTTTTTTTTCAGGAATGATTTTTAAAGTTGTTTCACAAGCTAAGTTCTGTATTCAGCTGTTTTTCACCTTAAGTCAGAACATTACTTTAAAGTCTAGACTGAAGATTAATAACACAAATCACATTTCTGGCATTACTTTCAAGAGTTCCCATGAATTGTGGGGTGGGTGTAACCTTTACAAGTACAGTTTATACTAATATAGTTTATAGGAATAACAGTCCCTTTGGGATGGCATTGTGAACAGAAATCGTATATTTTCAAAGACCGTTAGCTAGTAACTCTGGATTGGCATAACTGAAGGCAAGTTCACAGTAAGGCCTACAGATCTCTGATTATTTGTTGCTGTGCTAGGCAAGTATATAAACTAAAGCTCCAGAGAGAATTTTCATTCTAAAAGTGTTTTATAGATGGCAAAGGATTATTTTGTTTTTTAGGGTGCAACATTTAAGGATAGGGTGAGATGAGAAGGATAGGAAGAAAAATTGAACAAATAAGCATATAATAGAGGTTGGAGAATTCACAAATAGATGCGGAACTCTTGGAACTGCATTCCAAGTAACTATTTCCAAGTGACTGGTTCCAGATAACTAGTCATGGTTAGAGCCTTTTTGGTTAATTTCCCATTGCCTGTTGTGTTCATGAGTCAGGAGTTAATTTTGTTTAAGGGTGTCCTTGTATTTCACACAGGGAATTGGTGAGTTAGTGACATGGGGATTGGTAAACTTGGGAATAAATCCATTCACAAATCCCTCACCCTTGCTGACAGATGAACCAGTGCCATTCAGTGGGAGCAATATGATTTGTATGAAAGAGAAGAATTGTTAACTAGCCTTTCAGCCTTTCTGCTTCCCCCCCTGTGCCTTCTTTGTGATATTGCTTCTTTTTGCAACAACCAGAAGAGTAAACTGGGGTTTGGGATGGAGGGAATGAAAAGGAAATCAAACTCAGGTTTGGGGCTCCTTCACCCATCAGTTTGAACTGTTAGAGGCAGAGAGGCCTTCTGAACCCGAGCTCGTGGCTTGTAGGAGGCCTGTTCCTGGCAGAAATGGAGCTTGGCCTGCTGAGAGTGGGAAAAGGCCATGCAGACTTGAGCCATCTCTGATGTCCAAATCACTGAGCAGGGACCGTGCCAAGCCGCAGGAGGGAGCCTCTGAGGGCAGCAAACCAGATGAATTTGCCAGCCTCAGATTGTAGCTAGGGGTGACAAGAAGAAGCTGCGCTCCCAAAAAACCTCCTTTTCTCATAGGAAGTTGCTACCAGCATGTGTGTTATTGGGAGACATCTTTGATAGGGTTATTACCGCATATCCAGAGAGTCCTTAGAACTGCATGTGACTCTTGTCTGTAATTCAGATTTCTCTACCATGCATTCATTTTGAGCAGTCTCCAGCAGACCGGGTTTTTTCAACCTTGAAACAATGTATGCTGAAGGCCTAATTAGATCCCCCAAATTCTATGGTTGCCTCAAGAACCAAATTAGCGAGAGCTTATAGGAAACTTGCATAACTTATTTAATGACCAACACTGAATGTGTTTCTTTGCAAAACTCACAAAGCAGAGGAGTCTTCGTGTGTTTAATTTTCAGAATTCTAGTCGGAAAGTAGGATAAAGAAGAAAATCCAATTACAGAATATCCATTATCGTTTCAAAAAGAATTTGTGTGTCATCTATCTGGTTGCTATGATGTGTCCTAGACCCTGTATTTATAAGAATCTAAATAGGCAGTTAAAAGATTGTATACAGTGTGACTACCTCTCAACAAGCCACATTGCTTACAGGTGGAAATTTGCAACCACTTGGTGGAAATTTTCAAGGACTCAATAGAAATAGTCACGTTTTATTCATTGAAAACCACAAAGCTCTTGTCTGTTGTTGTTCATGTATAGTTAGGCATTTTTAAATGTATCTCTCAGGATAAGCCAATTCATTGAAGAATGAGCTCATTTTTTAAGAAGGGTTATATGGGAAATGTATCATTCAAGACTCAGAGGCACTGTCTTTTGCCTGTGGGCCTCGGTGGTGTTTCGTGAATGACCTCAATGCTGTTTTTTTCCTTCCTTCTCTGTTGGCTGAGGACAGACAATGAATTGGGTCTCTGTGCTCGCCTGGGCTCAGCTGGGCAGTGACTATTGTGCCATTGTCCTCCCTGGGGAGGGCTGCCCAGTTGGTAGGGCTGTGGGTTCCAGCCTCCCCTGACATCAACCCTCTCTTTTCTTTCAACTCCACCTCCCACTAGGAGAAGAGTTGCCACTCAGTCCACGAAGCCAGGTGCCATAAAAGAGTAC
Source organism: Moschus berezovskii (assembly GCF_049115385.1). Taxonomy (NCBI): domain Eukaryota; kingdom Metazoa; phylum Chordata; class Mammalia; order Artiodactyla; family Moschidae; genus Moschus; species Moschus berezovskii. The sequence continues at coordinate 13,092,252 of NC_142488.1, read as the reverse complement.
GAGACGCTCCTGGGAAGGTGGGGAAGGAAAGATCGAATTAAAGACCACTGAAAGGGCATCTCCCATCTGCTGTTCCCATAAGCTTTCTTTTCTTTGAGACGGTAGTAATGTGTGAAAGTACTGCGGTAGTGTCAAGAATTCTTTTAATGTTGGCTTTTCAGAAGCAGTTTTATTAGGTCCTTAAGATCTCTGTGTGAAAAGAGTACCCAGCTTTTAAAAGTTAACAGGGCCCATTCCTCAAGGAGGTTCTCACCTTCCTTTGAGTGCTGACAGATGCGGTCAGCTGGGAAGGATATGGGTTCCTTCTTCCAGGGGATAGACACTGGAAACTCTCTCCTGCTTCCTGTCCCTTGTTGGGTTCCTGCTAGGCCTGGGCAGCTTGTAGGATCTCCATCAGAAATCAGGGCACTACATATGCTTTCTAAGCCCTGTTGATTGATCCTGTTTTCCAAGAGTTAGAATTTTGTTTTGTTCTTAAGTCTTTAAGGTCCATGTAGCTCTTTAAGAAATAGTCCGATTTGCTTATTTAGTCACAGACAGGATTCTTTTGTCCCCAGTATTAGGAACTGGTCACCATGATTGCTGTTGGTCATAATCAGTTTTCTTGTTTGCACTGGTCTTATTCTGAGCCTGATAGCTTCTGAGCTGTCTGAGAATCTCAGTTCTTCCACTTATTTCTAAGTGCAAAGCGAGGAACAGGTAGGATGCTCAGCATACTGAGGGCAGGGTCTCTACAGCATCATAATGGATTAACATTAGGCAGAGGTGGGCAGGTGATGGCCCATGACTAAGAATACTGTTTACATTGTTACAGGGTGGTCTTTTTAATTTTTTTTTTTAAAAAAGGGAAGGCTGTATAGCAGGATATGTGACCCACAGGCCCAGAGTATTTGGCCCTTTAGAGAAAAAAATTTGCTGGAATAAAATACCAAGAGTAATACTGGAAATAGCCAGCTAACAATAATTATAAAGGTCTCTGCAAGCTACTCTTTCTTTAGACATGTTTTTCCATACTTTATCATATTTGATTTGAGAGAGATAATTGATTAATTTGTCATTCATTCTCAGGAACTATTTTTTCAACCTAAAGGAAACTTTTTTATTTACTATTTTTATTGAAGTATAGTTGATTTACAGTGTCGTGTTACTTTCAGGTATACAGCAAAGTGATTCAGTCATATATTCTTTTTCAGATTCATTTCCTTTATAGCTTATTACAAAATATTGAGTAGAGTTCCCTGTGCTATACAGTAAGTCCATGTTGGTTATCTGTTTTATATATAGTAATGTGTATATGTTAATCCCAAGCTTGTAATTTATCCCTCCCCTCATTTCCCCTTTGATAACCATAAGCTTGTGTGGGTCTCTTTCTGTTTTGTATATAAGTTAATTTGTATATATTTTTTTAGATTCCACATGTAATCGATACTCTTTTTAATTGAGTATCTATAGGATTTTAGGAACCTTAAAGATACTTAAAACGTAAAAGCATATGACACATAGGTTTTGGAATATGAGGAGGGAAAATAATAAAGCCAAGGACAGAATGAGCAGCATATTGAACGTAGAGACCGAGGACTCTAAACATGCTGGAAGATGGCAGCAGATTTGACTATAAGTGTCCCAGTGGCCAGACAATGAGGAAAGCATAATCAGTAAAATCGACAAAGTTGCCTGTATTCCATGATGGGTGTAAATTCATCTTTCCTTCATGGCCTGGGTCTTAAAAGAGGTCAGCCTCTCGGCAGATGAATTAATAATGCTTTATAGATAGTCAGCACCCAGGGCTGAATCTGAGTGACTTCTGATCCAAGTGCAGGAACTGGCTTTCTTCATCCCAGCCCCTTGTCCTGGCTGCTTTCTTGCAAAAGTGCTCAGAGTGCCTTTCGTGATTTCTGAGGCAGTGGAACATGGCACTCCTTCTGTCAAATTATTTGTTGAATCAAATGCATGTGTAAGTAACCACGCCTCAAATTAGCACTCCCATCCCTTTTTAATCACAGCCATTGACATTTGAACTGCCTGGCAAACGTGATGAATTACACTCGAACCTCTTAAACAGTTGTCTGCTCTTCTCATGCATGCCTGACTTCTCACTCTGCAGAGGGGAGCCTCTCATAAGCCATTTTGTGTATTTGCAGAATATTGGTACTAGTGCTTCTAAAGCCAGACTGGACTTCCCCAATTATAAATAAAAACAGGGTTGTCTGGGATCTGCAGTAGTGTTCAATCACAGTAATATTTAGTACACATTGGAAGCTGTCAGATCTCCCAGTTTGAGATAATTAATATTTACATTGATCTGGTTCTAAGTATGTATTTTCTAAGGTATAGAAGTCGGGATTCAAAACTCTTAATTTCCCCAAGATGCACAGATGTCTCCTAGGCTTTTCTAATTTAATTCCTATGCTAATTGTTAATCTCTGAAACAAATTCGATTAAGAATCACATGGAGTTCATTTTAATGTTATTATATGCTTCAGGCACTCAGAGTACTGTTCAGATTTCAGTGGTGGAGATAGAAAACCTGATGGGAGTGAATTAGCCACTTAGAGGCTACACCTTACACTTTAGCACTCAAGTATTAATATACACTGATTTCTACTATAATTTCTCTTGTGTTCGTTTTACCTCTATAGGTGGTTAGCTCCTTAATTGTATTGACTGTTTTTATATATATTTCTTCAGTAGCCTATAAAGCACATAGCAGTTAGCCACACTTTCAGATACTTGCTCGTGTTTCAAGCCTTTATAGTTTCAAACTAATGTCAACATTACTTTACATTTGTATTTTCACTGCATTTGTTCACTTTCCCCCAGTTTACATTTACTATGTGTGTGTGAATTTAGAACAGGTAACAAGAAGTGTGGGCTGTGTTTAAGATAAATTTATAGAAGACCATGTCAGCCCTCTTGGAAATACTCTATTTGAAAGCTTATTATATTTAAAAAGAATATGAATCATTCTGTTTAGGCTAAATCTTAAAATATGTGGTCGATTTAACTTATCAGTTTTCCACATTAACCATAGCAAAACATCTGATGGAGATTACAGAATAAGTCGAGTTTTGTTTCTTAAAGCTTGGAGATTTTCAAATTCTACCCTATAATTAAGTGAAGTCGGAGAAATAGGACTCCTTCAGTATCTGATTTCCAGAGTTTCAAAACCCAAGTACCTGTTTGTTTGGCATCACGTTGTGTTAGGGGTTTCGTCTCATAGATGCTTAAATTCTCATGCGTTTTAGGCTATTGCTTTTAACTTTTTTCTTAGGTACATTCTGGTATATGCTGGCACTTTGAGCATCTCTGAACCCTTGAACAGGAGGGGGAAATTTTAAGTCTGTTTTAAATAGGTTGTAAAAGGTGCAGCTGCAAATTAAACTTTACCTTGAGGTGTTTCCTGCCATATCATTAAATCACGAGAGGTAGGTATTGGGGAAATGGCCACAAACCTCACACCACTGGACTGACCAGATGTCTGCCCTGGGCTTGTTCTTTTCTAGTTTCGGAGCTCGGTTTGGACTTTCACAGTCAGAGATGGAGGCAAAGGTAAGATTTTTCTTTTTAACTCATGAGAGAAAAAAAAAGGTACATTTTCACTTTAAAAGTCTTAGTGTCTCATTGCATGATGGAGTAGGCCAAAGGGATGCATCAGAAAGCTATAAGTAAAGCACCATGGGGTGTGTGGCGAGTCAGCTTCTGTCCCAGGCACTGAGGGCCCGCAGGTGTTTAGGGGCCAGAGAGGGAGGGACCAGAGAACATCATCCTCAGTAATCCCCGTGCTTCTTGGCAGGCATTTCTAACTTGGAATTGGTCACTTCATTGCAGCAGGTTGAAAGGTCCAGGATGATAGGCAGTGGCTCCTCATTGCTCCCTGCGTGTCATCTAAAAATGATTATTATTAGCCTCTGTCCCTAGTTTATCAGGGAGAAGGAAATGGCAGCCTACTCCAGTGTTCTTGCCTGGAGAGTCCTGTGGACAGAGGAGCCTGATGGGCTGCTGTCCATGGGGTCACATAGAGTCAGACGTGACTGAAGCGACCTAGCATGCATGCATGCATTGGAGAAGGAAATGGCACCCCACTCCAGTGTTCTTGCCTGGAGAATCCCAGGGACAGAGGAGCCGGGTGGGCTGCCGTCTATGGGGTCGCACAGAGTTGGACGCAACTGAAGCAACTTAGCAGCAGCAGCAGCAGCTAATTTATCATGGGCCTTCACCCCAGTCATTGTTCAGTGCCTACCTCATGTGCAAGTACTTCAGAACAAGTGTGCACTCATGGGCGTGGACCTGTCTTATATTCTCTTTGGCCCCCAGGCACTCTAATGAGGAGGAAGTATTTAGTAGTTACACAGTAAAAAGGTAAGTTGATTGACTGAAGGTTTCTTTTGAGGCTGAACACGTGTGAGTCTCCCGTGTTTTGTAGCCAGCATCCGCACAAGCTCCCAAGTCTTGGTCCTCTCATCCAGTCTATGCAAGGTACTGGCACCATTACCATCAAGCCATGGCATGGATGCGCAGCCACCAGAGTGCCTATCAGAAGGCGGTGGAGTCAGTCCTCACTTCCCCGTGGTACTACCCAGCCACTGACCTTGACCAGAGCGCTGCCACCAAGGATGGCAGAAGTCCTCAGTCCCGCTCCAAGCCTCCCTCGGCCTCCGGGGACGCCTGCCATGAGCGTTCACGCCCTGGCAAGCCGGGACCACAACGACGCAGCACAGAAAAGCCAGCCCAGTTCGCAGAGGACAGCGAGAGCGAGTCTGACGACTGTGGCATAGTGTGCGACCTGAGCAACATGGAGATCACGGACGAGCTGCGCCAGTACTTCGCGCAGACTGAGCGGCACCGGGAGGAGCGCCGTAAGTACAGCCCGCCCCGCCTCGGGCCTGTCTTCTGCCTTCATGTACAAACGTCTAACCCCTTGCTTGGGTCCAGGTAATATTCAAACCCAATCCTAAGCCTGGAAAAACTCTCATGACGTGGTACCTCACTTACATTAGTTTTCCAGAGTTGTTTCAATATAGGACTTTTAAGAAAAAAAATTCTTGTGGTGGTGGTGGTTGTTTAGTGGCTGGCTCAGTTGTGTCTGACGCTGCAAGCCCATGGACTGTAGCCCACCACGCTCCTCTGTCCATGGGTTTCTGTAGACAAGAATACTGGAGTGGGTTGCCATTCTCTTATCCAGGGGATCTTCCCTACCCAGGGATCAAACCTGCGTCTCCGGTGTCTTCTGGATCAGCAGGTGGATTCTTTACCACTGAACCACTGGGGAAGCCCTTTTTAAATTCTAGAACAAAACTTATCCTAATAGTACCTCTATCACTGAATTTTAGGCAGTACCCTGGATGGAGTATTTGCATGCGTGTGTGTATGTGTGCATTCCCTAACCTACACAACAGTCCTTCAGGGCTTTAAGCCCATTTCACACTTGAGGAAACTGGACTTTCTCACATATGAAACCTCAGGAGGTTTCTGGACTTGTTCTATGATACCAACTAGTAATTTGCTGCTGCTGCTAAGTCACTTCAGTCGTGTCCAACTCTGTGCGACCCCATAGACAGCAGCCCACCAGGTTCCGCCGTCCCTGGGATTCTCCAGGCAAGAACACTGGAGTGGGTTGCCATTTCCTTCTCCAATGCGTGAAAGTGAAAAGTGAAAGTGAAGTCGCTCAGTTGTGTCTAACTCTTAGCGACCCCATGGACCACAGCCTACCAGGCTCCTCCGTCCATGGGATTTTCCAGGCCAGAGTACCAGAGTGGGTTGCCATTGCCTTCTCCGAGTAATTTGCTATTAGGATTCAAACCAAGGTCTGTCCAATCCCTGTGCTTATTCATATAGCACAAGCTTAGGAAGTAGATTTTGTCCCTGAGACCATTCGGTTCCTAAAGTCCTGTTGCCAGCTTACTGGATACATAACTGAGAGACTGCCGTGGTGCTGCAAAGCCACCAAGTCTTCAATCTCAAGCTCCCTTCAGAATGGAGACCAGTGAGAACCTAAACAGAGCAACAAAATGCCTGGTACTTACCCTTTCTTGTTTGATGGTTCACTGTGGCTATCTGTCCCTAGGGTTAGAGAATTGTGATAATGGTCTTATACCTTCAGTCAGAAAGTAGGAATTTTCTTAATTCCATACTAACTTGCCACAAAATGACTAAAGTTGTTCTTTGTACTTTCCTTACTATTAAGATTCACCAGCGCATTTACTGGAGAAGGCAATGGCAAGCCACTCCAGTCCTCTTGCCTAGAAAATCCCATGGACGGAGGATCCTGGTAGGCTGCAGTCCATGGGGTCGCTACGAGTCAGACGTGACTGAGCGACTTCACTTTCACTTTTCACTTTCACACATTGGAGAAGGAAATGGCAACCCACTCCAGTGTTCTTGCCTGGAGAATCCCAGGGACTGGGGAACCTGGTGGGCTGCCGTCTATGGGGTCGCACAGAGTCGGACACAACTGAAGTGACTTAGCAGCAGCAGCAGCCCATTTACATTTTAAGTGTCTCTAACAGACATACAAATGCTTTTCTCCCTATTACAACCAGTGTGTGTGCTTTGTCACTCAGTTGTGTCACACTCTCTGCGATCCCATGGACTGTAGCCTCCCAGGCACCTCTGTCCATGGGATTCTCCAGGCAAGAATACTGGAGTGGGTTGCCATGCCCTCCTCCAGGAGATCTTCCTGACCCAGGGACCGAACCCAGGTCTCCTGCATTGTATGCTGATACTTTACCATCTGAACTACCAGGGAAGCCCGTTACAACCAGTAGGCAGTCCCAATATTGTTTTTATTGCATTCTAATCATATATATTTTACTTAGAATTTTCTAGTAAACAGGCATAGAAATCTGGGGATGTGTGGTTTTCATTTACATCTTGATTGACCTGTATTTTCCTCATGATGGGTGAGCATTTATTGATGCCCTCTGAGTGCAAGGAACTGAGCAGTGGGCTGCGTGTCAAGCCTCGTGGCCTTTAGTATCTGCCTGTGGGTCTCACTAAACTACTCATTCCGTTTTTTTACTTCCCTTCTTTTGATTAAACTGTTGGCTTCTTTTTTGCATATCAGAAAGTACATCCAAACAAGTCTTTTTAAAACTACTTTCTACTACACACAGAATACATGTCTTTCCATGATCTTCAGAAATAAATTTTACCATAACCGTGAGTCCAGTTTAAAAGTATATAAACAGATAGGAAGAGTCGTCATTGGATCATGTCCACGTGTGTGTGGAATGCTGTTACAGGCTTTTGGAAAAGAAAATATGAGGAAGCCAGTGCTTATTTCTCTTGTCCTTACCCAAGGCAGAAGAACATGTTTTTCCTGCCAGAAAGAGCGCTACTTTTGTGACAGAAATTGTAATTAAGGATGGGAGCAACCCCCAGCCATCTAAAAGGCCATTTTGAATGACCTGCTAATTTAAACCTGAAATATCATCTATACCCAAGTGAGGAGTTAGAAGTTTATGAGTGAGTGTAGGAGTCAAGGGCATCTGCCCTGGAAGGACTGTCAGGTCCCCGGGAGACATGAGAGTTGTCTGGCGGGGGTGAGAACAGGCTTTGGTGTCAGAATCGAATCTTCTCACGAAAGACATGGTATCTCTGAGAAGCAGCTGCCGGGGCCTGATGCTGCCCCTCCAAAATAACAGGCATGGCTTCACCAGCGCTAGGTTTTCCACTCTTTCCAGCTCTTTCAGTGGTGTACAGGATCAATATGTGTCCTCGGAGCAGTCATGAATGATGGCACTCAGATGTAAGTAATTGGAATGCCCACAGTGCTTTCCAATCCATTACCTCTGCTAGAAATGCTCACAGAGGTTCAGTTACACACACAGCTGGGAGATGTTTGAGTAAAGAATGAGGGACATGCGTTGTGTGAATACTTGGTTGAAGTTGTTTTGCTCTTTGAGCCACTAGAAGCTATTTATTCAATCAGGGCAAACCCAGCCCTGCACATGAATCATTTAGAGAACATAGATTGTATCAAATATTACTAGCAAGGGAAAACGTAGATAAACTTGAAAGATTTAGCTTTTTCTGGACTACTCAGCTCCACAAGAACTTACACATTTTACAGTTTAGTGTCATCTGAGTTTTATTTAATGTTTCCTTGGGATAAAATCCTTTAGCGTGGACAGCGTGTTCTTGTTTGTGATTACTATTCTTCCAGAGAATCTCTAATTTCACATATTTCCATGATAAAATTTTTTTTAAAAATTAGGATAAATAAAGAACTCCTCTTGTGCAGGGGTAACAGGCATGCTTTTGATGGTTACATATCACATTTTCTTAATGGATATTTCTGTTATTTAAAACTTCACTGGTAATATTACTTAGGGGAAATTAGACGGTTGTGAAGTTTTAAAAGGTTGACTGTGTTGTCAGGTATTAGGAAAAATAACTGTTAGGTTAATAAGGGAATCATTTTTCGTCATAAATAACCATGAGCTGAGACTGTGAGGTCCTCATCCTAATACTTAGAGAAGGAGGCCCCCCGAACAAACACCACTGTTGTCCCACCGAGAACCAGTCTGATATTTTGGGGGTAGATGTCAGGCGCAAACAGGGACATTGTCTCAAAGAGCATAAACCAGTGTGGGAAGAGAAGACAAAAATCAAGTTTAAAAGGATACTAGAAGAGCTGTCTGGGGTGCGGGTCATGGGTAGCTTTGCAAATGAGGGGAAGAGCCAGTGGGCTCAGCTGTCAGAGGAACTCCACCAGGTGATTGTGGAGAAATGGAGTGTGCACTCGGCTTTGAGGTACTGCATCCGTGTGCAGTGACAGGGAGAGAAAAGGCTAAGTGCACGCCTGTGCAGCACTCAAAGCACTGTTCTTACCGAAGGGCCCAGGTGTGGTTCGTGTACGGGTGATGGGCGCGTCTGCTCCACTCTTTGGTACCCACCCCCGCTCCCCACCTCCTGCCCCGAGCAGGAAGGTGTAGACTCTAGGCTTCCTAGTGAGCCTTCAGTCAGTCTGCTGGAAGCCCAGCCCACCCTCCCTGGAAAACCTGGAGGATATAGCGACGTCTACGGCCCGGTGTTCAGTGAGCCACCCTGGTTTCGTCGGTGAGGTTCGAGTGTGGGAGCATGCTGGTGGAACACAATTCCACCGTGTGTGTGTCTCATCTAGTCGAGATGTTCAGATGGGCTTCAACCAGTCTGTGAGAGGACACGTGTGAATGGCCATAGAAAAATGGAAGGGAGGGCTGGAAATGCACTTCATTCTGAAAGTAAGCTGCCCGGCTAGCTCAGTTGGTAGAGCATGAGACTCTTATTCTAAAAGTAAACACGGAGATGGCCCATGGACTTGGGGATTACATTTGTCATGGAGTCCGGGATGCGGGCTGAGGAGGGAAGAAGACCCATCATAGACGGCTCCAGCTCTTGGCAAGCACCTGTGTTCTGGGTGTGTTGCTGACGAGCCAGAAACAGGGCATTAGTGATATAAATCAAGTCTGTGCTTTCGCTCAGTTGTGCTGAGGTCATTAATCCTGGCAACACAGCAGAGAATATAACCAGACATGCTAATCCTAGAAAAATGGGGGAAAATCACATTCTTCAACACTCATTTGTCTTAGTGCTTTGTCCTCTGAAATGTTCTGCCTTTGGGCTAATTATCTGTGGAATACTGAATAAATGTTTTCCTGCTATGTCAGGGTCTCTGAAGTCCAAGTCACTTCCCATGATAGTTTTTTTCCTTTATAGACTTTAAGTCTACATTGGTAGCATCATGTGAGTGTGCCGATTGAGGTGAAAATATCAAGGTTATATAGCCTGAACCCAGAGGAGTCCAGTAGAGTTTCTCCCTGATGGTATAATGCTGTTTTTCCTACTTTAACTCTATGTGCATGTTAAGCCTGGAATTAGTTTCCTAGTACTGTTGTAACAAATTACACAAACTGTGTGATTTAAAACTACAGATTTAAAACTGTGATTTATTTTCTCACAGTTATGGAGGCCAGAAGGACAAAGTCAAGGTGTCGCCAGTGCCACACCTCCAAAGGTTCTGCTGCCATTTTTCCATCATTTCCCCCGTGTCTGTATGTGCCTGTTCTGTCTCATATAAGGATACTCTTATTGGATTTGGGATCCACCCTAATCCAGAATCATCTCAATGCGTACTTACATCCCCAAAGTCCCTGAGCTTCTGAGGTTTTGGGTAGCTGGAAATTTGTAGGCGGTTTACCCCGCCACAACCCTGTGTTAAAGGTGGAATCAACAAAGATACTCCAATTTGTTTTAAAGCTAGTTGCCTTGGGCAAATATCCTGCACGAAAAAAGTGCTTAGTAACACTGAGTCCCACAACTGTTTTCAGGAAAAATGACTGACCTCTGTGTGACAAGGGCCAGTTATGTCTGAAGTGTGATGTTCAACTCCTCTCCTTGTCAGCCATCTGGTTAGCTGAGCCCTTACCTTGTTTTGACAGAAAGAAAAATGGCCAGTGATTGACAATCCTTTCCTTAATTGGGACGGAGGAAGCAATAAATATAACCCAGATTAAGTGGATGCCCCCAAATGAATATTGAATCCTGAGGTTTGCTTGGATCTCTGGGTCAGTGTGCACTAAAGTACTTTGATGCGCCACCTGTAGCCTCCAGTCCAGCCAGTCTGAACGTGCTTGGTTTTAAGCTGACCAGGTTTCAAGTCTGTATTAATAATCTAATGTTAGAACTTAGATTAAGGGAACAAAATCAGACTACCACTCAGTAGTGCCTCTCCCCAGGGAGATTCTGAGGCCCTCTGGGAGAGGCTCTGCCCAGTGCCTTTTGAGAGTTGAGCATCTGTTTCTCCATCACTGGGTTGTCATTATTCTCCAACAGCATCTGGAAGGGACAGTTGTTTACAAAGAATAACGTATGGCCTTTGCCCGAGCTTTCTGTTGACAACCATTTCTGACCACCTGCTTTGGGTCAGGCATTGCAGCCTCCCCCAAGGTCGGGGAGATGGGGTGAGTAAAGGCCACAGTGCCCTCCCCAGGGTGGACTCCCACAGGTAGGCCACTGGTGCCTGGGGACCTGCTTCCTCTCTCTCTGATCTATGTTTGAGGGCAACTACCTGCTGTGCAGGCTTCCTAGGTGACACTGGTGGTAAAGAATCCACCTCCCAATGCAGGAGACATAAGAGATGTCGTTTTGATCCCTGGGTCGGGAAGATCGCCCAGAGAAGGACGATCTTCCTTCACTCCAGTATTCTTGCCTGGAGAACCCCATGGACAGAGGAGCCTGGTGGGCTACAGTCCCTAAGATCACAAAGAATCAGACACAAGTGAAGCAACTTAGCACGCACAATGTCCATGAGGTAGTTTTTGTCAGAAAGGCAGCAGAAGCATCTTGACAATAGTCATGGTAAGTTATAAGGAAAACAAATAAAGATGCAAAAGTAAAAAGGTTAAAGTCACATATTCTGATGGCAGAGAGCAACACTAAAGACAGTGAAGGTTCCAGTGTTTTTTAAAACTTGTAAACTCAGAGACTGACTTCAACAGGAAGTTCAACATCTATTGTGCCACTAAACCTGTCGGTGAGAGTGACGGTAGTCTTAGGACAGGCTTGGGAGTGAAAGGCCCATGGTCTGGGCACCACTGCCCTCCATGTGCACAGGCTCTGAGGGACCGTGTGAAACCGTTTCCTCAGAGCCCAAAGACTATTAACATGTCCTAGGCTGTCACAGGCAGCAGGGGGGCTCTGCTATCCCTGGCTTGGGTGGAGATGCCAAGCATTGAACATCTTAAATCCTGAACTTTCAGATTTGCCAGAAAGACCAGAAATGAGAAACAAATGCTTGTCAACCTCCCATTCATTTGCACATCAGGCCAATATTTTGGTTTCAGTTCAGTCGCTCAGTCGTGTCCAACATTTTGTGACCCCATGAATCGCAGCATGCCAGGCCAGGGTCTTTTCCAATGAGTCAACACTTCGCATGAGGTGGCCAAAGTATTGGAGTTTCAGCCTCAGCATCAGTCCTTCCAATGAACACCCAGGACTGGTCTCCTTTAGGATGGACTGGTTGGATCTCCTTGCAGTCCAAGGACTCTCAAGAGTCTTCTCCAGCACCACAGTTCAAAAGCATCAATTCTTCGGCGATCGGCTTTCTTCACAGTCCAACTCTCACATCCATACATGACCACGGGAAAAACCATAGCCTTGACTAGATGGACCTTTGTTGGCAAAGTAACGTCTCTGCTTTTCAATATGCTATCTAGGTTGGTCATAACTTTCCTTCCAAGGAGTAAGCGTCTTTTAATTTCTTGGCTGCAATCAGCATCTGCAGTGATTTTGGAGCCCAGAAAAATAAAGTCAGCCACTGTTTCCCCATGTATTTGCCATGAAGTGATGGGACCAGATGTCATGATCTTAGTTTTCTGAATGTTGAGCTTCAAGCCAACTTCTTCACTCTCCTCTTTCACTTTCATCAAGAGGCTCTTTAGTTCCTCTTTCCTTTCTGCCATAAGGGTGGTGTCATCTGCATATCTGAGGTTATTGATCTTTCTCCCGGCAATCTGATTCCAGCTTGTGCTTCTTCCAGCCCAGCATTTCTCATGATGTACTCTGCATATAAGTTAAATAAGCAGGGTGACAATATACAACCTTGACGTACTCCTTTCCCAATTTGGAACCAGTCTGTTGTTCCATGTCCAATTCTAACTGTTGCTTCCTGAACTGCATACAGGTTTCTCAAGAGGCAGGTCAGGTGGTCTGGTATTCCCATCTCTTTCAGAATGTTCCACAGTTTATTGTGATCCACACAGTCAAAGGCTTTGGCATAGTCAATGAAGCAGAAATAGATGTTTTTCTGGAACTCTCTTGCTTTCTTCGTGATCCAGCGGATGTTGGCAATTTGATCTCTGGTTCCTCTGCCTTTCCTAAAACCAGCTTGAACATCTGGAAGTTCATGGTTCACGTATTACTGAAACCTTTTACACTAAGTCAGTTCTGTCTTTTGTGTGGATAGGGTAACAGTTATATTGTATTTCTTTTGCTTGACAATCATTTGGATTATCCACATACTACCTCCTTGTATAAAAGATGCTGCAGGTATGCTGAGACAGAAATGGCCACATGCATTTTTAATGTTTCCAAGCTTATAAAACTTCTCTCCAGCTCCATGGTGTGATTTATAAATGAAAGAGATTTGTGAGTGTCTGTACCTGGCCACATAAATAGCATAGGCACATAAATATCTCACCATTCACTTGATGTACTCACTCTTGGGTTCCCTTCCATACTGAGCTTTCATTCTACTTTTTTTTTTAACCAAGGAAAAAATTATTTATATCATTGTTTTATTCCCTACAACCATCTTCAGTCCTTACTATGTAGCATTTCTCTTGGTAGCAGCAGTGGCTGCAAAAGTGTGCATTCTCTGTTCTTGACAGTCACTTAGAAAAATCTGTAAGTTGGCTAAAATTTGACCTTAGGTTTTGTTGACATTTTTATGTTGTTTCTAGTTTACATAAGAATAAAAGTTATGCTACTAGGACTTGTTATGGTCAAAACAGAGAGGGGAGGATAATGTGAGTAAATATGTGTTGTTTTACAAGAATCCATTTAGATGAGATCAGAGCATATAACCCACCGTCATGAAGTTGAGCCTAAGCTGGCCTGGAGCAAAGGGAAAGCCCCATCCATCCATAAGGAAGGCGGCTGGTGGGCTGCTGCAGGCAGCACAGAGGCCTTCCTGCCATCTGCAGAAGCTTGCTTTCTCGGCCCTTTCCTACCTTTGGCCAGCCTTGAACCCCGTTCACCTTTCCTCACGTGGTGTGATTTGTGTTGAGGAGGTGTGCGGGGATCGTCGCTCATCCTCACGCTCTCTAGCTGCTAGCACTCACCCTTTTCCAGATGACCTCAAACTCATACCTCTTCCACAGAGGTGATTGTTTTTCCCCCACCAGGTTATTTGTGGTGGGAATTACTACTACTTGCAGCCCTGGACTTGGCAGGAAGTGTTTACTTTCCCAGATGGCCAGGTCCAATGTTGGAACCCACAGGAGTACCACTGGCTCCGCTTCACGGGGCAGCTTGTAGGAAGTCATGTGGACCCAGAGAGACCTGAGGGGCTGCATTTTTCTCCTCTGTTTTTCAGGCCCATTGCTGAACGTGGATAGTTTGGGGTGCTGAGTGAGTGAGAGATGTGCTTCCTAAAGGAGATAGTGATCACCCCACATGGGTTACGCCTTAGAGTCTGAGACGCTCCCAGGCAGCGGGTTAGGGCCAGGTGCCCTGACAGTTAGAAGGGGAAGGCGGAGGAAAGTGAGGGCCAGCTGAGACGACCCGGCTCACAGAGTATGTTGCTTGCTTGCCAGGGCGGCAGCAACAGCTGGACGCAGTGCGCCTGAAAGACTACGTGAATGCCGACCATGGCCTGTACTGCAACAAGGGTGACCGCTCCGTGCTGCCCCCAACCGAGCGGCCCGGAGAGCGGCGCCAGGCTGAGATGCAGCGCCTGTACGGGGCCAGCGCCGCCAAGATCCAGGCTATGGAGACGGCCATGCAGCTCAGCTTTGACAAGCACTGCGACCGCAAGCAGCCCAAGTACTGGCCCGTCATCCCGCTCAAGTTCTGAGCCCCGCCCGGGGGGCCCCCACCTACCTCTGCCTCTGGTTGCCTTTCATGGTCGCCCTCTCCCCCTCTCCCGTGGCTCTTCTCAGGGAAAGGGGGCTCGATGCTGACAACTGAGCATGTTCACCCAAGTCCCCTGGGGGCAGTGATAAGGCCAGCCACCTGGAAGTGGGCAGGACGTGTCCTGTTGCGAGAGGTTTTCTTTCGACTTAAAACAATAATTTCATATCCATCCTGTTGGTTTTGAATGTTAATAAAGAGTGACCAGTTCATTAAAGTTCTTACTTGGAGATCCTGCCTAGTCATTATGTTTCTCTTTTCTTCTTTCTTTAACCCAGCTGAACTAGGCGAAGGCTTTTGGGGCTCAGATGTCCTCTCCCACCCAAGTCCTCTAGCCCTGCTGCAAAGGATGCAAACCTGCTGGCCCAGCAGTACAGAGCTCAGCAGAGTGCATGTACTGTCAAGGGCCAGAGTTCCTATTTTGGGCTTCCAGGCCCCATGGTCTGTGTACCAACTTCTCAGTCTGCCCTTGCAGGAGGAAGACGGCCAGAGATGGTGAGTAAAGGCCTGGGCATGGCCACATGCCAATAAAACTTTATTGGTGAAAACAGGCCAGGTTTGGCCTGTGGGTGGTAGCTTGCCAGCTCCTGCTCTAAAGGAATGAGAATACGTGTCTGATGTCCTTCTGGTTACCTTTTGTCTCGACAGAGCTTGAAAGTCATCCAGAATTGAGAGCCGAGGACAGTGATTCCCAAACCTGCTCACCTCTGCAGTCTCCTCGGTGGTAGAAAAGGTGTCATATTACATATAGTGAATACTGTTTTGATAAGAGAATATATTTCAGGGAACAAAAACCTAAAAATGGATGTCTCAGTCCATTTATAAAAGCCAGCTGCCTTTTAAATAAGTTACTTTGGTGCGTTGCCAGGGTGAACCGCACTGACCTGCGAAGATTAGCACATCCATCAAAGGTTGGTGAAAAGATAGAGTATTGACATGTTTCTCCCTCGAAACACTTGGCAGTGCATTTCAGCCCCTGCCCTGAGACAAATACGTTACTTTTCCTCAGCCCCAGGTGCTTATTTTTCCAAGCTCGCCTTTTATTACTGGAGTTATAGTTTGTGCTTGGGTATTGCAGACAAAAATCAGAATTAACTTCCCCTGTGGTGACACGTGACCAAAATTTCAAATCTTTAGCAGTTCTCTCTTTCTCTTTGAAACCCATACGCCTAAATAGAAAATAAATGTGACTGAGGCAGAAATACAAACTGAAGCCTCTAATTGTGGCAGTTTTCGTGGCAGTTTGAGAGTGAAGTGTTGATCCTCCCAAAAGACACGCCCACCTACCCCCAGAGAAACCCCCTAGTCGGCCCCACCGCTGCTGATTAGTGCCTTTTGCCTCCCAGGGTTTGGTGTTCCTCGCTGCTGACACAGGTCTTCATGATGCCCCCACATGGGGCCCTTGTGAGGACCACCTGGAGTCAGTGCCTGGAAGACACACAGCGCTGGCCACATGGCATATATGCAATCAGTGCTGATGCTTATCTAGTCCCTATCTGTAAGAATTGCCAAAGACTGCCAACAGAAGTCCTGGCTGTGGAACTTCTTCCAGATGGGGGTGTATCTCCCTGTCGGCAGTTGGAACACATGGACTGGCTCCTGACACCTCAGCCCCACCTGTCCTACCCTATGTCTCTTGTGCGGTCACTTGTTCATTCATTCACAGCAGATGTTTAGTCCTTTCCACCCCAGTTAGCTAGACCGTGGTCTCTTCCCTCGGGGACGCGGTGGTGGGCAGTGAGGGTGGGGGGCAGCACTGCGAGAGCTCAGGGGAGGGAGGTGAGGTCAGGGCTTCTTAACCTAAGCACTGCCAACACTTGGAACTGGATCATTCTTTCTTCTAAAAGAATCCATACCATGGACGCCTATTTATGAACTAAAATTGATAAACTTGGGAAATATTCACACACACTGGCTTCAGAATAAGAGTTTGGTTCTGGGCAGCGAGAGGATTGGAGTCCCCATCCAGGGGGGTTTCTCTGTCTCTCTGATGTTTCATTTCTTTATAACAGAAAAGTTATGGTAGAACCCAGCTTCGATGGAAGCCCCCAAAATTCAGCAAACTTCTGACAAAATCATTTCTCTTTCAGTTCATTTCTAGGATTAACTATCACATGAAGTTTTTTATCAAACTCATATATAGGGCTTACCAGGGGCCATGTACTCTTCTAATTGCTCTACAAATATGAATTTCTTGAGCAAGCAACCTATGACAAACCTGTGAAGTAGCTATTACAGGCACACAACCTGTTTTCCAAAACTCTTCAATCAGATGTGTTTCAGAATTCAGACATTGTGATACTTTTGAAAAGTCAAACAGCATATTATGGAACTGGTCTCATTGGGCTGGGGCAGCAGCCTGTCATCAAAGTCAGTTGTTGCAGTAAAATGAAAGAATATTCTAAGCGGAATAAGACCATAAATATTCCCAGTTCCATTCACCTCAGGTTTTGTCCTCATATCCTTATAGTCAAGTCAGGTTTGGCTGCCAAACAAATTATTTGAAAACAACGAAACATGACTTCCAGTTTCCAGAGCTTCGAAGATTTCAGGAAAGTGGTGAAATATTATTTCCATTTTGCACATCAGGAAACAAGCACAGAAAAATTAACCAACTTAAGTTCATTCTCAGTTGGGGAAGAGAGGGTCAAACCTAAGTATTCTGACTCCTGAACTCCCTACTTTTAGGTGTTTCGCCCTGCTGAACTCAGCCTCGACAGCCGTATTCACAACCTGTGTAAAGCACAGTGTATCCAGAGCATGGTGAAGAATCTGGAGCTGATTACAATGCTCAGCAAGATTCCAGTATGTTCCATGCTGGAGCACGGTGTTAGACTCAAGTCCTGCTGGAGAATGTGTGACTCTGGATAACACACTTGTTCTTTATCTGAATTTTAGAATTGAGCCTGTAACCTCGAGAAGAGGGGACACAGTTGAGCTATTAGGGAAACAGATGTTCTGTGGCTTGGCGATTTGGGGCAGGTGAGGAAAATTCTAGGATGGTTCAGGTTTCTGCCTTGGATGGTGGTTCTCATTGCTGAGCTAAAGAAAACATTGAGAAACAGGTTTAGGAAGAAAGATAATTAACTCCACTTGGGGCCACAGTGAGTTTGAAGAGCTCACAGGACATCCAGGGACATGGTGGCAGTCACCAGATATTTGGGCTTCAAACTCAGTGGAGAGAGTTGGCATCAAAAATATGAACTTCTGGGACTTCCCTGGTGGGTCCAGTGGTTAAGAATCTGCTTTGTAATGCAGGGGACATGGGTTCAATCCCTGGTCCAGGAAGTAAGATCCCACATGCCACAGAGCAGCTAAGCCCATGTACTGTAACTACTGAGCCCGCACACCTAGAACCCATGCTCCACAACAAGAGATGCCGTGACAATGAGAGGTCCTCACACCACAATAAAGAATAGCCCCCGCTCTCCACAACTAGAGAAAGCCCGTGTGCAGCAATGAAAGAACCTGTGCACTGCAACAAGTGTAACCCCAAAATGTAAACATTAAAATGAATTGAAACAAAACATTAATATTCAAAAAAATACAGACTTCTGAGTCCTCAGCCTTAGGAATATGGAAAGAGAGACACATACAGACTCTTAGGAATGGACCACTGACAGTGGGACCCTGAAGACATTGACTTAAACCCACAGATACAGAAGAGTCTGAAGGGAACTGAGAGAAATGGCAAAGACAAAAAGGAAGAAAATCAGGAGCTAGAGGTGTCTCTAAAGAGGTAATTACAGTTGGAAGAGCTGGACAATACGGCTTCTATTGTGATGCTTTAAGAAGTTGACTTCCCCACCAATGAAGTATTTTTTTAATATGTGTGTGTATATATAATTAAGATAAATATAGATAGATAAATTGACTTATGTATCAAACATATTGGAAATCTGCAAATATGAAAACAATCTCATAAAGACTCTACATCTAATTTACAATTTATAGGAAGTTCAAAGACTAGACTAACATAAGACTCTGTGAAGACAATGAACCAAATCCAGAATTGGGAAATTTAATAAGACAGAAAACCCAGTTTTTTCAGCAAATGGACTTTTATAAAGTGTGTAGGGGAAGGGGTCATGGTGCACAAGGAACTGTCAATAAAATATTTTTAAAGTTCTGATCTTTAAGTTGTGTTGAAGACACAACTCCACAGTTGAACTCATATGATGTCTGGGGTTTCCTTTAAAGAACGTGTCCCAGTAGCAGAGCATGTGAGAGAGAACACAGTGGGCAAAATGCTGACAATTGTTGAAACAGGGTGATGGATACATGGAAATTCATAATGCTCTTTTCTGTAGCTTTATGTTTGAAAATTCCATAATAATTTTTTAGAAAATGAAATAGAATTTATTTCAATATAATCTCTTTTCAAAGAAAAGAGATTAATAGTATTGTCACAGAAAGTTCTGGTAAATTAAGCATAGAGAAGTAGAGTTTGGCTTGACAATCTAGAAACCACTGTAACCTAAAGGACCTTAAAGCAATTTCAGTGGAAAGGTGGGGAAGAATACCAGTTTATATAAAAAGCTAAGGTCTTGGGGTCGGGGGGAGACTGCAGCATGTCAAAGGGACATGGGAGCCAGTCTGAAAGATCTCCCAGTGGTCAAATGGAACAATTGAAGCAACAAAATCTATAATAGAGAATTGGATTATAACCCAAAGTATAAAAGAGACATACACGACTTTATACTGATAAGTGATTGCATAATAAAGGAGAAGAGACAAATCTTCCAGAAGAATTCTAAATAATGGCTGTAGATTCTGCCCCTTCTAGACGTCTGACCTTACTCTTCCTCCCCTCTCCTTCCTGACCTTCTCCCTCCCCAAAGAACAGGGAAGAGAAAAGGGGAAATGACAACTTTCAGTGGAAAAGCTTCACCAGCACCATAATGCACATGCTCAAGGTCAGCATCACCAGTGTTCTTCGGGTACCATGTTACCATGTGCTACTACCTGATGTCTCAGAACCTGTGACCCCAATCTCACCATGAGAAAACGAGATAAAGTGAAATTGGGGGACATTCTAGAAAATACCCAAGTAGTCCTCTTCAAAACCCTCAAGGTCGTGAAAAGCAAAGAAAGATGAAAACTGTCAGAGGAGATCAAAGAGACATGGGGACAAATTACATCATGGGATTCTGGTTGGATCCTGAAGCAGAAAAAGGGCATTATGTGGGGAAGATGGTGAAATCCACATCAAGTATGCACCAGTGTTCATTTGACAAATGGCCCTTGGTTAACCCTAACTATGGAAGAAACTGGGTGAAAGTTTACAGGAACCGTATTATCTTTATAACTTTTCTATAAATCTAAAATAATTCTGAAATAAAAAGGGGTTTAAAATAAAAATAGGAATTAAGTACAGGTTTTTCTAAAGAAAGAATTTACAAAGCCTCTTTCCTTCTGAGTGCTGTATAATCTGGCACCAGGACACCAGAATGACAAGGCCGAAGGCAAAGTTGAAGGAAGGACCTGACCTTTTTTTTATTAGGTACCTGAGTAGCCATCATGGTCAACAAAAGAGTCCGAAATGCAGTATTTGGATGCAATCTTAAAAACGACAGAATGATTTCTGTTCGTTTCCAAGGCAAACCATTCAATATTACAGTAATCCAGGCCCATGCCCCAACCAGTAATGCTGAAGAAGCCGAAGTTGAATGGTTCTATGAAGACCTACAAGACCTTTTAGAACTAACACCCAAAAAAGATGTCCTTTTCATTATAGGGGACTGGAATGCAAAAGTAGGAAGTCAAGAAACACCTGGAGTAACAGGCAAATTTGGCCTTGGAGCACGGAATGAAGCAGGGCAAAGGCTAATAGAGTTTTGTCAAGAGAATGCACTGGTCATAGCAAACACCCTCTTCCAACAACACAAGAGAAGACTCTACACATGGACATCACCAGATGGTCAACACCGAAATCAGACTGATTATATTCTTTGCAACCAAAGATGGAGAAGCTGTATACAGTTAGCGAAAACAAGACCAGGAGCTGATTGTGGCTCAGATCATGAACTCCTTATTGCGAAATTCAGACTTAAATAGAAGAAAGTAGGGAAAACCATTCGACCATTCAGATATGACCTCAATCAAATCCCTTATGATTATACAGTGGAAGTGAGAAATAGATTTAAGGGACTAGATCTGATTGATAGAGTGCCTGATGAACTCTGGACGGAGGTTCGTGACATTGTACAGGAGACAGGGACCAAGACCATCCTCATGAAAAAGAAATGCAAAAGAGCGAAATGGCTGTCTGAGGAGGCCTTACAAATAGCTGTGAAAAGAAAAGAGGCGAAAAGGAAAGATATAAGCATCTGAATGCAGAGTTTCAAAGAAAAGCAAGGAGAGATAAGAAAGACTTCCTCAGTGATCAATGCAAAGAAACAGAGGAAAACAACAGAATAGGAAAACCAAGAGACCTCTTCAAGAAAATTAGAGATACCAAGGGAACATTTCATGCAAAGATGGGCTCGATAAAGGACAGAAATGGTATGGACCTAACAGAAGCAGAAGATATTAAGAGGGGTGGCAAGAATACACAGAAGAACTGTACAAAAAAGATCTTCACGACCAAGATAGTCACGATAACGTGATCACTGACCTAGAGCCAGACATCTTGGAATGTGAAGTCAAGTGGGCCTTAGAAAGCATCACTACGAACAAAGCTAGTGGAGGTGATGGAATTCCAGTTGAGCTATTTCAAGTCTTGAAAGATGATGCTGTGAAAGTGCTGCACTCAATATGCCAGCAGATTTGGAAAACTCAGCAGTGGCCACAGGACTGAAGAGGTCAGTCTTCATTCCAATCCCAAAGAGAGGGAATGCCAAAGAATGCTCAAACTACCGCACAATTGCACTCATCTCACACGCTACTAAAGTCATGCTCAAAATTCTCCAAGCCAGGCTTCAGCAGTATGTAAACCGTGAACTCCCAGATGTTCAAGCAGGTTTTAGAAAAGGCAGAGGCACCAGAGATCAAATTGCCAACATCCGCTGGATCATGGAGAAAGCAAGAGAGTTCCAGAAAAACATCTATTTCTGCTTCATTGACTATGCCAAAGCCTTTGACTGTGTGGATCACAGTAAACTGTGGAAAATTCTGAAAGAGATGGGAATACCAGACCACCTGACCTGCCTCTTGAGAAACCTGTATGCAGGTCAGGAAGCAACAGTCAGAACTGGACATGGAACAACACACTGGTTCCAGATAGGAAAAAGAGTATGTCAAGGCTGTATATTGTCACCTTGCTTATTTAACTTATATGCAGAGTACATCATGAGGAACGCTGGGCTGGAAGAAGCACAAGCTGGAATCAAGATTGCTGGGAGAAATATCAATAACCTCAGATATGCAGATGACACTACCCTTATGGCAGAAAGTGAAGAGGAACTAAAAAGCCTCTCAATGAAAGTGAAAGAGGAGAGTGAAAAGGTTGGCTTGAAGCTCAACATTCAGAAAACAAAGATCATGGCATCTTGTCCCATCACTTCATGGGAAATAGATGGAAAAACAGTGGAAACAGTGTCAGACTTTATTTTTTTGGGCTCCAAAATCACTGCAGATGCTGACTTCAGCCATGAAATTAAAAGACGCTTGCTCCTTGGAAGGAAAGTTATGACCAACCTTGATATATTAAAAAGCAGAGACATTACTTTGCCAACCAAGGTCCGTCTAGTCAAGGCAATGGTTTTTCCCGTGGTCATGTATGGATGTGAGAGTTGGACTGTGAAGAAAGCTGATTGCCGAAGAATTGATGCTTTCGAACTATGGTGTTGGAGAAGACTCTTGAGAGTCCCTTGTACTGCAAGGAGATCCAACCAGTCCATTCTAGAGGAGATCAATCCTGGATGTTCATTGGAGGGACTGATGCTCAAGCTGAAACTGCAATACTTTGGCCACCTCATGCGACGAGTTGACTCACTGGAAAAGACTCTGATGCTGGGAAAGGTTGGGGGCGGGAGGAGAAGGGGACGACGGAGAATGAGATGGCTGGATGGCATCACCGACTCTGTGGACATGAGTTTGAGTGTACTCCGGGAGTTGGTGATGGACAGGGAGGCCTGGCGTGCTGTGATTCATGGGGTCGCGGAGAGTCGGACACGACTGAGCGACTGAACTGAACTGAACTGAATTGATGTGTGTAGTGCTGGGCAATTTATACACATTACCTGCCTTGTTTCTCCTAACAACCTGATAAAGCAGCATCCCTAATTATCTAAAGAGCAAATTGATTCAAACTAAGAAGAAGTAACATGCCTAATGGCTGGGAGGTTGAATGGAAATGGTGAGGCGTGACTGCAAATGGGAGCGGGGTCTCCTTTTGAGGTGAAGGAACTATTTTGGAACTTGGAAGAGATGGTGATGATGCAACACTGCAAATGTACTAAATGCCACTGCATTGTTCACTTGAAAATGGTTACTTTTATGTGAATTTCAGCTCTGTGAAAAAAGGTGGAATACTTACTAAAAAGGTTGAGAAGCTGTGGTCTGGGGGTGGTGAAAACACCTAGAGAGTGATATGCAGAAATCACGTGTGTAGTAGCTCTCAATTTTCATTTTTTATTGCCAAAGAACAGTCCCACAAATAAGTATTAGTATATGACTGAATACTACTAGTCCATAGAACACGGTTTGAGAAACACCTTTTCATTGAATGAGGCCTCATTTTAACGAAGAAAACAATGTTGGGGTCTTATTTGGCTGTGAGTGCCATAGAACCACCCACGTGGCTTCAGGAAATAGAAGAGGACCCAAGACCTGTTTGAAGAGAAGCTGTTTGGGGGCTCAGTCTATTCCTGGAATGGGTATATCAGACAGTATGTAAATCGCATGGCACACAGTTCAGGCAGAGTAACCTACAGCAGCAAGAAGCAGAAAATTTGGCTGTGTATGGGGCACAGAATGCAGATCAATCTGTCAGAGTCCTAAGGTTCTCAGACCTGGTGGTATACGGGGATCGCTTGGATCCATTCCAGCCAATTGAATCAGCATCACCAGCAGTGAGGCCCAGGCACTGCTGTTGGATTGAAAGCTCTCTCAGTGGACCTGATGTGCAGCCAGGGTTGAGCCCTCTAGCCTAGATCACCTGTTCCCAAACCCACTGATACTCAGTTTGCAGTGCAGTCTTATCGCTCTGTATCCAAGCTTAGCATGTGTAGGAATCACCTGGTGAGTTTGTTACAACCGTTTCCTGGGTCCTGCCATTCAATTGTGATTTAGCGGTCTAGGGTGGGGCCCATGAACTTTCATTGGTACCAAGTTCCCAAGTGCCGCTGGTGTTGAGTGGTAGTGATGTAAGCACATCGATACACAATAAAGGCAAAGTCTGCAAACAGTTTGCTTTCTTCAAGGATATGAAGGGGGACAGTGTGGTGGCTTCAGGGCAGCCATGCCAGGGATTGCAAGTATCCCACAGCTTTTCATCATTCATAGCATGTCCATCATGATGGTGAGGTCATGAATCCCTGGGCGAGAGTCAGGGGTTCAGGAAGGTGAGTAATGACCCAGGGAAGAAGGGTCTTCCATGCTGGACTATGGACTCTGTAAACAACTGCAAGGTCTTTACAAAGGCCTGGACTGAACAAAGCCATTTCTCAAGAAGATGTTTGCAGTATCTGTTTGAAGGCAATTACAGTAATGGGAATGAATGGGGCTTGCCTAGAGGAGTGGCAGTGGAACTGGAGACAGAAGATGGATGTGAGAGACGGGCATAAATGGCAACTCCATCCTTCCAAGTGCTCAAGTGACTTTTCTCTTTCGCTCCTCCAACCAGTCCAGTAACAATTCTGTATCACTGCCTGCTTGTCACATTGTCCCTGGGGTCCAGGTCCCACCACCTGGATTCACTCAGTGGCTTCCTAATCACCCTTGCCCTCCTACAATGTGTGCTTAACACACTTCCTGCAGTTCAGTTCAATTCAGTCGCTCAGTCGTGTCCGACTCTTTGCGACCCCATGAATTACAGCACGCCAGGCCTCCCTGTCTATCACCAACTCCCGGAGTTCACTCAAACTCATGTCCATCGAGTCGGTGATGCCATCCAGCCATCTCATTCTCTGTTGTCCCCGTCTCCTCCCACCCCCAATTCTTCCTAGCATCAGACTCTTTTCCAGTGAGTCAACTCTTTGCATGAGGTGGCCAAAGTACTGGAGTTTCAGCTTTAGCATCAGTCCTTCCAATGAACACCCAGGATTGATCTCCTTTAGAATGGACTGGTTGGATCTCCTTGCAGTACAAGGGACTCTCAGGAGTCTTCTCCAGCACCACAGTTCAAAAGCATCAATTCTTCGGCGATCAGCTTTCTTCACAGTCCAACTCTCACATCCATACATGACCACGGGAAAAACCATTGCCTTGACTAGACGGACCTTGGTTGGCAAAGTAATGTCTCTGCTTTTTAATATGCTATCTAGGTTGGTCATAACTTTCCTTCCAAGGATTAAGCGTCTTTTAATTTCCTGGCTGCAATCAGCATCTGCAGTGATTTTGGAGCCCCAAAAAATAAAGTCTGACACTGTTTCCACTGTTTCCCCATTTTTTTCCCATGAAGTGATGGGACCAGATGCCATGATCTTAGTTTTCTGAATGTTGAGCTTCAAGCCAACCTTTTCACTCTCCTCTTTCACTTTCATCAAGAGGCTTTTGAGTTCCTCTTCACTTTCTGCCATAAGTGTGGTGTCATCTGCGTATCTGAGGTTATTGATATTTCTCCCGGCAACCTTGATTACAGTTTGTGCTTCTTCCAGCCCAGCGTTCCTCATGATGTACTCTGCATATAAGTTAAATAAGCAGGGTGACAATATACAACCTTGACGTATGCCTTTTCCTATTTGGAACCAGTCTGTTGTTCCATGTCCAGTTCTGACTGTTGCTTCCTGACCTGCATACAGGTTTCTCAAGAGGCAGGTCAGGTGGTCTGGTATTCCCCTCTCTTTCAGAATGTTCCACAGTTTACTGTGATCCACACAGTCAAAGGCTTTGGCATAGTCAATGAAGCAGAAATAGGTGTTTTTCTGGAACTCTCTTGCTTTCTCCATGATCCAGTGGATGTTGGCAATTTGATCTCTGGTTCCTCTGCCTTTTCTAAAACCTGCTTGAACATCTGGAAGTTCATGGTTCACATATTGCTGAAGCCTGGCTTGGAGAATTTTGAGCATGACTTTACTAGTGTGTGAGATGAGTGCAGTTGTGCGGTAGTTTGAGCATTCTTTGGCATTGCCTTTCTTTGGGATTGGAATGAAGACTGACCTTTTCCAGTCCTGTGGCCATTGCTGAGTTTTCCAAATTTGCTGGCATATTGAGTGCAGTACTTTCACAGCATCATTTTTCAGGATTTGAAGTAGCTCAATTGGAATTCCATCACCTCCACTAGCTTTGTTCGTAGTGATGCTTTCTAAGGCCCACTTGTCTTCACATTCCAAGATGTCTGGCTCCAGGTGAGTGATCACACCATCGTGATTATCTTGGTCATGAAGATCTTTTCTGTACAGTTCTTCTGTGTATTCTTGCCACCTCTTCTTAATATCTTCTGCTTCTGTTAGGTCCCTACCATTTCTGTCCTTTATCGAGCCCATCTTTGCATGAAATGTTCCCTTGGTATCTCTAATTTTCTTGAAGAGGTCTCTTGGTTTTCCTATTCTGTTGTTTTCCTCTGTTTCTTTGCATTGATCGCTGAGGAAGGCTTTCTTATCTCTCCTTGCTATTCTTTGGAACTCTGCATTCATATGCTTATATCTTTCCTTTTCTCCTTTGCTTTTCGCTTCTCTTCTTTTCACAGCTATTTGTAAGGCCTCCTCAGACAGCCATTTTGCTTTTTTCCATTTCTTTTCCATGGTGATGGTCTTGGTCCCTGTTTCCTATACAATGTCATGAACCTCCGTCCAGAGTTCATCAGGCACTCTATCAGATCTAGACCGTTAAATCTATTTCTTACTTCCACTGTATAATCATAAGGGATTTGATTTAGGTCATACCTGAATGGTCTAGTGGTTTTCCCTACTTTCTTCAATTTCAGTCGAATTTGGCAATAAGGAGTTCATCATCCACAGTCAGCTCCTGGTCTTGTTTTTGCTAACTGTATAGAGCTTCTCCATCTTTGGCTGCAAAGAATATAATCAATCTGATTTCGGTGTTGACCATCTGGTGATGTCCATGTGTAGAGTCTTCTCTTGTGTTGCTGGAAGAGGGTGTTTGCTATGACCAGTGCGTTCTCTTGGCAAAACTCTATTAGCCTTTGCCCTGCTTCATTTCGTGCTCCCAGGCCAAATTTGCCTGTTACTCCAGGTGTTTCTTGACTTCCTACTTTTGCATTCCAGTCCCCTATAATGAAAAGGACATCTTTTTTGGGTGTTAGTTCTAAAAGGTCTTGTAGGTCTTCATAGAACCATTCAACTTCGGCTTCTTCAGCATTACTGGTTTGGGCATAGACTTGAATTACTGTAATATTGAATGGTTTGCCTTGGAAACGAACAGAAATCATTCTGTCGTTTTTAAGATTGCATCCAAATACTGCATTTCGGACTCTTGTTGACCATGATGGCTACTCCATTTCTTCTAAGGGATTCCTGCCCACAGTAGTAGATATAATGGTCATCTGAGTTAAATTCACCCATTCCAGTCCATTTTAGTTCACTGATTCCTAGAACGTCGACATTCATTCTTGTCATCTCCTGTTTGACCACTTCCAATTTGCCTTGATTCATGGACCTAACATTCCAGGTTCCTATGCAATATTGCTGTTTACAGCATCAGACCTTGCTTCTATCACCAGTCACATCCACAACTGGGTATTTGTTTCGCTTTGGCTCCATCCCTTCATTCTTTCTGGAGTTATTTCTCCACTGATCTCCAGTAGAGATGCCTCTAAAACATAAGCCAGATCACAGCACTTCCCTGCTCCCATCTCATTTACAATAACAACGCAAGTCCTCCCAGTGTACTCAAAGGCACGGCAAGATCTGGTCCCTGCTCATCTTTCTGAGGGCTTCCCTGGTAGCTCAGTTGGTAAAGAATCTGCCTGCAATGTAGGAGACCCCAGTTAGATTCCTGGGTCAGGAAGATCTGCTGGAGAAGGGACAGGCTACCCACTCCAGTATTCTTGGGCTTCCCTTGTGGCTCAGCTGGTAAAGAATCTGCCTGCAATGCATGAGACCTGGATTCGATCCCTGGGTTGGGAAGATCCCCGGAGAAGGGAAAGGCTACCCACTCCAGTATTCTGGTCTGGAGAATTCCATGGACTGTATAGACCATGGGGTCACAAAGAGTCGGACACAACTGAGTGACTTTCACTTCACTTAATCTTTCTGACTTGGGTTTGGTTTCCTTGCCCACCCTCTCATCTCCTAACTCTTTCTAGGACCTTGCGACTCAAACTGAGGTCTCTGGACCAGCAATGTCAGCATCATGTGGGAACTCATTAGAAATGCAGAGTCTCAGGTCCTGTCCAGACCTACTGAATCAAAATTTGCACTATAACAAGAGCCCTGGGGTATTCTACACATCACCATCGGAGGCAGGATCCAATACAGCCTGACACACTGCTGTCCACAGGACTCTGCATTTGTCAGTCCTCTACCCAGACGGCTTACCCTGGAAGGATCAGTAAGTATCACAAGAGTCCTTCCCTCCCATTCATATGACACCCTCTCAATGTCCTATTTAAAGCTGCAACCGACTTCACCAGGAGGCACTCCTTAAGCCCTCCATGCTTTTTTCCCCCGCCCCCAAGCACTTACCACCACCTGAAAATTGTGGCCTCTGGGGAGTGGAATCAGGTGTGGCATGACGGGGGCTAGGTCTCTGACTTTCCTGAGTCTGTCTTGCAGAGTTCTTTGACTTTAAAACTCTGTGCATATATACCTTTTGTTTGTGTGTTGAGGTTAAAAATTGCCAGAGAGTCTGATTCCACATGCAAGGAGGCTGGGAGTCAGGGCTCCATCTCAGGAACAAGTAAAAACTGAGCAGACTGAAAAATCAACAACTCTTCTTGGGTCTTTAAAGAGGGGAGGACACAGAGCAACTTCTGCCTGCAGGAACGGAGACAAGAGCAAATGCATGACTCAGAGCTACTATGGCAGAGACTCGGAGCAGAAACCTCATGGGAACAAGTGTCGGGTAGGAAAAGCGAACTGTAACTGACAAATTGCCAGAGGCTCGGTGTGGAAAAGTCAGAGGGTTAAGAACTCCAGGGGGGTCCAGTGATAAGGGGACCCCCACACTACATGGTGGTATTTCTCTCCAGGAATTTGACCAGATTCCCACAGTAAATACCAGAGAAAGATCCCTTTGCGTTTCCAGCAGGGGGAAAAAAAGGAACCTTTTTTTTTTTTTGAAGATAATTGCCTTACAATGTCATGTTAGTTTCTGCTGTACAATGAACTGAATCAGCTGTATGTATACATACATCCCTTCCTCCAGCTTGAACCTCCCACCTGCTCCATCCCATCCCTCTAGGTTACCACAGCCCACTGAGCTGAGCTCCCTGTGCTATTCAGCAGCTAAAAGGAACCATTTTGAAATAAGCCAGCGCCCTTTTTTTTTTTCTTTACGAGGCCTGCCCTGGGGAAAATTAGTTAACCAGAATCTATTAGTTAACCAGAACCTAACCTATGGGGATGCTTCCCTCGTAGCTCAGTCGGTAAAGAATCTGCCTGCAGTGCAGGAAACCCAGGTTCGAACCCTGGGTTGGGAAGATCCCCTGGAGAAGGAAATGGCAACCCACTCCAGTATCCTTGCCTGAAAATCTCATGGACTGAGGACAGAGGAGCCTGGTGGGCTGCAGTCCGTTGGGTCACAAAGGGTCGGGCATGACTGAGTGACTAACACTTAACCTATGGGGATATTATTATCAGGGCCTAACTGACCTGGGGATGGGAAATATCCAACTCCAGCCATCCTGTCCACCTAAGGGAGGGAAAAAACTGAGAAGCATTTGTGAAGTTCACCATCCAGTGACCTAGGGTCATGAAAAGGTCGAGACATAATCACCGGGGAATTCTTCCCCTCCCCCAACTCCTCACCACAGGACTGAAGGTCCACTTACAGCATTTCCTTTAACCAGGTACATCGTGTCCAACGATCAGGGGAAAATTACAAGGCACATCAAAAGGCAAAAAGTACAGTTGGAATAGACAAAGCAACCATCAGAACCAGACATAACAGGAACATTGGAATTATCAGTCCAGGAATTTAAAACAACTCTGATGCATATGCTAAGAGCTCTAATGGATAAAATAGAAAACATTTAAGAACAGCTGGGCAATGGAAGCAGAGAGATGGTAATGCTAAAAAGAAATGCTAGAGATCAAAAAACACTGGAACAGAAATGAATGCTTTGATGGGCTTATTAGTAGACTGGACACAGCTGAGGAAAAACAACTCTGAGCAGGAGGAGAGATCAAGAGAATCCTCAAACACCAAAAAGCAAAGAGAAGACTGAAAAAAACAAGAACATAATATACAAGGTCTGTGGGACAACTGAAAAAGGAGTACATGCATGCTCAATCATGTCTGACTCTTCACAATCCATAGACTGTAGCCCACCAGGCTTCTCTATCCATAGGTGCTACATACACGAAATTGGGAAAACTAAAACTTGGCATATCATCTTCAAATTACAGAAAATCAAAGATAAAATCCTGAAAGAAGCTAGAAGATAAAAACAGCTTTCCTATAGAGAAACAAAGAATAACATCCAAATTCTCTGCAGACACCATGCAAACAAGAA
Organism: Moschus berezovskii; assembly: GCF_049115385.1. Classification (NCBI taxonomy): domain Eukaryota; kingdom Metazoa; phylum Chordata; class Mammalia; order Artiodactyla; family Moschidae; genus Moschus; species Moschus berezovskii. The sequence continues at coordinate 13,061,900 of NC_142488.1, read as the reverse complement.
GAGAGTGAAGTGAAATATTTAAAGGACTGAGAGAAACAAACTTACAGTTCCATACCCAGAGAAATAAATTCTCAGGCAAACAAAAATTGAGTGAAAAACCCTCGTTGCCAAGAGACCTGCCTTGCAAGAAATGTTAGAAGTTTTTTGGAGAGAAGGAAATACAGGTCAGAAACTCAGATCTACATGAAGAAAGGAAGAACATCAAAGAAGGAATAAATGATGGTAAGACAAAAATTTTTCTATTTTTCCATTTGATAGTTGGGTTATTCTGATGCAATTTCATTGTTTAAGGAAGTATGGCTATACTAACTGGTTCATTTTCATCCTGAAGAAAACTAAGAGCCTCTATGTAACAGCTTCTGTCTTACGTGATTTTGTCAAATTGAAACATGACTCTTTGGCTGGTTTTTTAAAAAAAGAAATATATATATATATATGTGTGTGTATCTTGATAAGATTTTTTTTCTGGAACATTTTTTAAGCCTTCAAGTAGTTTGGAAACATTTGCCTATTTGCATATTCTTCTGGGGCTAGCCTTTCAGAGCATTTATCCCACCTGTACTGAAAATCGCTTTTCTCCCAGCTGGTGGTAGTGCAGCTTGATGGAGGTGATCAGGGAAAAATGAGGAGTGAGCAAGCTTTACAACCTACTTCTAATTCTCTTAATTAGTAGACTCCGAGCCACCCCAGCTCCTGCCTAGTCAGGCCTGCAAATATGTGGCCAAAAAAGAAGGATTGTAACTAGTACCAAATGTGTGTGTGTTAGTCGCTCAGTTGTGTCCTACTTTATGCGACCCCATGGACTGTAGCCCACCAGGTTCCTCTGTCCATGGGATTTCCCAGGCAAGAGGGTTGCCATTTCCTTCTCCAGGAGATCTTTTCAACCCAGGGATCAAACCCACATCTGCACCGCAGGCAGATTCTTTACCGTCTGAGCCACCAGGGAAGCCCCAACTAGTACCAAAATACATTATAAATAAAATAGAATGTCTATCAGAAAATCAGGTTGTCCTTCCCACTCCCACTCTTGCTTTAAGATATCTGTATATTTAAGTTCACAGGGGACTTAGAAACCTGTTCTCCTTCAAGCAAAAATTTGGAATGGCTGAGTACATTCATTTTGCATGGTCACAGGGAAGCGTCTTTGGGAAATGGTGCAGTATGTTCCCCCAAAATGGATGGTAACTAGCAATACATTTGGTGTGTGAACAAGTAACATGTGAAACGTGTAGGGCATAGAGAATGAGCCTGCTCATGGGCTAAAAAATAATTCTGAAATGTGATCACTGGAAAACTTAAGAGCTAATTATAAAGGAGGAAACAAAACTCATTAGTTACCAATGTCTTGTTAAGCCGGGCTTCCCTGGGGGCTCAGATGGTAAAGAATTCGCCTGCAATGCAGGTGGCCTGGACGGGGACGATTCCCCTGGAGAAGGAAATGGCAACCCACTCCAGTATTCTTGCCTGAAGACTCCCATGCACAGGGGAGCTTGGCGGGCTAGTAAAGAGTCGGACACAACTGAGCAATGAACACTTTGACACTTGTTAAGCTATATAGGTGCCTCTTTTGGAAGCTGAATTCCGACATGGATCTAACTTAAAAGTTTCTTTTTACTTTTCATTTTACTTAAAATTTCTAAAAATTTTTAATTGTGATACAGTTGATGTATAACATTTGTTTTTGGCATCCAACATAATAATTTGATGTATGTATATATTGCAAAATGATGACCAGAATAAGTAGTTAACGTCCATCACCTCACAGTTACATTTTTATCTTCTGATGAAAATTTAAGACGTACTGTCTTAGCAAATTTCAAATATACAATACAATATTATCAATATTAGACTTAATAAACTGTTAACTATAGTTACCATGCTGTACATTACATCCCCAGGATTTATCTTATAACTGAAAAGTTTGCTCCTTTTGACCCCCTTCACCCATTTTGCCCAGCCTCCATTCCCTACTTCTGGCAATCACCAATCAGTACGTAACCATTTGTTCATGAGGTTTTTTAGATTCCACATGTAAGTGAGATCATATGATATTTGTCTTTCTCTCTCTGACTTATTTCACTTAATACCCTCAAGGTCCACCCATGTTGTCGAAACTGGCAGAATTTCCTTCTTTTTATGGCTGAATAATATCCCATTTTATATTTATACGCTTTCTTATCCACTCATCTGTCATCACATAGTTTGTTTCCATGTTTCACCTATCATAAACAATGCTGCAGTGAACATTAGTGTACAGATCTCTACAAGATAATGATTTCATTTCCTTTGGGTCTACCCCCCAAAGTAAGATTGTTAGATTATACGGTAGTTCTGTCTTTAATTTGGAGTGGAACTGCCACACTGTTTTCCATAGTGGTTGTGTGAATTAATCTTCTGACCAAAGGTGCACAACGGTTCCTTTTCTCCATATCCTCGTCAACACTTATTATTTCTTGTCTTTTTGATAATAGCCATTCTGACAAGTGTGAGGTGATACCTCATTGTGGTTTTGATTTGCATTTCCCTGATGGTTAGTCATGTGGAGCACCTTTTCATGTTCCTGTTTGCCATTTGTAGGTCTTCTTTGGAGAAATGCCTATTCAGATCTTCTGCCCATTTTGTTTTCTGAGTTATATGAGTTCCTAATATATTTTAGATATTAGCCCCTTTTACGTGATTTGCAAGTATCTTTTCCCTTTCAGTAGATTGCTCTTTCATTTTGCATATTTCATTGCTATTGCTATTTTCATTAGTTTCCTTTGCTATACAGAAGCTTTCTAGTTGGATGTAGTCCCACTTGTTGATTTTTACTTTTGTTGTATTTTGTCATCAAATCCAAAAAAAAAAAAAAATCATTGCCAAGACCTCTGTCAGGAAGCTTGCCCCCTATGTTTTCTTCTACAAGTTTTACAGTTTCAGACTTTACATCCAAGTCTTTAATACATTTTCAGTTGACTTCTGTGTATGGTGTAAGATTTTACCTTTTAGTTTATTTTTTACTTTCACTTTTTATTTTTCTTATTCTTAATTGATCTAACAGAAAACAATTCAAAGTAATAGCACCTATGTATTTGATTGCATATATATATTTATGTATCTTGTGTGTGTGCCAAGATTGCTGGGAGAAATATCAATAACCTCAGATATGCAGATGACACCACCCTTATGACAGAAAGTGAAGAAGAACTAAAGAGCCTCTTGATGAAAGTGAAAGAAGAGAGTGAAAAGTTGGCTTAAACCTCAATATTCAGTAAACCAAGATCATGGCATCTGGTCCCATCACTTCATGGCAAATAGAGGGGGAAACAGTGGAAACAGCGGCAGACTTTATTTTTGGGGGCTCCAAAATCATTGCAGATGGTGACTGCAGTCATGAAATTAAAAGATGCTTACTCCTTGGAAGGAAATCTATGCCCAACCTAGACAGCATATTAAAAAGCAGAGACATTACTTTACCAACAAAGGTCCATCTAGTCAAGGCTATCGTTTTTCCAGTGGTCATGTATGGATGTGAGAGTTGGACTATAAAGAAAGCTGAGCACCGAAGAATTGATGCTTTTGAACTGTGGTGTTGGAGAAGACTCTTCAGAGTCCCTTGGACTGCAAGGAGATCCAACCAGTCCATCCTAAAGGAGACCAGTCCTGGATGTTCATTGGAAGGACTGATGTTGAAGCTGAAACTCCAATACTTTGGCCACCTGATGTGAAGAGCTGACTCATTTGAAAAGACCCTGATGCTGGGAAAGATTGAGGGCAGGAGGAGAAGTGGATGACAGAGGATGAGATGACTGGATGGCATCACTGACTCAATGGACATGAGTTTGGGTAAACTCCTGGAGTTGGTGATGGACAGGGAGGCCTGGCGTACTGCAGTCCATGGGGTCACAAAGAGTTGCACATGACTGAGCGACTGAACTGTGTGTGTATGTCTGTATGCTTACACATGCTCATGTATCAGTGAAATGAGTGAGGGCAATGATACAAGGGATGAAAGGGAGGAATTAGGATTATTTTGTTATATAAGGTCCTTACACTACCTGTAAAGTGGTATAGTGTTATTTTAAAGTGGATTTGGAGTAGTTGTAAAATATTGTAAACTCTAGGGAAACCACTAAAAAAAGTAAAAAATGAAAAGCAGTATAGCTGATATGATAGAGGAAACAAATTAGAATCCTAGAAAATGCTTCATTAAAATCACAAAAGTCAGAAAAAGAGAGTAGAAGGTAAAAATAGGAACAAAAAGTCCAAGCAAAAGAGAGAGGCACAAATTGCTCATATCAGTAACAAAAGAAGGCACAACACTCTGCCCACAAATATGATAGTCTAGATAAAATGGACTGATTCCTTGAAAGACACAATCTTCCAAAACTCTTATAAGAAGAAATCGGTGACCTGTATTAGCCTATGTCTCTTTAAAAATTGAACCAATAATTAATAACCTCCCAAAACAGAAAGCACCACGCCCAGATGGGTTCACCGGTAAACTCTATCAAACATTTAAGGGAGAAATTACACCAAGTTTTTCAATCTCTTTCAGAGGATAGAAGCACAGGGAATACTGGCTTCCCTCATAGCTGAGTTGGTAAAGAATCCGCCTGGAATGCAGGAGACCCTGGTTCAATTCCTGGGTCGGGAAGATCTGCTGGAGAAAGGATAGGCTATCCACTCCAGTATTCTTGGGCTTCCCTTGTGGCCCTGCTTGTAAAGAATCCACCTGCAATGCAGGAGACCTAGGTTCAATCACTGGGTTGGGAAGATCCCCTGGAGAAGGAAAAATCTACCCACTGCAGTATTCTGGCCTGGAGAATTCCATGAACTATACAGAGTATACAGCAAAGAGTCGGACACAGTTGAGTGACTTTCACTTTCATCCTGTGATTAAGCCAGCATTATCCTAAGGCCCAAACCAAACAAAGACCCTACAAGAAAAGAGAAATACAGACCAATGTCTCTCATGAACATAGATGCCAAAATCCTCAACAGAGAAGATATACAGATGGTGAATAAGCATATGAAAAGATGCTTCCCATCATATGTCATCAGAGAAATATGCACATCAGAAAAATGCAAATTAGAACAGTAATGAGATACCACTCCACATCTGTTAGAGAATGGCCACTGACAAGACCACCTGCTAATGAGGATGCAGAGCAATAGGCACCCTCATTCATTGCTACTGGGGATGCAAAATCATCCAGCCACTTTGAAAACCAGTTTGGTAGTTTCTAACAAAACTCAATATACTCTTACCATACAGTTCAGCAATACACTGATATTTACCCAAAGGAGTTGAAAACTTATGTCCACACACAGAAAAAAAAAACTGCATGCAGTTGTTTGTAGCAGCTTTATTAATAATTGCCCCAAACTGGAAGCAACCAAGATGTCCTTCAATAGGTGAACGGGTAAATAAACTTGGTACATCCAGAAAGTGGAATATCATTCAGTGCTAAATAGGAAATCAACTATCAAGCCATGAAAAGACATGGAGGAAATTCAAATGCATATTACTAAGTGAAAGAAGGCAATCTGAAAAGGCACGTACTGTGTGAGTCCAACGATATAACATTTTGGAAAAGGCAAAACTATGGAGACAGTAGAAAGATCAGTGTTTGCTGCTGGAAGTGGTAGGGATGAGAGCTTGACAGAGCAGAGAGAGGTTTTAGTGCAGTGAAAATACTCTGATATTTCAGTGATGGATAGCTGTTATACATTTGTCCAAACTCACAGAATGTACAACACCAAGAGTGAACCCTGACGTAAACTGTGGACTTTGGATGATGGTATTTGTCAAAGTAGATTTATGCTTTGTAACAAGGTGCCATTCTACTGTGGGCTGTTGATAATAGGGGAGGCCGTGCATGTGTGGAGGCTGGAGCTATGCGGGAAATCTCTGTATCTTCCTCTCACTTTTATTGCAAACCTAAAACTGCTCTAAAAAAGCTAAGTGCAAGTGAAGTGAAAGTCGTTGAGTGGTGTCCAACTCTTTGCGACTCCATGGACTGTATAGTTCATGGAATTCTTCAGGCCAGAATATGGGAGTGGGTAGCCTTTCCCTTCTCCAGAGGATCTTCCCAACCCAGGGATCGAACCCTGGTCTCTCGCATTGCAGGTGGATTCTTTACCAGCTGAGCCACAAAGGAAGCCCCTACAAAAGCTAAGTCTTTTGTAAAACTGCCAGAGAATGGACACCAAACCAAGGAGCCCTGGTTCCAGCAGAACCTGCAAAAGGGACAATTCAACCACTGTGATATTGTTCCAGCTATCGTGAGCTCAGGCAGTGAGTGCCCTGGCAACAAGAAGGAGAAACAGCCTGGAGGCTCAGTGAATATCAGTCTTCATTCTTACCAAGCTGAGATAAAGAGCTTTGCCGGCTGCGGGATGTCCATACCCATCGAACTGTAGACATGGAAGAAAGGAGTGCCCACCGTTGTTTGAACGTCTGAAGGAACGTTTGCCTCATCAGAGCTGTGTCCAGATATTTCCAACCCTCTAGCCAGCAGTAAGACTGCAAGGTCCCCAAGCCACGTGACTTGCTTTGGCCAATGAAATGCCAGCAGAAGCTTTTCAGCGCCTGCGCACAGCGGTTCGTTTTTCCTGGGCGCCAGCGATGCCAGAGGGTGGATGACGTTAGGCCTTGGACAGTGAGCCCCATCAGTCCGCGGGAGTGGGGATGTGGTCAGCCTCCAGCTGTCCACTTGGTAGTACAGTCCCACAAGGGATATACAGTGTAAGCAGGAAATAAACCTTTGCTCTTTAAAGCCATGACGCCTTTGAGTCATTCGCACAGCCCAAGCCCAACCTAACTTCTCCTGACTGGTGTAGGAAGGGACCACTGAAGAGGAGGAGATGAAGCTTTCAAAAAGTTCAACAGAATGAGGCCCAGTAAACAGAGCGGCGCCATCCCCTCTAATCGTAAGTCAAATTTACAGGATGCACACTGTTGGTGAAGAGCTGCAAGTAGCCCACCAATATGCTTTGTTTGGCCATGATAGTTTAAGGGTTTCAACCTGGAAGATGGAGTGTGAGTGTAATTTATTTCCTTCTTAACTGTAGTCTATTGCTCCCTACTTACTCATGAACAGCAAACTTGCTTGACCTGGGTACTTGCCTACCTAGCCCCTGAAGGCACTAGATCCCTGGTGGTCTAGGCATCAAACCTGTTGAGAGAGGGTAGAGTAGGCATGATCAGGTTCACCTTGTTGTTGTTCAGTTGTTAAGTAGTGTCCGACTCTTTGTGACCCCATGAACTGCAGCACGCCAGGCTTCCCTGTCCTTCACTATTGCCCAGATTTTGCCCAAACGCATGTCCTTTGTGTTGATGATGCTATCCAACCATCTCATCCGTCATCCCCTTCTCCTCCTGCCTTCAGTCTTTCCCAGCATCACGGTCTTTGCCAATGAGTCGGTTCTTCACGTCAGGTGGCCAAAGTATTGGAGCTTCAGCTTCAGCAGCCGTCCTTCCAGTGAATATTCAGGATTAACTGGTTTGATCTCCTTGCTATCCAAGGGACTCTCAAAAGGGTCTTCTCCAGCACCACAGTTCAAAAGCATCAATTCTTTGGCACTTGGCCAGCTCTCATATCCATACATGACTACTGGAAAAACCGTAGCTTTGACTACACGGACCTTTGTCAGAAAAGTGATGTCTCTGCTTTTTAATATGCTGTCTAGGTTTGTCATAGCTTTTCTCCCAAGGATCAAGAATCTTTTAATTTTTTTGGAGCCCAAGAAAATAAAGTCTCTCACTTTCCACTTTTCCCTCATCTATTTGCCATGCAGTGGCAAGTTCACCTAATAGATAAGAAAACAGAGATGCTGAGAGGTCCGGAGGCTTCAGCGATGACACGGCACAGCTTCAGCCTGGACCCTGGTGCCACTGTGCAGGGCAGGCTTTGGATGCCTGAGCTGGAGACAGCTGGCTGCTGCTGTCTGCAGTCATCCCAGGAGGTTAATCCATTGATTGCATCCTCTATTGTCTCATCAGCCCACACACTGCCTGAGTTTATCACCAGGCAAATTCCCATTTGTTTTTAACAGGAAAATCATGCCATCCTGAAATGCCTTGAACCAAACTCTGCAGTCTCAACAAACAGCTTGCCTTCTAAATCCATAAGCTAAACACAAATCTCTTTGCGTGGTTTCAGTCAAGCCATTGCAGCTCTTTTTTCTGTAAGGCTGAACTTGTGCATGATGAAGAGAGCCAAGCAGAGGAAACTAAGGAAGAAATATCTCCAAGACATATTGTATTATTAAGTGCAAAAAGCAAAGTGCAGGAGAGTATGTATAGAATGGTCCCATTTGTATAAATAAGACAAAATATTTACATACATTCTATACATTCTATGTATTTCTATTTATAGATGCAAAAAAATGTCCTTAATGATATGTGTGAAATATTAGAGTTGTATCAGGAAAGCAGACAGGGGTCAGGAGTGGGAGAGGCAGGCAGTGTTCGTGCCCCAAAGTTCTCAGTCCTCGCCAACTCCAACCACTGGCCTCTGTGACTTGGCCAGAAGGCTCCCTCTGGCTACAGAGCCTTCTGAGTCCACACTCTGGACAACCAGAAGTGCTCAGGGATGAACACCCCTCAGTCCTCAGTCAATGACTGATGAACTGGTGGAGAAATACATCAACTGCTTTACCTCTTGGGGCTTTACAGGCGGCACAGTGGTAAAGAACCCACCCGCCAACGCAGGAGCTGCAGGTTTGATCACCTGGAGAAGGGAATGGCTACCCACTCCAGTATTCTTGCCTGGAACATTCCTTGCAAAGATGAGCCTGGTGGACTACAGTCCATGGAATCACAAAGAGTTGGACACGACTGAGTCATGCGAAGAGTTGACTCACTGGAAAAGACTCTGATGCTGGGATGGATTAGGGGCGGGAGGAGAAGGGGACGACAGAGAATGAGATGGCTGGATGGTATCACCAACTCGATGGACATGAGTTTGAGTGAACTCCGGGAGTTGGTGATGGACAGGGAGGCCTGGTGTGCTGTGATTCATGGGATTGCAGAGAGTCGGACATGACTGAGCGACTGAACTGAACTGAACTGAGTGACTAAGCACCCATGCACTTTACCTCTTGAGCGGGGTGATTGTGAGAAAATTGGTATGTGCTCCACACTGGCTTTCCTGGTGTCTCAGATGGTAAAGAATCCACCTGCCATGCAGGAGACCTGGGTTCAGTTCCTGGGTCAGGAAGATCCCCTGGAGAAGGGAATGTCAACCCACTCCAGTATTCTTGCCTGAAGAATCCCCTGGACAGAGGAGCCTGGTGGGCTGCAGTCCATGGGGTCGCAAAGAGTCAGGGACCACTGAGCAACTAACACTTTCACACTTTGACTACGCTAACTCCCAGAGCGTGGACATGCTGTTTGCCAGCTGCCTTCTTTTCCTCTAACTTCCTACTTCCCTACTCTTCCAAATCAATGCTTCAGTGCTGGTTTCTGAAGGAACAATGCCATCTAATAGAACTTTCTTGAATGGTGTGTGTCCATTCAGGTGTTGGCAGTGTCCAGTCCAACAGCCAGAAGCCATGTATGGCATCTAACTTTAAATTACTTAAACTTGAAAATGCAGCTCCTTGGTGACATGAGCCCTAGCTCATATGCTCCACAGCCACTTGGACACCACGGAATGGAACCCTTCCAGCATCACACGAGGTTCTGTTGAACAGTATTGGTTGGCAGTCATTGTTGGAGGAAATGACTGTAGATTTGTAAAGCAAACAGATGTTTTCAAAGGGGGGAAAGATATGATTTCACCTCTGTGAGGCCATCGATGTGTGGAGTCTTTTAGTGAAACCAGATTCTGACCCAAGTATTCTCTTGTCTACTGCCTTAAACCTAAACCCTTTCCATTCTCAGCTAAGGGAAAGACTGCTGCCGGCCCATATGGCATCTTTGTGCCAATAAGATCAAAGCGCCCCTCCTTCCTGGTGGGTGCAGGCCCATGCCAGGGCATGCCAGACCTCAGCAGTGCCACTAAACAGGACAGTGAACAGGGCACTCAGGAGGATCTTCATGACTCTTCTTTCTGCATTTCAAGCCTTCTCTTGGCAATAAGAACAGGTGGAATGGCAGGGCTTGCATATACAAATGGGCAGGAAGGCCAAAGGATAAAATAAATACCAAGAACAGCAACTTTTAAAAAGCAACACTAATAATACTACAAGTGAAAAATATGATCTTGGGAAGTCCTTGGTGGTCCAGTGGTTAAGACTCTGCACTTCCACTGCCAAGGGCCTGGGTTCAATCTCTGGTTGAGGAACTAAGATCCCACAAGCTGCATGGCACGGCCAAATAAGTAAATAAAAAGTTTAAAAAAATTTCTTCTCATGTTGCTATTAATTTTCAAATATTCTGCTAAAGGAATTAATGGTTGCCCTAACTGTTTTCATATATGCCTGGGTCATGTCCTGATTATGTGATTGTGCTCATTTAGTAACACATGTGGCTCTCTCTAGTCTGTTTAACTACTTAAGAGGATGAAGAAACTCATGACTACATACAGTATCTGACTGTTATATAATCCAGCTGTATGCAATGTCCAGAATAGGCAAGTCCATGGAGACAAAAAGTAGGCTGGTGTTTGCCAGGGATAGAGGAGATTGTGGGGAAAGGGAATGTTAGGAGTTTGGGGGGTTTTTTGGGGGGGTGATGAAAAAGTTCAAAAATTGATTGTGGGCACTGGTTACACAACTCTGAATATACTAAAATCCATTAAATGGTACATTTTGGATGTACCATTTTAGATGTACTTATACAGTATGTGAATTATATCTCTATAAAGCTATTATAAAAATGCTTACAAATACAAAGAAGGTCTTATCTACAGTGAGAGGGAAACTTTACACTAAATCTCTGTAACTCCAGTCTTTAAACATCTCAATGTTTTTTCTAAGTTTCTACCGAATATATTCAACAGCTTCCTGATCCTCTGTGTTAAGAGCATGTCCTTAGTAAGTAAGCTTTACCTCTCAAGCTGCTCTTAACTCTAATGGTTAAGTGTCTAACTGTTAAGAGTCTAACTGCTGACACAAATTCAATGGGTTCTATAACCCAGTTCTGCCATCTTGCTGTTGGGCATCATAGCACTGGAGATAGTCCCTCCCATCTTGACTACTTTCTTTCCATGCCCTTCCTGTGAAACAGACATGACTTATTAATCCTGTAGTGACTCAAATAATACTCTGGTTATCTTGACTTAAGCTGCACACTTCATCTTCCTGACCTAAATGTTCTCTTTCAGGAAAACCAGAAACTTCGGGAGACCTAAAAATGTCATCTTACTCAACTGGTGAATGCACAGGTTAGTATTCCCATGTATTGACAGATTTGACGGCTTCCTTTGCTGCCCCCGGGAGAGAGGTCCTTTATCCTTTTGGCCTGTATTGCTTGAGTGATTACTGACTGCTGGGTACCGCGGATACAAAGCCAGCTTCTGCCCCTAAGGAGCCGCAGGCCATCCTGGGGACATACATGAGTATGACGGGAATATATTCTCCCCTGTTACCCTCTCTACCAGAAATTCATTAGCTCAGGAAAGGGATGAAGACCAGAAATAAAGAAAATGAACCACCTTTGGACTTTTGAATTCCAAAAGCCTCACACTCAGAAGGGCTAAATAGAACTCACATGTGCAACTACCACTGATCCTGGAGAATGTGAGAGAAATTAAAGCAATGCTTTGTCACCCTCTCTCAGCCACTCTGCCCCACTAGATAATTCCTGGGACAGAGGCACTTGTCAGAGAGCAGTTATATGTGCAGAGATCTGTTCTGGGTTTTACACACACACACACACCCGCCTCCCCAAAGAGTCTGGAGCCAGAAAAGGACAGATAGGAGCTGTGGCAGAGGCCATCTTTTAATATTGTCCAGATATTAGGTGGTAAGGTGCTGAGGTCCAGAGAATGAATCAGGATGATTCTAAACCAGTCAAGGTAATCCTTCTCTTTGCCAGTCAGTGGTTTCAGGGGTACCCTGTGACCCGGTTGTGCCCAATGAGTTATTCAGCAACAGGTGCTAGAGAGGTTTTGCCTCCTCAAGAGAAAGCAGAGGACTACTCCTTCCTACTTTGGATGCAGGCATGGGAGAATGTGATAGTGCCGCAGCAAATGTTTTATGATGAGAAGAGAGAAGCCAAGAAATCTAGCCTGTCTACTTCCAGCCTTTTCCTCACGTGAGATGATTCAATCCATAATTTAGCCCCTTGACATGCAGCCAAAAGCTTTCTAATTAATACTGATGCCATGCAGGGATCCTGGAGGAGGTGTGTGTCTTGCCTCCAGGGTAGGACCCTGTGACAGGAACAAGACCCCAGAGAAAATACAGCCCCCTGGTCTGTCTCAGGGGTCTCAGGCAGCCGGGCGTAGACCTGGGGAACAGGCTGTCCCTATAAATCTGAGGGGGGCAGAAGTGAGAAGCGTCTCAGGGAGTTCCACAGAAGTTCCCATGGACAATCCTTCTTTTTAAAAAAAAACTATTAAAATCACCACGTTGAACAAATTTGTTTACATTTCAGTGGAGCCTAGTGAATACTTTGTTGTGGATTGGCACTGGTTCTAAGAAGGAGCATTTGGGAACAACACATGGAGGATACGTTTCACTGATCAATTTCAGGCCCATTGTGGCAGAGACTGCCAGATGTGCCCCAATATCCAATGTCCTTTCTTCCATAGTAATAGAAACCCTGATTTTTAGCTGGATGCATGGAAAGACTACATTTCCCATCATCCTTGTAGTTGGGTGTGGTCATGTGACTCTGTCCTAGCTAATAAAGTCCCATGGTTGCTGACGTGTATCTTCTTTAAAAGATAGCTAGCACATGCCATTGTGCAGTTTTCTTCTTCATCCCTTCACTCTTCTGCTGCCCAGAAATCTGATGTGATGGCTGGTGTGCTGAACTTCATCTTAGACCATGCGTGCTATGTTGCTTCAGTCATGTCCAACTCTTTGCAACTCTGTGGACCATAGACCACCAGGCTCCTCTGTCCATGGGATTCTCCAGGCAGGAATACTGGAGTGAGTTGCCATGCCCTCCTCCAGGGGACCTTCCTGACCCAGGGTTGAACTTGCGTCTCTTATGTCTCCTGCATTGGCAGGCGGGTTCTTTACCACTAGTGCCACCTGGAAAGCCCCAAGTAGAAGGTTACACCCTGGGGTTTCGGGAGCAGTGAGATGAAAAGAGTCTGGCTCCCTGAGGACTTTGAGAAACATAGCAGCCACACCAGTTCTGGACCATCCTGTCCTGACTTTTATGTAAGAAAAGTTCACTTATATCTCCTTGAGCTATTAGAGTTTTAGAGTCTTTGCTACTTACAGTGAGACCTAATCCTTTCTGATACACGCACCCCACAGCCATACAGTGAGAAAGCCCCATGTCTGGACAGTCAGAATCTGGGCTGTTCAAGAAGGACAGCAGCTATGGTAACTTCTTCCCCTCATCTGCTCACATCCTATGCCCACCTTCAGCACAGTTCTAATAACTTACTTTGTCTGACTTTTCTATTTCCTTACACATAGTTACTTTCCGTTCTATTTTCTGTTACGACCATTTCGTGAGATGCTTCAAGCTGTTTTCTTTTTTCTAAGTACAGTAGAAATAGAAGTAGTTACCAAATAGAAGCAGCACAAGTAGCAGAGAACCTCATTATAACCATGCATGAAGTGGAAAGCAAAGGCGTATAAAAACCAGGTTTCTAAAAAGAAACCAGAAAAGGCATTATTGTTCTCTCGTCTGTGCTTCCTTCTGCTTTCCCTGGGATAAATGGCACTCCCTGTGCAAGTCTCTTTTGATGGTGAACATGCACATCTGTTATTTCTGTTTTTGAATATGATACGTCTCTTTGGGTCACAAAAGGCCATTGTTGCCCAAGTGATGAAAAGAAGAATATTAATCCACCATGAGTGTTTTCCAGCATATAGACCTTTCTGTCATCTTTCCAGCCAACAGTTCTGTGTACTAATTAGAAAAACAGATTTCTGATACACCATTCTATATTCTGTACTTAGTCTTGTTTCAAATAAGGAAACAAACGGCTAAACAAACATGGCCACAAGACACCCAAGACACCCATTCCACAAATTGGGGCATTGTTTGAGTCTTTCACAGTTATTTGTTAGGTTTTGTTAAGAACCTAAGAAAGTCAATTCACAGAAATAATAATCATCTGTGGCATTTAAGTGCCTGATCAGTTGCAACCCTCTTTCCACCCAAGTTCAGAACCAGTTGAGACATAAATTTAGGAGTTCAACCAATGTAGATGTAAATATCAACTGATGAGAAGATCGAAGCCTTAAATTCAGAGGTAAATGGACTTCCCAGTACATTCCCACTGACTTGAACTCTGGGCTCCACTCTTTCTGGGGCAGCACCCACCCCATGATCTCCTCTCATAGTAGAAAACAGACGTACTCTCTAGACCTTCTATGGGCAAGCCAACGTGAAAGAGAAATAACTCAGGAAACCCTGAGCCAATCATGTTCCTCTTTTTCTTCCAAATTCACCGCATAGATGTGCCACTTCTCCTTCTCTGGGGAGAGGTGATGAGTGAGGCAGGGGCATGGAGAGAAGCTGGACCTGTCCACGTGTCCTTGTAAAAAGCCAGGGAAGCAGCAGCCCATGGCGAATGATGGAAGCTGATTACCCTTGCTCCCTTGCCCATCACATAGATAACTGAGGTACATGTTCTGTGCCACTTCACAGAACTTTCTGGTGGGATTAAACCCTAGTCATCCACAATGATAGCTGGCCAACTCAATAACATACTCTGTTTTTTAAATTGAATTATAGGTGATTAACAATATTGTGTTAGTTTCAGGTGGACAGCAAAGTGACTCCTACATACGTGTGTGTGGGTAGAGAGAGAGATTGAGAACACGGAATTATTTCCCTGTTCTATACAGTAAATCCTTGTTTATCTGTATTAGATATAGTGATATCTGTTAATCCCACACTCCTAATATATCCCTCCCCACCCCTTCCCCTTTGGTAAACATAAATTAGTTTTCTATGAGTCTGTTTCTGTTCTATAAATAATTTCATTTGTATTATTTTTTAGATTCCACATATAAATGATATCATATGTTTGTCTTTATTGGTCTGAATTACTTCTCTTAGTCTGATAATGTCTAGGTCCATCCATGTTGCTGAAAATGTCAATATTTCATTTTTTATTATGGCTGAGTAATATTCCATTATGTATGTATATAAGCATTGATATATGCTTCCTTATCCATTAATCTGTTGATGGACACTTGGGTTGCATCTATGTCTTGGCTGTTGTAAATAGTGCTGCTATGAACATTGGGGTGCATGTATCTTTTCAAATTGGAGTTTTTGTCTTTTCCGGATATATGCCCAGGAGTGGGATTGCTGGATCCTATGGTAGCAGTATTTTTAGTTTTTTAAGGAACCTCCATATTGTTTACCATGTTGACTATACTAGCTTATATTCCTACCAACAGTGTGCAAGGGTTCCTGTTTATCCACACCCTCTCCAACATTTATTATCTGTAGATTTTTTGATGATGGCCATTCTGACTGATGTGAGGTGATACCTCTTTATAGTTGTGATTTGCATTTTTCTAATAATTAGTGATGTGAAGCATCTTTGCATATGTCTATTGACCATCTATGTCTTCTTTGAAGAAATGTCTGTTAGGTCTTCTACCCATTTTTCAAAAAAAATTTTTTGATATTGAGTTGTATGGGATGTGGGTACATTTTGAAAATTAAGCCTTTGTTGGTTGCATAATTTGCAAATATTTTCTCCCAATCCATAGGTTGTCTTTTCATTTTCTTTATGGTTTTGTTTGCTGTGTAAAAACTTATAAGTTTGATTAGATCCCATTTGTTTATTTTTGCTTTTGCCTTAGGAGTCTGATCTAAGAAAACATTACTACAATTTATGTCAGAGAATGTTTTGCCTATGTTCGTTTCTAGGAGTTTTATGGGGTCATGTCTTATATTTAAGTGTGTAAGCCAGTTTGAGTTTAGTTTTGTATATGGTGAGAGGGTGTCTTCTAACTTCATTGATTTACCTGTGGCTGTCCAGCTTTCCCTGTACCACTTGCTGAAGAGATTCTCTTCCCAATTATATGGTCTTGCCTCCTTTGTTAAAGATTAACATAATAGAGAACCTAGAAATAAACCCACACGACTCCTGTGTTCTGCTCCATGCGGCACATGCACACTGTAAGAAATGAAGACCAGAAAGGGGCTAGAAAATGAGAAACAAAGTTTTCCCTCCCTCAACATAGACCCAAGTCCCACTACCCAGAAGTAACATTATGGATCTTTCCAGAAAGTTTTTTATACATATATAATAATATGTAAGGATATCCATTCTATCACAAATGGATACACTACACTATCATATCACTACACATGTGTTTGCTTTTATTATATCTTATATGACATAATCACATATAAGGTCCCAAGTCATTTCTTAAAAAGCTATTTGTTGTTCAGTTACTCAGTTGTGTCCGACTCTGTGACCCCATGTGACGCCAGGCTTCCCTGCCCTTCACCATCTCCCGGAGCTTGCTTAAACTCAGATCCATTGGGTCAGTGATGCCATCCAACCATCTCTAAATGGCTATGGAGTATTCCATTGCATGGCTGAAGAATAGTTTATTTAATCAGTGTTTTCTTATTATTGGGCAATCAGATTATTTATTTATTTATTTTAGATTTTTATTTTTAATGCCAACAGTGCTACAATGAATATCCTTGAATAGTCATCTTTTTTTTTTTTTTTGCGTGTCTCTATAGTACAAATTCCTATATGTGAAAGTGCTGAGTCAAAGAGTATGTTCAGCTTTAATTTTCACAGAAATTGCCAGTGTTCTACAAAGACAACTTCACTTGAAATTACCCTCTTCAACAGTGGGTGAGAGCTCTGGTTTCTCTTCCTTGCCAGCAGCAACTATTAACAAATTGTTGGATCTTTGCCCATCTGATATTGTAAAAATATTTTTTCTTGACATTTGAATTTGCATTTTTAAAGTTATAAATGAAAGTAATCATTTTGTCTGTATTTATTGGCCATTGGGATTTCTTGCTCTGAGAAGTGCTGATTCATATCCTGTCTCATTTCTGTTAGCTTCTTTATCTTTTCTCATTGCTTTATAAGAGCTTTTTGTAACTTTCGGAAATTACTCATAAGTCATATAGCTTGCAAAATTTTCACTAGCATGTGTTGTCTTTTTACTCTGTTTATGGCAATTTTTCCTACAGGGACTTTGTTATTTTTAGTAAAATATATTGATCCTTATTAATATATTTCATTATTAATTATATTATATTATCTATTACATATAATATGTTACCTATCTTCTTAATTTTGTGTCCTGCATGGAAAGGCTGTCCCCATGATTAAAAATTAATTCCCCCAAATTTTAGTGTTGGATTTTTTGTGATTTATTTTTTACATATGTATCTTTGGTCCATATGATGTAGGAGACATACAGATTTCATCATATTTTCTCCAAGTGACCAGACAGGTACTTCAAAACCATTTTTTGAGTAGTCCATCTCTTTTTCCTTGTTTTGACTGCATATGTGACTTTAATTATATTTTAAATTTTCATATGAATTTAGGTGTATTTCTGAACTCTGTTCTATTTTGCTCAATCTATTTTTCTATATTTTAAATTTTCATATGAATTTAGGTGTATTTCTGAACTCTGTTCTATTTTGCTCAATCTATTTTTCATCCAGAAACCAGACTGTTTTCATTATTGTTGCTTTATAATATGTTTTACTCTTTGGTAAAGCTAATAACCTTTTACTCATTAATCATTCCCCCCCACCAGGTTTCTAGCCACTCTCACATGTTTATTTAAACTAATAAATGTTGAATGAGTATTTACTATGTGTCAGGTTGTGGTCTAAGCACTAGGGATGCAACAGTGAGTAGAACAGGGAAAATCTCTGCCCACGTGGTACTTCATTCTAGCTGTGTGAGAGACCAGTTCTTTTAGTCATTACAAACAGGGTCAAAGGGTGGTAAATGAGATGGAGAAAGGCAAAACAACGAAGTAAGATAGGAAGTGGGGAGAGTGCAAAACCAGGTGGTCAGGGCAAGCCTCATCAAGAACATGGTAGTTGAAGTGAGGGAACAAGCCATGCAGGTAAGTAGGAGTAACATGTGCCAAGGCCCTGAAGTTGGAATTCAGTATGCCCAGAACAAAATGAATGAGAGAACGAGAAGGAGATGAGGCCAGAGGAGTAACAGGGAGTGCTCAAGGAGGGCCTTGAGGGCAAATGAAAAGATTTGGGCTGTTTCTCTGAGCAAGGTGGGGAGCCATTGGGGCAGATAGAGCAAAGTGGCATCATGAACTGCCTTCAAGTTCCAAAAATTGATTCTCCAGGTATTTTGGTTGGGCTTATTTTGAAATATTACATTAATTCATGGAGGACAATGTCTTTATAACCTGCGTCCTCATATCCAAAAATAATGTATGTGGCAATATTATACGTGCACAGAGTGACAAATTGACGTGCTTCTGGGAATGTATTCTACAGATATAATTGCATACACAAAAGTGGCTTATGTACAACATTGTTTACAATGGCAAAAGACTGGAAACAGTGCAGACATTCATCTATCTACCAGTATGGGACTGGCTAAGTACATTTTGATGCATGTATACAATGGAATAATATGCTACTCAGAAAGGAATAGAATTTTTATGTACTGATTCAGAATGATCACCTAGATATATTGAGAATAATAGCAAGGTATGGAGTGATGTGTATAGTATGATACCATTTGGGTAAAAGGGGAAGTATATATTTTGTATGAATTTACTTTGCTAGTGATAAAATATCTTTACAAGAATACATAAGAAACTGCTAGCAGTAGTTGTCACTAGGGAGGACAGTAAATAATTGGGAGACAGGGATACAAATGAAATTTTTCTCTGTATCCCACTTTCTGTCTTTGGACTATTGAGCCACGTGAATATACTATTCTATTCAAAAAACAACTGTAAATTTTAATGAAACTAAATATATCTTTGTGTTAGGGCCATTTTGGTAATGTATTTGACATTGACAAACAGTTAGTAGGGACTGAAATCATGTACAATGATCTGTATGATGAACCTTTACATGTCCAGTTGTCAAATAGACAAATGTTAGGTCAGATATACAATGTGATCATTTCTCTTCCCCCATCCCCAAGTGCTTTGGAAGAAGAATAAAGCACAAAAGGCAATTTGCACATTATTGCAATACAGGTGTGGAGAAGGCAGTGGCACCCCACTCCAGTACTCTTGCCTGGAAAATCCCATGGATGGAGGAGCCTGGTGGGCTGCAGTCCATGGGGTCGCTAAGAGTTGGACACGACTGAGCGACTTCACTTTCACTTTTCACTTTCATGCATTGGAGAAGGAAATGGCAACCCACTCCAGTGTTCTTGCCTGGAGAATCCCAGGGACAGGGGAGCCTGGTGGGCTTCCATCTATAGGGTTGCACAGAGTCGGACAAGACTGAGCAACTTAGCAGCAGCAGCAGCAATACAGATGAGCTAGAAAGTCCAATCTCCTGACCTGCCAATTGCAGATTAAGGCCTGTATTGAATCAGTGGGCTGTGTAGTGTGTTAAAAAATGATGTGTCCTTTTATTTTTTAAATAAATTATTTATTTATTTGGCTGTGCTGGATCATAGTTGTGGCATGTGGAATCTTAGTTGTGCCATATGGGATCTAGCTCTCTGACCAGGGATTGAACCTGAGACCCCTGCATTGGGAGCATGGATTCTTAGCTACTGGACCACCAGGGAAGTCCCTGATTTATTTTTTTTAAGAAAAACTAATATCTAGTAAGAGTGATCAGGAGTGTGGGGTAGATATCTGAGATGAGAATAGAGTGTACAGTTCTGAATTGCGTAGTTAGGAAGGCTCACTGAGAAGGTAACATATAGGGCAAGGTGTGAAGATGGGGAGGCAACTGGTGTCTAAGAGAAGAGCCTTCCAAGCAAAGAGAACAGCCAGTGCAAAGGCCCTGAGGCATGAGTTTTCCTGGCCTATTGAAAGTTCAGTGAGAGGAGGCCAGTGTGGCTGGAGTAGATAGAGGGAGCGTGGGTGGTGCAGAGGAGGCAGCAGTTGCCACAGGGCTTTGTGAGCTCTGCTAAAGATGGTGCCTTAATGAGATGGGAAACCACTGGAGGATATAGAGTCAAGGAGTGAAATTTGCCCTTCGATTTTAAGAGCATCCCTCTGCCTGCTGTGTGGAGAACAGGCTGTAGAGAATCAAGAGCAGAAGCAGGAAGGCCAGGGCCAGAATGATTCTGTTACTTCTCATTTCACTCCCAGAAGCATTCTTAGAGCTGGTATTCAAACTAGCTATTGGTGAAGAACTAACATTCAGCACAGAAATAGAGTTTGTGAAAGCTCATTTCTTTTACAAAGTCTGTAAAAGCTCAATTCTTATATGTAATATAAGAATTACACATACTCACTGCAGAATAGTTGAGAAAAACAGAAAAATATATAAGGGAGAGAAAATTTACCAAGTTCTACCTCTCAAGTACAACTCCTATTGACATTTCGGGATGTTTCCCTCTCATCTTCGTGGTTTTATGTAGTTAGTTCATAATATGCACGTGCATTGGTATTCCACCTGATCTCTTAACCTAATATAAGAAGCATTTTAACCACTAGAAGAATTATGTATTCTAATGGAAGAATAGTATTCTATTTTATGGCCATCTAAAATTGAACTCAACCAGTCCAGTAAATAATGCATCAATGAAGATTTTTATGCAGAAATTTTTATCTGCATTTTAGATTTGCTTTCCCTAAGACAGATTCAAGAGCAGAACTAACAAGTCAAACAGAGAATGTGTTTTAGGTTTTTGATACTCATTTTCAAACTGTTCTTCAAAAGGGTTATGCCTATATAAATTCCCATAGGTTTACTAAAGCCATAAAAAAACCTTTAAGAAGAAAATCCTTTGTTAGCATCGACCTCTTAAAGAAAAATAAGTTTTAAAATGAGAAAGTGTCAAAATTTCACACATCATATGCACAGCAGAGATGGTGAAAAATCAGATTCTGCGTATGAAAGAATCATTAGTTTTTAGACCAAAGCTGCAGTTAAATTATGATCCAGCTTGAGGAGTACATATGAAACCAAATGCATGCGGGGTGTGCTTTATAGGCAGAGAAGTAGTCAGCACTAAATATATGTGGTTGCTAAGAGACTAAACTGGGGACTAGGAATTAAATTTAACACATTCTCCTTAAATTGAGTTATTCCAGGACAAGCCTTCTCTTCTTTCTAGATGTTATGACATGGAGATATTTGTGACAAACTGGTATTCAGCCAGAAGGAAAGAAATATGTAGAGATGAGATAAGGAGTCGGAAGATGTAGGTTCTAGAACAATTCAGTACTTCCTTACTCCAGATCCATCACTTGACCCTTTCAAGTGGGAATACTATGGCCTGTCTTGTCTACCTCACAAAGCTTTTATGCTAATAAATGGCAAAGTGACATACAACCATAGGGTGTTATTACCATGTTGAAGTCTCAGGCACTCTGCGTTGGAAACATATATAATGAGATGCTTTAATTCCTCTTGGTGGATTTGTCTTGTATTACATTATAGCAGATTCGATGATCTGCTTTTGGGGGAAATCCATTCAAAAAGGAAGTATAGTGTCCAGGTCATCATTCTGAGCTCCCAACGAAACTGAAATTTCCTGAAGGGCAAGGATTGTGTCTCATTCACTCTTGTGAATAAGTGTCCCAAACCCTGTGTGAGGAGGAAACAGGATTATACATCCCTGTCTGAGCTCGTTCTTAAAGGTATTAATAATATATGAGAGACAAGGGCAAGATGGAGCCCACAGAGCACTTTCTTTCCTGCCTCTGATTCTACCCCACCTCCATCTCACTGTTCATTCTTCACCCTCAGCTGCCAGACAAGCTATTGCTTAGCCCTCAAGTCTCAGGAAAGTCATCCCTTCTAGTACTTTCTCTGATGCCATCATCTAATCCCAATTGTCCATTAGCACCCCAGATACTTCGTTACAACACTGTCTCATTGGATGCCACTATGCCCTTCTCCCATACTGCCTGGCCAGGCTCCTCGGGCTTTCCCTGCCAACTTATCTCCTGTGGATCTACTGAAGCACCCAGGACAGGCTCAACACAAGATCTTTGAATAGTGGAAAGGATGAGTTTTCAAGGGCCCATGTCACAAAGGGAAGCGAATAGAAATGAAGAGAGAAATAAAGCCATTGTGTAGTTTGGCTCCAGAAGCATAGTGATAAACCAATCTCTCTACACAGATACATGGCTATATACCATCTACTTAAACGCATTCATGCATACATAGGACCGGTATTCTCTTGGTAACACAAAAATGTTGAAAAGAGCAAGAAGTTGAGGTTGTTGAGCCTGATACTGATCTTGCCAAGGTTTTAGAGCAGGGAGTCTTCCCTGGTGGCTCAGACAGTAAAGAATCCACCTGCAATGCAGAAGACCTGGGTTCGATCCCTGGGTCAGGAAGATTCCGTGAAGAAGGGCATGGCTACCCACTCCAGTATTCTTGCCTAGAGAATTCCATGGACAGAGGAGCCTGGCGGGCTACAGTCCAGGGGGTTGCAAAGAGTCGGACAGGACTGAGCAACTAACACACACACACACACACAGAAGAACAGGGGCTTTCTCCATCTGGTCTACCAAAATCCTGTACCAGAAATTGAAGTCAGTGGTTTTCAGTTATCTGGTGATTCTGTAGCAGTGGGAAATCTAATAAATACTGCTGTCTGTGAAAAGCAGCCCCAGAGATTCAGATTTCATTCCTCTGTGGTGGGACTTGGGCATCTGTACATTTTAAAAAGCTCCCTGGGGGACTCTAATGTGCAGCCAGACTGAGAACCGCCTCTCTGAAGTGTCTCGGGTTGAGATGGCGGATCTGACTAATTAAACCTCAAGGCTGAACACACTGGGCTTCCTGGACATCTGCATAGAGTCTCTTGCTCTCTCCCACGCTCTCACTCTCTTGTTCCCTTGCCCTCTCGCTCTTTCTTCTATGTATCCAATAAATTGCTTTGGAATGACTCTGCTGCTTTGCAGCCTGTCTGGTAAGAACTCAGATCCCAGTGGTTCACATCGAAGCATCCTGGGATCTTTAAACCCAGGCCGTCGCAGGGTACATCAGGGACTGTGAAAGAAGGACACAGCCACTGGGTTCCCTTTCCTACTTCAGCTTGTGTTATACGAGTGTTCTCATGAATGGGAGGGGACAGAAGAAACCTAGAGAAGACGTTCCCTTACCAGGATTTGCCAAACCTTCATACAGTTTCACTCTCAGAATCAAGTATGGACCCGGTGCAATACCATCTGACTCCCAGGTGCTGCAGAGCCGGTAAGCATCCTCAGATGCTATGAACCAGGCAGTTCCTGCTTTTTTATTACAAGTCCCAGGAGCCTAAGGAGCCATGACTCTTGGACTGAGGTGTCTCGGTACCAGTGAGACAAGAGCACTCTTTACATAGGATCATTCTTGCAGGGGGTGAGTCAGTTGAGGCACTTCTTCAAAAGTCAACCTCTGTAAGTTCCCAGATTGAGTTCCTATTTCTCAACCCTCACTGCCTCTCACAGAGGGATAGCCATCCAGCTGGTGCTCAGTGAGTACAGAAGACATGCCCTCCAGCACCTCACTATTTCAATGAACCACCGAAATCCCATGATTGCCTGATTAGCAGCATCAGAAATGGTTACTCTAGAGACACAAGCCCTGAGGTTTCTTCCACCGGCCTGCTTAGAGCTGTAAGATATGAAGCACCAGGGACAGGACTGAAATAACTTGGATGCCTCCCTGGTGCCATGTTGCTCTACTGGGGCATGTTGATGATCCAGGAGGTCACAGAAAACCTTGAGTGTCGGCCCCCAGCATCCGCACATCTACCATCTCCCTGACAACCAGCAGTGGCCACCTGACTCATGCATATTCGTTTGAAAGGTCTGAGCCCGACAATTTTCCCGGAGTTGCATTATAATGGGAGCTGATTCAACTGGTACTCCACTCGACTTTGATTGCCACAATCAGGGCCTCAACCATCATTAGGATGAAAAGAAGTAAAAAGCTGGTCACATCATGATACTTTTCAGAAAACATTAAATAGAAAAATTCTGCCCTGCCTTTTATCTCTGTGCCTTGGGTCCATTTCCCTCCCCCACCCTGTATCATTGACATCGCATAATGGAGATTTTTATGCTAAGGAAAAAAGTTCTAAGAGAATGCTCTTTCCACTCAAAGCTAATCAGAAGGCTTTTTGCTGGAAGGAAGCCCTATTTCTGTTTTCACTGGAAGGTTCTCAAAGTAAGATAATACGGATTTCTCAGGGCCATGATGTTCCTTTCCCCAACTTGCCCTACCTAAAATCAAGGAACTCTCACACAGATATGTTTTGTGTAATTCCATGAAATAGATACATTTGATGGAACCTTTTCCTATAGCATCATTTCTTGCTGATTTTGAGTTGTGCCATTGCCCTGCCAGATAACACAGATAACACGACTGTTAATAACACTGGCCAGTCAGGACTCAGAGGTCCGTGGGCCAGGACTGAACCACAAGAATACCAGTGGAGGAGGCTCTTGACATCCATGCCCATTTCTGAATTTGATATCATACTGGCATTATGGCTCCCAAATTCTGTTTTTGAGTTGATTTTGTTTTTCATCATCTGCCAGAAATGAAGCCAGCATTTTTGCAGGTTAGGAGGCTGTAGAGTTTTAGGAAACTGCCCTGATGAGTTTTAGGAAAACTGTCAGAGCAGTGCATTGGTTTCCTTCTGTCTGATACTGAATTTAATTCCAAGATTTTAGACTATTGCATGCTAAGTCACTAAGGTTGTGTCCAACTCTCTGCAACCCCATGGCCTCTCTGCAACCCCATGGAACTTGCCAAGTTCCTCTGTCCATGGGATTCTCCTGGCAAGAATACTGGAGTAGGTTGCCATTTCCTTCTCTAGCGGACCTTCCCAGTCCAGGGATCGAACCTACATCTCCTGCATTGGCAAACAGATTCTTTACCACTGAGCCACCAGGGATTTGCAGATATTGCTAATTGTGATAATAATATTTCTTCATTATGAACTAGGTACTCATATGCACAAAAATTCACCATCTACATTTCTAAGTAGATACAAAATTTCCAGACCTCACTTGGCCAAATTTTACAAAATGAAAAAAGACAAAAGTAAAGATGAAAAAGAACCAAACAGTTTGGGCCTTTTTCCCTTTTGCTAGTGTCTGAGTTCTGTGACTGTCACTTTTCTTCTCATCATTAAGTGGGAAGGATAGAAGATTTAAAAAAAAAAAGACACAAATGGAAAGCAGAGGCGCAGGAAGGGAAGAGGCAGAAAGGAAGAGCCAAGTAGTGAGGCGACAGAAGCAGCGCCCCCGGGCCTGCTGTTCCCTTGTTCGCCAGCAGCCCTGCCAAATGTGGCAACGTGCAACCTTATGAGATGCTGTAAGCTGACCCAGCAGCATTGCCCACCACCTCAGGCCTTAGGAACTTTCCGGGAGATGGGGAGACAAGTATTAACAGAGAAAACAATCGGAGGAAGTAGAGAGTTAAGTGCAGCTGAGTGGGAGGCCAGGATGCTGTGGGGGTGGGAGGGTTAGGGGGAGAGTTAGAGCCAGGCGATGTGTGTGGGCTGATGGGGGTCTGGAGAGAATGCCAGAGTGGTGGGACTTGATCAGCCTTGAGGGTTGGGTGGCAGGGTTGTGTGCAGACAGGGATGACGGGCAAACGCCTTGTAGATGCATCTTTCTCCTGACACTGCTCTGTTATGTGGCAGGGGCCTCTGGGGGACAGCATCTGCACTTTTCTTCAGGTGCTCAGCTATCATTTGAAATCAACCTGCTCACATGTGTCATTAGAGAAAGACTCAGCACTTTTGTTCAAAAAGGATTCTTTGTCCAACACATGGAACATTCCTTTTTCCTGTCAATGTGCAGGTGATTTCCTGACACATTTTATTTCTTTTTCCCATGAAGACTGTATTCTGCAGTGGATTTCAGCAGCCTCCATCGATGGACTGATCCTCCTGTTTTGGGTGTTACATTGTTGTTTGCAAGGTGATCCTGCTAAAATGTGGATGGTTTATTACTTCTCTTTGCCACTCTTCCACCTCTGAGAGCTGTGGTTAAGTCAGAAGGCTAAGGGGGCACAAGAGAGAGAAAGTAAGCTCTCATTTGTGATATTGGCTGCTTTTCACTCACTATAAGACTCAAACCTCCAAATCAGACAGTCAAACAAATGGTCTGGGACTCCATTTTAAAATGCTGCTTAATGTCTGGATTTGACATACACATGCACAGACACACACTCATACACACGGACGCACACACCAGAAATTTATGGTTGAAAGAAAACCAAAGCAGATGTCTAAATGCTATAGTTTCTTTTATGTATAGACTAAAAAAGGTGTACCGGTGAAGACAACCCACAGAATAGTAGGAAATATTTACAAATAATTTATCTGATAAGAGACTGGGATCCAGGCTATATAGAACTCTTATAACTCAATAATAGATAAATAGCCCAACTAAAAAAAATGGGCCAAGGATGTGAACAGACATTTCTTCAAAGAAGATAGACAAGTGGCTAATAAATAATGCAAGATGATTAGCACCATTAACCATGAGAAAAATGCAAATCAAAGTCACAGTCAGATACCAGTTCATACCTGCTAGAATGGCTATAATATAAAAGATAGATAATAACAAGTGCTGGTAAAGTTGGGGAGACAATGGGACTCTCATACTGCCAGTGGGAATGGAAAATTGTGCAGTTGCTTTGGAAAACAGTCTGGTGGTTCCTCAAAAATATAACTAAAGAGTTACCATACCACCCAGCTGTTCTACTCCAAGGTATCTACCCAAGAGAAATGCAAACGCATATCTACACAGAAACTTAGACATGGGATGTTCACAGCAGCATTGCTCATAATAGCCAAAAACTGGAAACAGCCCAAATGCCCACCAACCATCTCATCCTCTGTCCTTCCCTTCTCCTCCTGCCTTCAACCTTTCCAAGCACCAGGGTCTTTTCCTGTGAGTCAGCTCTTCATATCAGGTGACCAAATTATTGGAGCTTCAGCATCAGTCCTTCCAATGAATATTCAGGGTTGATATCCTTTAGGATGGAGCGGTTGGATCTCCTTGCAGTCTAAGGGACTCTCAAGAGTCTTCTCCAACACCACAGTTCAAAGCATCAATTCTTCGACACTCAGCCTTCATTATGGTCCAACTTTCATATCCATAATGACTACTGGAAAAACCATAGCTTTGAATCTATGGACCTTTGTTGGCAAAGTGAGGGCTTCCCTGATAGCTCAGTTGGTAAAGAATCTGCCCGCAATGCAGGAGACCCCGGTTCGATTCCTGGGTCAGGAAGATCTGCTGGAGAAGGGATAGGCTACCCACTCCAGTATTCTTGGGCTTCCCTTGTGGCTCAGCTGGTAAAGAATCTGCCTGCAATGCAGGAGACCTGGGTTCAATCCCTGGATTGGGAAGATCCCCTGGAGAAGGGAAAGGCTATCCACTCCAGTATTCTGGCCTGGAGAATTCCATGGACTGTATAGTCCGTGGGGTCATAAAGAGTCAGACATGAATGAGGGACTTTCACTATGTACACTATGTACTGGCAAAGCTTTTTCGTCTGCTACCTAGATTTGTCATAGCTTTTCTTCCAAGAAGTGAGTGTCTTTTAATTTCATGGCTGCAGTCACCATCCACAGTGATTTTGGGGCCCAAGAAAATAAAATCTGTCACTGCTTCCACTTTTTCCTCTTCTATTTGCTATGAAGTAATGGGGCCATATGCCATGATCTTAGTTTTTTGAATGCTGAGTTTTAATCCAGCTATTTCACTCTCATCTTTCACCTTTGTCAAGAGGCTCTTTAGTTCTTCTTCACTTTCTGCCATTTGAGTGGTATCATCTGCATATCTGAGGTTGTTGATATTTCTCCCAGCAATCTTTATTCCAGCTTGTGCTTCATCCAGTCCAGCATTTCTCATAATGTACTCTTCATATAAGTTAAATAAGCAAGGTGACAATATACAGCCTTGAGTACTCCATTACCAATTTTGAACCAGTCCGTTCCATGTCTGATTCTAACTGTTGCTTCCTGACCTGCATACAGGTTTCTCAGGAGGCAGGTAAGGAGGTCTGGTATTCCCATCTCTTTAAGAATTTTCCACAGTTTGTTATGACCCACACGGTCAAAGGCTTTAGTGTAATCAATGAAGCAGAAGTAGACATGTTTCTGGAATTCCCTTGCTTTCTCCATGATCAAATGAATGTTAACAATTTGACCTCTGGTTTCTGTGCCTCTTCAAAACCCAACTTGGACATCTGGAAGTTCTTGGTTCACATACTACTTGAAAGATTTTGAGTAAAACCTTGGTAACATGTGAAATGAGCACAAATGTACACTAGCTTGAACATTCTTTGGCATTGCCTTTCTTTGGGATTGGAATGAAAACTGACCTTTTCCAGTCCTGTGGCCATTGCTGAGTTTTCCAAATTTGCTGGCTTATTGAGTGCAGCACTTTAACAACATCATCTTTTAGGATTTGAAACAGCTCAGCTGGAATTCTGTCACCTCTACTAGCTTCATTTGTAGTAATGCTTCCTAAAGTGCACCTGACTTCACACTCCAGGATGTCCAGCTCTAGGTGAGTGGTCACACCATTGTGGTTGTCAACTATACTCCAGTCGAAAGAACATGAAGGGACAGAAATCAAATGACTACTCAAACACTGTGATTTTCTAGTATCCATCAAAACAGTTAAAAATGGTGCCCATTTATTTCCACAAACCAGTCCTGTTGGCATAAACGATCAATGGGGTGAGCACACCTTATAATGCGTTTGTTGGCTAATAATAATAATGCTGTCAGCGGAGGAATCTGTCTTAGAAGACAGGAGTCCCAGGTTGGGAGCGAGTGGTGCCTCACTCTGTAAGAGCATCTCCTTGAGACAGAATCATCTTCATGTGTTGAAGCCAGGCTGTTGTTCAAGAACAGGGATGAGACATCATCACTCTATCACATAGTCTAGATGCAAAAGATTAGATTTCTGTGCTCCCCAAACAAGTTCACAATTTACACACATATATACACATTCTCTCTCTCTCAAACAATGTACCACTGATTGCTTAAAATGTGCTTTTTTGAGTGTTTATTACCAAGGATCCAATAATTCCTCTTTTGAAAATCCATTCAGATGTTTATCACAGTATTCCTTAGATTGGTGAAAAATTGCCCCAAATTGGGGGATGGTGAAATAAATCATTCTGCTCTCATAAAGCCATTGTAATGATGATGGTAAAATTGTGGTTTTCAGACTATGTCCAGTGAAAACACCTTTTCCAAGGATGAAGAGTGTGATATGGAGATTCAATGTAGGTGTGTGGAAATGTACATAAATAAAAATAGCAGTGACATTAAGGCATTGGGAGAGCAGGTGGTCTTTTTCCTTTTCTTTTCCCCATTTTTCCATAATGACCTTTTATTCCTTTTAGGAGAAAATGATTCAAAAATTTTTAATCTTGTATCTTATATATAAGATATATAAGAAAATGATTCAAGAATTTTTAATCTTAAAGATACAAGATTAAAACTTTGTAAGAATTTGTAATAATTAAATGGCACTTTTTCCTTATAGAAAAGAATTATGACTGAACTTTTGCCTGTATCTTCTGGTTGCATGCAAATCACACAAGATCTTGTTTAAATATGGGATCTCAGCTAACAGGTCTGGGGTGGGCCTGAGACTCTGCATTTCTAACAAGGTCCCACATGATGCTGATGCTGCTGGTCCATGCACAACACTTTGAGTGGCAAAGGGTTTAAGAGTTTCTTGAGAGAAATTAGCTAAAAATCAAAACTTAAATCAGACAAAACACTGATTGAAGACTGTTAGGTTTAAGAAGTGGTTCCTATAAATTGGTACCACGGACAGCCAGGTAGCCAAACTTCCCCCGAGGGTTTTCTTTTCCCCCAAAGATGCTTTTATTCAAGGACATAAGCTTGAGAATATGTCAGTTTCCATATCATTACATATTTCACCACATTTAAATTAAAAGAAAATTCTGGTGAGATTTGTTTGTTTTTCAGTTGCTCAGTCTTGTCTGACTCTTTGTGATCCCATGGACTGCAGCACATCAGGTTTCCCTGTCCATCACCAACTCCCAGAACTGAGACTCTGCATTCCTAATCTGGTGAGATTACTTAGAGTGAATACAAAGGTCACTGTTTTGCCCCTGTCAAGTGACTTGAGTTCAGTTCACATATCCCAGGAACCAATCCATGATTCCTTCCCTTTCTACAAATTGCCGCTTAGCTGTTGGTTTCCACAGAATGAAGCGGTCGAGAGTCAGGAGCCATTTTCTGTGAAATGTGCAATACTTTCTCCCTCTCTCCCAAGGGCTTTCATCAGGCAACAACTCACCTGAGCTTTCTCTAGGCTGTCTCCAAAACTGAAATGTGGAGCTTTTCCTCTCAGCTTCCCTCAGGTTGCTCATGGCCTTTGTGTGCTGCCTGTGGAATTGCCACACTGTTCACATGGGAGTTGTACTAGTTTCCTATCACTCCCATAGCAAAGTACCATAAATGTAGTGGCTTAAAAGTACACCAGTTTATTCTCTTACAGTGTGGAGGCCAGAAGTCTGAAGTCAAGGCACTGAGGGCCTTCTGAAGGCTTCAGGGGAACATCGTCCCTCCCTGGTCTAGGAGCATCACTTGCACCTCTGTTTCTGTCCTCACATCTCCTTTGTCTGACTCCAGCCCCCTGTCAACATAGTCACAGGCTCTGGGAATGGGGTTGTGGACATCTTTGGCGGAGGGGGATATTATTCAGGTTAACTACAGTGGTCTATGCACAGCCCATAGCTACTTGCCCCTTGTTGAGTTTTTCTTTCTATTAAGTAGCTTTATTATTACCTACAGTTGGCCTTAGTCAAAGTTATCAATAAGAGAGTAGTGTTCTGTTGGTTCCTGTAAGCATACTATGTCAGTTTTCTATGGCTGCATAACTAATGATCACAAGCTTAGTGGCCTAAACCAATGCAAATGTATTATCTCATAGTTTCTATAGGTCAGGAGTCCAGGGTCCTCTGCCCAGGATCTCACAGGCTGAAATCAAATCATTGGCAGGCCTACATTCCTTTCTAGAGGTTCTGGGGAAGAACATGCTTTCAAGCCCATTCATTGAGGTTGTTGGCGGAATTGAGTTCTTTGTGGTTGTAGGATGGAGGTCCCCATTCCTCGCTGACTATCAGCCAGGAGCCTTTTTCTGAGTGTGTAAGGCAGCTCACGTGCATTTTCAGCCAGTCCCCGCCATCTTTCAGCCAGCAACAGCAAGGTGAGTCCTTCTCAGGCCTCCACCCTCTCTGCCTTCCTCTTCTCTCTCAAGCTGAAGGAGGCCCTGCTATTTTTAAAAAATTGTCTTTTATATTGGAGTACAGTTGATGAACAACATTGTGTTAATTTCATGTGTCCAGCATCTTGATTCAGTTACACGTGTACATATATCTATTCTTTCTTGGATTCTTTTCCCACGTAGGTTATTGCAGAATGTTGAGTAGAGTTCCCTGTGCCTATACAGTAGGTCTTTGTTGTTTATCTATTGATATTTTATATATAACAGGGTCTACATGTGGAGAAGGCAATGGCGCCCCCCTCCAGTACTCTTGCCTGGAGAATCCCATGGACGGAGGAGCCCGGTAGGCTGCAGTCCATGGGGTCACGAAGAGTCGGACGCGACTGAGTGACTTCACTTTCCCTTTTCACTGTCATGCATTGGAGAAGGAAATGGCAACCCACTCCAGTGTTCTTTCCTGGAGAATCCCAGGGACGGGGGAGCCTGGTGGGCTGCCGTCTATGGGGTCGCACAGAGTCGGACACGACTGAAGCGACTTAGCAGCAGCAGCAGCAGGGTCTACATGTCAATTGCAAACCACATACTTATCTCTCCTCCCACCTTTTCCCTTCGGTAACCATAAGTTTCATTTCTTTTTTGTTTTGGTTTTTTTTTTTTAATAATTGTTATTTCCTTATTTGGGGCTACACCGGATCTTCACTGCTGCACGTGGGCTTTCTCTTGCAGGGAGTGGGGGCTGCTCTTGGTTGCAGCGTGTGGGCTTCTCTCATTGAGGAGCGTCAACTCAAGAGCACAGGCTCGGTAGTTGTGCTGCACAGGCTTAGTTGCCCTGTGGCGTGTGGAAATTTCCAGGACCAGAGATCGAACCCATGTTCCCCCGCAGGTGTATTCTTCACCACTGGACCACTAGGGAAGTCCCGTACGTCTGTTTTCTATGCCTGTGAGTCTGTTTCCCTTTTGTACATAAGTTCTTTTGTATCATTGTTTTTTAGATTCCACATATAAGGGATATCATATGGTATTTGTGTTTCTCTGTCTGACTTCACTTAGGTAATCTCTTGATACATTCATATTGCATTATTCCATTCTTTTTATGGCTGAGTAATATTCCGTTGAATATATGTGCCACATCTTTAGCCTTTCAGCTGTCAATGGACAATTAGGATGCTTCCATGTCTTGGCTATTGGAAACAGCATTTAGAATAGCTAAGAAAGCTCTGCTGTTAAGGGCCTGTGTTAGAGTGGACTACCCAGGTCATGCCCTCTTTCCAAGTCAGCTATGCCATACAGCATATGACAGTCGTGAAAGTGACAGCTCCTCGTACTCACAGGGCCAGGGACTAGGGGATGCAGAATATGGGGGGGGGGATGTTTTTAGAATTCTGCCTATTTCACTCACATACACAACACTGCATCCTCTCACCCCTTGTTTTGTGAGTGACAAAAGAAAATCTCGGTGAGAAGGAGTGACTCACCCTAGCTGATACTGTGGGCACCCCACCCAGGTCCCTGAAGTCTGATGTTTTCACCATGTACTGGGCAGCTTCCAACTGCCATTATCCATATCTCTGAGACTTTTCTCCAAAGCCAACAAAGATGACTCTACATGAATTTGAGGAAACATCACTCCCCCAGAAGCAGCCCCAAACCAATTACTGAGTAACTGGTAGATAAACGCCCCAGCTCCCTCAGTCCTCAGCTTAGATGTCCCCCAGGCAAGCATTTTATACCTGGGCAGAGTAATCCAGAGTCATCAGCAGTGTTAGCCCACAGACAGGCAACATCACCCAACCACCCAAGCCTGTGAGAATACGGATTCATGGCCCCACCCCAGATGGCTGAATGATTCACAGCTGAAGCAGAAGCCTATGTTGTAACCAGCCCTCCAGGTGATTCTGATGTACACTACCATGTGAGAAGCACTGCTCTGATTTGAATTGAAAGGATTCATTGATGGATGACAGCAGAGTCATCCCCTGTGTGGCTTTATCAACATGGCTGCCTCTCATGTCTCTCTTCACATGCCAACTGTGTGAGTATGGGCAAGTCACTGGTGTGCCCAGGGCCCTGGTTTCCTCATCTGACTGTGTAATAGGAATGATCTAACAACCCTTACAGCTCACAGGATTGCCTGAGGAATCAACAGGACAGTGTGTGTGAAGAGCCGAGAATAGTGAAGCGCTCGTTCAACGGGACCCTCAGTGAATCCCCTCACTTGCCTTTGGAACTATGTGGGTTAATAGGATGCATAAGCATGATGGAACCATAAACACTGGCCCACTGGCTTGCAGGTAACAGTTACACATTGACAAGGACCTTGTTAGATACTGCCTGTGGAAGGCTGAATAATACCCACCCCATATGTCCATGTCCTAATCCTTGGAAGCTATGAATGTTACCTTATATGGCAAAAGTGACTTTGCAGATGCAATTAAATTAAAGATCTTGAGCTGGGAAATTATCCTGGTAGGCAAGGAGGGCATGAAAACCCACTCCAGTATTCTTGCCTGGAGAATCCCCTGGACAGAGGAGCCTGGTGGGCTATACAGTCCATGGGGTCACACAGAGGTGGACATGACTGAAGCAACTTAGCATGCACACGTCCTGGTGGGCTCAGTGTAATCACAAGGGTTTTCATGAAAGGGAGGCAACAGGGTGGAAGAGACTCACTGTCCTGAATCGGGTAACCCGAATGACCATCAGATTGGTTGCTGGGACCACCAGGGCTTTGCCCACTGGCTCTGCAGATGAGATGTTCACAAAGCATAGACACACACCATCACCTGGACCCATCCCCCAGAAAAGCAGAAAGAGCTGGAAAGAGTACACCCATGGCAACTGCCCCTGCCGGCTAGGCTGAGAGGGCTGCCCAGCTCTGTCTACAGTGTCGGCCTGATCGGCATAGAGGGAGCAGGGCAGGAGATGGGAAAACCTGCCAAGCAAAGGGTGTCATCAGCCTGAGACCGGTGGGAATTGGAGGAGGAAATGGAAACAAGCAAAAAAAAAAAAATTGAGGAGGTGGAGGAATAAGAAAAGGAAAATGAGAAAAGGACAGATTGAGAACAGTCAGTGATAATGAGTAAGATGTGGGAGCAGCAAGGCTGACAACTGCCGCGTGGTCCGAGCCAAGGACACGGTGGGCGTGGGGAGCAGGGGCTTCTGTCAAAGCTCCTGGGCTGTGCCAGGGCACTCGGCCCCCACCTCCGATGCCCCTTCTCCATGCAAGGACGTGCTTCCTCCTTTCCCCCACCATGAGCAGCCGGAAGCTGCTGGATGCCTTGACCTGGAAGAGAGACAAAGTTCTCCAGCAGAAAATTGAAATTAATGCTGGCTTTAGAACTTCACTTTAGAAATAAATCTCTGCTGCTTGGGATAAATAGCTTAAAGAAATGAGACGACCAAGAGAAACACCACCGGATGGTCATTCGGATTACCTGATTCAGGACGGTGAGTCTCTCCCACCTTCCTGCCTCCCTTTTAGAAGAACCCTTGCAATTACACAAAAGGGGAGCAAGGTCGATATGTGTGTCAGTACATACACATATACCCAGCGCTACGGCATCTCCATGGACATGGAGAAGTGGGAGGATGCCATCCAGCAGGATGGTGTTCTTGGGCCACACAAACACGCCCCTCCCCACACACTAAAATGCACTAATAAACAAAGCTTCAGAAGACCCCAGGCATGAGGAGTGGTGAGGTAGGAGTCACCGGCACCCGGGTCCACCCAGGGCCACTCCAGCTGCTGTGGAAATGTAGACACTGTCTGTGGAGTCACTTGGCCAGAGCAAGCCTGTGCACTGCACTCTGAGCGTATTAACTTACTGCCTCTTCACACCCGTCTTCTGGGAGAGGCGTCATTCTGCAGAAGAGGAAAGCCACGCAAGGCCAGTCAAGTCACGCCTCTGCAGGCTCCACAGCTTCTCTGAACTGGATTTGAATCCAAGCCTCTTTGACTTCAAACCCACGCTGTTAGCTGAATCCCTGGCTGTCACCTCTCAACTGTGCCGACTTTGCTGGGGCAGACAAAGTGCCACCCAGCAGTGCCCTTCGCCACTTGCCCGTCTTACTAGGCTGTGACACTTAACTTCTCCAAGGAGTGAGCCAGGTTTCCCTGGGCCAGTGGAGAGGTGAGACAACACAGCAGGCTCCAGAAAGAGGTGGAGAGAGGCATCTCCAAGGACTGGCCCAGAGGACAGACCCTGGGGAGGTGAGGAGACCCTGTGCATGGCTGCTGTGAAGAGGGAAAGGAGCCTGACTTTTTAAGACAGCCAATCTGCTCTCACCACCCACACAGGAATCCTTAAGAGTGGAAACCAAACGCAGGGAGAGGATTAATGGTACCTCAACAGCCACACGCCTACAGATTTTTTCCTGGCCCTTTGCTGTGGCATAAAGACATACACACTGAAAGGTCGATTAGCAAATTGGCTCCTAAATGGCATTTTGCTTGATAAGTTTAAATTACAAAACCACTGTTTTCAAATGCCAGCGTGGCAGCAAACACAGGGAACTGCGAGGGGTAATGGGCGTGCTATTCAATGGTGAAAAATAATCCACTGTTTTATAATTGCTTCAGAATCAGTCGTTTGACTGTACAAAGGAAAAAATTAACTGAGATAAAATTCCCTTTCGGGGAGGTAATTAGATTATTCTAAAGCCATCATTATTCATTTTACATATTGGGAAATTGCTCCCCAAATGTGACCTGTTTGGAGATAAAGAGAGATTTCAATGTAATTCTCTTAAAGGATTTTAATGTTTTATCTCCAATTCAATGGCATTTTAAGAAATCAAAAGAAATGTAACAGTTTTTAGAATTCGAATTAAGGTTTTTGATTGCCTTGTTTTAAAAAAAGGACATTATGTAGGTGGACTAATTCATTAATATTTTAGCCTGGTGTGTGCTGTGCTTTTATTTGTGACTCGCAAAGCTAAAAGGGTAGTTTTCAACTCATGACTAGACAAAGAAGGGACAAAGCTTGGAGAGAAGTCTGGTTTGGGGCAGATCTGACTCAGAGTACTTACCTCCTAATTTGCTTCTGCCTTTAACAAGGAGAAAAAATTGAAAAGAAAGAATGAAATGTAAAGCAGATACCATTATGGACGGGGAAACTGAGGGTAAATTGAATGTGGAAAAGAGATAAATACCAGCCAGCTGTTACTGAAATCCTCTTCCCAACCCTCCAAGGAGTGGATCGTCTTCAGTTTGCAGATTGGGAAACCGAGGGTCAGCTTATAAAGGCCCAAGGTGAGGTTTGAGCTCAGGTCTGTCTGCTCTTTAGAGTCATTCATTCATTCAGCAAACATCAGTGAAGGGCTTCGGACACAGAGGAGAAGAGGGGAAGAGTCCAGCTAGTCTGTCGAGCATCTCCTATTCTTTTATCATGAGTCTTGATTTCAAGCCTGTTAGTTTGCATCCCGGCTCTCTTCAGGGCTTCGTAGACATGATCAGAGACCCTTTGGTAAAGATGCACCAGGAAACTGGATTGAAGCAGGGGTCTCCATCTTGAATAAAAGAAGTGAGAGAGAGATTGATTTGACCAATCATGACAAAACCAAGAAAAATATAAGCCTGGATAAAGCCAGGCTTTATCTTAAATCATGTGTTTTCAAATACTCTCTGCTAAGCCTCCTCAGGTTCCCACAAGGGAGCATGGGCCAGTAGTATTCCTATCTGTCTCTCAAGCATGAGGAATCAAGTTCAAAGGAGTGAGGTTACTAGTCCCAAATAAAACAGCAGTTTGCCTAGTCACTGTGTCACATTTCTACCTGGATGTTGATAGTGGTGGGTAGGACAGGAAATTGACAAAGAGTCATGCTGGGCTCCAGTCAACAAGTTCTAGTTCTCATCATCCATGTGTCTTGGAACCATGGCTGAGGTGCCCCAGCAGTCCCAGTCTCAATGACCTCTTCTGCAAAATTTTGATAGCGTTGACCCTATCTACCTCTGTGTCATGAATCCGTTGGGGAGATACTTGGTGACATGGACGGAGTATCTACAAATGTAGAGTTGCACTTAATATGATAATCTCTAAGTCCATCCATGTCACTGCAAATGGCATTGTTTTGTTCTTTTTTATGACTGAGTAATATTCCATTGTATATGTGTACAACATCTTTATCCATTCCTTTGTCCATGGGCTGATGTACATTTAGGTTGCATCCATGTCTTGGTTATTGTAAATAATGCTGCAGTGAACGTTAGGCTGCATGTATCTTTTCAAATTAGCATTTTCTCTGGATATAGGCCCAGAAGTGGGATTGCTGGATTATATGGCAGCTCTATTTTTAGCTTGTTAAGGGACCTCCATACTGTTCTTCATAGTGGCTACGTCCTACCTACAATTTACATCCTACCTACAGTGTAGGAGGCTTTCCTTTTCTCCATACCTTCTCCAGTATTTGTTGCTTGTAGACTTTTTGATAATGACTATTCTGACTGGTGTGAGGTGATCCATCATTGTAGTTTTGATTTGCATTTCACTATTGGAAGGACTGATGCTAAAGCTGAAACTCCAATACTTTGGCCACCTCATGTGAAGAGTTGACTCAGTGGAAAAGACTCTGATGCTGGGAGGGATTGCGGGCAGGAGGAGAAGGGGACGACAGAGAATGAGATGGCTGGATGGCATCACCAACTTGATGGACATGAGTTTGAGTGAACTACGGGAGTTGGTGATGGACAGGGAAGCCTGGCGTGCTGTGATTCATGGGGTCGCAAAGAGTCAGACACAACTGCGTGACTGAACTGAACTGAACTGAATAATGAGTGGTGTTGACCATCTTTTCATGTGCTTTTTGGCCATCTGTGTGTCTTCTTTGGAGAAACATCTAGATCTTCTCCCCATTTTTGGATCGGGTTGTTTGTTTTTTTGATATTGAGCTGCATGAGCTATTTGTGTATTTTGAAGATTAATCTCTTGCTGGTTGCATCATTTGCCAATATTTTCTCTGATTTCTACAATTAGGATCCCTGATCATTTTTAAAAGAAATAAATGGTCATAAGGAACCAGCATATATTCAGGCACAACAGCCCGCGCCCCCCCCCCCCGCTTTCCCCTGCCACTTCCACCTTCATTGCTTTCCTGGATGAAGCTTCTGGATGGGAGAACAGGGTCATGTTCCACACCATCTCTGGATTTCAGGAAGAGCTGAAGCAGAGGGTTAGCCATTCCCAGGAGAGAAGAGAAGGAGAGCCCTGAAACCGTGCTGTATGGGCTTGGGAAAGGAGCAGATATGGTTGCCCTGAAGTTGCTCCTTGACCTTGATTTCAGTGTGGCACAAGAGCTGGTTCCTTCCCCACGAGGCAACTTCTGAGCCAAGAAATTTGCAGGGGTTGCATAATTGCTACATCTGCTTCTCTCTCTGGAATTTAAATGGGCCTTGATTTCGGTTTGGAATTCACCCTGTTAACAGGTGTCTGCCCCAGCTGAACAGCTGAATCAACCTCGAACTTTGTGTATGCAAAACAGATGATGACCTTTTTCCACAACAAAACTCATTTCCTTGTGGACAGCAACATTAGGCAATGTGTGCTGGGTGTCAGCACAACTGAGGATCACCCTACTGGCTGAAAACAATCACACCCAGAGAATGGCAATCAATGAATCAAGGTCAACTTGAAGGAAGAAAGAATGTCAGAATCAATATTTTTATCCTCGGGATGGATGAAAATTGACAAAGACTGTTGGGGTGGCTAATATGTTACATAGAAGAATCAAAACTCAGAACGATACATATGAAATGACCTAATGTTTTTTATACAAACAAGAATTTTAAATATCCTCAGGATCAAAATGATATGAGTTCCAATGGAGAAGATATTCATTTAATAAAGAGTTGAGTATCCGATACATTCTGTGCATAGAAGTTAAGTGGTGATAAAGATAAGCAAGGTTCCTGGCCACCTGCAGCATCTAGTCTGCAGGGTGAAACTGACAATAAGAAATGAACATAGTCATGACAAGACAACTCTAAAGTAGTAGCACAGGAGATGGAAAAGTTGCATCTAGTGAAGGAGAAAGAAGACCAGAAATGTCTGGCTTCAGGGATGCTGAGATAAGAACATGTTTCTAGAAGAGTGGAGGCCTCCACTGCAAGAGTCCCATGTGGCCACATGGCAAGGATGATGGGCACACAAAGCTTATCAGAGCAGGCTTCGGACAGGGAGAAGAGACGAAGCACAGACAGGAGGGATGATTCTCCCAGGAGGTTTAGCTAAGAAGGGGAGCAAGGAAGTAATGCTGTGGAACACGTGTGAACCAGTGGGCATGATCCAGGTCAAAGGGAGATACCGATGATGCAGGAGAAATGGAAGACCTGTTGTTGGACTAGAGTCCTGGGAAGGAGGAGATGGGACATGAATTTGAAAACTTGATGTTCAAAAGATGTTCAGAATGAGGTAGCCACAAGTTCAAATTCTCACAGGGTTCCTCAAAAAGTTTTTCATTGATTAATCAGCACATTTAATTTACTCCCACTGTAGTCATAGCCCAGCAGAGGAGGAAAATATATTCACATCATCTGAAGTAAATGACTGCTGTGGTAGGTGCTAGGAAGGGGAGGTGGATAGACCATGAGACTGTCAGTTGGGGCATTTGACTGGATGGGGAGATTGGAGGGCTTCCTTGAGGAAGTGATACTCAGGGTTTGAGGCGAATGATGAGTGGGCTGTAGCCAAGCAAAGAGGCAGCGGGAACTGCCTGTGCAAAGGCTGTACATATAGTGGGGGAGACCCTGTGAGTGCAGCCAGGCTGGAGCACGGGGAATGGGGCTGCAGAGGCCATGGCAAGGAACTCTGTAAAAAATAGATTCCTTAGGATACCACTTCACTCCTATAGGACAGTTATAATGTTTTAGAATTAAATTAAAAAATCTTTTTTAGTGGAAAATAAATATTGGCAAGGAGGCAGAGAAATGGGAACCCTCAGATGCTGTTGTTGGGAATGCCAAATGATAACAGCCACTGTGGAAGACACTGTCACGGTTCCTCAGAATTTAAACATAGAATTGCCACATGACCCAGCAATTTCACTGGTATATATACCCAAAAGAATTTAAAGCAAGGACTAGAACAGGTTCCTGTACACTGATGTGGATAGCAAGATGATTCACCATAGCCAAAAGGTAGAAGCAACTCCAGTGACAGATGGATGAATGGATAAACAAATTGTGGTCCATCCAGATGATGGATATTTTTGGATATTCCATTCATGCAATGGACATCCTATCCATCCAATGGAAGATTAATCAGCTATTTTAAAAAGGAATGAAATACTGGTATGTGCTATAGCCTCAGGCTTAGTGAAAGAATCCAAGATACAAAAACGACCTATTGTATGATTCCATTTATAATGAAATGCCCAGAATAGATAGATCTATAGAGACAGAAAGTAGGCAAATGGTTACCTAGGGGGATAAAGAGTGACTGCATAATGAGTGCACTTTTCCTTTGGGCTAGAGAAGGTATTTTAGAACTAGAGAGTGATCATATTTACAACACGTTGTCAGTGTACTAAATGCCATTGAGTTCTCCACTTTAAAATGGTTGATTTGATGTCATGTGTATTTTACCTCAATAAAAACAAACAAGTAATACCTACTACTTAGAACATTTTCCACTCAAGAGAAGAGAGTTCCAAGCAGCTAGACATTTTCATCTTACTCAGTGCCCACTCCTCAAAGAGGAACTTTGCAAAATTTGAGAATGTCACTCATAAGACAACCAGGATGCTGAGAGATTTTTTCAAACTTTCATAATGAAGAACGGTCGAAGGAGCTGGACTCAGCTTGGAATGAAAGGCGCCTCCCTCAGGGACAGCTGATGAAGGTTGAGAGGCACACAGTAACTTGGAATGAAAAACACTGTAACAATCACATTTGTTGAGCAGTAATAGTAGTGAGCTTCCTGTCCTGAGATGTATTCAAATGTATCTGAATGGTTGACAGCCACGGACAGGACATAAGGGATTCCTGAACCTGGAGGTCTAGGCTGATTGCCTTATAAATTTCCCTTTAACTCAGAGATGCTATGGCACATTTATAAGAATCAGTCAGGAGGAGAGAGGAAAATTCTAGCCCAGAGCAGTATTGTTTCCAAGAGGCTACCCCAAATGGTGTTGCCAGGCAAGTGGGAAGTGTGGGATGGTTAAGAGAAATCATTGTCAGCTAATGAAAGTGATGGGCTTGTTAAAGAACTTTGAGCCGTGTACATGGCTGCATTTTCAATTTTGTCTGTGAAGGCAAGGAGATGCCATCAGATTAGCTATATTCTTTGGTGTTCACTGATGCCCTGCTGTGAACTCAGCAGGGCATTCATATATGAGGGGATTCATATATGAGGGGAACTCAGCCACGGTGCAAAGGCAGAGTGTCTCATGAAAGACTGAAGCATCAGGGGTAGACATAACCCAGGTTTATGAATTGAAACATTCAGTACAAACCAAAGGAAAACCACTGGCCCTTCCCTGTGCTTCGTAAAGAGATAGGAGGAAGTAACCTGTGTTTTAAAGGCAGGGTCAGCTTTCAGTCAGCTTTGAAATCCAGGGCCCCCTGGCAGGCTGCTATTTTATGTCTTACCTGCATTCTCCTCGCTTTTAGCTGCAATTCCATATGAGACACATGGCAGGAATAG
Organism: Moschus berezovskii; assembly: GCF_049115385.1. Classification (NCBI taxonomy): domain Eukaryota; kingdom Metazoa; phylum Chordata; class Mammalia; order Artiodactyla; family Moschidae; genus Moschus; species Moschus berezovskii. The sequence goes on along the minus strand of NC_142488.1, from coordinate 13,019,835 downwards.
CCATTTCCCCTGATCTCTAAGTCACAGCCAAACTGGAGACTGATTCTGAAAGAAGTCCCCACGATGAACCCTTGCTGGGCCTTGCACATGTTCCCTGTAGCCCAGACCAGAAATCTGATAATCCGAGCACGTTTTCCATCCCTTCCCTCCCCTTCCGTCGCTCAGTCGTGTCCGACTCTATGCGACCCCGTGGACTGTAGCCTACCAGGCTTCTCCGTCCATGGGATTCTCCAGGCAAGAGTACTGGAGGGGGTTACCATTTCCTTCTCCAGGGGATCTTCCCGACCCAGGGATCGAACCCGGATCTCCCGCATTGGAGGCAGACGCTTTAACCTCTGAGCCACCAGGGAAGCCCAACATTTTCCATGGATGGTAACAAGGTGGAGGGGACGGATTTGCCATATACTCAGTGTGCACCTATGACACATGATCTAATATGTCTCAGGACCCCATTTCTTCACCAGAGGGAACATGGGGAAAGGTCAGGGGGCCATAGAGAACCAGGAGAGTATGAGAGGGCATCTCAGGCCCTCAGGAAGAGGACCCCAGGAGAGGACCAAGGGAGCAGAGAGCTGGGACCCCTCCATCTGTCACCTGCTGGTGACCAGAAGACCCACTCAAAGAGTCACAGAGGCTCTCTTTTCTCCTACCCCGAGGGTGATCAGCCCCTTAAACATCTGGCAGGCAAAAATCACATCTTTTTTTCCATCCCCAAGTTGAACCTGGGAAGATGGAGGAGGCGGAGGCGAAGTGGAACATCTCGACGGTGCTCTAATCTTTATCTCAGCCTCTCCAAGACCTGGCAGCTCTTCCTCGTGAGTCTTCCTTGAGGGCTGCAAAAGGTCCCCCAGCCCCACCTCTGTTGCCTCCAAGGTTGGCCCTGAGGGCCCCTGCCTTTAGGGTGCTATGCTTTTCATTTCCGTCTGACTTGCCGTCTGCCCTTCTTCCTTTCAGCCTGCCAACTCTCAGCATGGCTGATCACATGTAGGCACTGAGAAGACCATTTAGAGTTACACTCTAGGTTCTGCTGCTGCTGCTGCTGCTAAGTCGCTTCAGTCGTGTCCGACTCTGTGCGACCCCATGGACGGCAGCCCACCAGGCTCCTCCATCCATGGGATTTTCCAGGCGAGAGTACTGGAGTGGGTTGCCATTGCCTTCTCTGCTCAAGGTTCTGAGTGATCTTTAATCTTTGCGGGCATTTGTAGTCTTAAGGGATGTGCATTTAAGTTCATTTTTTTCCTAATTAAATGATGAACTGTCCAACTATATAGGAAAAAATTTTTTGTTAATTTCCTGTTGCTTCTTGCTACATTGGGTTACATTCTATATTTTCTTGCTACTCAAGGTCACCTGACCCCCATCCCTCACCAAATATTAAATAAACGTCCAAATAAAACAGTGTGATAGGAGAATAGAAATCAATCACCTCCCTCTTCCCTCTGGTACAGCTGCTGCTGCTGCTAAGTCGCTTCAGTTGTGTCCGACTCTGTGCGACCCCATAGACGGCAGCCCACCAGCCTCCCCCGTCCCTGGGATTCTCCAGGCAAGAACACTGGAGTGGGTTGCCATTTCCTTCTCCAATGTGTGAAAGTGAAAAGGGAAAGTGAAGTCACTCAGTCGTGTCCGACCCTTAGCGACCCCACGGACTGCAGCCTACCAGGCTCCTCCATCCATAGGATTTTCTAGGCAAGAGTACTGGAGTGGCTTGCCATTGCCTTCTCCAATATGAGGTAGGGACCATGGTAATACCCATTTTATCAGTATACATGGGGTATGTCTGGAGGTAAGTTCTCAGGAGCCCAGAAGGTGTAGCACTAAACACCCACTGGAAACAGGTGCTTTACTTGAATATCTATCTATCTATGTATCTATCTATAAGTAATATATAATATACATGTGGTAACAATTGAATAGTAGGGCTTGATGAAAAACAGTATTGCATGGCTTTGCTCCAGGTTGTTCAGTGGCTCAGTCGTGTCCGGCTCTTTGCGACCCCATGGACTGCAACACACCAGCCTGCCCTGTCCTTCACTGTTTCCCAGAGTTTGCTCAAATTCATGTCTATTGAGTCGATGATGCCATCCAGCCATCTCGTCCTCTGTCACCTTGCTTTCATCATCTCTCATCATCTTGCTGCAAGAGATAATCTCTATTAACTCTTTCTTGCTCGAGTTGCTAGAGATGCTTCCACAATCTAGACACAGGGAGGTGAGACAGTTTGGATATTGGTATGGCACTTAGGGCTGTCACCATGAGGGGGAGGGGGCACTGTTGGCATTGAGTGGGTCCAGGATGGGCCTCTGGAGAAGGCAATGGCACCCCACTCCTGTACTCTTGCCTGGAAACTCCCATGGACGGAGGAGCCTGGTGGGCTGCAGTCCATGGGGTCGCTTAGAGTCGGACACGACTGAGCAACTTCACTTTCACTTTTCACTTTCATGCACTGGAGAAGGAAATGGCAACCCACTCCAGTGTTCTTGACTGGAGAATCCCAGGGACGGGGGAGCCTGGTGGGCTGCCGTCCATGGGGTCGCACAGAGTCAGACACGACTGAAGCGACTTAGCAGCAGCAGCAGCAAGAAATAAGTCCATCTGACATATAAACACAAGATATTTGGGGGTGGTTTTAAGAAACATAGATTTTTTTCAGGACTGCAATTGCCATGTCAGTTGAGGGAAAAACGTGCTTTGTCTCGTTTAAAACCTTACCAAGTTGTTTGCCATTTTGGAACATCAGGGCACTGATGGCAGGACCACCCTTGGTATTTGAATGACCAACACACTACATCTCAGTAGGGTTAGCATCTTAGCTGTCCCAGTCATGGCAATTTTGCGGCTCAGTTGCCCATCAGATGACTTCATTCTATCTTCCAGTGCCTGAATATTTACACATTGAGAAAATACAATTCATTTAAAATTACTTCTTTATATTGCAATTGAGGTGTTATATTGATATTTTGTTTCATTTGGATTTCATTTGTGGAGTGCCAAAGGGACAGTATAAATGTTTGTTTATAAGTGACGTCAGATCTGATGGGCTTGGAAACAAGTGGCTCTGATCTTGATAATATGCTTAATTCTCTCTTTCTTGATTTATCAACTTTTGACAATATCTGCTGATTCCTTGACGTGAATGATGAGGCTCTACATTACTTATGTCATCCCCCCTCACAAATCTCTGTTTTTTCATCAAAGTTTGACTCTATCTTCTGATTCCTGCTTGAGTAGCTGAGAATATCAGTAGTGCTGCTTTTTCATTCATATTCTCCCATGTCCCCCTGTGTATCAGCTATGTTTTCATTAGCATAGTCAAACATTGTCAAAGTTTACTAATATTTTAATTTAGTTCTGCAAACAGCACTCAGTCTTTTTTTTGCTTTGTCATAAGGTGACTATAAAAATAAAAAACCAATTCATGGGCTTCCCATTAGTTTGAGAAATCAGTGGGCATGCAGGATCTCAGTTCCCCTACCAGGGATTGAACCCGTGCTCTCTGCAGTGGAAGCATGGAGTCCTAACCACTGGACTGCCAGGGAAGTCCCAAAAAAGCAGTCATCTTTCTGAGTGACAGGATAAAAGGTTATACAGGCTAGAAATTATGCTTGATGTGCTGAGAAAGTAACTAGAGAAGCAAGAAGCTGACAGGAGATTTTAAGAGTCAAACATAAAGCAGGATTCTGTGTATTAAGACTTTTGCTGGAGAGATAATTATGAGTAATTATGGAACAGTAAGCAATGATATGCACACATGTGGTTAAATGCCCCCCAAAAGATCAGGGCAGACAAAATGTGTCCTTATAGTTTATAATTAGTTGTACTCCTAGATGAGGCAATGAAGGTCAGTAAGATCTCAAATTGTATAAAATCCATTGGAAATAAGATTTCATTAATGGTCTAAAATTAAATTATTAGGAGAGTATCTACTGTGGAATAAGGTACAACTATATACTCCTCTCCACGCCCGCCCCCCATTATGAAAGTAATCTTGCTCTTTATAGAAATCTGGGAAAACACAAAAGGGTATAAAAAAAAAACAACTAAAAACTCTATTAATCCTTAGAGAGAAACCCTGTCAATATTTTGGTGTACATTAAGAGAAGCGAAAAGCAAAGGTGAAAAGGAAAGATATAAGCATCTGAATGCAGAGTTCCAAAGAATAGCAAGGAGAGATAAGAAAGCCTTCCTCAGTGATCAATGCAAAGAAATAGAGGAAAACAACAGAATAGGAAAAACAAGAGATCTCTTCAAGAAAATTAGAGATATCAAGGGAACATTTCATGCAAAGATGGGCTTGATAAAGGACAGAAATGGTATGGACCTAACAGAAGCAGAAGATATTAAGAAGAGGTGGCAAGAATACACAGAAGAACTATGCAAAAAAGATCTTCACAACCAAGATAATCACGATGGTGTGATCACTCACCTGGAGCCTTGGAATGTGAAGTCAAGTGGGCCTTAGAGAGCATCACTATGAACAAAGCTAGTGGAGGTGATAGAATTCCAATTGAGCTATTTCAAATCCTGAAAGATGGTGCTGTGAAAGTGCTGCACTCAATATGCCAGCAAATTTGGAAAACTCAGCAGTGGCCACAGGACTGGAAAAGGTCAGTCTTCATTCCAATCCCAAAGAAAGGGAATGCCAAAGAATGCTCAAACTTACCACACAATTGCACTCATCTCACACGCTAGTAAAGTCATGCTCAAAATTCTCCAAGCCAGGCTTCAGCAATATGTGAACCGTGAACTTCCAGATGTTCAAGCAGGTTTTAGAAAAGGCAGAGGCACCAGAGATCAAATTGCCAACATCCGCTGGATCATGGAGAAAGCAAGAGAGTTCCAGAAAAACATCTATTTCTGCTTCATTGACTATGCCAAAGCCTTTGACTGTGTGGATCACAATAAACTGTGGAAAATTCTGAAAGAGATGGGAATCCCAGACCACCTGACCTGCCTCTTGAGAAATCTGTATGCAGGTCAGGAAGCAACAGTCAGAACTGGACATGGAACAAGACTGGTTCCAAATAGGAAAAGGAGTATGTCAAGGTTGTATCAGAGAAGGCAATGGCTAGCCACTCCAGTACTCTTGCCTAGAAAATCCCATGGATGGAGGAGCGTGGTAGGCTGCAGTCCGTGGGGTCACTAAGGGTTGGACACGACTGAGCAACTTCACTTTCACTTTTCACTTTCACACATTGGAGAAGGGAATGGCAACCCACTCCGGTGTTCTTGCCTGGAGAATCCCAGGGACGGGGGAGCCTGGTGGGCTGCCGTCTATGGGGTCACACAGAGTCAGACACGACTAAAGTGACTTAGCAGCAGCAGCAGCAGCAAGGTTGTATATTGTCACCCTGCTTATGTAACTTATATGCAGAGTATACATCATGAGGAATGCTGGGCTGGAAGAAGCACAAGCTGGAATCAAGATTGCCAGGAGAAATATCAATAACCTCAGATATGCAGATGACACCACCCTTATGGCAGAAAGTGAAGAGGAACTAAAAATCCTCTTGATGAAAGTGAAAGAGGAGAGTGAAAAGGTTGGCTTGAAGCTCAACATTCAGAAAACAAAGATTATGGCATCTGGTCCCATCACTTCATGGGAAATAGATGGGGAAACAGTGGAAGCAGTGTCAGATTATTTTGGGGGGGCTCCAAAATCACTGCAGATGCTGATTGCAGCCATGAAATTAAAAGACGCTTATTCCTTGGAAGGAAATTTATGATCAACCTAGATAGCATATTAAAAAGCAGAGACATTACTTTGCCAACAAAGGTCCGTCTAGTCAAGGCTATGGTTTTTCCTGTGGTCATGTACGGATGTGAGAGTTGGACTGTGAAGAAAGCTGATCGACAAAGAATTGATGCTTTTAAACTGTGGTGCTGGAGAAGACTCTTGAGAGTCCCTTGGACTGCAAGAAGATCCAACCAGTCCATTCTAGAGGAGATCAGTCCTGGGTGTTCATTGGAAGGACTGTTGCTAAAGCTGAAACTCCAATACTTTGTCCACCTCATGCGACGAGTTGACTCACTGGAAAAGACTCTGATGCTGGGAGGGATCCGGGGTGGGAGGAAACGGGGACGACAGAGAATGAGATGGCTGGATGGTATCACCGACTCGATGGACATGAGTTTGAGTGAACTCCGGGAGTTGGTGATGGACAGGGAGGCCTGGCGTGCTGTGATTCATGGGGTCGCAGAGAGTCGGACACGACTGAGCGACTGTACTGAACTGAACTGAATATATGATATATTAGTAAAGGTAGGGCCACTGCTAAAACTAATAAGCCCCTGAACACAATGTTCAGCAGTTTCTTTCTGGTTCACATGAAAGTCAGTTCCAGGCTGTCAGTGTGTTGGGTAGGAGTGAGCCTCTGCTCCACAGAGTCATTCAGTCACCCAGGCTGGCAGGGACAATTCCATCTTCAACATGTGGTTTCATAAGGCATGCTGTGTGTCAATGTCACATTCCAGCTGAGAGGAGGGGAAAGCGCCGAGAAGCACATCATGTGCTGGAGAATCTCTCCAGGATGGCTGGAAATGGTGGACGTCACTTCTGACCCCATTGGCTAGAACTCAACATGTAGTCCCACCTAACTGCTAAGAAGACTGGGAAATGTGGTTCAGCTGTGTGGCCAGGTAGCAAGAGATGTTTGGTGAATAACAGTCTCTGCTGCTGCTAAGTCACTTCAGTCGTGTGACCCCATAGATGGAAGCCCACCAGGCTCCCCCATCCCTGGGATTCTCCAGGCAAGAACACCGGAATGGTTTGCCATTTCCTTCTCCAATGTGTGAAAGTGAAAAGGGAAAGTGAAGTCGCTCAGTCGTGTCCAACCCTTAGTGACCCCAGGGACTGCAGCCTACCAGGCTCCTCCATCCATGGGATTTTCCAGGCAAGAGTACTGGAGTGGCTTGCCATTGCCTTCTCCGATAACAGTCTCTACCATAGTGTATTTTCTCTTAGCCTTTCCCAGTACATATATATGTGTATGACTAGGATTATATTGTACATTTAGCTTTTTATTCTGCTTTAAAAATAACAAAAAAAAGTCTCTGAGCACTTTCCCACCTAATTCTTTGCAAACATGGCTGTGTGTTATCCAGTCATATAGAGCAGCGTTTCTCAACCTCAGCACTAATTTTTTTGGAAATCTGTATTGGAGTACAGTTGATTTACAATGTTGTGTTAGTTTCAGGTATGTAGCACAGTGATTCAGTTATACACACATCCACTCTTTTTTAGATTATTTTCCCATATAGGTCATTACAGATTATTGAATAGCGTTCCCTGTGCTGTACAGTAGGTTCTTATTAGTTATCTGTTTTATACACAGTATTGTGTATATGTCACTATTTTTTGACATTTGGGGCTGGATCTTTCTTTCATGTGGTGAAGCCTGTCCTGAGCACTGTAGGATGTTAGCAGCCTCCCTGGCCTCCATCAACTAGATGCCAGTAGCACCCTCTCCCCAGCTATGACAACTAAAACTGTCTGCACATGTTGCCAGATGTCTCCTGGGGGACAAAGTCATCCACAGCTGAGAACCACGGGGCTAGATCAACAGTAATTTATGCAACCACGTCCCTTTTATCAAACAGTTGTTGCTTCCTTTATTGTTTTTATTGTTTGACGTGCTATTACATCTTGCTCTGTGCTAAATATCTTTTTACATTAATTTTGACAGAAACAGTCATGAGTTACTTAGGAGAGAGAGTCCCAGAAGCAGATTATTAGGCCAGAGGCTATGAATAGTTTTAAGTCTCTCGATACATCCTGCCAAATATCTTTCCAGAAAGGATCTACCAGTTTGCTCTTCCACTGGCAACACAGTCTTGCTTTATTTTTAAAGGTTTTAGTTATATGAGAAAAATGGTTTATTATTTTAAAAGAGAATTTCTTAGACTAATAGTCAAATGTGCATATTAGCTATCTTGTACACCCTGTCAGTAGTAGCCTTGCTAATTTCCCAACTGCTGTTTTGTTTTTCTTAAGGCTTTTAGGGACAATTGCTTGTTGAAATCAGTCCATGACATTTCCAAAGTGAGTAAAAGTTTCTATTAAAATGTGGCTTTCCTTTGACATTGTGTACACAATGGCTATAACTTGGTTTTTAATCACAGCATCCTATTGTGACTGGCTCCAATATTTGGACAGCTGTTATTTCTTTTCTTTGGTTAAAAAAAAAAATCCAAGACTTCTAGGGAATGACAGAAAGTGAACCAAAGGGTTTACTTTTCATCTCGGTGCATACAGCCTTAGAGTTCTTGCTTCCAGAGTGGCTGAATGAGGTCATATCTTGCCAAAATACTATTTCAGACTGTGTGCCCAAGTCCCGTTCTGTTGTGTTTCTTGTCTCCTAGGAGCCTCCCAAGATGTAGGAACCAACCAAATCTAATGCTCTTCCCTAAATCAGGACTTAAACCAACTGCTTGTTGCCCTTATTCCTTTGCAGGGGATCCCAGTTATTTTCAACTGCAGTTGGATTCCTGCATGCACACATTTTCAGGACTGGTTGAAATGGATTACTTTCCTGTAACAGGACAAAAAGTTAGACCTATGAGCTCCCTGCCGTTTTATTACTGCAGGAAGATTGATTAGGCATGACTGTTCCCATGGGACTGTGAAAATGAGCCAGTGATCTGCCTAGCACAAATCTCTGTCCTTTTGGGCAAAATATTATTAGGCTTTCTAGAGCTTTGCCTTGATAAAATCTTTCCTAATCCAATAAACTCAATAGATGAAATGTTTGTTTCCTCCACTCTTTCTCAGTCCGAAAGCCTCTTTCTTCAGGCTTAAATGTCCCTTAAGTGGACTATCTACTGTTACTGTTTATGTAACCCTCTGTTCAAGTAACACGATGTATTTTCAAAACAATGAAAAAACACAACATAAACTATCAGGGGGGAAGGTTAGGCTCAGAAATGTCTCACAAAGCATTAGCCAGGGGAAAACTGCAGGGGTCTCAGAGCTTTGCTAATACCTTTGGAGACAGGAGAATTCTTCTCGAAGGACACAGAAGGAATTGAAGATCTGGACACTGTTAAACCATTAATTCCCTTACAAGCTCAAGCAGGAGGCCTGAGCACCGGGAGAGGCCGTGTCTGGGGAGGGTGGGCAAAGCCTTCTGGAGCCTTCCAGGGTGGGTTTCCAGGGATCGGGAGGTTTATGGACACCTCCAAATCGGTCCCCACTCAGATGGGAGAGTGCAGTCTGTGCCCTTCTAAGTCATTTGTTTTCCACAAGTCAGTCAGTGTGGCAACCTTGGCCGCACGTTGGAACCAGCTGGGGAGATTTTGAGACATGGAGGCCTCGGTCCCACCCGCTGAGGCCCAGAAGAAATCGAGTTGCAAAAGCTCGCCAGGTGATTCTAATGTGCAGTCAGGGTGGAGAGCCACGGGAACGAACGAGCTCCCGCCGCCCCCACGTGAGCCAAAGGTTCCAGGACTCTGGGCTGGGGCGAGGCCGCCAAACACCGGGGCGGTCCTCGAGCAGCGTCTCGGGCCTCAGTTTCTTTATCTGTACAATGGGTGATGGCTAGGACTGCCAAGGCCCCTGCGGCTGGAAGAGTTCTCTTCTGGGACGCGGATCTGCGCCGCCGAGATCCGCTAAGCCCGCGCCCCTCTGTCCCCATCCCCCCCGCCGCTGGCTTTTCCGGTCTCCTCGCCCCTCGGAGCTCGCCCGGGGGGGGTCCCAGAGGAAGCCGCGCGTTTCCCCGCCACCCCGGCGCGCGCGCTGCCCGGTTGGGGCCCCGGCTGCAGGCGCACAAAGCCCCTGGCGCTGACGTCAGGGCCCCCTCTCGGCGCGGCCGGCCCCCAGTGCAGGCGGAGCCGCGCCGCGCTCCCACCCCGGCCGGGAGTGATCGCCAGCCGCCAGCCCCGCAGCCCAGCGCCGCCCGCCCGCCCGCGCACGTGCCCGCCGGCCCTGCAAACTTGTGCCGCCGGCTGTGTCCGTCCCCGGGGAGCCCGAGCGCCCGCAGCCCGCGCCTCCCGCCAGCCTCCAGCCATGGGTAAGCCGACGCGCTGGCCCCTGGCCCCGGCCACAGTCTCGCGCGCCCGCCGCCGCTCAGGTGGGGCCTCCGGGGGCACCTCCCCAGCCCGGGCCGGTCTGGGGGCGGCTGGAGGTGGGATGGGCGCGGCGCAGGTGTCCCGAACGCCCAGGTGCGCGTCCCCGCCCCGTGCCGGGGCGCCCGCTCTCCGGCTGCGGGCCCCCCCGGGCGTGCGACTCCCCGGAGGGGACGGGCGGGACCCCCCGGAGGGGAGCCGAGGGGGCGGACGGAGCGTCCCGGGCTGCGGGCTCCTGCTGTTAATTTTCATAGGGTGAGAGACAGTTGCTCCTGGTCCTTTCCCCGGGACGCTCTCCAGTCGCCCGAGCTCCCGGCTGCGAGTCTGATCCGGTCCCCGCCCTACCGGGGTCTTGTTCGCCTTAAGCCCACCTGAAATCAACGCCCAGTTCCCCAAGTCGGGGGTCTTCCGTGAGCTCATTTGGGAACCGTGAGCCTTGAAACCAGGAAGGTGGAAGGGAAGAGGGACAGGACGGGACGGAGGGCGAGGCTCTTTGTCCCGCGTTTCCACTATCAGAAGGCGAACCTGGGGCGCAGGTGGAGCCGATGTGCCCCGCGGGGTCCGAGGCAGTTGGGGAATCGACTAGTCGGGGTGAAAAACAGCCAAGCTCTGGAGATTACAAAATCTCCCACCTGGCCCGGGGCGGAGAGCAGGAGGCTGTAGGATTGTGCCTGTCACCTCCTGACACCTCCGAAATCCTGCAACATGTTTTACACGGGGACACCCCTGAAATTCTGCAACATGTTTTACACGGGGAGTATCTCTCGGAAAACTCGTTAAAGAGTGCGGTGGAAATCAACCTCGTTCCGCTGCATCCCCGAAAAATGTGCCTGGGAAAGGGTTTCCCCTGCCTGCTCTGTTATCCTTCTCTCGTGGCTGACAGGCTCCAACCGCAAAAGCCACAAAGACTGTCACAGGAGCCCCTCGGAATCCGCATTCCAATGAGGGAGTCAGTGAATTTAACCATTGCGGTCCCTGGGGAGAGCTTGGGCATTCCCTACCGGGCCCCAGCCCCGGCCCCCTACCCCATCCTGCAGTCCCTGTGCTGTTGATGGTGTGGGTGGTAATTTTGTACTGAGCAAACGTTTGGTGACGGTTTGTAAGGAGGGCACATGATTTTGCGTTTAAAAGGAAGCTCAAAGAATTTTACAGTTAAACCTTTTTTTTTCTTTTTGTTTTATAAATTTACTAGGTGATCAAAATCTGAAAGGAAATAAGGTCCGTGAATCCACCAGGACGATTTCTTGCCAAAAAGTTAGGGGTGAGCTAGGATAAGATCCTTCTACAAAAGGGCAGAATTGCATGACCTGTATCTCACGTTCCTACTTGTTCAGTTGCTCAGTCGTGTCCAACTCTTTGTGACCCCATGGACTGTAGCATACCAGGCTTCCCTGTCCCAATTCACCATCTGCCAGAGTTGGCTCAAACTCATGTTCACTGAGTCGGTGATGCCATCCACCCATCTCATCCTCTGTCGTCCCCTTCTTCTGCCCTCAATGTTTCCCAACATCAAAGGTTCCTACTGATCATGTCCTGTGACTATCAATATTTCAGCAATGCTTGGCTCAAAGATGTTGAAGTTGCACAAAAGTGCTGGCTTGAGGAAGGCATTAACTAATTTTCCTGAAATAAAGTTATTTCTGTTTTTTTTTTTTTTGACCCTAGGCATTCGGATTGTTCCCGTTAGAAACTGAGCATCGAATTACCACTTGGGGACCTTCTTGGGAATGGCTTTCACAATGCCCAGGGCCTAATTGGGGGCGGGCTTTATTTTTAGGTAGGTGTGGAAGTTTGGGGAGATTCTCATGAGGCAAATGCCCAAACCAGAGGCCTGTTCTCAAGGAAGTACTTTGTGTCTTGGACAATTGTTGCTTCTACACTTCAATTGCCAATTTATGTTAATTTGTGCATACCTCACTGTTTCTGGCAGTTTCCTTGGTTTTAGTTTTTAGCTTTTACATTAAAAAAGGAAAAAAAAAGTCTGCCTCAGGCCAGAAAGGAAACATACTGATTTCCTTTGGTAGATTCTTAGTAAATACACCGCAAGGCTGTGAACTGGTTTTATTTTTCTAGATGTATTTAATTACTGAACGTACCCCAATGAATGTTTTAATTGAAGTGATTTAATGCTGGGAAAACTCTGACCATTTGTCCATTGGCTGGAACTTCGATTCTTATATAAGTCACTTCCTTTATGTGGTATCAGTTCATTTACTGGTAAACTGGGTGAGGTTTGTGGAAATAAAAGTTCCTCTGGACTCAGATTTTAAGGTATTCAAAATCTTCACGTTGACAAAGAAAAATAATGAGCAATGTGCGTACAGCTTTATCTTTCAATGCATCTTAAAAGAAAACATGCTCTTCAAAAATTGTTGAGCCAATTGACTTTTTAATGACTTTGTTGATAGAATTCACATACCATGTAACTCACACATTTAAGTGCACAAAATCAGTGAGTTTTAGTATATTCAAAGTTGTACAACTACCACCACTAGCTAACATTGTCATCACCCCAAAAAGAAACCCTGTACCCATTAGAAGTACCTCCCCAGGCTCCTAGCAAACACTGATCTACTTTCCGTCTATAGATTTGCCTATTCTGAACATTTCATGTAAATGCATTGAGCCAATCGATGTCTGGCATGTGTCTGACTGTTCAGTACCTTGGATGCTTTTGCACAATGGGAAGATGTCATGATGTACTGTTTGTATGTCGTACACCACCTACATGAGTCAGTTGAAATGATTTCACTGGCTGAAGAGTTCCGCATTTGGCCACTGTGTGTGTGTCTGCCCACTCTCTCTCATCTCATTCGCTCATTCAGTGTAACTCTGGTTTTCTCTGATAGGAACTCAGGTTGCCTAATAGAATTTTGAACCTGTTACTTTCTTTATAGACCCTAAGACATAGCAACTAAATGGATTCCCTGCAATAATCTCTTAGGAGGCTTTTGTGGACTGTCCACCCAGAGTGAATATGGATCATGTATCCAGAGAGAGGGCCTCCCAGGTGGTGCTAGTGATAAAGAATCTGCCTGCAATGCAGGAGATGCGGGTTCGATCCCTGTGTCAGGAAGATCCCTGGGAGGAGAAAATGGCAATTCACTCCAGTATTCTTGCCTGAAGAATCCCATGGACCGACGAGACTGGTGGGTTACAGTCCATGGGGTTGCGAAGAGTCAGACACAACTGAAGTGACTTAGCATGCACACATCCGAGGAAAAGTGCCAATTTTGTTTTATTAGTTCCCTGTAATTTTAAATGAAAATTTTATGTGAAATGATCAGATATAGCAAAACAGTGAAGTAGTTTTTAGATCTGTTTTTGTGATAAGGAAGTTTTTATGAATTTAAACACAGTCAATCATTTCACTAAACAGCATTAAAAACATGGGTTGAGAGCTATTCTTTAATGTGCACGCAAGTCCTTTGGTGATCTTGTTCAAAATGCTGATTCTGGTTCTCTGCGTCTGGGTGGGGTCTGAGTTTCTGCGTTTCTAGCAAACTCTTGGTGGTACTGGAGATGGTAGTCCCCAAGGCCAGCAAATAGAAAGAAGAGCAAGTCTGAGGCCGGGATGCCTGCCTCAGGAATTCCACGAACTTGCCATGTGAGCTTGGGTAAATCATTTTCATTTCTTAAGTTCAATTTACTATACAGTAAAAGGATTTGATAAAATCATTTCTTCGGGCACTTACAGATCTAAAAGGATGTACTTTCTTGTTTTTCTGTTTTTACAACTTTTTGTTTTATGTTGGAGTATAGCCAGTTAACAATATTGTGATAGTTTCAGGTGGACAGCAAAGGGACTCAGGTATACATATACATGTATCCATTCTCCCCGAAACTGCCCTCTCAAAGGATGTAAGTTAGAAAAAAGAAATAAAAGGGTCATGTTAGGCTTGACAAACGTGAGAGAACAGCTTCCTAATTGTTTAAACACCACGTGTTTTCTTGAAGTCGGCATCACAGGCATCATTGGTAGTTGCACTGAATGCTGGGATCTTGATGTGCCCACCAATAGGACACCCAGCTATCCCCTAAGGACACTAGTGGAGGAAGCCGTAGTGTTCACCCACTTGAGGGCCTCCAGCTTTGGCTTGCCCTGCCCTCTTGTCTTTAGTGCTGGCCTTGCCAGAGAGCCTTTCTTGATTCTACATGCAGAGCCCAGGCCACCTTCAGAGGCCAGAGTCAGAAGGAGGCACGCATGCCGAGGACCCACACATCCAACATTTGCTTCTGGCAGTTTGCTCAGGAATTCAGATGCAGCTGGAGACGAAGAATGCTACCCTGAAGATCAGCTGGGCAGGAAACAGTCCCAGGATGGTTCGCTTCCCTCCGTCTGAGTCTAAAGACCTAGGAACAGCCCACCCTCGGGTCTGGGAGAGAGTGCCCTTCAAGTCTTGGGAAAATTTTGCATAAAACTCTAGTCCAATAGCACAGGGTGCTGTTTGTGACAAACAGGAAGTAATTAATTAGTATCTTTTTGCTCTAGCAAAACCTCTAGCCCAAACCACTTGACCCTTCCAAGGGGTTCTTAGAGGACATCCTCATTGGCTGCATCCGGGGTCAAGTAGTTGATGGTTTATTGAAAATGCCAAAGGGGTGAATCACTGTCAGTAAGCATAGATGTATCTTACACATTTTGTTTAGCTTTAAATATGATTTCACCAGTATTTTGTTGTAAAGTCAAGGTCTTTGAGTGTGAACCCTGATTGAAATTCCTTGAAGACTTTCGTGTATATAAATCACAGCCAGAATTCAATGGCTTTTGATTTCCAGTTTGATCCTTTTAAAGTAGAGTGAGAACCAATTTGTGCACAGATTCCTTGTAGATCAGCAATCCCACTCCTCTTAAACCTTTAAAATTTTCTAGCCCCTACTTACTCTGGCAACTGTTTTTCCAAGTGACTCATCTCTTAAGGATTTTCAAAGCCAATCAACTTGGTTTTCAAAGAAATAAAAACTATTTTTGGAACTCATTTTATTAGCTTGTGTAACACCTAATTAAATGTCATAATTCTAGTAACAAGTACAGCTGGCATAAACAGACTTGAGAATATAACAGACTCTTCTGAGGTACACAATTCAACTGGTGGGAGAAGCAGTATATACATAGATGTCTTGGAGAATAGCCTAGAAACCAAGTTCTGTGGGCAGTGCCCAGTATTATTTACAAAAAGAATGAGAATATTGGGTAATTGGGTGGATCCACTAGGTGAACATTGGTAAGAGGGCTCCTACTATATCTTTAAGCCAATATTATCCATTTAAAATTTTAATGTGATTTTTCTGGTTCCCTTTAGCTGGCTTGTTAATGTTTATGGCTTTTCTGTTCAAATGTCAAAATTTTCAAGAACAAAGATTGCTTTACTCATTGTTTTATCCCAATGTTCATTCAAATAATTGACATAGGTACTCCACAAATATTTGTTAAAATGATAAGGGTTTTATCATATAAAATCGATTTTATTAAGGCCTGTCTGCATTATAAAAGTATAGATTTCAAGGCATATAAAATTATATTTATATATGACAAACTGTGATAAACTAGAACAAATTAACTAGGGCAAATGACATTAATTATTATTCTTTAATAACATTAATACATTGAGCACAGATTTGCCCAGAATAACAGAATTTCAGAGCTTGAAGTCACTTTAGAAGTAAATTGATTGCTATAGGCATATATAGACACAAAAACAATTTAAAGAACAGTGTGAATTTTATTTCATTACTTTTTTTTTTTCCTTTAGCCTTTTCTTTTGATGTTATAAAATATTTTCCTCTCTGGTAAAAAGTACTTCCTTCTTGTCAGATTTTTGAAGTGCACAAAATTTTTGGAGTGAAACAGTTTGTTTCAGTGTAATTCATTGTTGCCCTGAGGATTAAAAGATGACAATGGTCTTGAGCTTCCACTCTCCACTTGTATATCTGTTTATTTTTCTTGATCAATCTTGGGCATTTATTTTAGTAGGTTGATGCTTACATCTGTTAACTACATCTGATAGATGAGCTGATCACTTAATTAAAAAGGAGTACATTTTCTAGTAATCAGAAAATAGAATTTTAATGTCTAGAGGTAGAAGTTGCTTCCCTGATGGCTCAGACGGTAAAGAATCTGCCTGCGATGAGGAAGGATCAACCCTGGGTTGGAAAGATCCCTGGGAGGAGGGCATGGCAACCCGCTCCAGTATTCTTGCCTGGAGAATCCCATGGACAGAGGAGCCTGGTGGTATACATTCTATTGGATCTAGAAGAGTCAGGCACAGCTGAGCAGCTAAGCACAGTATAGAAGTTGCTTACTTGCTTAGAAACAGAATCTGCCAAAGGAAAAAGTATTAAACCTGATCTTTTGAATTTTACTATTAATGGCTCTATAACTCGGGTATTTGAACTTGGTTTGCCAAGATCTGTTGTAAATGATCTTGCATTAGAGTTATTGCCTAGTATCTGCTTGTGTATTCATTTTCTGTAGGACTGTTGAATTCTGCTTTCCTCTTCAGAGCAACTGGAGACAGACACTGAAACAAAAGAAGTCTTTCCTTCCCTTTCAAGTGTACTTTTAGATCAGGGTTTCTCAAGCTCAGCACTTTTTGACAATTGGGGCTGGATGATTCTTTGTTGTGTGGAGATTCTGTGCACTGTGGGTTGTTTAGCAGCAACCCTGGCCTCTACATACCAATAACACTACCCTACTTGTGACAACCAAAAATGTCTCCAGAAATTGCCAAGTAAGAACTATTGGGAGACAAAATAATCCCATACAGAGAACCACTGCTTTTGAGTAAGAGAGATTGAAAGCCTTTTGTGTTTCCCAGTATTGTAAAATCTGAATAATGGCATGATTGGAGACTTGATTGGGCACACCTCCAGGATCGCAAAATCTCTGGTTAAAACTGTTATCCTTCCAAAAGGGATACTTGACTTTTCTAGCTAAAGAAAGTTTTAAACCTTTTTTCAGCATCATCAGAGAACCTGGAGATACAGTGGGAAGGCTTGCACACCACGTAATTCACTCTTCATTTTGAGTAAAATGGTACCTAAACCATCTCAACGGTGAGAGCAAACCACGAGTGTCTGGCTTTCCTTGGTAAATTGTTCTGATGTTCAGGATGCTTTATCTCTGAAAGAACTGAATCTATATGAATTTCTTTGTGCTTACCAAAGTTGTTTTCATCGTCCTTTGTTCTCTTCATTAAGTAGAGAGACCTCAAGGATCTAGTCTCATTTCTTAACATCCTTAATTACCTTGATGGCCTTTCCAAATTTAGAATTCATCTCCTTAGCTGTAATCAAATATACCCAGATTAAGCCTTAAAGGCAACCTCCTGCACACTCTGTTTCATCCTTAGGGTCCGTAGTAATGACTTCATTACATTTTCCCCGTGGGTTTAAGAAATGCGGAAGTTGTAAGAGAGGGGACTGATTCTCCCTTCCTGCTCACAGAGATCCTTTTTGAACAACCATTGATCTCCCTGCCCACTCCCCATCCTTCACTTCTTCCCTCCGATGGAGAGCTTAAATTGGTGTTCTCCAAGAGATTTGAGCACACTTGCAAAATAGTTCTAGTATAAAAAGAGCAGGAACCTTGGAAGTGAAAGTCAGAAGGAGCCTGTAAAATCTGCCATTTTGTGTGTGTATCAGGTCACCCTTTTAGGTTTAGGACTGCAGTGTTTCACGACTCACTGAAAAGATTGTTTAAATGGAGGATTTTCAAATGGCAGCTTCAATTCAGGCATCTGTTCCTTCACACAAGGAGCAAAGAATGGAGATATAATTAACAAAGAAAGTCACACCCTTACGATGACCTTATTTGATGCAGCCCTCTATTTTATATTTTCCTTTTAGTTTTCTCCTGTGGCATATTCTGACAATAACCATGATTAAGTAAAGCAGAATTCAAAACATTAAAGAGATGAAAATTACTGTCATGTTGCAAAACCACTGTCCTGGATTACCAAAAACTGTTTTGAACTCTATTATATAATGATAGTTTGTCACAGGTATTTTCAGATGTTTTGCGAGAGGCACAAATATTATACAATCACTTTAAAATTTGATATTGAAGTATAACATACATGTAAAAAGTGGGCAGATATTAAGCATACAGCTCGATAAATTTTTGCAGACTTAACCAGTATATAGATTAAGAAGCAGAATATTACCAGCCGCTCAGAAATCCCCTGCAAGCTCCCTTTTAGGCAGCCCTGACCAAGGGTAATCATTCCTAATTTCTGCCAACATAGTTTGGCCGGTTTGTGCACTTTATATAAATGGAATCATAGAGGATGAACTCTTAGGTCTGGAAGCTTTTGATCAACATGAACAACATTATGTTAAAACTCAGTAATATTTTCTGTCTGGAAATAGACCAGCTTCTAAATCATTATGGTTAAAAGCATTTATTAAATGCCTTCATGTGTAGAGCTATGCTAAGGAGCATCAGCCACTGGTTCCTACCCTCTGTTTTAAGTAGAAAACATTGACATAGCAGGTGTGTGAAGGACTTTGAAAATAATTGGTGGGAGATGAGATGGGTAACTGAAAAACATGCATACGGTGGAAAGGATTATAAAGATAAGGTAACCCCACTATCCACCTTGGAAATGGAAAAATACTTCAAGAGGATTTGAGAATAAAGAGTTAGTTGTTGATGTTGTGTATTCAGGATACAATCAGTAAGAATGTTTTCTGGCTTCAGGGTATAAGGATGTAGCAGATGTTAAGACCTCCTCCCAGTTAGTTGCCTGAAGAAGATAGAATTTTAGGAATTGTTTCAATTAACTGTTAAGTGAACTGATGGCCAAATGGGTATTCCAAGCAATGTGCAGGTTTAGGGAAAAGATTGAAGGCCTGGGATGATTTCCGGTTATCTTCCTGAAAATTCTTAGATGTAAAATGGTTTTTGCCAAATTAACTTTTCTTGAGGTGTTGGGACTTAGACGGTAAGCTGCCTTCGTTCCTTCAATGAGGTATTTCGTCATCTTACTGACTGAAGTGATGGTATATCTGTTACCAAACCAAACTTGGACCCCTTTGCCTGCATGCAGTAAAGCCAATCTATTGACACCAAGTTGTGGTGAAGGAAAAGTGCAGCATTTATTGCTGGCGACAAGCAGGGAATCTGGGTCACTGGTGCTCACAAGACCCAAAGTCCCCGATGGCTTTCGCTAAGGCATTTTTAGAGGCCAGGTGAGGGAGGGGCATCCCACGGTGTGTGACCAGCTTGTGTTCAGTTCTCAGATTAGTTGATGGTGAGGTAACAGGGCAGTGTCACAGGAGTTAATACTATCAGTCCTTAGGCTCCAGGAGGAGCCTGTAAGACAGCTTAGGAAATGTGCATCAGATACAGTGATCGAAGTACTTCAGAGAGGAGCTAAAGCAGAGAATATGGGGAAGGGGTCTGTCCAGGTAATGCTGCACGGGGTTCTCCTGGATTTCATAGTCTGCAGAATGAATGCTTTGTCATCACATGGAGCTGCCTTTCAGTTGTATAGTGTCACCACTGTCCCCCAAGTCATGGTATCAATTTAAACTGTCACCAAGCACGTCGGAACATTCTCGTTTCTCCAAATCTTCTCCAGCATTTGGTGTTCTCACTGTTTTAATTTTTTTCAAGAATCTCATAGGTATGAAGTATTTCATTGTTTCTTTATATTGAATTTCCCTAGAAAGGTTGAAACTTTTGGGTAGGTTGTTGGCCATTTGGGTTTTCTCTGTCATTTATATACTTATTTTGTTCTATTGATTTGTAGCAGTTCTTTATGCATTCTGGATACTAACCCTTCATTAAATTTATTGTCAATATCATCTTCCTTTTTGTGGCTTATCTTTTAACTTTGAGCACATCTTGTGTTGTGCTGAACATTTTTTATTATAATAAAGCCCTAATTATCAGTCTTTTCCTTTATTCTTCTGTGATTTGTGCCTTGTTTTTTAGCCTTGTTCTAAAATTGTTCCTATCTCCAAGGTCATGCAGATGTTCTTCAATATTCTCTTTTAAAATGTGCTTTTCAAGGACCTATTGAAAAGCACAGGAAACTATAATATATTCAGTATTGTATAATAACCTGTAAAGGAAGAGAATCTGAAAAAGAGTTCACACACACACGTAACTGAATCACTGAAACTAACACAACTTTGCAAATCAACTACACTTCAATTTAAAAAACAATTGTGTTTCATAAAAAGAAAGTATGGTTTTCAGTCTTTATTAGGATTTTAGTTTTTTGGGTATAGTGTGAGGTAGAAGGAGAAGGAAATGGCAACCTACTCCAGTGTTCTTGCCTGGAGAATCCCAGGGATGGGGGAGCCTGGTGGGCTGCCATCTATGGGGTCGCACAGAGTCAGACACGACTGAAGTGACTTAGCAGCAGCAGCAGCATACAGAAACTACTACATTCTTAATAGTTCCTCCTTTCCCCACTGATTTGTATATAATCTCATGCATTACATTTCTCTGCTGTACCTGTGCATTCATCTCTGGCCTCGGTTTGGTTCTCTTGGTCTATTTTGCCATCCGTCTGCTAAGACTGCACCGTCATGATTAGTATATATTTAAAGTAAGCTGGGATATCTCCTAGAAGTGTTCTCATTCTTCTGTCAAAGTGTCTGAGATGTGCACTTCGCTTTTTGCTGTTTTTGCAATCAGCCTTTGATGTTCCCCCAACGCCCCTGTTAGGGTTTTGAGTGGGATTACAGTGAATTTATAGAATAATTTCCACCACGGTCACTGTGTTCACTGTATTGCACCTTCCATTTATATTCATGGTGTATGTTTTCACACAGTCAGATCTTCTCTTTCATTCCCCAATAATGTTTTTGCACACCTTTAAAAAATCTAGTGAAGGTCCCTCATAGAGTGAGAAAGTAAATCCATCAGAGTCAAAACTAATTCCACGGATGTCATGGTTTCCTTCCACAGACCTGCAACAAATTGCAGCTGAATGTACAAAAAGTTCAGATTAATACTCAAGCTGTAGGGAAAGCTGATTTTGAGTTACCACCTACCAGCCTAGTCATAGGAAGTGAAGTGAGGTATTCTTACTTCAACCGACCCTAGATTAATAAGATAAGAAAATATAACCCTCAGTATGTTAAAAATGTGGATTTCTTCAAAAAGAAAAATATTTGCTGCATCACAGGGACATTCAGGATGCAAACTCTCTGTTGAAAGTGAAAGAAAGGAAGCCAGTCTTCCAATCGGAGTGCACAGCCATGCAACCAAGGTAACCCTAGAGCAGCAGAAACCCGCCTCCTATGTGGGAGTGTTACTTCCATGTTTGGCTGCGTCACTCATAAAAATGACCTTTTCTTGGTTGATTCAACATTACCTGGTTTCCCAAAACTGTTTAATGGAAAACTTTACCTGGGATGTTTTTATATACTGCTCACCCCGCTGAGAGGAGGCCAGCATCTGACTGGAGTGTGAGCTTGATTTATTCTGGAAAGTGGTTTATTCAGCTGTCAAATGAGATGACGTGTGTGGCTGTTACCCATCACTTCACAGAAATATTCTTAGTACTCCACGTGGCCTCGGACTTTATTTATTTGATGGCAACAGAAATCACACATGTAACATCTCCTAGAACACATCTTTGGAAATGCAAGTTTTAATAGAGCACGATTACCCCCTTATTGTTGATGATGGTGATACTGCTGCTGGCTAGAACAGAACTGGACTGCTGGACAATTTCCCGCTGTCCCGGGACACCATCCCCCACCCCCCAACATATGGACTTCCATGTATTTAGATTTGAATAACCCGGAAAGGCCAGTCATCAGAATCAGTTCTTAAAATTAACTTTTTTTGTTGTTACATGTCTTTGTCTTGGAGTGGTCGCTCGTTGTAGAAACTCATTTAAAATGGAAGTCTAATAGAAAACACACTTGTGCTTATGAAAAGGGAAAAGGAGTGAGGAAAGGATAAATTAGGAGTTTGGGATTAGCAGATACTAATTACTACATATAAAGTAAATAAACAGCGAGTCCTACTGTATGGCATGCAGAACTATATTTGGCATCTTGTAAGAAACCATAGGGATTCCCTGGTGGCTCAGAGGATAAAGCGTCTGCCTGCAATGCAGGAGACCTGGGTTTGATTCCTGGATCAGGAAGATCCCCTGGAGAAGAAATGGCAACCTACTCCAGTACTCTTGTCTGGAAAATCCCATGGACAGAGAAGCTTGGTATACTACAGTCCATGGGATCGCAAAGAGACACGATTGGGTGACTTCACTTTCTTTCTTTCACTTTCACTTTAAGAAACCATAATGGAAAAGAATATTATAAAAAAAGAATGTGTATATATGTATATAATTAAATCACCTTGCTGTACAGCAGAAATTTGTGCAACATTGTAAGTCAATTATACTTCGAACAATTATTTAAGAATTGAAGTCTAAGTTTAGATATAAAAGTTAAGTTCTTTGTACTTCTTATCATCTTATTTTTGCCCTTGGAGAGTTGAGCAAAAATGGTGGTATTTCTACTTTGTGATTCAATTTCTGTTTTCCTCAGCCTAACACAACGATGAGTGAGATATCATTTAAAAGAAAAAGAAAACTGACCAAAATAGCTATGTCACAGCATGGGTTGTTGACTGGAAACTTCTGGTTGGTTGGAGGCTTAAGAGGTGGGACGAGCCACCTGGGCAGGCTCTTGGCCCACATGCTCATTGGTGATATTGGCAAAGACAGGCACTTCTTCTTTCCAGGGCTCATGAGAAACGGTGGCCTCACAATTCTATCAGAAGTGACCATGAGTTCATTTTTGTTTGAAGGAGAGTTCGTCAAACCACTGTTTTCCTCTCTAATTGATTTTTTACCCCCCAGGGGACGGTTGGCAATGTCTGGAGACATTTTTGGTTGTTAGCTGGGGTGAGGGGGAAGGTGCCACTGGTATCCAGTGGGTAGAGGGCAGGGCTGCTGCTAAATGTCCTATGAACCCAGAGCCCACCCTTCCCCAAACACAGTCTTATGGTTCTCACCTCAAGAGTGCCAATGGTGGGAAACACTACTTAGACTAACTTTGTGTGTGGGTGTTAATTTCTGCTGTACAGCAAAGTGGTTCAGGTATGCAAAATATCTATGTTCTTGTTTTCTTTTCATTTATGGTTTATCACCGATATTGATTACAGTTCCCTGCGCTATACAGTAGAGCTGTTGTTTAGCCATCCTATACGTATGTGATAGTTTGCATCTCCTCTCTCCCACCCGCTTCACCCTCTTGGCAACCACAGTCTGTTTTCTGTGTCTGTGATCCTGTTTTGTGGTTAAGTTCATTTGTGCCTTGTTTTAGATCCCACATATCTTATGGTGTTTGTCCTTCTCTTACTTCAATCAGTATGATAACCTCTAGGTGCATCCATCTTATTGTAAATGGTATTATTTCCTCCTCTTTTATGGCTGAGTGAAAGTGAAGTCGCTCAGCCGTGTCCGACTCTTTGCGACCCCATAGAGTGTAGCCTACCAGGCTCCTCTGTCCATGGGATTTTCCAGGCAATAGTACTGGAGTGGTTTGCCATTTCCTTCTCCAGGGGATCTTCCCAACCCAGGATTCGAACCCAGGTCTCCCACATTGCAGACAGACGCTTTACCGTCTGAGTCACCAGGGACGTATATGCCTTTGTGTATATGCACTGCATCTTCTTTATCCATTGCATCTGTTGGACATTTAGGTTGTTTCCATGTCTTGCCTATTGTGAATAGTGCTACTGTGAACAAAGGGGGTGCAGGCACCTTTTTGAATTGTAGTTTTGTCCAGATATATGCCCAGAAATGGGATTGCTGGATCATGTGGTAGTTCCATTTGTTTTTGTGTTTTTTTTTGAGGAGCCTCCATACTGTTCTCCGTAGTGGCTGTACCAGTTTATATTCCCACCCATAGTGCAGGAGGGTTCCCTTTTCTCCACATGCTCTCTGGCATTTATTATTTGTAGACTTTGTGCTGATGGCCGTTCTGACTAGTGTGAG
Organism: Moschus berezovskii; assembly: GCF_049115385.1. NCBI lineage: Eukaryota > Metazoa > Chordata > Mammalia > Artiodactyla > Moschidae > Moschus > Moschus berezovskii. The sequence continues at coordinate 12,995,803 of NC_142488.1, read as the reverse complement.
GTGATACCTCATTGTCGTTTTGATTTGCTTTTCTCTAGTGGCTAGTGATGTTGGGCATCTTTGCCTGTGCCTTTTGGCCATCTGTATATCTTCTTTGGAGAAATGTCGTTAGGTTTCCTGCCCATTTTTCGATTGGGTTCTCTTGTGTTGTTGTTACTGAGTTGTAGACTTAACTTTTGAACTCATGAAAGGCAATCTTTGCCAACCTTTAAAACATAGAACCCGTGGTAAGGTTTAGAACTTGGCCTGAAATAGAGCAAGGGATTCTAGACACCAGATAAAGGGATCCAGGCATAGAAGAAGCTGCTGAGTTAAGAAGGTGCCTTTCTGAAGGGGAGCCTTCAGGACAAGCGTCTCTCTGATGCTGGCAAACCTAGTCCTGGTTGTCACTAGTTACTGGTGCCGATCTGAACCTACTTGTTGAATCCAGTTGCAATCCATTGAACCCTTACCTTGCACAAGACCTTCTTTATGATAAGAAAGAATCAAACTATGATAGTGTGTATGATCTAAAACCGAATCATAATCAGCTTCAGAAAATTCTTTTTGCCTGAGAAATTTCATTTATTATTTCAGCCTCTATCTAGGAAAGTCACCAGTAGTCCTGTAACAAAAGAAGAGAGCACAGAATATTGTAGTGAAGCAATTATTTTTTTCATTCACCATTTAGTTTCAAGCAATAGGTTTCACCTTTTTATTTTCTCCTGCTGCTGCTGCTGCTAAGTCACTTCAGTCGTGTCCGACTCTGTGCGACCCCATAGACGGAAGCCTCCTAAGAGCTGCTAATGAATAGTACGGTAGATGGGTTAAGTATCATATTTTCTCCATTTTTTTCCCCAACCTTGGTGAAGATGCTAAGTTGAGGCACATAAAACAGACAATGTTTGGCCATTTGGGGGCATACAATATGGTATTTTCGTATAGTTCAGTCTAATCCAGCATAGTTCCCCAGCCAGCTAAAAAGAAGGTAGTGGCCTAAATATTCCTTCCCAAGGGCCTTTTCTAGCCTGAAATTGCCATGAGAAAAAAGAAATGCCCATTCATTTTTTTCTCTGAAGCTTTGCAGATGTAACTAAAACCTCATTCTGATGTGTCTTCAATGGACTTTAAGTGTCTCATCCCTAAACCTGGGGTTTCCCTCGTAGATATTTAAAAACCAAAGAAAGCTGCCCTTCGGCAGCTTTTCTGGCAAAGCAAAGAATTGTCCCCCAGTTTATCTACTGTGTAAACGTGTATTTGGGTGTTGTATTCTCTTTAGGTATGTGATACAACCGTCTGGGTAATCGTTAAGCAGGAATTGTAGGAAGCTCTTAAGTTTGGTCTTTTTTTTTTTTTTCACTTGAATTTAGCGAATGCTTCTCGGTGGTTTAATTTTGGTGCAGAAAAGTAATGATAGCTGATATTTGTAGGAACGTTTGTCCTTCATATTTTTAGTTGAAATCGATGAAAGTGTGGCCATTTCCAGGTGTCAAGGTTTTACGTCCATACAGCTGAGTTATTCCTAAATATTTTTATATCTCTATGTTATTGACAATTTGCAATCTGTGCAACTTTGATATCTTTGTGAGAAAAATCCAATGTAATTTCACAGGTTGTTGGAAAGTCTTATTCTCTTGTAATTTTACCCTGCTTAGCATTCCTGAACATTGTTGTTGTTGTTCAGTTGCTAAGTCCTGTCTGACTCTTTGCGACCCCATGGACTGCAGCACGCCAGGCTTCCCTGTCCTTCACCATCTCCCGGAGCTTGCTTAAACTAATGTCCATTGAGTGATACCATCCAACCATCTCATCCTCTGTCGCCCCCTTATGTGAAATAAAAATAAAATTGCTCTTTGAGGATGAAATGAAGACTGGGGAAACCTGTATCTTAGTTTCCTAGTATTAAGAATTTATCCTAATATGAAATAGCAAGTCATCAGAACCCTGTTTATTTTAGCACTTACCCTGATGCTTGGAAGCAGGCGTTTTATCTTGAAAATATTATCCAACAAAAACCCTAGAGCCACGTATTTGCCCAATCCAAAAACTGTCTCCTTCCAGTTGTGATCCATTGGCAACCATGGATCCACCCCTGCCTCCAGCCCATTTGCCTGATCCCTCTTTGCACTGTCCACCATACTGGTGTACTGTTGTTATTTGAAATCTCTGTGATAAAAGGTCTGGCTTCTCTCCACCCTTCCCCAGTTGAGGAAAGTTTGGGGGGCTTTCCCAAAGAAGTAAATCAAGGGTGTTGAAAAGTTAAGAAAGGACGTGACCATGAAGGTGAGATTTGCCCCACTGTAACTCATGTGCCCGGGTAACTGGGAGATGTCTGTGCTTCCATCCCCAGGAAGAAGTGTGTTTGTAATGTTACAGAGAAGGGCTGCCGTTTGGTCATTGCCACAGTCAGCTGCCACCCGGCCTGGGAAGAAAGGACAGGCTCTGAACATCCATGGTAGTTCTTCTCTGTGATGTGGCTTTTTGTTGATCTCATCAGAGGCATCCTGGGAGACCTGGCTTCTTTGACCAGCCAGCTTCCCAGTTTTCACTGTGCACTTTCATCACCCAAATGTGACTGTAAATGCGAGAGCTATGGTGGTGAGTAAGAGGGCTCTTGACCTTGAGGATGAGCCTGCATTCTGGTGGGAGAGATGTACCTGTGAGCAGAGAGATTGTGATAAGATGAAGATAAAACAATAGTAATGTGCTCAAAACAGCATTTTCTTCTGATGATGTGTGTGTGTGCTCTGCGTGCCTACCACATATATTACCAGCTAGGGGACAAATCTCTGTTCTTTCGCCAGGTAGCTGGCTGTTGTAATGACAATATGAACAAATGCCAGAGTTCATTATATCTGAATGTTGCGGCTTTTGCAAGTGGACATCTAGCCGAAACATACTCAGTTGGGGAGACTCAGACCTTCGCCAAAGGGCATTTTGTGAATGTAGCAAATCCTCATCAATAGTTTAATGTAATTAGGGGTAAAATAGAGATGGTTGGTCAGAAAACTGATCAAAACCACAGATTGCATCACCAAATAAACCATCAGTGATGTCAGTAACTATAATGGCATAATGAGACATCATCATTACATGATGTTTCTTTCTTTAGAAGCCCAGCGACACCATCACAGGAAACCAAGTGTTAATTAAGGTGTTTGAATGCTTGGCGAATTCTAATACCTTATAGAGTTTAGTCTTGAATGTGTCATTTAACTATTTCTATAATTTTATTACCTATGAAAACTTATCTTGAGGTAAAGGAGACAGGGTCTGTGTTATTGTTGCCATGGTGACTTTGTACTTAAAATGGCAGGCTCTGCTTACTTGGTTTAAAAATATCTACTGTGTGATTGCTGTAAAAATCTCCGCAAGTAATTTGCTTGTGTCCACACTCCTGTTTCACTGGCATTTCAGTGAACGAACTTGATCACCGAAGTTGCTGTGAGAAATGCCAGAGGTTATTACTCTCAAGCACTAAAAATATTTTCAATTTCCACCACTAAAAATTTTAAATATTGCAAAATAGTTTCTATGTGTCCTTTCCATGTTTCCCTGAGTGATACAACCTTACCTGATCGTGTTGAGGGACCAGAGGGACTTGGGGGTAAATTGTACTTGGGCAAGATACGGGATGTCTACAGTCAGCCACCATTGTTGAGGCCATGTGCCCACTTTCTGCTCATGGCTCTAAGACTAAACTAGATTGGAATAATCCAGTTGATTGCTGTCTCCTCTCTGTTGTCACAGAGGTCCCATGAGAGCCAATTGGCTGCCTGCCTTTATTTATTGAAGATGGGAACCCCTTAAAAAACACACACACACAAATGAATAAACAAATACATGTTCTTTGTAAACTAGCTTAAACAGCACAGAAATCTGCATTGTATTGCAGGTGGTAGCCTGGAGTGGGTGCCCAGGAACGTAGTGGCTCCTTTGTGGAGTGGGCTTTGTGACAGCTGTTTACCACTCAGAGTCTTTGTACTTGACTGTTTTGCAAATGTTTTGCTTCCAGAACGTTTCAAGTCCTGGATAAGTGGGGAGTAAAGTGGATATAGATGCATCCATGCAGAAGTTGGTTTCTGTATCCACATGGGGGATATAAACATGTCATTGTTCTTTTTATTGTTTTTTTTCTTTTTGTAAATATCCACTCCCAAGCCTTGGAGGCAGTGTGGGAAAGAGTACTGCTTCACTCATGAGCGTCTCTTTCGTCCATTCCTGACTGTCCCAGAACTCTTTCTTTGGCAGAGTGTGTTGGTCTTTGTGTATTAGCATCTTTTTTTTTCTCCCTCTGATGGCAGCTCAGATCAGTGCCCTTGGTCACTGAGAAAATAAAATGATAGTTCAGAGCCTTGTGAGGCAAGTCTAGAGATGGCTGCCTTGGATGCCTTGCCCCTCTGTATCCACAGCCTCCTCCCGCCCTGAGGTTTGGCCACAGCAGTTGAAAACCCCGCTGGGCCATTTCAAGCCCTTTAGGGGACATGTAAGTGGCAGATGCACTTAATTATTAGGTATATTACAAATGCAGGAGATTAAGCTCTGACAAGGTTTTGGACTCGGGACAGAAGGGCACTTCGTTTTTATTAGTCTACTTAGTTTACAAAGAAATCACAATATAGATGTCTATCAGTCAAGAAATGGAGATACACAGATACACAGTACATATAGTCACTCCCTGGTGGCTCAGATAGTAAAGAATCCATCTGCAATGCTGGAGGCCTGGGTTAGATCCCTGGGTTGAGAAGATCCCCTGGAGGAGGGCATGGCAACCCACTCCCGTATTCATGCCTGGAAAATCCCCATGGACAAAGGAACCTGGCGGGCTACACTCCATGGGGTCATAAAAAGTCAGATACGACCGAGCGACTAAGCACACATGTATAATGAATATATATGTTAAATATAACACACATGTGTGTGACAGGCATGCATGTCTGTATATAACATACACATATCACTACATGTGTGGTCCATGTACATATATGTGTACATACATGTGTGCTGTGTGTGCTCAGTCGCTCAGTCATGTCCGACTCTTTGCAACCCCTGGACTGTATCCCACCGTGTTCCTCTATCCATGGGGATTCTCAAGGCAAGAACACTGGAGTGGGTTGCCACGCCCTCCTCCAGGGGATCTTCCTGACCCAGGGATCGAACCTGTGTGCATACATATGTGATACATATACAAAACCTGTACTGACTATGTGTGGGCAGTGCTTTAGGTGCATCAACCGGTGTAATTCTCTCCATTTCACAGATGTGACCATTGAGGTCACAGAGCCAGGAAGTGGCAAGGCCAGTTTTGAACCCACGTGACTCTGGCTTCGTCTTTGCATTCCTCACCTCCTCTTGACGGAGGTGGTACAGTCGGCATCATTTAACGGTATGGTTAACTTGGGTTGGCGGGTGTTGGTGCTTATAACCACAGGGAGCTTTGAACTGCTGGTGGAGGTGGAGGCGTGTGGGGAATGCTCTGTCTCCTACTTGTTTTCTTGTGCCAGCACAGGAAAGGGAGAGGGAAACCTGAGGCTCATTTGTTGTAACTGTCTCAGCGGTTGCACACTTCTGAAGGTGGGTTAGATTTTGGGGAAGTGGTTACAGTTGACTGGGCCAGATCCAATGAGTAAGGGGAGTGGTCAACTTGAGGACTGCCACCTAGGGACCCAGTAAAAGAATGTAAATTCTTTATCCCCTCTGGAGATCCTTCAGCACCATTAGGGGCCAGGTGACTTGGAAGAACCGTTCTTTTTATGTACACTTTTGTAGTTACTATTACTTTTTAATTGTAGCATAGATGATCTACAGTATTAGATAAGTTACAGATGTATAATATACTGATTCACAATTTTTGGTTATACTCTGTTTATAGTTACTATACAATATTGGCTGTTGTATCCTTCTAGCTTACTTGAAACACAATAGGCTGTGCCTCTTAATCCCCCTCCACGGTACTGCCCTCCCTGCTCCCCTCTCCCCGCTGCTAACCACCAGTTTGCTCCTACAGCTGTGACTCTGTTTCCTTTTTGTTATAGTCACTAGTTTGCTCTGTTCTTTAGATTCTAAATATAAGTGATACACAGTATTTGTCCTTCTCTGTCTGACTTATTTAGCATGATACCCTCCAGGTCCATCCATGTTGTTGTAAATAGCAAAATTTGACCCTTTTTTATGGCTGAGTAGTATTGCATTTTATATACGTATGTACGTACATACACCACATCTTAATTCATTCATCAATTGACGGACACTTAGGTTGCTTCCATATCTTGGCAATTGTAAATGATGCTGGGGTTTTTTTTTTGATATATATCAAAAAAGTGGAATTGCTGGGTCGTATGGTAGTTCTATTTTTGTATTTTTGAGAAACTTTTCTCCACATCCTCACCGAATTTATTTGTGTTCTTTCTGACACGTGTGAGGTGATACCTCATTGTGATTGTGATTTTGATTTGCGTTTCCCTGATACTTAGTGATGTTGAACATCTTTGTCTTTTCATGTGCCTGTTGGCCCTCTGCATGTCCCCTTTGGAGAAATGTCTATTCAGGTCTTCTGTCCATTTTTAATCAGGTTTTTTTTCTTAATGTTAGCTTATATGAGCTGTTTATATGTTTTGGAATATTAACCCTGTATTGGTCATATCAGCTGTAAGTATTTTCTCCCATTCAGTAGGTTGCCCCTTTATTGGTTAATGGTTTCCTTTGCTGTGCAAACGCCTTTAAATTTCTTTGGGTCCTATTTGTTTATTTTTGCTTTTATTTCCTTTGTTTCAGGAGACAGAACCAAAAAAATATTGTTAAGATTTATGCCAAAGAGTATTCTGCCTAGGAGTTTTATGGTTTCTAGTCTAACATTTAGGTCTTTAATCTATTTTGAGTTTATTTCTGTATATACTATTAGAGAATGTTCTCATTTCATTTTTACATGTAGCTATGCTCTTTGCAGCCAGGAAATTAAAAGACGCTTACTCCTTGGAAGGAAAGTTATGACCAACCTAGATAGCATATTAAAAAGCAGAGACATTACTTTGCCAACAAAGGTCCGTCTAGTCAAGGCTATGGTTTTTCCAGTGGTCATGTATGGATGTGAGAGTTGGACTGTGAAGAAAGCTGATCGCCAAAGAATTGATGCTTTTGAACTGTGGTGCTGGAGAAGACTCTTGAGAGTCCCTTGGACTGCAGGGAGATCCAACCAGTTCATTCTAGAGGAGATCAATCCTGGGTGTTCATTGGAAGGACTGATGCTAAAGCTGAAACTCCAGTACTTTGGCCACCTCATGTGTCAAGTTGAAAAAGTCTGATGAATAGTGTCTCCTCATGTGTCACCTCATGTGTCACTGGAAAAGAGTCTGATGCTAGGAAGAATTGGGGGTGGGAGGAGAAGGGGACGACAGAGAATGAGATGGCTGGATGGCATCACCGACTCGATGGACATGAGTTTGAGTGAACTCCGGGAGTTGGTGATGGACAGGGAGACCTGGTGTGCTGTGATTCATGGGGTCGCAAAGAGTCGGACACGACTGAGCGACTGAACTGAACTGAACTGATTCACTTTTCCCAGCACCACTTACTGAAGAGATTGTCTTTGCTCCATTGTGTATTCTTTCCTCCTTGTCATAGATTAATTGACCATCAGTGCATGGGTTTATTTCTGGGCTCTCTAATAATTATTTCTTAAGAGAACAAAACACAGGTAATTTCATTACTTTGTCATATATGTTTACAATAATATACCCTCCCTAAAATGTTAATAATAACTTCAGTTTGCCAAAAATTTCCACCCTTCTGATGTAAAAATGCCAAAATATTATGGTAACTCTCCTCCAAAACAGAAGTCTGAGACCAGAATGCTGTCTTATTCTGTCCTACTCATGACCTGGCTTCCATTTCACGGTTCAAGACAGCTGCTGCAGCTCCTGCCATTACCTTCACATTCCTGCTAATAGGAAAAAGAAAAGGTTAGGCAGGTGCTTCTCTTAAAGGCCATTTTGTGAAAGTTGCACATGTCACTCCTCACATCCCAATGGCCAGAACCTGATGGCATAATCACACCTGACTGCAAGTGATTCTAGGAAATGTAATCTTTAGCTGGGCAGCTAGCTAAAAGTATTATTACTGTGGAAGAGGAGGGCAAAGATATTAGAAAAAAAGGAAGCAGTGTCATTTTAGAAAGAGAAATAAAATTAGTGAAAACATTAAAAGTAAACCTTCAGATTTTTAAAAATCTCACGTTGAAATAATTTGATTTTTCTTTCAGAATAATGAAATGTTTGCAACCCATAATCCATATTAACATTACAAATGTAAAACTTTAAAGATCCATGTAGCTTATGTGTTACTCTAACTAAATCTATGATGGAGAAAGGGAAGTTTTTGAAGTAGCTGATAGAGTTAACTTATTTTGAATATAAATTCCCTTGCTTTGCAAAATGTTCCCAAGTGAAGACTGTAAATAAGATGGAACAAGAAGATGGCTGAAGTGTTTATTAACATTTGAACAATAGATTCAGGGACTGGCTCACCTCTTCTTTCCAGTCACGTTTTGACTGGTGTAAATTGAGGAATTTACCTACTTTTCATATGATTTTCAATCATGAACAATTTCAAATGTATTTGAAAGTTACATTCAATACTGAGGCAGAACCCTACCTCTATATCAGGTGTAGTGGTCTGACAAAAAGGGAAACATCTGGGATGTGATGAGATTGTCTTTCAGCCCTGCAAGCTTTTTATTCTAAATATTTAGTACTTTTCACCTGAATGAAAAGAAAGAGGCCTGGCGTGCTTTGATTCATGGGGTCGCAGAGAGTTGGACACGACTGAGCAACTGAACTGAAGATATATACAGCTGTCCCTTATACTCATGGAACACTATTCAAGGACACCCCACGGATACAAAAAATCTGTAGACTCTCAAGGCCCTTATATAAAAAAGCTAGTATTTGCATACAACCTAAGCATATCCTCCCATATACTTTCAAATAGTCTCCAGGTTATTTATAATAACTAATACAGTGGAAGTGCTGGGTAAATAATGGCTCGCGGGCAGCTAATTCAAGTTCTGCGTTTTGAAACTTTCTAGAATCGTTTTTTTCTGAGTATTTTCAATCTGAGTGTGGTTGAATCCTCAGATGTGGAAGCGAAGGATGTGGAGAGCCGACTCTACTGAATTTTCCTCGTTCTGATATTATAAAATGGATGCAGTGATTTTTTTCCCCCATCTCATATGGAGTTTTCTTTAGGCCAAGGTGTGGAAACAAATAGATTAAACTGGAAATTTAAGGTTTTCCTCTTCAAGTAACCATGCTGCTGCTGCTAAGTCACTTCAGTCGTGTCCGACTCTGTGTGACCCCACAGACGGAAGCCCACCAGGCTCCCCCTTCCCTGGGATTCTCCAGGCAAGAACACTGGAGTGGGTTGCCATTTCCTTCTCCAATGTGTGAAAGTGAAAAGTGAAAGTCAAGTAACCATATGTGGAGTCATTTTGAAATAGCCAAAACTGGGTCAAGTATAGCAAGTATATGGGTCAAGTGTATGATTATCTTAGTGACATTTATAAACTGAAGTGACCATTTGTTAACAGTGACCCATCTTTCCACTGGTGAAAGCAGGAATTCTGGCTAAATTCCCTCAGCTAAATACCCCAACTATTTCTTTCACTGGGTTACTTCTGTGTTTTTTCTTTTGCTTTTAAACTGTGTGCCCCTCCACCCCAGTTTAGATGGCCATTCTCCTTTTTTACCAAATTTGAAATAATACCGACCTTCTTCCAAATGCGTCTATCAAAAGATTGCAACAGAAGCATCTTGGTCCCTAGTCTTTTACTTAACTGTTCTCTGTACAAACTTCATGTAAACATTCAAGTAGGTTTCTGCAATTGGATATTAAGTGCTAATAAAGCATTCTGTGTACTGCTTTCCACAGTGACAACCATCACATCTTTTACTGGTTCAGCACTACTTTGCTCTCTGAACTAGAGGGATTTTTCAGCAGCGGAGCATATAGCAATAGAGAAACTGCAGAAAAAGTTGTCCTGTTTGCTTTAATGGAAAGTAGTGCTTTCCAGAATTCAACTTTAGAAGTAAGAAGCCAGCATTTTAGGTTTTTATTCTTGGATTTACTCTCAGTTAAGCCTGTGATTATTTGGTAAGATTGTTCACCTTTGTCTTGGCCTACGTTTGCTAAGCTATGGAAAGAAAATGGTGAGAGCATAGAGGAAATAACACCTTATGTGGTTGGCGTCTGGGGAAGGACTTGGGGTAACGATGTCTTCAAGGCCACAGTTTGTGCCATTATTTCAGGCAGGCCAGGTGATTGGCTCCCAGTCAGTAGAGTTCATATTTGCCTTGAAACTTTTTCCAGCCCTTTGTAAACAAACAGCATCCTCAACATGCAAAGAAATGTATAACGGTATTTCTTCAGGAAATCTTTTCCTTGATTCTACTCCATTTCGTGAATCACATGTTCCAATTTATAGCCGAGCCTGCTGTGGTGGTTTTGCCAGGCAAATACCCAGTGAGATCGTGGGGATCACACTTGTTTCAACCCCTTGGTGGTCTTTTATTTCAATAGAGCTTGCAGTGCACTGGCGAACTGTTAAATGAATGTGGAAATAGAGCCTGGAAGTGCATTTGGTTTGAGAAGTAATTGTAAAAGGTGACAGTGATAGGCCTTTCATGGTCTGTCTAGCTGTGGTCCAATATGATAGTCACTAGCTATTTCAGTTTCAATTAGCTGAAATTAAATCCACAGCAGCCACATTTTAAATGTCCCGTAGTCAGATGTAATAGTGCCGTTTTATGGTTTAGAGAGTGGCCTATGGAGTCAAACTGCTAGATTGAAATACCGGTGACCTCTAGATAGGCTTCTCTGGGCCTTGGTTTTCTAATCTGAAAAATGGGGACAGTGAAGCACCTCCTTTGCATGATTGAGTGGTAAATGGTTTCATAGACATATATGAGACATATGTCTGGCCCATGTTTAAGCTATCATTACTATTATTGCAATTATTACTTAGTTCATCTGGTGCAGGGTGTAAAGTGCTATTGAAAGGTCCTGTTGCAAATAATGTTTTCAGTTTGCTGGCGTTTTCTGATTTTTAAACCTCTTTGCACCCTGTCCTGTATCGAGTATAAGTGTGCCACGTTGTAGCTTCTTAATGCTTCTGTTGTCCTGCATAACTTAAGCCCCTTTGGGGAATAAATTACTTACGACTTAGAGGCACAAGGTCAAGGTTTGTTCTTTGATATTTCAGCTCTATAATTGGTTCTTTTGCAAAAGAAGTTAATGAACTTGATGTCCACCCTGAGAAATGCTAGAGCAGATAAACAGCTCCATAGATCGGGGAGTGAAGCAAATCACAAGGGCCAGTATTCTCTCGGGAAAGATGTCGCCATGGCCCACAGGGAGCCACGTCCTTTGTCAGTAGGTGGTAATCCCCAGTCTCCTTGAGGATAAATGGGAGATGAATGCTACCCCAGCCATTCTCACCCCAGCCACGCTGTGGCCACCCAAGGCTTTCAAAATGCTGACACCTGGCCATGCCCCACTCCAGAGATTCTGCTTGATTGTCTGGGGTGTTGCTTGGGCGGAGGGACTTTTTAAAATCCTCTGGTGATTTTAATGTGCCACGCGGGCTGTGAGCCACCAAGCCCGCCTCTCCCTGGTGAGACTTTGCCCTCCACTGCTGCAGATACAGGTGTGACCCCCTAGTGAGGGAGCCAAGATCCTCCAGGCCTCATGGCCAGAAAACCAAAACACTAACCAAAAGCAGTGCTGTAACAAATTCCGAGACTGTCCTAAAAGAACATGTTTGTTTTAAAAAAGTATGACTTCAACACAACATCGTAACAACTATATTTGAATAAAATCAGATTGAGAAAAAAAAAAGAACAAGTTATTGCTAAGGCAATACTGCCCTGTTAAGTGGGCATGGGATATTTATTCATTTTTCAACATATATTTGTGTGCCAACTCTGTTTGGTCAACAGGAAGTTGCCCCAGTTCACGAAGAACCAAAATGTTTTTGTTGTAAATATTTCTGGGGTGGAGATTTCTAAGATAGTTATTTCCATATGTGTGGAGAACCAAATTCAGTCAATTTAAACTTTGCATTTATTTTGAAGTCATTGTGGATACAGTTGTAAGAATAGTGCTCAGTTCGTGTCTATCCTTCCCTCGGCTTCCCCCAACATTAAGTATGACTCAAAACCAGGCAATGATCCTTGATGCGGTACTGTTACATAAATTACAGCTTTTATTTGGGTTTCATCTGTTTCTCCTCTAATGTCATTTTTCTGTTCTGGGATGCAGTGGAGGATCCCACACAGCATTTAGTTGTCACATCTCCTTCGTGTCTTCCAATCTGTGACAATTTAGTCTTTCCCTCTCTGTTCTGCCCTGATGAAGAGTGCTGGTCAGGTATTTTGTTGCGTGTCCCTCAACTGTGACCTGTCTGATCTCTCATGATGAGATTGAGGTTATGAGTTTGGGGCAAGAATGCTACCGAATGTCTGACATTGTGCCCATGGCAGGGTATCACTTCAGGGGATATGCAATGTCAGTAGGTTTCATTCCTACGGATATTAACCCTGATCACCTGGTTAAGGGGGCATCTGTGGATATTGGTCTATTTTTGTAAGTAGCTTTGATAATGGATGCCACTCCTGTGCCATGCTTCAGTGTAAGAATAAGATGAGAGGAATTACGGCTAAGCATTAAATGGTTTCAAACTGCTGTGCTTTGAACATCTTATGTGTAAGTCTTATTGTGTTCTCCTATTAATCTCGTTTGTACTCTGAACGATGCCTTCTCACCATTTGCAGAGTTCTGTCCTGAGAGTTGATTGATAAAGCAGATAATCAAGCTGTTATAAGCGTGTGTAAAGTAAAAATGAACGGGCTATAAATCGAGACTTGGGAGAGTCCTCTGGAAATCAAGTACGTGAACTTTAATAGGCGTTGTCTGAAGCAGTTTTTTTTTCCTGCTCTGAACAATCAAGTGCGATATTTGGCAGTCCATTCGGAAGTTAGACAAGCCCCAGTCTCCACTCCCATCAAGCCTCCTCTGGCTCGTTGTGAAGAGGAAGTGAAAAGATGTAAAGGGTGTGCTGGGCACTGCGTCTGGACACGATAAATGGCCAGTGAACGTCAGCTGCTTTCTGTGATTTTATCCCACGCAGGGCTCATGTGGCCTGTTAAGAGCTGACAGAGCACGAAAGGATAAACAGTTAGCTTTATGTCCTAATTAATCTGCAATTGGGTTGTAGAACGAATTGGAAACACAGAAGGAGAAAGAGCATACAGCCTCTTTTGTGCGTTTATCCCCTCAAATTTAAGTGCAGTTGGATCCTTCTCAAGTTAGTGATCTTGCTTTTTATGACCATTTTTCTAGAATCTTTCTGGGGATGGCTATAAAACAAAAAAGAGCACTTTTGTCCGTAATTACCACATCACCTCCTAGTAAAGGAATGATATCCTGAGATTAACTTCTTAAAATTGTTCTCTGGAATCAGTCTGGGGAGTAATCTGACTGTTGACAAGAGTTGATGAACTTGGGTGGTGAATTTCTTTCTCAGGAGTTACTGTGTTCTTTGAAGTACTATCTATTTCTAGTGGACTTGACCGTAAAATGGGAAGGTCTTAACTGTGGTGTTGGAGAAGACTCTTGAGAGTCCCTTGGACTGCAAGGAGATCCAACCAGTCCATCCTAAAGGAGATCAGTCCTGGGTGTTCATTGGAAGGACTGATGTTGAAGCTGAAACTCCAATACTTTGACCACCTGATGCTAAGAGCTGATTCATTGGAAAAGACCCTGATGCTGGGAAAGATTGAGGGCAGGAGGAGAAGGGGACGACAGAGGATGAGATGGTTGGATGGCATCAATGACTCCATGGATATGAGTTTGGGTAAACTCCGGGAGTTGGTGATGGACAGGGAGGCCTGGTGTGCTGCGGTTCATGGGGTCGCAAAGAGTCGGACACGACTGAGCGACTGAACTGAACTTAGGCTGGACATTTCTTTACAAATGCTAGATTTGTTCTATTTCTAGGAAGGTAACGTCTAGTAGGTGTAGATTCTGTGTACAGCCACTGAGTTTAAATTTCATCTATGTCTGTGTCTCTATTTCTGCTTTGTAAATAGGTTCACCTATAACATTTTTCTAGATTTCATCTATATGTGTTAATATACAGTATTTGTTTTCTCTTCACTCTATAACAGTCTCTAGGCCCATCTACATCTCTGCAAATAGCACAATTTCATCCCTTTTTGTGGCTGAGTTATCTTCCATTGTATATATGTGCTACGTCTTCTTCATTCATTCCTCAAATGTATGGACCCCAAGGGGGAAAAGGAGGGTGGTGGTGGGATGAATTAGGAGATTGGGATTGACATATGTTATGCTGCTGCTGCTGCGTCGCTTCAGTTGTGTCCGACTCTGTGCGACCCCATAGACGGCAGCCCACCAGGCTCCCCTGTCCCTGGGATTCTCCAGGCAAGAACACTGGAGCAGGGTGCAGTTGCCTTCTCTGGTCTGTTACACTACTATGTATAAAGTAGACAGCTAATGAGAAGCTACTATATAGTACAGGGAACTCTGCTCAGCACTCTGTGGTGACCTAAATGGGAAGGAAGTCCAGAAACGAGGGAATGTGTGTGTACATATGTTTGACTCCCTTTGCTGTACAGCAGAAAATAACATTGTTAAACAAATACACTCCAGTAATTTTTTTTAAATTTCATTTAGTCAAAAATTGTTAATTTAAACTCTAAATCTCTTCATTGCTTAGCTCTATGAGAAATAGTTTATTTTGTTTAAGAAGTGACATCAGATTTTTATGAAAAAAAATTTTAATTGGAGGATAATTGCTTTATGATATTGTGCTGGTTTCTGCCATACAACAACAGGAATCAGCCACAGGTATACATGTGTCCCCTCCCTCTTGAACCTCCCTCCCATCTCCTACCCCATCTCCCCCCTCTAGGTTGTCACAGAGCACCTGATTTGAGCTCCCTGTGTCACACAGCAAATGCCCACACTGGCTATCTGTTTTACACATGGTAATGTATATGTTTCAATGTACTCATCCCACTTTCTCCTTCCCCTACTGTGTCCACAAGTCTGTTCTTTATGTGTCTGTGTCTCCGTTGCTGCGCTGCCAATAGGTTCATCAGTACCATTTTTCTAGATTCCATATATGTGTGTTAATATACAATACTTATTTTTCTTTTTCTGACTTCACTCTATACAATAGGTTCTAGGTTCGCCTGCCTCATTAGGACTGACTCAAGTGCATTGTTTTTTATAACTGAGTAATATTCCATTGTATATACGTACCACAACTTCCTTATCCATTCATCTGTCAGTGGACATCTAGGTTGCTTCCATGTCCTGGCTATTGTAAACAGTGCTGTGATGAACATTGGGGTACATGTGTCTCTTTCACTTATGGTTTCCTCAGGGTGTATGGCCAGTAGTGGAATTATTGGGTCATATGGTAGTTTTGTTCCTAGATTTTTAAGGAATCTCCACACTGTTCTCCATAGTGGCTGTATCAATTTATATTCCCACCAACAATGTAAGAGGGTTCCCTTTTTTCCACACCCTCTCCAGCATTTATGGTTTGTAGACTTTTTGATGATGGCCATTCTGACCAGTATGAGATGATACCTCATTGCAGTTTTGATTTGCATTTCTCTAATAATGAGCAATGTTGAGCATCTTGTCATGTGTTTGTTGGCGATCTGTAGTCATCTTTGGGGAAATGTAGAAGTGGTTTATTTTTAATACATATCAAATCTTCCGAACATGGTGGCCAATAGAATCAAATGAATCTCTTGCCCCTCCACCCCCTCCCCCACAATAGGAACATGGTGTCCTAGAAACAGCTAGACCTATACTAGGTCCCGTTTTAGTCCTGAGCCTCCAAAATGGGTCTTTAGAATTAAATTTGGCTATTAGCCCAGATTTACTCAAATTTTTAACAAGCGCTGCTTTGTACTTCAGCAACCCCCCCAGCCCCCTACTTTGTCACTGGTTAGGGGAGGGGAAGTGGGAGGGGGGCCCATGAACAAGAAACAAAAGCAGCTGCTGGAGAGAAACCCCAGTGAAAGGAGGTGAAGAAAAACAGTTCTGCCATAGCTGCTGCTCCAATTATCAAAAGAGGAAGCCCTTGCTTTACATTTGAGCGCTCTCAAGTTTGGAAAGTATTTATCGCTCTTTATTTGAGAAGCAATGAAATGAAGTCTGTACAGGAAGCCAGTTGATTGGTACAGAAATGAAATTGGCACGAGACCAGTGACTCTTGAATCAACATGGCCCTTGGTTTTAAAATTCTGAGCCATTACTAAATATTTGACCTTGAGATGAGTTTGGACGTTTGTGTTGTTCTGTCGTATTCTCACTGTTAGACGAATGGAGGACGTGGCTGTCATTGGCCCGGTCTTCTCATATCCGAGATCACATAGAGGTTTTGAAGCTTACAACAGGAGAGGAACAAGTCCACATGGTATATAGCAGCGAGAACTGGGAAGGCAGGTGGCAAGGTAGCACCTTGATCCATTTCATAGGGGTGCTCTTCTTATCACAAAGCGCATATATGGCCGGTGTGCAAAATTGTAATGACCGAGGGCCACATGAAAGAGGCAGAGTGGCTAGCTGGCCTAGAAAACTCTTTCTTGGAAATGGTCATTTCCATGTTTTCCAGATGGCTTATCCATATGCAATACATTTATCATTGCGTTTCTCAGTCCCATGAGCGAGTTCTTGCATTTTGCAAGGGGGCCCATTTCAAAAGGTGATTTTATCGTCATATCACTTAGGAAGTAAGGAGCTGAAGTTCCACATCAGCTCCTTGGTCTAAGAAACGGTAAAGGACGAATACAAACTCTGAATAGAGCCATGACTGCGTGCAGGATGAGGGGGTCTCTGAAGGCCATGGCACGTCCTTGGAGGATCATCACAGAGTCTCAAAGGCAGAAGCAGGCCCGGTCGGCAGGAAGCCTGCTCTGGCCTTGCTCTTTCTCAGGCCCAGAGACAGACTTCCTGTGCAGTGAGCTCTGGCTCCCTCGAGGTTCAGAGAGTTCAGGAGGCCCGGAGGATGGGCGCAGCATCAGGCGCTCCCCTGGCCAAGCTGTGAGCATCTGCTTGGGACCCTCTGTCACCCAGCATCAGACCTGAGCCCTGGCTGGCCCCAGACTCGCCGAGTCTGTCTAACACTGGGCTCAGCCGACTCCTTCTGTAAAGAGCCAGCTAGTCAGCCTCTGTCACACTGACACCTGTGCCGCTCCAGTGGGGGTGGCCTTGTGTCAGTAAAGCTGTATTAACACGAACAGGTAGCAGGTTGGCTTCAGCCTTCGTGCCATAACTTGCTGAGCTCCGGTCTAGAGCAAGGGCTTCTCAAGGGCTCTGTGGGCTAGAACTCAGGGGGCGCTGGGGTAGGAAAAAAATACACCCCTGTATTGACTAACCTCCAACAGAAACTGAGCGCCTGCTCTCGTATGAGTGGGGGCGACGCTTTAGCAGGCCAGTGACTTTTCCATGAATAGACATCATGGATAGACCTGCACACCGTGTTTTACTGCACTTCGTTTAATTGCACTTCCCAGGTATTGTGGTTGTGACAAAATGAAGGCTTGTGAGAGCCCTGTGTCAAGCAAGTCTGTTGGCGCCTTTTTTTTCAACAGCAGTTTTTTGTTTTTTTTTTTACAAATAAGGTATGTACTTTTGGGGGAGGGCATAATGCTATTATTGCACACTTAATAGGCTGGTATGATGTAAAACTTTTATATGCACTGGGAAACCAGAAACTGTGTGTAATGCTTTCTGGCAGTGTTTGCTTCATCGCTGTGGTCTGGGACAAAATCTGCAGTATCTCCAAGGTTGGCCTGTATCCATTTCTCATTGCAGTTGTTTCAAGAATCTCCAAATATCATTATACTCGTCATGACTTTGATATTGTGTACTGCATCCTCAGCAGCATTAATAGAGAACATACACAGTAATACATGTATATATAGTTGCATATTATACGATTACATATAAAGCTTTGACCTTGACATCTGCGTCTGGTTGTAGTCATTTCTAAGACCTACTACCCAGCCCTGGAGAACCCTGGGATGGTTCCACAATCTCTCAGTGGAGTCCACTATCGGTGTAGCCCTTCATAGCCAACAGAGTACTCTTACTTGAGCCCTTTTTCATCTTGATGGAACCTGAACTTTAGTACCTTCTCTTTGGAACTGGGTCACGCAGGCCTCCTGCAGTTCACCCCTTGGTACCACAGCTCAAGTGCTTGGAGGGTACCAGTCACTGTCGTTGGGATTGTCAGGCCATTGGGATAAGAAGAGACAGGCTTCTCTGTGATTGGACTGGCATTTGGTTGTGAGTGTGAGTCATTAGTCCTGACTGGGGTGGGAGACAGAGGCCTGACCTCCTCCTTAGTGATCTTCTGCTGGCCTTTGGGCCGCTCCTTCAGTGGGGCTGCTGTGGCTGAGTAGAAGGTGTTAGCAGAGGCCCGGGTGTCAGCACTGTGACTTCCACTGTCTGTCTCATAATCTCGGCCAAGCTGCTCAACCTATGTGTGCTTGCGTGACCTTGTTGAAAATGGAGTAATACCCTCCCCCAAGGAGTAGATGAGATGGTGTAGAGAAATCACTTTACAGACAAGCCATTGTCCGTGATCAAATGAGATATGATCGAGTGAGATAATCAACACAGATGCCCAATAAATTCAATCCACCTTTATGGAATCATCTTTAATAACAAGAGAGAGGGAACAGTCCTGTGTTTGGGCCTGTAGTATTTCCCACTTGTTTTTGAGGGCACCTCTTGCCTCATAGGAATAAAGACCTTAGCAAACAGGATCCTATTTGTATTTCTACTGCCGCAGAGATGTTAAAGGAGATTCTGCATCACTGATGGTGGACCAAATATGGAAACCATACCCATTACACAGTCTCCTAATTTTCTCTATCCACTAGTAGCCCAAAGATTGTATAGGAATTCTGAATTCAGACCAACAAATGATGAGTCTTGATACTAGAAGTTTACATTTCTAGGGTGACCTTGTATTGTCACCTTTCCTTCTATGTGATGGTAAGCAATTCTTTTTTAAAAATAAAACTTAAAATTGGAGGTAATTTAATTAATAGTGTAATGAGAAAGAAAATCAGCAGGCCAACTTCAGCCTTCAAAGCATCTCTTTCTTTGTTGGGAAAGTTCCCTGGGATCTAAGTTTCAGGACCAGGTTGAGCAGAGAGGAGTTGTTGTTCACTCACTAATTCATGTCTGACCTTGTGACCCCATGGACTATAGCATGCTAGGCTCCTATGTCTTCAGCTGTTTCCTGGAGTTTGCTGAAATTCACGTACGTTTAGTCAATGATGCCATGCAACCAACTCATCTTCTGCCGCCCTCTTCTCCTCTTGCCTTCACTCTTTCCCAGCATCAGGGTCTTTTCCAATGAGTCAGCTCTTCGCATCAGATGGGCAAAGTATTGGAGCTTCAGCTTCAGCATCAGTTCTTCCAATGAATATTCAGGTTTGATTTCCTTTAGGATTTGACTGATTAGATCTCCTTGCAGTTCAAGGGACTCTCAAGAAACTTTTCCAGTACCACAATTGAAAAGCATCCATTCTTTGGTCCTCGGCCTTCTTATGGCCCAGCTTTCACATCTGTACATGACTCTTGGAAAAACCATAGCTTTGACTGTATGGACCTTTGACTCAATGGTAGAGTTGTTCTTCTGTCGATGCAGGAGACTTGGGTTCGATCCCAGGGTCAGAAAGATCCCTGGGAGGAGGAAACCCAATCCAGTATTCTTGTCTGGAGAATCCCATGGACAGAGAAGCCTGGTGGGCTACAGTCCATGGGGTCACAAAGAGTCAGATGTAACTGAGCATGCATGCATTAAGAGCAGAGAGTAATAGGAAGGAAAATTTGCCGAGTTCACAGCTCCATTCTTGCAGTCTATGTCCATCTTCAGGTTCACGTGCGTGTTCTCTGTCGAAGATTTGAATGTGGAGTCCCTAAAATAAACGAGAACTCTTGGGATTTGGCAGCATGACCTTGTCTGGCTGGCTGGGCTTTGGGAACAAGAGCTCTTCGTTCCTGGCAGGTCTTGGGGAAGAGTGAAACCACATCACATGACTCTGAAGTTCCTTCTAACACTCCGACAGGAGGAATGGATTGAGCAAGAGTAATTTTTGTAGACTCAGGAGATTGAAACTTCTTTTTTAGACAAGGAAGTGGGACATTCCAGACTGTGAGACAAGAGACCAGCTAATAAAACCCTGAAGGAGGAAATGAAATTCTCTCTGGGCTGGTAGAGGTTACTGCTTTCCCCCACGTCTTCCTGTGTCTCTAAACTGCCTTAGTCTTTCACATGTTTATTTTCTATTTTATCCGCATTTTTATAGCCACATCAATGACCTTTTTATGCCAAGGCAGTAAAATAAAGAATGTTTTTGATACGGTGTTCCTTACTTCGTAGAGGAACAAAGTTAAACTTTCTTCATGATTATCAATCAATCCATGTCCAGATTTACACTCAGCTAATATTTTTCAAGCACTGGCCCAGGTAATTTCAACATGTATTATCTCATCTCATCCTCAGAGCAACTTGAGTTGAGAGATTTGTTATCAGGAATCAGAGAGGTGAAGGGACGTTGCAAGGCAGACAGGAGTTTGCATGTAGACCCCTCTCTTTGAGTCTAGAATCCCTTCCACAGCTGCCTCCCGTGTTCATCACGTTGTGTTACTTTTGTGAATTCTTGAACTCTGCGGCAGCTCAGGAATGGGGTGAAATGCTGTTCCTTGAAAGCATTGTTGTATGGCAACATGGGCTAGATATATCTTGAGACTTAAGACTACAGCTGATGCATCTGATTCTGAATTAAAACATCCATCAGAAAAAGGAGTCTTTCTTTTTTTCAGAACACCCAAGATGAAAAAATGAAGCCATCTGGCTTAATACTCAGTTCCGTCCTAGCTCCTTTTTGAAATCATACATGTGTTCCGATGGAATTGATACAGTAGGGAACTACATGAGCTTAATGGGAATTTCACATTTCCTTACGTACCATTTTCTCCTCATGAAACATTTGGTGAAAGCAGAGCACTACACCCAACTGAGCTGAGCAGAGTCAGAACACACACAACACACCAGCTTTCACACCTCCTGCATCTCCGAGGTGACCCACATTAGGAGGTGCATCCCCCCAACCTGGGCTGCAATGCCCCCCACCCCCCAGTTTGAGGTCACCCTCTTCACAGTAACTCATAAGCTGTAGTACCTGTCAGCCACCCCAAAGCACCCTTCAGGGCTTCCTTCAGGAGGAAGGAAAACATTGATGGTTATGTTTATATATTTCTTAATCATTTCACTTATATAAAATGTTACCATTTTTATTAGGTTTCTTTTTTATAATGTGTGGCACTGATGAAGTTTTTGAGTATCGTGTTCTGAACCTCATTTTGTCCCATAAGACACATGCTTTTTTATTGTGCATTTTTGTAAAGAAGGATGTTTTCAGAACCACCTGTGTGGCATTATAGCCCTAAACCTTACATCTAACTTCACCCTGTTGAATACAGTATTTGGGGAGTGAAAATGTTCTATAATAGGATGTACTAAAGTCCTGTTTGTTATTTATTCAGAATCCAAACAAGGAATAGATTCATTTGCCAAAAAGCCCTCAAAATTAATGACATTTTAAAGGTCCTTACGTAAAATAAGCAAGGATTTACTGTATAGCACGTGGAATTATATTTAGTATCTTGTAATAGCCTATGATGGAAAATAATAATTATATATATATATGATACTAGATGATAGATTCCAACCTAGGGTATTAAAGAGTAGGGCTCCTAACCGAGTCACTTTGCTCTATATCTGCAACTGAACACAGCATTGTAGATCAATTATATTTTTTTAAAAGTTGCAAATCATACAGCTAGAGAGGATATTTAAGAGGAAAAGAGAAAGTTAACCTTGCCTTTGAACTTGCCCTAAGCCAGGTCGTGTTGAATGCCTTCAGTAATCCCTGTGTCTCATCCTCATGACAAGGTACACGGTGGTGAGGAATTGAGGCTTTGAGGGAGAGGGGGACTTCGCGTAGTGGGGAGGTGACCAGGCTGGGACTCAGAGCTCCGGATGGTCCTCTCTGCCTGTCCGTGGGCTTTCCCATTCCTGCTTGTGTGTGTTTGTCTGCTGACACACACACAGGACTCGTGAGCTTTACCCAAGGGTACTTGGGGTCTCAGAAGACTTTCTCTTTCAAGAGACCATTTTTTTAAAAAATCACTGTTTCTGAACGTCTTATTTTGTTGTTGCTTTTTAGACATTTTTCCCTAAAGAAGACGTTTTTCCCTCAAAAGAAGACATTTCCCACCCCAAAGAAGACATTTTAGATATTTTTTTCCAAATTGCTTCCTTATGAAATCTTACTACCTCACATACACTGTCTGTATGTTTATGGACTGGGTGTCTTTTTGTGCTTTTTATGTAAGAAGAGTAAGGTTTCCTTTTGCCCCTCAAGAACCTGTTTTCATCGTATTGGGGGTGATACTGCCCCTGTTGAAAATGCAGATCCTGGATCGTCAATTATCTTAAACTCATGTGCCTTTAAAATTACTGTCAGACTACCTGAGAACAGTATCCTTGAGTTGGTGGGGGTTGACAACTTGTTGGGGCTGCGTTGAATGAGCCTGGCAGGAAGTACACTGGGTTGACTAACAGAGCGCGGTCCCTGTGAGAAAGTGGGGCATAAGAGCAAGTGCCCAATTCCCACCACTCTGGGTGTCTGTATAGAGAACAATTTTGAAAAAGCATGTATGGGGCCAAAAACAAAAGGGAAGAAATCAGCTGTTGAATAATAAATGATTCTGGCTCATCAGCCTATATTTAGCACCTTTAGTTAACGAGTCATCTTCTTTGAAGATACTAAATGATAGATTCCAACCTAAGATATTAAAGGGTAGGGCTTTCTCAGACTTGACTATGCATCGCATCACCCGTGGGTCTTGTTAAAGTGCAGGTAGGGGGTGGGGCCTGAGAGTCTGCGTTGCCAACAGGTTTCCAGATGTTGCAGATGCTGCTGGTCCAGGGGCGCCACTTTGAGCTGCAAATTCCTAAGAGGGCACAAAGGCAGTTATAAGGGCGTCCTCAAATATCCTCAGAATTTTAGGAAGTCTGAAGCAGTGCTTCTCCGGGGGGTGATTTGCTCTCAAGGGGCCCACTGTCAGTGTCTGCAGACATTTTTTATTGCCCATCCAGGTGGCACTACTGGCATTTAGTGGGTAGAGATCAGGGATGCTGCTAAACATCCTGCAGAGCACAGGACGGCGCCCCCTGCAGAGGCTGATCCAGCCCCACATGTCCTTAGCGCTGAAAGTAGAAATCCTTGCCTAAAGGAAATCACACACTTGCCCCCTGTAAGGCAGCAGAGACTAAGATAAGTAGCTCCTTCCCCTCCTTGACAGCAGTGATTCTAACCTACTGTGGTGGAACAACTAGTTTGTAGTGGCCATGCTCTGCAACTGACAGTAATACATACTGCTAATCAATTTCAATGGGAAAGTTAATTCATGGTGACATAAAGGAGCGCAGTTAAGTAGACTGCAAGGAAAAGACTTTTGTAATCCTGAGATCTGCGGGAGTTGTTCATGTATGTGTCGCAGGGGCCCCTGCTGGAGGAAGAAGGAGCATGCCTGCCCCTCGTGAAGTGTGAGCGTGGTGGGCGGTGGGCCGATCAGACCATGCACGCCTGGCCGTCGGGGTTTTTTGGCATGGTATGTGAGTGAGCCCATCTGGACATTTTTGGAACAAACTTAGGACATTCCTTTGGATTCTTGAATATGACTTGCAGCTGGGTAAGAAAGTGGAGCAATGTTCTGACCCACAGATTGAAGATACATTTTAACAATAAAAATAATTCACTGTGGATGACTTTTCCCTCAAGAGAATCATAAATACAGATTGATGCGTTAAGTCTAGGTATGCTGATTTGCAAACCAGCCTTGTTGCATGGGATGTCCATGTGGGAGCATTGGGATTTTTCAGTGTATTAATATCAGCCGTTTGTATTTGAATCATTTAAAACAACAGCAGCAGGAGATAAAAGTAGCTCCTCAGAGGATGGGTTGTTTGAAAATTCTTTTCTGTCAGGTATAATTTTCCATTTACGTTAAAAGAATCTTAATATTGGGCAGTTTGCTCCTGAGATATTTGTAAATTTATACTGACTACAGTCTTTGTTGGAAGACAACATGATAGTCACCTCATGTCAACTGAGGCATGCTGATCCACTCACAGAAGGGAGAGAAGATTTGTTGGGTTATTTAAGATGACTTTAACCCTTGTTGACCCTGAAGGAGAGAAGATTCTAAAATACACAGTTCTAACAAATCCTAAGACCAGTAGACTTTTGTAGACTTCGCTCAGCTTTTGGTGAAAAATCGTTGAGCCTGTGTGTTACATACACTTAAAACAAAGTCCAGACTTTTCCTACAAATGAAAACATGTCTGCTCAACAGTTGACTCCATCATCTGGAATAAATGTTCCTTATTTTTTGTTCCCACTGGTAAAATCAGATTAATTAGCTGAATCATCACAGTTTCTCTGGTTTAATTTTTATTTTTATTTTTTTTGGTTTAATTTTTAAAATGCTATACAACCATTATCTTTTACCCTTCTCCCTGTAATTCCTTTGTTAGAGTGAACTACATGAAATTGCCAACATAGGACCATTTCCTACCTACAACACTGGTGATTTCATATGGTTCAGTCTATTATTTAGTCATGTATTTTAATTGTGGTATTAAAAAAGCTTTGAGAAGCGTGAGGGGTAATGCTTAGGTCTGCTTTATATTTTCTGATTAGCCAGTTCTGTTTGTTCTTTTCCTCCCTGTACAGGATATGGTTTCACACAAGTAACACCTTTCATATGGGGGTTGGCACCTGAAACCTCACAGTACATGAGTCACGGTGATTGGTTCTGTCCTTTTCCAGCCATTCAGAGGTCTCGTTTTTCTTGCTTAATTTTTAAAATGGTGAACTACCTACCTTCTAGCTATACCTGTTTTTAATTCTTGTTCATATGCACCATGTTTAAGATTTTAAAAAAAAACACTCATTGTATCCCAACATTTCTATCCTATCAACCAGACACCAGTATCTCAAGATACTGACAGATGTTCCTTAGGGGAAAATGGAGATTTTGAGGTCCTAGAAATGTCTGGAACACTGAGCTTTTTACAAAAGATTGCTTTGTTGCTAATCTTCTGAACTCTATGACTAATTTCCATGATGGAGATATATATAAATTATTTTTCAGATATTTAGCTGTGGAACACTTCATAACATCCCAGGGTACTAGCAGTCTTCAGTGTACAGTCTGGGAAATCCTTTCCAGAAAGGTTGGTTCCTAGTGGGCTATGATTTTTCCCTCCAGATGATAGCTGTTCTTTTTTTTCCCCCAGCTTTTGGTCCATTCCAAAATACACATGAGCTTGACCTAAGATTTTTGCCAAAGGAATATTATTCCCCTCCAGGGAAATGAAAGCAGCGTGTTTCAACACAAGTTGAGAAATCTTAAAGTGGAAAAAAAAGGACCAGATTATTATTATGTTTGGTGGAAATTACACTTTCAGGTAAGTCACAGCCTTACTGTGGGGCAGGATCATAGCAAGGAGCTTATTGACCCTCCCACCCCGGGCTGTTGTGATTATGTGGTTATATTTAGAAGCTATAATGAAAGCAGAGCATCAGCCAAGATGTCCCAATAGATACTCTCAAATGAAGATCTCTCCCATTATGAGAAAAACCCCCAAAGAAAATATTTGCATGGCAAGTAAAGAAGAATGCTTTTCTCACCAAGATGATGTTGTAACATTGCAGGGAAAACAGTAACCGCGACTCACTTACTTGTCATGTGTATCTCCTAGAAGCTGAGCGCTTGTCAGAGAGGATAAGAGACGGAGTGTGGGGGAGCCTGCTCTGGGTTTCCTTTGATCAAAAGCACCACGTTTCAGCAAATTGATGTGCTGTTTCCTTCAGATGGATTGAAAGCAGCAGACCCTTTTGTTGCAGATGCAACCTATAAAATGGAAAGTGGTCCCATAGCCAGTTTGCATCCAGGAAAGAACACAGCATGGCATTCCTAACCAGCTCTTTGATCTGCTGTATAATTTCCTGTCATGTGGTTGTGTGAATTTTTGTTCAACATGAATAATCACTGGGGGAAATGAATGTATGAAGCTATGATTTAGTTTGTAACAAAAAGTTACCGAAAGAAGAAACACCCCCAGCATATGGTTCTACCATATAAGTATGCTACCTAGGAATATTCCTCTAACCAGAAGACAAAGGAAATGCACTCTGAGATCCATGGATGAAAAGGACCGCCTTATACAAACTCACACAGAGGGATCAAATTTGGGTGGTAATTGTGTGATAAACTTTTGCCATCTAGTTTGTCCGATTAGCCAGATTTCTTAGTGTTTTGCCTAGTTTTACTGTAGCAACACAGTGAGTGTTCACTGAGCTGTCCTGGAGACAGAACCCTTTCCCCAGTGACATCCGCAGGCCATATCTGGCCTGCCACCGGTTTTTCAGTGGCTCACAGGTTAAGAAGGATTTTTGCATTTTGAAATGGTGTAAAGAAAAAGAATAATATTTCACGATAGGTGCAAATTACATGAACTCCAAATTTGTGTCCATAAATGAAGGCTTAATGTAGCATGGCCATGCCTCTTCCTTTTCATATTATCCATGGCTGTTTTTGTACTACAGTGGCAAAGCTGAGTCATGGCAGCGGACTGCATGTGGCCCACAAAGCCTGAAATATTTACTGGCTGGCTCTTTACCAAAAAGAGGTCAGTGACTCCTGATCAAAATGTTCCAGAATATGCTCATTGCAAGTTTCATTAGAGGACCTTCCAAGTGAAGTCACAAGAGTTAAAATTGCTTGTGGCGGTCTGGTCGACCCCTGAGAATAAATTGGCTAAATACCGACTGAGAGCAGGACTACAGGGAGGGCATGATCATCATGTCCAGCCTTGAGTTGTTCCAAGCCTCTGTCCTCCAAGCAAAATCTTGCAGTTACCCCTATTAGTCATCACGCATCAGCTGCGCTTACTTACCTCCCCAGCAAAAATCTTGCCCAGACCTGCTCATGAAAAGAGAGACTCAAAATGGTGCCTCAGCTTTGAAAGCATCCCAGGCAAGCCGTTTCTGCCCACCCCCAACCCCAGGGTCTGCCAGGAGTTTAGCAATGGGAGATCACGGAGCCCTCCATGGCGCAGTGGTAAAGAATCCGCCTGCCAATGCCAGAGATGTGGGTTCGATCCCTTGGAGGGGGGCATAGCAACCCACTCCAGTATTCTTGCCTGGGAATTCCTGTGGCAGAGGAGCCTGGTGGGCTACAGTCCATGGGGTCAGACATAGCCGAGCACACACACACCAGCAGAAGACCACACCAGAGTTTAACTTGTGGTCACTAAAGGGAGAAATGATGTCTGCAGTGTTCCCTCCCCCTTAGTCTGAGCCCACAAGGCCTTTTGGTTTCCTCTTATGGGGCTTACAGTGTTCAACCTTTAATTAGTGATTTGGGGAACTGTTTCATTCCCCTGGCCACCCTGGGAATTTTGTTAAAGGCCTCAAGAATAGATTTGATCACTGATACAAAGCATAGAAGATAGATCTTTTACAAGTCTTTGTTGGCTTCTATCTTTATTTCTGGCCACATTTCCTAATGTTGTTGTCAGTTGCTAAGTCCTTCTGCCCACATTTCCAAACGTTTTTGTTGTCAGTTGCTAAGTTGTGTCTGACTTTTTGCAGTCCCATGAACTGCAGCATGTCAAGCCTCCCTGTTCTTCACTATCTCCTGGAGTTTGCTCAAACTTATGTCCATTGAGTCATTGATGACATCCAACCATCTAATCCTCTGTCATCCTCTTCTCCTCCTGCCCTCAATCTTTCCCAACATGAGGGTCTTTTCCAATGAGTTGGATCTTCACATTAGGTGGCCAAGGTATTGGAGTTTCAGCTTCAGCATTAGTCCTTCCAACATCAGGGTTGATTTCCTTTAGGATTGACTGGTTTGATCATCTTGCTCTCCAAGGGACTCTCAAGAGTCTTCTCCAGCACCATAGCTAGAAAGCATCAATTCTTCAGTGCTCAATCTTCTTATTCCCATATATACTTTTTA
Organism: Moschus berezovskii; assembly: GCF_049115385.1. Lineage (NCBI taxonomy): Eukaryota > Metazoa > Chordata > Mammalia > Artiodactyla > Moschidae > Moschus > Moschus berezovskii. Next base: position 12,967,615 of record NC_142488.1, on the reverse strand, counting down.
CCACCATCCTGCCAATTCATTCATGTCCCCCCAAACTTGCCACAGTCCTTCATAGTGTTCCACCTTTGCATATTCTGTTCCTACTCCCTTCCTCACCTTGTCTGCCTAACTAGCCCCTACTATTGCTTCAGTGTTCCTCTCAAAGGCCCTTTCTTCTTCCCTGTGTAGACAGTTTCATTTTTCTCTCTTTTGTGGTATCATCCTGCATAGGTTCTGTCTTACCCATCAGATCACATGGTATTACATTGATTTGTTTACACGTCTGTTTCCTTCATGATCTTGTAAGCATTTTGAGGGCAATGATTGTGATTTGTTACATTTGACAACAAACCTTATACATGACAAGGTGCTTAATAAACCCTGGTCTAATGGACACATGGTCACATGCACCTTCCCTGATTATTTCATTCTGTACTTAGGACGGAAGACTAAACGTGTTTTCTGTTTGTCAGAGACCATTCCTTGGAACTCCCTTCTCCATAATTAGAGAAATTAGTGCATCTTTTTGAGCTCAGAGAAGTTCTATCCTTAAGCCTATCTGTGACTTTCTGCTTTAGCAGCAAGACCAAATGAAGTGATGTCACCCTTTAGTTTTATTTATTTGTTTACTTTTATTGAAATAATAGTTGATTTACAGTGTTGCGTTAGTTTCAGGTATACAGCACAGTGATTCAGTTATATATATATTCTTTTTCATATCCTTCTCCATTATAGGTTATTATAGTTCCCTGAATATAGTTCCCTCTGCTATACAGCAGGATCTTGTTATCTTCTGTATATACAGTAGTGTATATGTGCTAATCCTATATCCCCTTACCCCTTTGGTGACCATAAGTTTGTTTTCTATGTCTGTATTTCTGTTTTATAAATAAGTTCATTTGTATCATATTTTAGATTCCACATATGAGTAATGTCATATGATATTTGTTTTTGACTTACTTCACTGAGTATGATCATCTCTAAGGTCCATCCACATTGCTACAAATGGCATTATTCTTTTTTATGGCTGAGTAATATTCCATCGCACATATTCCATCTTATACATATATACATATGGTAGAGAAGATATGATACACACACATAAATACTGTATCTTCTTTATCCATTCATCTGTTGATGGAGACTTAGGTTGCTTCTATATCCTGACTGTTGAGAATAGTGCTGCTGTGAACATTGGGGTATATGTATCTTTTCGAATTAGTTTTCTCCAGATATATGCTTAACCTTTTGTTAATCATTAGTTACCACTCAGTACAGACAAGTGCTATAAGGGAAATGGAACTGGAATTCCACACCAGAACATTTTACAAATGAGAGGAAACTCAGAAATGCATTTAAGGTTAAAACTAAATTGTCATGACCCAAATCAGAGAATAGCACATTCATATTTCTCTTTCATTGCCTCAAATTATCTTTACCCAGTGGAACACCCTTGAGTAGAACATGCGAGCACAGAGCCATGTTTACCACAGAGGGACATATAAAGTGCTTCGCTGGGCACAGGAAGAAAATACCGACCCCTCTGCATTTATTTAAAAACAACAAAATTAACCTTGTATTTACTATCTATCTATCTAGTGCTTTAACCTAAATTTACATGTATTGGGAATATATGAACTTTTACTTTTAAGTAATAGAGGTATAGCAATGAAAAAATTGTGGAGTTCAAAATGTTGGCTTTTATATATGTATATTGTTCAAAGATAAAAGAATGGTATTTATGGTACAATCTGCTGCTGCTGCTGCTAAGTGACTTCAGTCTTGTCCGACTCTGTGTGACCCCATAGACAGCAGCCCACCAGGCTCCCCCGTCCTTGGGATTCTCCAGGCAAGAATTCTGGAGTGGGTTGTCATTTCCTTCTCCAATGCATGAAAGGGGAAAGTGAAAGTGAAGTCGCTCAGTCGTGTCCGACTCTTAGTGACCCCATGGACTGCAGCCTACCAGGCTCCCCCGTCCATGGGATTTTCCAGGCAAGAGTACCAGAGTGGGTTGTCATTGCCTTCTCCATGGTACACTCTAGTTGTTGTAAAAAGAAAAATGGGGGCTTACCTAAGGTGGTAGTGGGAGGAAGTGAAAAGTAGTCAGCTCTCAGATATTTTGATGGTAGAACAGATAGGACTTGTTAAAATGTATAGAGCTAAACAGAAAAACTGGATACAGAAGTTTCAGTTCAGTCGCTCAGTCATGTCCGACTCTCTGCGACCCCATGAATCACAGCACGCCAGGCCTCCCTGTCCATCACCAACTCCCGGAGTTCACCCAAACTCATGTCCATAGAGTCGGTGATGCCATCTGTATGTTAACAGAAGTTATCTCTGGGTGATAAGATTAAACGTGATGCTTCCTTTATTCTTGTTAACTTTTTTGGAGGAGTAATTAAGCTAGCCTAACTTAATTCTAAAGACAAGAATAAATATGTAAAAAAATTTTTTTTGAAACTGGGGGAGACTGTTGACGAAAGGGCCCATGTGATTGCTTCCTAACCCTTGTGTACCTCATATGAGACTTTATTTTGAATCGAAACCTCGAAGCCTTGTCTGAAATAAGTCAGTATTCCTGGACTTCTCAAACTGCTAGTTTAGGGACAACTCAGGCAGGCGTCCTGGTGCCTAATCATCCACAGAAATGGATGGCGTGACTTGTATTACCATGATCTTCTTTAGTACTTGCCAGAACTCATTTATGGGAGATACGGACATGACTCGTCAGGGTAACTGACAAATAATGACTGAAGATCCAAAGGCAGAATGATGACGGCCAAGCTGTGCCCACAAGGCAGTTTTGTGGGCAAGGAGATTCTCAAAACACTTTTGCTATGCCATATCCAGCTAACCAGACCACCGCTTTCATCTTGAGCCCTTGCTACTACTTCAGAAAATGGTTTCCAGAAAAAGAAATCCTCTCGTCCCCAAGGACTCAGCAGGATAGACAGTTCAAATGTTCATTTGCCTGGCCCCCGAATGCAATGTTTCTTAGGTACACAATTCACTGCCCAGATTGAGAGCATAGCCCAGAAAAAAAAATGCCCCCGTGCATGGTAGGCAGAATTTTCTGCCCATGGACATTGACAAGGCTGCATTGTGGAAACAGAAGCCGCTCTGATTGTTCATTGTTCTTCGACTCCTACTTTGGCAGCCAGAAGCGAATTCATTAGGCAGTGATTGGCATACTTCTCCTCTGTTTATTCCATGCCCTGAGTACAGTAAATACGTTCTGTGCCCCCTGCAGCCTCTTGCTTGGCCTCTTACTGTTCTAATCATCCCCCTCCTTCCTGCTTTGCGCCTGTAGCCCTCCTGCTTCCCAAAGCCTAGAGTAAAGCCGACTTGGGACTGCTCGCCCTAAATCGCAAGAAACGGTTTGGTCAGTCCATATCCCCCAACTCAGAGAGAGGCACACTTTGTTCTCACATCTGGGCTGGTCAACCAGCCAGCCTATGTTGATCAAGCACCCACGGAACGCATAGCAGCGTGTCCAGCCCTCTCTGGGGGACTGCAGGCTCAGACAGTGGCAAACATGCCACACTTTTCCCTTGGCGTCTCCGCCCCCAAAGTGTGACCTCTTGGGCTTGGAGGAGGGAACCTGAGAAGCAGCTCTTTCAAAATGACCATTTGCAAGATTGGGTAGTGGGTTTTGTTTTTTTTTTAATCTGAATTGCTTTGTGCAGCTGGGGGAAAAAAGATGAGCGTGACTGCTCACTAGGTGAGTTGTTATGTTTCATGAAGTCCAGAGCAGCATTTCTCAAACTTGAGCATGCATTTGAGTCGCCAGGGGATCTAGTGATAATGTAGATTCAGATTCAGCAGGGCTGCCGGGAGCCTGAGACTCTGTATCTCTCACAACTCCTGGGTGATGCTGAGGGTGGTGATCCATGCACCACCACACTTGAGTAGCAAGTGCTACTTTGGTGGTTCTCTACCTTGGGTACATGCATGTTGGCGTCCTCTGGAGAGCTTTTAAAACTAGTTATGTCAATAAAACAAAGTTAAAAAATAGCTTATGGACGCAGGGGGTATAGAGGAAGGAGAGGGTGAGATGTATGGAGACAGTAACATGGAAACATGTATATTACCATATGTAAAATAGATAGCCAGTGGGGATTTGCTGTGTGACTCATGGAACTCAAACCAGGGCTCTGTGACCAACCTAGATGGTTGGGATGGGGAGGGAGGTGGAAGTGAGGTTCACGAGGGAAGGGACCTATGTGTACCTATGGCTGATGCATGTTGATGTTTGGCAAAAAACAACACAATATTGTAAAGCAATTATCCTTCAATTAAAAATAAAAAACCAACAGGGTCCTACTGTATAGCATAGGGAGCTATGTAAACTGTAATGAAAAGAATATGAAAAAGAATATATATATATATATATATGTATATATATAATTGAATCAGTTTGCTGTACAGCAGAAATTAGCGCAACATTGTACTGGGTTGGCTGAAAAAGTTCGTTTGGGTTTTCTGGTAACATCTTAGGGAAAAACTCAAACAAGCTTTTTGACCAACCCAATAAATCAACTATACTTCAACAAAAGTAAAAAATTACTTATGCCCATGCCCCATCCCTAGATATTCTGGCATAACTGATCTGAACTTGGGCATTGGAAATTAAAAACAAAAACAAAAACTCTTCCAAGAGGCTTTTCATATGTGCAGTGATGGGGCTGTCGCAGCCTTGCACATAGAGGAAGTGGGTTTGTCCTCTTGGAAGGGAGGATATGTCTTCTTTTCGGGTCCCAAGTGGGACTGAGCCCAGTTCTTCAGCCCTTACAAAGGTGGCACTTGAAGATGGCATCCTTCTGATTTACTGGTTCTCCACCAGGCCCTGGCGCTCCAGGAGACACATCTGGTGATGTCTGGAGATGTGCTTATTCACCGCAACTGGGGAGGGTGCTACCAGCATGGGGCGGGTAGAGGCCAGAGTCATTGCTCCACTTTCTCCAGTGTGCAGCACAGCACCCACACAAGAGTGATCCAGCCCAAATAGCGACGGTGCCCTGGGGGAGGAAACTGCTCTAACTTACTTAACTTCCATCTTCAACAGGCCGGCAGGTTCAGCCCTTCTCTCTCCAGTGACCACTGGGAGCCATTAGCTCAGAGCAGGTAGCTAAGAGCTTTTCTTTGGGGTCCCGTTTGGTTTTACAGCATGTGACTGTGGCAGATGTTCTGAACTGGAAAGTCAGTTTTCCTCCTCTAGAAAATCAGGCTGCAGAAGTATAAGCTTCCAAAAGCCCTTGCAGTTAAAAAAGAAAAATCCTACAGTTGTCTGAATGGTTACAGAGATTCTGTTTCTGGTGATTAATAAGTTCTGAGAATGGATGCTGGTAATGGTTACTTAATCCTGTGGATGTATTTAAGGCCACTGAATTACAAAGTTCGTGTTATGCCTATATTACCACAGTGTTTAAAATTCCATGGTCAGTGATTGGACAATAAACAAACTCTTATGTTTGCCCAGTTCTAATGTGAAGCCAGCATTCTGCTCCACTTCTAATTACCCTCAGTACTTTTTTCCTAGTGCTTATGATGGCTTAAATCGCAAGGATTGGCGTGGTTATTTGAGTAATGCCTTTGCCCACTAAGGTCAGCTTGATGACTGTAAATACTACATCTGTCTTGCTCTGCCAGGTATCCCAAATGCCCAGCAGGGTTTTCTTGGGATTTGTAGGCATGTCGCAAATATTGGGAATGATTGAGGGAAGGAGGTGAAGGGGGCAACCGAGGATGAGATGGTTGGATGGCATCACTGACTCAATGGACATGAGTTTGAGCAAAGTCCGGGAGATAGTGAATGACCAGAAAACCTGGTGTGTTTTCTGCACTGCAGTCTGTGGGGTCGTGAAGAGTTGGACAGGACTGAGTGACTGAACAACAACACCCACAGATGTTCATTAGATGGATGGATTTACTATGGTTTATATGTTCACCTCCCTGGGAATGGGAATTGGCCATTATCCATACGTTCAGACTTAGTATCTTCTGTCTTCTAGCCTTGGCAACTGGACAGGTTGTAAGATGGAGAATTTGGGCCTGAGCACTGTTTTTCTGATGGTCTTCTCTAGAAATTGGCTTAGAATAGAATCCCTGGTTCAACTCAATGTCGAGTGTCGCCCCAGGGGCTTAGGTTCCACTGGTGTGCCCCGGCGTGCACTGAGCTTGAAAGCCACCATCTAAGTCTTTGCTTCTCAAAATGTGGTCCTGAGACCAGCGGCACGACCAGCCCCTTGGGAGTCTGTTGGACTTCCAGATCCTCAGGCCCCAGCCCAGACCTGTAGAATAAGAAGCTGCATGTTTTCAGACGGGGCTGTTTTTTCTTGCTTATGTCCCATTGTTCTAGTTGGCCTAGAGGGCTGTTGATTCCAGGGTGAAGGAAAGTGGTGTGTAGTTTTGGAGGCCAATGGAGAGAGGTCTAAAATGCAGAAACATTTTACGGAGAAAGAGGTGTCATTAACCACCAGCACCAGTTGTGGTTTTATTTGTCAATAATTGGCTCAGGAAACAAAAGGCCAAAAGCCTACATCATTTCTCATCTTGGTTTTTAAAAGCCACCCCCTCTACCAAAACAGGAAGGAAAAGAAAGGACCCGGGGTGAAGGGGGCCATTGAGGAACCAAATGGGTAGACTTTTCAAATCATCTTGCCCCGCGCTGAAGAAAAATAAAAGGCAGAAAGTGCCATCTTTCTCTTCCAGAGAAAAGAATGCGTTTCCTGTTTGCCCTCACTGAGGGCCGGAACATAATGCTTCAGTGTGTGCAGGGTCGCTGAACAAAGAATATAGAACAGAGAGTTGGCTCCGCTAGAAACCATGTGACAAGTGCAACTGCTGATTGCATGTACCGGGGCAAGAGAGACAGAGATGTGTGTGTGTTTCTAGCTTCTGAGGCTTGAAAGACAGTTGAGGAGAAGGAATTTTACCTTCAGGAGTTTTGTATGTACTTTGGAAGATCTGTTAATGATTGAAAACTCTTTTTTTTTTTTTTGATCAGGATGAGGCTTGTAACCAAATGGCTTTGTGCAGGAAAGCAGAGTTCCCAGTAACCCATGGCCACATGGAAAAATGTTGCAATACAGGGACATTCTCTGTTAGTGATTGGCTTGTTTTCCTATAGGATGTGAGATGCTACTAGAATCATGGAAAAAGAACCTTTGGTTGCTGAAAGAAGCCTTCAGTTCAGTTCAGTCGCTCAGTTGTGTCTGACACTTTGCGACCCCATGAATCACAGCACGCCAGGCCTCCCTGTCCATCACCAACTCCTGGAGTTCACTCAAACTCACGTCCATCGAGTCGGTGATGCCATCCAGCCATCTCATTCTCTGTCGTCCCCTTCTCCTCCCGCCCCCAATCCCCCCCAGCATCAGAGTCTTTTCCAGTGAGTCAACTCTTCGCATGAGGTGGCCTTAGAAATGATCAAATTCAGTGCATCTCAGTCTGTTTTTCTGTCCCCAACCCACCTGTAGAATCTAAACCTATGCCATTAGAAGCATTGGCTCCGTAATGCGTAAATGATAAGGGTGGAGATGTTGTTTGTTTGGGAACCGAAAAATCCTGAGTTCTCATATGCCCCAGGTACCAGTGGTTGTCAAACTTTGCTGTACACTGAAATCACCTGGGGAGCTTTATAAGGTCAGGGATTCAGATGTGATTGTTCAGGGGTTGCAGCCTGGTGGGTGCAGGGGTGAGTTGGAAGGGACCGTGCAAATCTCCCCAGTGATTCTTATGTTTAGTCCAGGTGGCGATCGCTGCCTCAGCCCATTGTCCTTCTCTCCCCATGTTGCAAATCTCTGTTTCTCTACCCTGGGCTTCGAGAAGAAGGGCAGGAAGACTGGGTGATTGTGTTGATGGCAACTTTGTGATGGAAACTGTCTGAGCCCTCTGATAGTCCTGCCAGGGATTCTGGTGGACTCAGACTGGGATGGGGAATTTCACACCATTCACTCCAATGCCCTTACCTGTGTCTACCCCCAGGATGGCCCCAATGTGCTCCCGGAGGAGAAACTCAAAGTGATGAACTTGATTAACTCTTTCCACTTCAGTCATCGTCCTCTGAGCTTAACCTCTGTTCCCAGCAGTAGAGACATAGAGCAGGTGTCAGTGGTCACAGTTGCATGGACAGGACTGCAGTTCATGCAGTTGGAAGATGAAGGCCACCATTAGAGGGGTTGTGTGTGACTCAGTCCCTGAGTTCGTGCATCAACCATGGAGGATAAGGTCTGTTTTGCTATCACCTCTGATTGGGCTTCCCTAATCGCTCAGATGGTAAAGAATCTTCCTGCAGTGTGGGAGACCCAGATTCAATCCCTGGGTCGGGAAGATGTCCTAGAGAAGGGAATGGCTTCCACTCTAGTATTCTTGCCTGGAGAATCCCATGGACAGAGGAGCTTGGCAGGCTACAGTCCGGGGCGGGGTTGCAGAATTAGACATGGCTGAGTGACTAACGCTTCTTACTGATTCAACTGTGGCTTGAGATAGCCATGGGACCCCAAAAGCGGCATTCTCTCTCGTCGGGTGTTCCTGTTCCATTGTGTTTGAGAGCTGGAAACGTGACGTCAGCGAAAGGGTGGCTGTTCAGGGTGCAGTGGCCCCCTCCATGTGGGCTAAGATCAGAGTCCAAAGCCCCAGATTCTATACCAGGCCCTGTAATGTCAGCAGTGCTGGGAACTTATAAATACTGTCTGTGCGGAGGCACTTTTCACATGCTTAGGTGAAGCAGTGTTCTGATCCATACAGAACTATAAACGTGAAGATGAAGGAATGCTGTATGTCGAGGGGAATGTTTGAAGACTTCACTGGAGGAAAATGTGCTGGCACCTACAAAGATAGCTCTTGAGTTCCTAAAGGCATTGGGTTAAATTAATCATTGATTAAACATGAAACTTCAGGATGAGATTTTGCTTCCTAGTTCATTAGCTTAAAATCTGAATAAATTTGCATCAGTGCACAAATAGAATACTAATTTGGTGAAATCCTTTTACGGCGCATAACCAGAAAAGCAGTGGGTTTTATGCTTTTGAGTTGTAGACTCGGCAGAAAGGGGGTAGATGGCAAGATCAAAGTTGCATTTCTGTTGCTGATTGAACAGATGAGCAGTGTATCACCAAAGCATAGAGCCTAAGTGTTTGTGCTCTTTGGATATTTGTTCTTTTTTTAAAAAGTTAAACTATGCACAGCCAAGAGATGCCAGCTTTTCACTTGGGGCTCTGATGATGACAGGTGGAAGCCATGGGGGTGCAAAACAAAAAACTTCTCAAAATTCAGATATAAAATATGCCATGGCGGTCCGGTAGAAGGCAAACCTGGTCCTCCTCCTCTGCTCACTCACTGCTATTAGATGGCTCCCTCCCTGCACTTGCACCGCTCGGTCTGTCGCGCTGGTCTGCTCCAGTGACTGACCCTGGCACTGGGGTTTGTTGACACAGATGCAGGGTGATAAACACTTCATGGGGAGGGGAGCTGATGATGCCCTCATTCATGCATCCCTGGACCTGCCTCTGAAAATCTTGCTGAGGAGGGGTCAAAAGTAGCAAAGGACAAGATCTTTGGGTGGTGGTGGGGGTCTGCTTCTAGAGTCCTTGCCTGTGAACTTCCCAGCCAAAGCTTCATGGTGCCCCCACTATTGGTAATACTGTAGGGGATATTTTTGGAGGTACCTCTATTTGCTGGGGTGATACTTACTTGGGACACATGAGTCCCAAATAAACTTGGGGGTACTTAGCTGCCCCTTAGTGGACATCCACTTGAACAGCTAAGTATTCCTCTTAGGGGGCAAGCAAGATGGCAGTTTAGTGCTTGTGTTAGCTAATATGCTAGTTCTGGATGAAATAAAGGCACAGAGACATTTTGTTTTCCATATGATGCCTATATACTTTATAATAAACCTGTCCTCCATGTATCTGTACTTAATAGTTTACCTATGCACACTTTATAGAATTTACCAGAAAAGGGGTGCAGAATGGCTTTTTAATAAATGCCCTTGGGACTTCCCTGGTGACCCAATGGTTAAGACTTTGCTTTCCAATGTAGGGGGTGCATGTTCAGTCCCTGGTCAGGGAGCTAAAATCCCACGTGCCTTGCGACCAACAAATCAGAACTTAAAACAGAAGCAATGTTGTAATGAATTCAATAAGACTTCCAAAAATTTTTTAAGAAAAAAAAAATGCCGTGGCCTCTAGTTTCCTTAGTTGGATATTGAAATAGACTGACCTAATCAGTTCACTAGTGAGAACGAACCACAGGGAACGTTCCCACTGTACTGTTCATTGTTGGAAATTGGGTTTGAAAAAATACCTAAGGCAGCTCCGCTCACCTATCTAAACATTAAGTGAAAGTGAAGTCGCTCAGTTGTGTCCGACTCTTTGCGACCCCGTGGACTGTAGCCTACCAGGCTCCTCCGTCCGTGGGATTCTCCAGGCAAGAGTACAGGAGTGGGTTGCCATTTCCTTCTGCAGGGATCTTTCCAACCCAGGGATAGAACCCTGGTCTCCCGCATTGGAGGCAGACGCTTTTACCTCTGAGCCACCAGGGAAGCCCATATCTAAACATTAAAGGTGGCAGCAAAACTGGCCAAGGAGCAGCAGTCAGTGAAGAGCAGATATTCCCATCACATTCTTAGATGATTGTTTTTGTGATAGAATTTGATATTTGTGGGAGTCCGATGAGAGAACAGGACTAACTTCTCTCATTGGCCTTAAGGACAGAATTCAGTGGACGTCCATTCTTTTGGTGTGTATGTTTATTTACGTATCCAGTTCATTATTTTCCTTAGAGTGTATGAGATTTGTTTCATGGGTTCATATGGATTAAAATGGGTTTTTTTTTTATTTAAAATACTAAAAGCAAAAATGTCCTGGCCTGGGAATGCAGAGTTTAGGAACAAGACTTCTGTATTAAAAGGTGACTGGATTTCTCCTGAAGCAAAATATGTGTAGATACACAACAAATGTTTTTCTAGCTCTGCCTTTCTCTTCCCTCGGATTCCTGTTCCCCCGCATATAAATTTGGGGACAGTACAAATCCCCTGGTGAGGCCTCTGCTGGGCCCATCCACTATATGGATCCTCCTCTGCCGTTTTAAATCTTTGTGCAGGCCAGAGGTTGTGTATTTCCTTCTGTCACATTTCTTTGCCTGCCTTTGTCTCTTTGATTTGGATCCTTGCTCAGGAACCCAGTTTCAGTTAGCTAATGTCTCTGGGAAAACTCAGCCCATTTAATGACATGCTGCATAATTTTGTAGCTCTCGAGGGAAAATTGTGGCAAGAAAATGGAGAATGCTTGTTATTTCTTCTTACACCATGTTTCCAGAATCTTCTAATTCAAGTAGATAGAGACAGGGTGAGATCTGCAGAATCCTAAGGGAGTTTTGCATTGCTGCTTGGTAGGTCCTTATAAACATTTTCCTCTATTTCAAAACAAGGCAGGATTGCTTTATGGCCATTAAATTAACTACTTTTGAAATAGGAAAATAAAGTGTAGAACGTTAGATTAGTAGTTTCGTGCATTCGGCTAAATTGTGGGAGCCCTGATGGATCCATGTGACATTTAGAATCTAGAGGAATCTGATACTTGTTTCTAGAAAAAGCCTGATTAAGAAAATATGCATTTCCAACATGGGAAACTATTCTAAAAAAAGACATATATAATCATACAGACAAATGAAAATAGATATGGTATCTTTCGCTCCAAAATTTTACCCATGAGTCAGTAAAACACAGTAATATAGAATCATCTGTTTATATATTAAAAAAAGAAAATGTGTATTTCCAACATGGAAAACTATTCTAGATATTTTGTCCAGTAGGAACTATTGTAGAATATTCTAGACCAGCACTGTCCAAGAGAATTATGATATGAACCACATGTTATTTTTCACAGGCTATTACAAATTATTTGAAAGGATAAACACGTGTAATTAATAGCAATTTTATTTAATCCGATATATCCGAAATATCATTTCTGGGTGTAACCAATATTAAAGGTTGAGATATTTTACATTATTTTTCAGAGTAGGTCTTTTTAAAGTCCAGTCTAAATTTTCAACCTTTCTTAATGGTGACATGTGGCCAGAGGCAACTGTATTGAACAACACAGCTGTCCATCTGCATTCCTAAATCCAGATAGTGAGAGTTTGAGAACTAACCAGGAGTCTGGCCCTGATTTAGAAGGATGACTTGAATGCTGAGAAAAGGAGCTCTTGGAGAAAAAAATGTGATAGAAAGCAGTTGACCTTAGGAAGTAAACCACTTTGCAAGAACTAAACAATCTTGATTTTCATCTGAAGACCATGGTGGGAGACGACCAATCTTTTAAAATGTTTCTGTGTGAATTGGAAGGACATCTTCTTTCAGTTTGCACTTGTGGAAAAAAAAAAAAAAAAAACAAGATCCTGGGGACCTGGAAGGCCAGATGGATTGTACTTGAGGGTTTAGAGCATGATCACTATAGCTGCAGTGCCCGAGTTTGCATCCCACTTGCTGGCTTTGTGATCTTGGGCAAATTCCTCTCCAGGCCTAGGTTTCTTTACCTGAAGGCTCAGGCTAGTAAAAAGTAACCAGCTTCTAGGTTTTTGAGAATTAAATAAGCTAACAGACCCAAAGGACTTATTATAACTAAGCAGTGAGCTATTGTATCATAGCTTTAGCTCATTTTCAAAATTTTTTTTATTGATGTATAATTGATTTACAACGTTGTGTTGATTTCTGCTATACAGCCAAGTGATTCAGCTATACAGATATGTATTCTTTTTCATGTTCTTTTCTATTATGGTTTATCACGGAATGTGGAAAGTTGTTCTCTGTGCTGTACAGTAGGACCTGTTATTTATCCATTCTCTGTAAATAGTTTACATCTACTAATCCCAAACTCCCAACTGATCTCTCCCCCATCCATTCCCCCTTGGTAACCATAAGTCTGTTTTCCATGGCTGTGAATCTGTTTCTGTTTCATAGATAGGTTCCTTTCTGTCATATTTTAGATTCCACATATAAGCGATATCATATGGTATTTATCTTTCTCTTTGTGATTTACTTCCCTTAGTATGATATCTATGTTGTTGCAAATGGCATTCGTTCTTTCTTTTTTTATGGCTGAGTAGTATTCCATTTGGAAAAGGGCATGGCAACCCACTCCAGCATTCTTGCCTGGAGAATCCCATGGACAGAAGAGCCTGGCAGGCTCACAAAGAGTCGGACACGACTGAAGTGACTTAGCACGTGTGAATGTGGTGTTCCATTGTGTATATGTACCTCATCTGTCCATTCGTCTGGCAATGGACATTCAGGTTAGTTCTATGTCTTATTAGTTATTGTGTGTAGTATTGTCATAGCATTAGCTCTTAAATGATCATCCTTCTCATTGAAAAGTTGTTCTGTTGCCCTGTGTCTCACTTTGGACTGGCTTACCTGTTCATTCATTAACTTTTGACTGAGTGTTCTCTGTTTTCATTAGAGGTTGTGTTGCTAGATGCGTTAGTGGTGAATGAGGCGAAGGTGAAGCCTGTTCTCACATGGGGCAGTTCTGTGAAGGAACACAAGCGGTAAGCAAGCCAACAGGGAAATGAATAAGAGCACCTTGGAGGTCGGGCCCAGCTTTCCGTCTCTGACTATGCTCAAGCATAGCCCACACCCCTGCCGCCATCTCCTCTGCCAGCCCTGGGTTTTGAAAAGTGTCACTTTCTGTCTATAAAGCTGGGTGGTGCGGCCTTTACCCTAGCGTGGTCTGCCTTTCAGACTTAGACGTGACCAGGTGTGCACTGGCAGATGTCTCTAGGAGGATCAGTGGGTGTGTCAGCAGAGGTCTTTTGTGTGCTTTGCGAAGGAGGGAAAAGAAACCCTCACAGAGCTGCAAATTGCCACTAGCCACCGAAACAGCTGAACTCTGTTCTTGGTCAACAGAAGGCTGGCTCTGAGTTACCCCAAAGTCGGATGATGGATTTATACTAGTGGTTTTCAAAGTGTGGTTCCTGGACCAACAGCCTCATCCTCACCGGGAAACTTGGTGGAAACAAAAAATGCCAGGCCCCCATCCTAGCAGATGTGCTGTATCAGACACTCTGGAAGGGCCCAGAAATGTTTCTTTTATTTGTTTGTTCTTAAGGGATTTTATTTTATTTTCAGTTTTATTTATTTATTTATTTTTACTTTACAGTATTGTATCGGTTTTGCCATACACTGAAATGAATCCGCCGCGGGTGTACATTTGTTCCCCATCTTGAACTCCCCTCCCACCTCCCTCCCCATCCCATCTCTCTGGTTCATCCCAGTGCACCAGCCCCGAGCATCCTGTATCATGCATCGAACCTGGACTGGTGATCTGTTTCCCATATGATAATATACATGTTTCAATGCCATTCTCCCAAATCATCCCACCCTCGCCCTCTCCCACAGAGTCCAAAAGACTGTTCTATACATCTGTGTCTCTTTTGCTGTCTCGCATACAGGGTTATCGTTACCATCTTTCTAAATTCCATATATATGCGTTAGTATACTATATTGGTGTTTTTCTTTCTGGCTTATTCACTCTGCATAACAGGCTCCAGTTTCATCCACCTCATTAGCACTGATTCAAATGTATTCTTTTTAATGGCTGTGTAATATTCCATTGTGTATGTACCACAGCTTTCTTATCCATTCGTCTGCAGATGGACATCTAGGTTGCTTCCATGTCCTGGCTATTATAAGCAGTGCTGCAATGAACACTGGGGTACACGTGTCTCTTTCAATCAATGTTTTAACAAGCCTTCCAGGTGGCACAGCGGTAAGGAATCCGCCTGCCAGTACAGGAGACCCGGGTTCGATCCCTGGGTTGGGAAGATCCCCTGGAGAAGGAAACGGCAACCCACTTCAGTATTCTTGCCTGGGAAATCCCATGGACAGAGAAGCCTGGCGGGCTACAGTCCATGGAGTCACAAAAGAGTCAGAGACGACTGAGCGACTAAAGAACAACACCCTAGGTGACTCACCCATCACAATCGAGGGAACCGCTGGTTTTTGCTGATAGAAATGGTTGCCTGGAGTGCATGGTGCCAAGTGACTGAGGAGAGGGCTCCGGTCCTTTCAGGGTAATCTTTTAAAGTCCATCTGGAGCATTGGGGAGCTTTTGGAATCAAGGGTTTGAATCCAGCTCTTTGTGTTTGAGGCTATTCATGTTTTATTCAGGTTCTTCCTATCGGATGCTACTGTATGGGGTAATATTTACAAGGTTTCTGGGTTGGCTGCTTATCAGAATTTTCAGAGTTGTAGAACTGATGTAATTACGTCCTCTGTGAGCTGAATTGAACAGTGTAAATTGGTAGAAGCCTCTGGCGGTCCTGATAAAAAGTTCCGACTGGGAACAACCAGCAGCATTGTATTTGAATTTAAAAACCAGTTTCTCAATTGCCTGCAGGTGGGCGGTCTACACTGCAGCTCTCCCCACCCTTTGAGTTTTTAATGCTTGGGTGGCTCATGCCACCAGCCAACTTGTTTGTACATGAATCCTCTACTTGGTTACAAATGATCTGCTTGTCTCCGTCCATTTGGGTATCTATTACAGAATACCATAGACTGGGCGGCTTACAGATGACAGAAATGTATTTCTCACAGTTCTGGAAAGTCCACGATCAAGGTTTGGTTTGTACAGGGCTGTCTTCTTGCTGTGTCCTCGCATGGTGGAAGGGGGAGGGGCCTCTCTGGAGCCTCTTTTATGAGGGCACTAATCTCATTCACATTCAAAAAACGAAGACCATGGCATCTGGTCCCATCACTTCATGGCAAATAGATGGGGAAACAATGGAAACAATGACAGGCTTTGTTTTCTTGGCTCCAAAATCACTGTGGATGGTGACTGCAGACATGAAATTGAGAGACGCTTGCTCCTTGGAAGAAAAGCTATGACAAACCTAGACAGTGTATTAAAAAGCAGAGGCATTACTTTGCCTACAAACGTCAAAGCTATTGTTTTCCCAGTAGCTATGCAGGGCCACGTTCCTTTCTAGACGCTCTCAGGGCGGGGGGGTGGGGGTGGGGAACCCATTTCTTTGCCCTTTCCATTTTCTAGAAGCTGACCCCCCCCACCCAGCCCCATTCCTTGTCTTGTGACCATCTTCCATTTTCAAAGCCAACAGTGGCTTTACTGGGATCTGGGAGTGACCTCTGCTGCCGCCCTCTTCCACATTTAAGGACCCTGTGATTACATGGAGCCCACCCGGATCATCTAAGCTACTCTCCCTATTTTCAGGTCAGCTGCTTGGCAACCTTAATTCTGTGACCCTAATCCCGCTTTACCTTGGAAAGGATTAGCATGGGGGCATCTTGGGTGGTGGTGGTGGAGACATGATTCCTACACAGCAGGCCATGGAACTGCTTTACAACCTCAGTTTCTTTATCTATATAATGAGGATAGTAAAAAAAAAAAAAATTCCTCATGAATCTCCTTGAGGATTAAATGGGACATATGTGAAAATATCTGGCACAGAGCTGCTCTAGGAAATGCTGGTGGCCTTTTGTGAGAATCTGAAATTCCCAGCACGTTTATTTTTGGCCTCTCCAAATCTCTACATTGGTTTTTTACAAATTACTTAAATGCTTCCTTCTGGTCCCCCCATTTGTTGTTGTTCAGTCGCTAAGTTGCATCAGACTCTTTTTGACCCCGTGGACTGCAGCACCCCAGGCTTCCCTGTCCTTCACTATCTCCTGGAGTTTCCCCAAATTCATCCCTCTGGTTTTTGCCTCTGCTCAATTCAATACCCCTAAGGGGCTGCTCCCCCGCTGCTGTTAGGGAGACTGAGAGATAATCAAAGTATTTGCAAGTGGAAGGTGGGGGAGGGAACAACCCTTCCTGCCCAAATAATTTGTGCCTGTTTTCCCCTCTACTTCAAACCCTGACTAGAAAAAAGTCCACAAAAGTGTGTGTGCTTCGTTTGACTTTTTTTTAAAATCAGCTTTAGTAAGGTATAATTTTGATTTTTTTCCCCCTTTCTCTGCTTTCTAGATTTGCTTCTGTCTCACTTCCAGGCCCTTGTCAAATCCTGGTCCAGTCAGACCAACTTGTGAATGACGTTTGGGAGGGGGCATTTAGCAAAATTTCAGTGTGCACGGGTTTGCATGATATTAAGCAGCTGTTGTTAACTTGTGTAGGGATGATAATAGTATTATTGTGGTTATGTTGGAAAATGTGTTTTGGGGGGTTGTACATACTGAAATATTCAGCTGTGAAATGTCTTTTTTTAAAAAAGATAAAACCAATATGCTGAAATGATTTTTGAAATGTTATCTACAATCAAGTGACTCAGAGGACCCAAATGGCCAGAAATGTTGTTTCTGAAACAGTGATCTTTTTCTTAGTGCTGCACTGGAGAAATCTGTTGGATGCTCAGAGCTTTACCAGTAACCCCCCCACCCCCACCACACACACATTCACTAACTCTTGTCTGTTGTTATAACTTGTGCTTTATCAGGAACCTGAAGGAAGTGCTCTGCCTCAGCATCCCCGTCACGTTTCCATGTTCTGATTGCCCTTTGGTGGGATGCCAGTTACATCTTTTAAAAATTAAAAAAAAATTTTTTTTGGCCATATGGTGCGGGATCTTAGTTCCCTGACCAGGGATTGAATCTGTGGCCCCAAAGTGGGAGTCTGTAGTACTAACCACTGGACCACCAGGGAAGTCCCCTCACTTACATTTTTAAGAATGTCTGTCTTGTTACCTTTGTTCTGTTCCATATCACAATCCACCCTTCAGCTTCTAAAGGACACCTCCTCTTCTGGGTGGACAGAGAGCCGATACAATCATGTACAGGCCTAGCCAGGATGCAGTCGCCAGTGGATCTTCAGCTATGTCACTGGGCCACGTGGTGGGAGGATATGGACAGGGAAGTATCCTCTGCTGCCTCATGACCCAGGCCTTGCAGTGACTCTGAGACACGCAGCTGGGCATTGGGTGACCCAGAAAATGGTCTTGCCTTTGGACTCATGGGAACCCCAGACTCACTGCCCCCAGCTTGGGTGTTGAGGTGGGGATCGCAAATTACCCCAGTGGCTTGACCGTTATTTCAGCAACTGGATGGGGGTGACACAGCATCATGGTATGTGCATGATCTCATCTCAGATGTTGCTGGACAACAGGCCCACTCAAGTCATCCCTGCGGCGCTCTGTAACAGAGGCTGGGCTCCACTGAGAAACAGCCATTCTCTTGTCCACCAACCCCAGTGTGGATGTGCTGTGCTGGGCCTTGCACAGGCTTGCAGAAGGTTCCTTACGCCTCCATAGCCAGCAGCAGGCCATCTTCACAAGCGGTAGATTGTTCCAGAGCACCCTTGTCCGGCTGGCTGCATCCGTCCCACCATCTGCCCTGCAGGCCACTGGTATCTCATTCCCTCATGTTTCTGGTAAACAGCTTCAAGTTCCCTGTGACATGACCTACTTAAGGGGTTTGGGTACCACTCCTGGGTGACCAGTTATGCTGGGAACGCAAGACCTGTGGGCATTCATCAGAGACCATCTCAGGTAGAAATTTTGAACAAGTGCGACTTAAAGTTTTGAAGACAAAGATGTAGACACCTTATATATTCACCTTGATGAATAACCAATCAATAACAATTAATCAGTGACCTAAAGACTGGTTAATATGTTTATTAGTGATCTGGAAGTAGGGTAGGGCCTAACCAGTAAATTTAAACTACGTAGAGCTTTGAGAATGTTGCTTTGGGTTTCCTTTTGATGTTGGATAAAAAAAGAATTGCCTTAGGTGCTGTATCAAGTTCATCCCATCCTGGTGACAAATGAATTACCATTAGTTCTCTTATTTCTACACAACATGTTACCCTGTCACACTCACCGTGGCTTTCTGTAGTCATTCGTCTGAAATCTTTCCTTCTTTTAATCACTTTCATTGAATTTATTTTTATTTTATGGTTATGTATATAGATATATATATGTAAAACAAATTTTTCCATCTAGCAATTTTAAAGTATACGATTCAGTGACAAGTAATAGATTCATAATGTTGTGCAAACATCACCACTGTCTAGTTCTAGAACATATTCATGACCCCCCCAAAAAACCCCTCTACCTGCTCTCCATTTTCCTTTCCCCTCAGCTCCTAGCAACCACTAATCTGATTACCATCTCTCTGAATTTGCCTGTTTTGGACATTTCATATAAATGGACTCACACAACATTTTTGTATCTGGCTTCTTTCATTTAGTATGTTTTCAGTGTTCATGTGCTTTGTCTCATGCATGAGTACTTTGTTCTTTTTTGTGGGTGAATGCTGTTCTGTTGTCAGTTCAGTTCAGTCGCTCAGTCGTGTCCGACTCTCTGCGACCCCCTGAATCACAGCACGCCAGGCCTCCCTGTCCATCACCAACTCCCGGAGTTCACTCAGACTCATGTCCATCGAGTCGGTGATGCCATCCAGCCATCTCATTCTCTGTCGTCCCCATCTCCTCCCACCCCCAATCCATCCCAGCATCAGAGTCTTTTCCAGTGAGTCAACTCGTCGCATGAGGTGGCCAAAGTATTGGAGTTTCAGCTTTAGCATCAGTCCTTCCAATGAACACCCAGGACTGATCTGCTCCAGAATGGACTGGTTGGATCTCCTTGCAGTCCAAGGGACTCTCAAGAGTCTTCTCCAGCACCACAGTTCAAAAGCATCAATTCTTCGGCGATCAGCTTTCTTCACAGTCCAACTCTCACATCCGTACATGACCACGGGAAAAACCATAGGCTTGACTAGACGGACCTTGGTTGGCAAAGTAATGTCTCTACTTTTTAATATGCTATCTAGGTTGGTCATAACTTTCCTTCCAAGGAGTAAGCGTCTTTTAGTTTCCTGGCTGCAGTCAGCATCTGCAGTGATTTTGGAGCCCAAAAAAGTAAAGTCTGACACTGTTTCCCTATCTATTTCCCATGAAGTGATGGGACCAGATGCCATGATCTTTGTTTTCTGAATGTTGAGCTTCTAGCCAACGTTTTCACTCTCCTCTTTCACTTTCATCAAGAGGCCTTTGAGTTCCTCTTCACTTTCTGCCATAAGGGTGGTGTCATCTGCATATCTGTGGTTATTGATATTTCTGTTGTACATTTTGTTTATTAATTGCTGGGTGGGCATTTGGGGTATTTCCACCTTTTGGCTATTGTGAAGAGTGCTGCCATGAACATGTGTGTATGAGTTTTTGTTTGAACACCTGTTTTTAATTTGGAGGGCTATATACCTAGGAGTTGGAGAAAGCAATGGCACCCAACTCCAGTACTTTTGCGTGGAAAATCCCATGGATGGAGGAGCTTGGGAGGCTGCAGTCCATGGGGTTGCGAAGAGTCGGACACGACTGAGCGACTTCACTTTCACTTTTCACTTTCGTGCATTGGAGAAGGAAACGGTAACCCACTCCAGTGTTCTTGCCTGGAGAATCCCGGGGATGGTGGAGCCTGGTGGGCTGCCGTCTTTGGGGTCTCACAGAGTCGGACATGACTGAAGCGACTTAGCAGCAGCAGCAGCAGCATACCTAGGCGTGGAGTTCCTGGGTCATACAGTAATTTGATGCTTAACGTATCGAGGAACTGCCCGTGGTCTTATGTGCATGCCAGTCCTCCTCCAGCATATATGTCCATTCATTTTCAAATCCATGTTGGGACTCGCCTCCACTGTGATTCCTTTGCCTGGAGGCTCCCTGCAGCTTCTGTTGACTCGTGTGTGCCCCTCATTCAGCTCTGCCTCGAGAAACTTTACTTTTGCCCCTTTGTATCTTCATTCGCACCTGCACTGTTTCTTTTGGCTTCAGGGATGTGTGCCCCTTTCCTGGCACCCAACTGCAGTCTTGCCAGGACAGAGACAGACACTTGTTCTCTGCGCTCAAAGGCACTTGGTACTATTTTTGCCTTTCTATTGTTGGGCTATTCTAGTAACAACTGGAGATGGCAAAAATAGATTTGATTCTGTTGTTCATGAAGCTCAGGTTTTCATTGAAATAGGGATATCACAGATTCTACCATGTTTGAAACACCAAGCTGTCAGAGGATTAAAAAGTAGGTCAAGGAGGGAAAGGGAGTTGTTATGCATGCAAGGTAAAAAATTTAAATTCCAGAATGACGATAATGGCATTCATGCTGCCTTCATGACTTTGATCTCATTTAATCTTCCTGCTGGGCTTCCCTGGTGGGTCAGCTGGTAAAGAATCCGCCTGCAGTGTGGGAGACCTAGGTTCGATCCCTGGAACAGCTGTCCACTCCAGTATTCTGGCCTGGAGAGTTCCATGGACTGTACAGTCCATGGGGTTACAAAGAGCTAGACATGACTGAGCAACTTTCAGTCTTCTTGACAACCATAAGAGGTGGATCCTATTATTATCCACACTTGAAAACAGGGAAACTGAGGCACAGAGAGGTTTAGCCCTTGCTGAAGGCCTTGCCGCTCTTGCATGGTGAGGTCAAGATATCTGACTATAGAGCCTGTGTCTTTGACTCGTCCTCTGTTCACCTTCTCAGGTCTTTGAAGAGGGCATGCCCAACATGCCTCATAAATTACCGAGTGACTTCACTTTCCCTTTTCACTTTCATGCTTTGGAGGAGGAAATGGCACCCCACTCCAGCGTTCTTGCCTGGAGAATCCCAGGGACTGGGGAGCCTGGTGGGCTGCCATCTATGGGGTCGCACAGAGTTGGACATGACTGAAGCGACTTCACAGCAGCAGCAGCAGCAGCAGGGCTGCCATAACAAAGCACGGCCAGGATGGCTCAATCAACAGAACTTTATTCTCTCTCAGTTCCACGGGCTGGAAGTCTGAAACCCCAGCAGGGCTGGTTCCTACTGAAGACTCTGAGGGAGAACGTTTCATGCCTGTCTCCTACCTTCTGGTGTTGCCCACAATCCTTGGCATTGCTTGGCTTGTGGCAGCATCATTCCAGTCTCTGCCTCTATCTTCGCCTTTTCCCCGTGTCTCTCCTGTGTGTCCAGATTTCCCACTATTTAGAAGAATAGCAGTTTTCAGGTTAGGGCTCACCCTAATCAACTGTGGCCTCATCTTGACTTGATTTCATTTGCAAAGACCCTATTTCTGAGTGAGGTTACATGCACATGCACATTAGGACCTGAGCATTTATTTTTGTTGGGATGCAATTCAACCTACAACAGTGTATAAAGTTAATTTTGCCCTCTGCCACACCTTGTCATTGCCAAGTCTGGACTGCTGTCATCACTTCCTGTACTAGCCTTGCAGGAATTACCCACCAACCTCTAGCATTCCAAGTTGCTCCCCAGTTCTATACTCGGTGCTCAATGAATATCTGTTGAATTTAATGACTAAGGGATAGGCCACTGATTGTATTAATTTTTCCTAACATACATTTTCTTTCTTCCGGTAATTTTTTCCCTCAAGTCCCATAAAAATGTTGGCTTTTGTTTATGAGATTTTCCGATTTAATCTTAGATGGGAGCTTCAGTCTTTATTTGCATCTGTTTACAAACTGTTGAAACAAAGCTTTTGACTGCCTCATAATATCTTTCTTAATCCCATTCTTTTTGGATAAAAATGGTATTAATATATCCATTGTAAATCACTGGCAGCTGAATTTGAAATGTGTCTTTTTGCACAATAAGTACTATTAAATATTCTCTGGTGGTGTTGCTCAGGGTAAGAAAAGATGACACAGTGTTTTCTCTTATTTAAAGAAGCCCAGTGTTTTTTTTTCTTTTTTAATGCTGTATTTCATTTTTAAAAGACAAAATGCAGCTGAATGAAATGGGAGCTTGCTATTTAGATGACGGAAACTGTGTGACACATTCTAAGAGGAAATGCATTTTTAAATATAAATGTTTGGTTTTTAATCACTCATTAGGGAAAAATTGAGACACTTGAGTGGTCTAGATCCCTTAAGCATGCTTTCATGGCACTTACATGGAATGAAGCCGCTGAATGATGACCTAATTGTGCTCAGTCTCACTGGAGCTTACGGTGTGTCAGACTGCGTTCTCATTGCATAATGTGGATTGCCTGACCCATTTAATCCCAGGACCACTGTATGAGGTCGGTAGCCCTCTTAAAACAAATTGAGATGAGATTCACATAACATTAACCATTTTAAATTGAACCATTTGGTGACATTAATGCATTTAATATAGTGTTGAACAACTCTATCTAGTTCCAAAATATTTTCATCGCCCCCAAATGGAAACCCCTTATCCACTTTTTAAGAACCAGGAAACAGAGGCATGGAGTAGATAAACCTGTGTCCTAAGGTGGTGGTGGTGGTTGTTTTGTCACTAAGGCATGTCCGACTCTTTGTGACCCCATGGACTGTAGCCCGCCAGGTTGCTCTGTCCATAGGATTCTCCAGGCAAGAATACTGGAGTGGGTTGCCATTTCCTTCTCCAGGGGATCTTCTCAGACCAAGGATCGAACCCGCATCTCCTGCATTGGCAGGCAGATTCTTTACCCCTGAGCCACCAGGGAAGCCCCGTGCTAAGGTTAACCAACTGGTAAGTGATGGAGCCCGTGTTTGAACCCGTGCACTGGGACTCAGGCCACTTGGTACCACTGTGGGCAGCTCTCTGCTGGTGTCTGAGCGCCACCTCGCTCCTTGGGGGTCAGAGCACTTAGCTTCTTTAACTTTGTGGTCTTCAGGGGAGATGCCTGCTGGTTGCTGAGCCCTCACGACTACTCAGCGTTCCCTACAGTATGCCCCTGAGGAATCGGGCTAGAGCTTTTGCTTCTGCCAATCTCTGGAACACTCATCACACAGAGCAGAGCACACTGTATCTGTTTCTTGCTGCCCACCTCCACATTTCTAAACATCAGTGCTCCCTGACGCATCTCCTTCACCAGCGCTGGGACTCAGGGTATGCAGCAAGAGAGATGCCCAGGGTGCAAACAATAAGGTGGTGTTCGCTCTGGGGGTCGTGTGCGCCCTGGGCCGGGGCTCTGTTGCCTCCCCTCATTCAGGCCTTGCCCTGCACCTCCTCCAAGATCATGTTCAATTGTTACTGCCTTTCCTCCTTGCGTCCCCTTTGAACTGCTTCCCTCTACTGGCTTCTGGGCTCCTCCTCCCTCCTGAACCCTCGGTCCTGTTTCTGATCATTGATTTCAACCCTCTCCAATGGGCTCTTGCTCCTCCCGGCCCCTTCCTGCTGGTGGTCTCTGTCTCTTTTCCTGGCTCTGCAGGCCCAGCTGGCTCGTCCATCCACTCGGGGTTCCTCCAGTGTGTGGTGGTGACGCTCCTGCCTGCAGTTCTAGTCCTGTCCTCTCTCCCAGCCTCAGCCTCAGTGGCCGTAAATCCCGCTTGACCTGCGAAGTACCAGTGTGTGCCTGCAGTCTTGGAATCAGTGTTGGCAGTGCCTCCGTCCCTCTCTCACATGGCCCTCGGTTTTGACCTCGTTAGGATGGCCATCATCGCTTTGTGACGTGTCTATGCCCTCCTCTTCCTTCTAGACTGAGAGCTCCTCCAAGGTAGGCCCACTGTCCTGTTTTCTCTCTGCCTTTCCATCCAGGCCATTGCTGTGGTCTCCTCTCTCAGACTCATGGGCTCTGAATCTCGAGGCTGAGCCTAGGAATGTGTGTGTGTTGAAGGCCTCGCAGACCATCTTGCTTTGCAGGCAGGAGTGTTCATTGCTGCTCTGGAGCCCCACATTCTCCCTGGCACATGCAGATAGTGGAGGAATATTTTTCTGAGCCTGTAGAAATAAATTTGAAATTTAAAATGTCAGTGGAGAATCTTGGCAGACCCACCCTGGCCAAAGGATCAAGGTTAACATCTCGAGCAGTACATGGCAACACCACTTGCCCGCAATACGATGCATTGCAAAGGATATGGTTTCTCTGGTTGCCTTCCCAGTAATGCTAAACCTCAGCCAAAGCCTGAGGGAATACCACACAAATAAAACTGAGGGACTGTCTACAAAACACGTGACCAGTACTCTTCGAAAGAGTCAAGGGCATGCGGAACAAAGACTGAGGAGCTGTCCCAGATGGAAGGTGACCAAGGAGACGTGACAGCTAAATTCAGTGGGAGATCCTGGGTTGGATCCTGGAACAGGAAAAGAACATTGGTGGGAAGACTAGCAGAATCCCCCAAAGTTCTGTAGTTTTGTTCATCCCGTTGTATCGAGCTTCGTTTTCTTAGTTTTGATAAGTGTTCTGTCTGTGTAAGCCACTAACATAAGGATGAGGGATACGTGGAACCTCCCGGCAGCATTTTGGCCTAAAGTTATCCCAACCCTCTGCCAAGAAGAGTGGTTAAAAGAAATTATGAATAAAGGAATGGGAAATAATTGCAATGTTGCTGAACAGGGCATTCTGGAAGGAGAGTTCAGTTCAGTCGCTCAGTCGGGTCCGACTCTCCGCGACCCCATGAATCACAGCACGCCAGGCCTCCCTGTCCATCACCAACTCCCGGAGTTCACTCAAACTCATGTCCATCGAGTCGGTGATGCCATCCAGCCACCTCATTCTCTGTCGTCCCCGTCTCCTCCTACCCCCAATCGCTCCCAGCATCAGAGTCTTTTCCAGTGAGTCAACTTTTCGCATGAGGTGGCCAAAGTATTGGAGTTTCAGCTTTAGCATCAGTCCTTCCAATGAACACCCAGGATTGATCTCCCTTAGAATGGACTGGTTGGATCTCCTTGCAGTACAAGGGACTCTCAAGAGTCTTCTCCAACACCACAGTTTAAAAGCATCAATTCTTCGGCGATCAGCTTTCTTCATAAGGAGCCCAAAGGGAAACAATTAATTCAATGTAGAAACCCAACTGGATAATCACAAATGACACAGTGATGGTCCCTCATTTTCATCATTTCTTTCCCTATAGGTCATTTTTGTTCATGTCTTATTCTGGACATTTATTTTTTCAATTGTTTTAAAATTTTTCTTTATATTTGGATATGCTGGGTCCTTGCTGCTTGGGCTTTTCTCTAGTTGAGGTGAGTGGGGGCCACTCTAGTTACGGTGCTTGGGCTTATCACTGGTAGCTTCTCTTGTTGCAGAGCACGGGCTCTATGGTGAGTTCAGTCGCTCAGTCATGTCCCACTATTTGTGACCCCATGGACTGCAACACGCCAGGCTTCCCTGTCCATCATCAACTCCTGGAGGCTACTCAAATTCACGTCTATCACATTGGTGATGCCATCCAACCATCTCATCCTCTGTCATCTGGGTGAGTGGGCTTCAGTAGTTGCAGTTCCTGGGCTCTCGAGCAAAAGCTCAGTAGTTGTGGGCTTAGTTGTTCCATGGCATGTGGGATCTCCCCAGACCAGAGATCAAACATCTGCCTCCTGCATTGTCTGGTAGATTCTTTACTGCTGAGCCACCAGGGAAGCCTCTGGACATATATGTTAAATGGTATTGTATGTGGTCTTTTGGGTGTGACTTCTTTAACTTAGCATAATGTTTTTGAGATTCACACATGTTGTAGCCTGTATCAATACTTCATTCCTTTTTATGGCCCAGTAATACTCCATTGTGTGGATATATATCACATTTCGTGTACCCCTTCATAGGTTGATGGACTGCTGATATATTCTGGAGATTGCCCTGGTGGCTTTCGGTGAAATCCCAGAGAATTACAGAATTTCTCCAGATCCTCCTACATTCTGTGCATCTGTTGCTCCAGGAGGTAACTCTTGGGATAAAGAGTCTGTAGCATCTCCAGAGTGTCCCATGCAGGATTGTTTGCTTATCTTAACCACTTGAGAATGTCTTGTGAGTTAAGGCAAGCAGTGAACCCAGGATCCCCAAAAGAAAAAAAAAGCGTGTGTTACATTATGTCCAAATCAATAGCCACCGCTTCAAGGAGCTTCGCAGTGAAACATTTTATTGAATAAGTGTGAGAAAAGAAGGATATTAGTTGTCCAAGAATGCTGTTGCCAAACTTTGTGGAAATAGAATCTTTTCTGTGCAAACAGCATACATTTTTTTCCTGTGCCATGGTATTTCCCCTCATTTGACCCAAGGGGCGAAGGAAAACTCTTATGCAACCATCTCATTTTAAAAGTTATTCTTTTATATGTAGGCTGGTTAATAACCAACAATAGACAATTTTATCTAAGAAGAAATGACTAAGATCCTGTATTTCACTTTTAGAGAGAGCCGATTTGCATATCTAATTCATGTTCCATTAGCCAGAGTTAGGGTGAAAAAGGGAATGCAAGAAAAACCCAAGACTGGTTTTGCATCCGATTTCAATTCAGTTGTGAAGATTACCTTCCAAACTCAGAAACTGAGTAGACTGTCAACTTACTCTTTGCCTAGGTGTTGACTTTGACTTTTTTACTTTTGAAATCCAACAGTTGTCAGGGATTGCTCTCTAAAAGTTATTTTTAACACAAAGCATTTCCTCCCATCATTTAAATAACTTTTTTAGGGGCACCTGTACACACACACACACTCTCTCTCTCTATTTCAATGTCTAGGAAGAACTTTTCACTTTCTGGAAAACTGTGCCCAACTTGAATCTTCCTCAGTAATCTGATTTCATACCTAGATTTGAAATGGAGACATTTCACAGAATCTAAGAGTTCAAAATGAGGTGCTATGCTTGTTACTTGGGAGCATAATTTCTGTTCTTCCCACCAGCCCTTCTACCCACCCACTTAATGGACTACTTATAGTTACCTGCTGCTGCTAAGGCACTTCAGTCATGTCCGACTCTGTGCGACCCCATAGACAGCAGCCCACCAGGCTCTCCCATCCCTGGGATTCTCCAGGCAAGAGTACAGAAGTGGGTTGCCATTTCCTTCTCCAATGCATGAAAGTGGAAAGTGAAAGTGAAGTCGCTCAGTTGAGTCCAACTCTTCGCGACCCCATGGACTGCAGCCTACCAGGCTCCTCCATCCATGGGATTTTCCAGGCAAGAGTACTGGAGTGGGGCGCCATTGCCTTCTCCGATAGTTACCCTGGAAGTACAGTGTTCAGAACTGGACCCCAAGCAACAGATGTTGTTTCGCTGTCACATTTTTGGTCATTTAGCATAAGCTCTAATTGACCTTTTTGGGTGAACATGGCATTGGGCTCAAGTTGACGTTTATGTCCCCAAAGCCCTTCAGTCCCTTTTGATGTGTTGTTGATGAATGAGCCTGATCCCCGGCCACCCGTTCTCACCCACATCTTGAAATCATGGAATTGGTTCCTAAGACGTAAATTTAGGAGGTGACATCTGTCCCTACAACATAGCGTTTTCAGATTCTTGTTTTGTCAAGTTCCTTTTGGCTTCTGATGATTTTTGTCATCCTGACAAAAGGGTGTGGGTTGTCCTCACTGCCTAGTTTCCTGTCACCTACTGACCTAACCCAGTGGGTGTCAATTGGTTTGCTGAGCCTTGGAGGAGCAGGCTTTGGTAGCAAACGGGTCAGCCCCACGCTGTGCCAACCAGTGGAGGCTGCCGGGCAGCTGGTACTTCATCCCCATGGCTGGGCACAGCTTGAGGTCTGTTGAAACATCAGCATCACTAAAGATTGCTTCTTCCAAGTCGATCTTTCTTGCGAACACTGGCAGTCTGAAAGGCCTTTACCAAGTGCCTTGCCATATCCAGTGACTTTGTGCCTGGAAAATTCCCTCATACTAATAATCTAATTAACTGAAAAAAAAAAAAAACAGGAAGACAGGCTAATCTTCTTACATCTGATAATCCCTGCATCCTCTCTTAAGTGTGTACAGGACGTTCTTTAATAATCTATTCTAGACTCTTGACTAGGATGTATGTCAAATTCAGCAGTCCATGGTTTTAAAGCCATAGGTCTTCTTTTTCTCTTTGGAAAGTTACCACTACATTTCCTCGACTATTGGTATGATAGAGGTGTGTCCTAAATTACTTCAGATGTGTCCGACTCTTGCGACCCTATGAACTGTAGGCTGCCAGGCTCCTCTGTCCATGGGGTTCTCCATGCAAGAGTATTGGAATGGGTTGCCATGCCCTTCTCCAGGGGATCTTCCCAACTTAGGGATCGAACCCACATCTCTTATGTCTCCTGCATTGGCAGGCAGGTTCTTTACCACTAGTGATACCTGGGAAGCCCTATGACAGAGGAGGGTTTAGCTGTTTTTTTTTCCAGGTCTCTTAAGAAACTGGCGTGTGATTTGTCTTCACTATAATGCTTAAATTCCTTTAGAAAGTCTTCTAATCAATTTGGGTCCTCGGTTCTATCTCCCTAGGAGCATCTCCTACTCTTTTCCTGGCTGAAGGTCATTGTTCTTGGCCAAGAAATCAGAAGCAAAATGAAGTTGAG
Organism: Moschus berezovskii; assembly: GCF_049115385.1. Taxonomy (NCBI): domain Eukaryota; kingdom Metazoa; phylum Chordata; class Mammalia; order Artiodactyla; family Moschidae; genus Moschus; species Moschus berezovskii. Next base: position 12,938,437 of record NC_142488.1, on the reverse strand, counting down.
ATAATCAGGTTTTTCTTGCACCTGTTGGAATTGAAACATCAACCCCTGAGTTTAGCACATGACCTCTTTGCTCTTTTTGATCGTGGTGTCAGGACCCACTTCATCATTTACGTGGTGCCCTCATGCATATTTGATTTTTACAATCCCTGGTAACCTGGAGTCTTTACTAGCTGCCTTTGAGGAATTCTGAGGAATTTCTTAGAATTCACTTGTAAGGAAATGGAACTGAACTTACGTGTGGTGGCGGGTAGGGTTGAGTGACTTTTCCCTCTTCTGCTGTTTATAGCAAAGTCAGCACCTCCTGGCCTGTCGCCACATGGCCTTTGCTGTTTCATCACCGCACTTCAGCGCCCTGAGACTCACCTTTCTGACTTTTTCCTCCAAAGGCATTGTTCACCCTTTCATCCAGACCCTTCTCTGTCTTTCGTAGACATGGCCTGGGGAAGGAGATTCCCATAAACCATTTCAGCTCCTTTGTTCCTGTTTCACATCTTTTGGGGCTGGTTGACGAGTATGTTACCAGAATATCATTTCTGCGATTGTCCCAATCCTCTAAAACCGTCTTCCTTTGAAAACTCTGGACTCTGGAATCAAATTGGCCAGTTTCTGAACCTTTAGAAAACCAAAAGACTGGACCCTCTCCCTTCCCTGGGCCCCCTAGGCCACCCCACCCCATTGTGAGAAAATGTAGCCCCTTCCTCCCAAGATTCCCTTGGCTTCACCTACTTATCTCCCAAGGGGGTTGGCATCAGTCTAGTAGAGCAGCCCCCTGGTTGACTTTCTCTAGGAGGAAATTAGCAGCGTTGCTAAGGAAGATGATCCAGAATTTATCAGCTCCTCTGCTTTTTTGCTGAATAAGATGCTGTGCAGATCTGGTTCAGTGATGTGTTTACATTACCCAGCATGTCCTTGGAGAGCTGGCAGAAGGTCAAGGGTCAACATCGATTTCTTTCAGATTTGTCAAGCCTCTTGCTGATTTGCTGTGTTCTTGTACTATGAAGTCAAGAGTAGAGAGCCAGGCAACAGATGACCTTTTAAATATAACTTTATTGATACTGCGTTCGCAACTTTTTCTCTTGCCTCCACTAATCTCTCCCCACTTTCCAGAAATAAATGGGCCGCATGCTGCTGTCACTTGTTATCAAATCTGCATATAATGAAAGGCAGTCTCAGGAAGAATTGCTTGGGGGAAAATACTGATTTGGTTACCACATAAGATCCTAAAGATAAAACTGCATCCTTGAGTCTTTCTTTCTGGTTTCTCTCACCACTTCACAACAAATTTATGAAACGGGACAAGGATATGAACCAAAGGGAAATTATTTCTATGTTGTTCTGCCAAAGACTCTTCTCATTCCTTTTCAAAACACCACATATCCTGGCATTTTGAAAACCACTGTAATTATCACAAGGCAGCTCTTTCTCTGGGAAAAAACTGAACAAGTTTCCCAGTAGGAGATGACGATTAAAATAATCCGTTGGTGCTAGGACCAAACGTAACTAGCAAAGTCCGTTCAAAAGCTGCATTCATTGGGGAAAGAGAAAGAACAACCTTCTTCATAATGAGCCCTGGGAAGCAGCCAGCATGGAAAGAGGTCGCACAATTGACAGCTTGGCGTCTGAGTAACTACTACAAGCCTATTTTTGCTTGCGGTGTTACAGCTTCTGTGGTTTTCTCTGGGGCCGATGCCTGGTGTCTTCAAGCAAAGTTTCCACCAAGTCTGTCTTTTTTTTTTTTTGAAACCACCATGCATTGTGGGATTGTAATCTACACTTTGGTAGGAGGTGAAAGAAGTTACCGTAACATGAGCAAGCAGAGTGGGGTGCACTGAACTTTTATTTCAGATGGATTTAGCATGGGGCCAGGACATTTGTTCTTGTTCAGAAATGAGATGTTGTAAGATGGTGTAAAGTTTTCTCAATCCTTTGCTGTTCATTTTTTGAAGATTGCCCCTGGAGGCTGGTGTGGTGAAACTCTTTATGTGATAGGTTAAAAATGTGCACACTCTCTTGTCATCCAAGCAGAGCTGACAAGGATACTGTTTGTATGCTTGCTGCATATCCAACATGCAACACGTTGGTGGGCTTGAGGGTGTGGGAGAGGGGAGATGGCTTCAAGGCTGGATGGCTTTCTGTGGTCATACCAGTTTTGAAACTTTATATTCATGATTGAAGTCAGACGTGAGAAAGCTCTTTTGGATAACATTCTTGACACTTGGCGCATTGGGTATTTTCCAAAAGCTCTACAGTGTGCTTTTATTTATCACCGTTGCTTCGTATTATTTGTGTGTACTGCCTGCTATTGGCTCAGTGGTAAAGAATTCGCCTGCAAATGCAGGAGACCTGGGTTGGATCCCTGAAAGCTCCCCTGAAGAAGGGAATAGCAACCCACTCCAGTATTCTTGCCTGCAAAATCCCATGGACAGAGGAGCCTGGCGGGCTACAGTCCAGGGGTCGCAGAGAGTCAGATACAACTTAGCGACTCAACCACCGCCTGCTGTGCTGCAGTTAGTATTTAATGTTAGGAAAATGGTGTTGGGGACTGAAAGCAGAAACCAGGGGAGAGTTTTTAGAGAGTCCCAGAGGCCAAGATTGCTGCGGCCTGTGCTGTCTTCATCAGAAGAAACACTCACTGACTCCAGAGGGTCCTGTGAGACCTTCTGTAATCTCTCCCATGATGGCATGTGACCTCAGTGCAGGAGGGACAAGTGCCAGGGTTTCCCTCATTGTCTCCCTTTTCCTTCAACCTGGATCTTGACTACCCTGTCCCTAGGAAGGGGGAGCCACAGCCAAAGGCAAACAAAAGTTTCCTTTTGGCTTTTGCACTTCCAAGGACCAAGACACACACACACACACACACACACACACACACACACAGACACACAGACACACACACACACACACAGACACACACACACACACACACACCCCTTCCCCCAGATTTGACCCTACTGAGCTGTACTAAGCAAGACGAACCAATCTCTTGGTTCTCACCATTTCTGGGTTGTAGACCACATAAGAATCTGTTGAAAACTTACAAATTCCCTCTCCCTTAAAAGTTTCTCTTGGAGAAGGGAATGACAACCCACTCCAGTATTCTTGCCTGCAGAATCCCCATGGACAGAGGAGCCTGGTGGACTATAGTCCATGGGGTTGCAAAGACTCAGACATGACTGAAGGGACTAAGCACAGCACAAGCTTCTCTACGAATGAATGTAGTTTGTCTGTGGTTTCCTAGGGATTCATGGCTTCCATGAAGCCCATGCTGAAGGATTTACTTTTCCTGTATACCCTTATTTGTTTTGAGTTTTGTTACCATTTTCATGTATTACTTTTGTTAATTGAATCTGTTGAGGTCACTTTTGCAGTTAACTAATGGCATCTGGTCCCATCACTTCATGGGAAATAGATGGAAAAACAGTGGAAACAGTGTCAGACTTTATTTTTTTGGGCTCCAAAATCACTGCAGATGCTGATTGCAGCCAGGAAATTAAAAGACGCTTACTCCTTGGAAGGAAAGTTATGACCAACCTAGATAGCATATTAAAAAAGCAGAGACATTACTTTGCCACCAAGGTCCGTCTAGTCAAGGCTATGGTTTTTCCTGTGGTCATGTATGGATGTGAGAGTTGGACTGTGAAAAAAGCTGATCGCTGAAGAATTGATGCTTTTGAACTGTGGTGCTGGAGAAGACTCTTGAGAGTCCCTTGGACTGCAAGGAGATCCAACCAGTCCATTCTAAAGGAGATCAATCCTGGGTGTTCATTGGAAGGACTGATGCTAAAGCTGAAACTCTAATACTTTGGCCACCTCATGTGACGAGTTGACTCACTGGAAAAGACTCTGATGCTAGGAGGGATTGGGGGTAGGAGGAGACAGGGACGACAGAGAATGAGATGGCTGGATGACATCACCGACTCGATGGACATGAGTTTGAGTGAACTCCCGGAGTTGGTGATGGACAGGGAGGCCTGGCATGCTGTGATTCATGGGGTCGCAGAGTCGGACACGACTGAGCGACTGAACTGAACTGATTTAAGTACAGCATTGAGTCCTGAGAATCGATTTGGAAGCCCAGTGTTCATTATTGACTTTTTCAATACCAAAACTTATTGACGTGACTGCCCCCAAAAAAGTGATGAGAACCAAAATAGTAAACAAAAATGATCAACAGTTGAATTTTTACCTGAATTATTTTTAAACAAAGAGTATGAAAAAAAGGCTCCTTATTTGAAAGCAGACATAATTATGTTCAGGGTTCGGCTGTGTTAATCGCCTCATATTCACATGGGAAAAATCTTACAGTTGCCAAAATGGTTCTTTGACAGCATCGAAAGGATGAGAGTGGATAATTACCATATCAGGAGCAAAAATACTGGGAAAGCTCCCTGCAGGGTTTTCACCAGAGCTTATCTTATGTGACTATCTTTTTTTATTTAAAAAGCTTCTTCTGGAATGGTAACAAGTGCTTTGTCTTAGTTGGACTCGACACGGGAGCCATCTTTTATAGTAAATCTTTGACCATACCAGAGTGTTATAAGATTCTTGTATATTTCAAATGGCAGTCATATTTTACTCTTCCCACCAAAGTTTTATGTGACATTTTTGTACTCTGTTCTTAAAATCCATAAAACTGAAATAACTTAGGGGAGGGAAAAGAGGTGGGTGAGAGAAGAAAAAATTCTAGTGAGGATTCTCTAGTCTTCTAATTCCTTCCTATGTAGTAGTCACCCGGCCCACTGACAGAGCTTTACTTTCAACTCACTGTGAATTATTTGTCTTAAGCACATGTTGGCATGGAATGAAGTTTCAATTATTGCTGAGATGTGATGTCAGTTGCTCAGGTGATGAAACGTGGATTTCTTTTTTACATCTGGGACTGAAATGGAGGATGGGGAAGAAAAGAAGGGTGAGCCGAGATCAGGGACAATGCAGCTGACAGGCATACATTGGCGAGGTGCATTGTTCATTTATTTCAGTAGCTGCTTAGCTTTAGTTTCAAACACTATTGAATACTCTGCATGGTAGGGCCAAATGTGGCAGAGTGTAGTAGTTATGATAGCTGACAGTTATATGTATTATTGCTCTGTGAAAACTGTATGGGATAGCAGTGTTCAAATTCTGACTCCTCCACTTCCTATCTCTGTGTGCACCTGTACAACTTTATAGTTTTTTTTTTTTTCAATGAACCCTTAAGTACCCATCCCTTGGGGCTGATATTTCCATTAAATGAGGCCGTAGCCATAATACATCTATAATTATTCCTGATACATAAAAAGCTCAAAAGAGGTAAATCAATTAGCAACGAAAAGAAAATGTTTATACAGAGACTTACAAGTGACTGTTCATAGTGGCATTATTCACAGTAGCCTCAAACTGGAAATAACTCAGATGTCCTTCAAGTGGTAATTGGATTAAGGAAAAAAAAACAAACACTGTGTGTATCCATACCATGGAACAGTACTCAGCAACAAAAAGGACAGACCTGCGGATGCGGATGTATGCATGCGCAGTTGTGTCCAACTCTTTGCAACTCTTTGGACTGTAATCCGCCAGACTCCTCTGTCCATGGGATTCTCCAGGCAAGAATAATGGAGTGGGTTGCCATTTCCTGCTCTAGGGGATCTTCCTGACCCAGGGATCCAATCTGTGTCTCCTGGATTGGCAGGCGGGATCTTTACCACTGAGCCACTTGAGAAGCCCTATGGATATAACACGGCAATAGGGAAGAATCTCAAGCATTATGTCCAGTGAAAAAAGACAAATGCAAACATACTGTATAATTTCATTGACATGACATTCTGGAAAAGCCAAACTATAGCAATAAAAAGTATATCTGAGACTCTGCTCAATGTTATGTGCCAGCATGGATGGGAGGGCAGTTTCGGGGAGAATGGATACATGTTTATGTATGGCTGAGTCCCTTTGCTGTTCACCTGGAACTACCACAACACTGATAACTGGCTATACCCTAAGACAAAATGTTTTTGGTGTTTTTTTAAAAAAGAGGTATAACTGTGGTTGCCAGTGGTCAGAGAAAACCAGCTGCAGAAAGGTACCAGGAAACTTTGCAAAGCAGCAACTGTTCTGTGTCTTGATTGTGGTCATTATGCGGCAGGCCACAGTTACTAAATTTCAGCAGACTGCACACGGAAAAAAATAGGTGAAGTTAATATATGGAAGTTATACCTCAAAGCTAAAAAGCATACTTGCTGCAAATTTTAAGACTGTATGATATTAGAGGGCTTCCCAGGTGGTTCAGTGGGTAAAGAATCCACTTGCAGTGTAGGAGATGCAGGTTTGATCCCTGGGTCAGGAACATCCCCTGGAGAAGGAAATGGCAACCCACGCCAGTATTCTTGCCTGGAGAATTCCATGGAGAGAGGAGCCTGGTGGGCTACAGTCCATGGGACTGCAAAGAGTCGGATACAGCTGAATGACTGAGCACGCACATACGTGATATTAGATTGTCTTATATTTTAGAACCGGGGTGAATGGGTTTTTAATACAGATCCAGTTTGGAGGACTGTTTAGATTACTTCCAAGGATAATAAAGCAGGTGCCATTGGGTGCTTACCATACACCTGTCTGCCATGAAAGAGACATAGGATGCCATCAAAGGGACTGATGTTAGTCTTTTTTTTGCAGAAATGGTAGGGAAGTTCCAGAAAGTTCACGTCCATGAAAGCATCAAGAAATCCAATGAGCAAGAAGAATTCAAGGTGTGCAGTGCAGATAAGTAATGGGATGGATCAGCAAGAGGGGAGAGAGTTTAGTGGAGATAGCAATAGCCGCAGAAGCCTCCTGCCAGAGAGAAGACTTGAAAGGGTTGGATAGACTATGCTGGAAATAATTTGGAGAGAGGTATGGATATATACTTGAAACTGACCAGACTGGAGCATGTTGGGAAGACCCAGGCTGACTCTGAGTTCTGTCAGCTTCACAGCTATGATGCAGGGCGGGGGGCGGCAGTGAGGGTTCCTGATTGCCCAGTGGCCTGGCTGCCTAGAGTGGCACGTACTGGTTCCTGCTCTGAGTATGAGTGCTCCCCCCACCTCCAAGTTCAGCGACATCACACTGGTAGCTTACGGTTGGCCAGGTATTTACACCAGGGACAAGGACAAATGCTATACAGACCGGGTCTCCCCACCCCCAGTGATACCCCAGTGTCTGTGTGTATAGTACACCACTGATGGTGGAGATTCAACCAGCCCATCCTAAAGGAGATCAGTCCTGAATATTCACTGAAAGGACTGATGCTGAAGCTGAAACTCCAGTTCTTTGGCCACCTGACGTGAAGAACTAACTCATTGGAAAAGACCCTGATGCTGGGAAAGATTGAAGGTGGGAGGAGAAGGGGCCAACAGTGGATAAGATGGTTGGGTGGCATCACCGACTTGATGAACAGGAGTTTGAGCAAGCTCCAGGAGTTGGTGATGGACAGGGAAGCCTGGCGTACTGCAGTCCATGGGGTCACAAAGAGTCAGACACGAATGAGCGACTAAACCGAACTGATGGTGTTAATCTTAAATAATCATGAACTCGAGAGAGGGGAGCAAAAAGAAGAATCGAGAGGTGGATAGGAAGGTGTTGAAAGAACAAAAAAGAAAAAAAGAAGAATTCCTCTTGAGGGGGATGAAAAGTCACAAATACTTAAGCTGAAAGAGGAAAAGGTGGGTAATTTTCATGTAGTTTCCCAGAGAGCTGAAGCAGTGGCAGGCATTTTCACAGCACAGATGTCATCACCTATTACACAAAATGGGGTGCTTTCAGACTTTCAAGAAAGGGGGCTCCCTCTTGATTCAACAACTGTTTTGAGATAATGCACAGCACTGGAGCTGTCAACGTGTGCGGTGCCAGTTGGGTCCTCCATGCTCCAGGCCTATGGAATGCAGTCAAAGTGGTGGATGAGCGAAATCATGAACTAATCCTTCTCACAGTATTGTTCCCCAATACTGTGTGCTTCCAACATAAAACCTCTCTTCCTTGTTTGTCTCCCCATTAGTGTGAGCTCTGGGAAGAGCCAGGAATTTTGAGTCTTTGTGTATCCTAGAGCCTACCTCTACGCTGATTGAACTAGTGAATTTAGGCAATTTCCATTTTAGATACCATGCTGTTAGCAAAAGATCACTTAGGTTCTGGTCAATAACAGCCCAGCCTTTCTTAAAATATTAAAAAGAGATAGTTTTGGGTTGTTTAAAACATGGTTCCCATCCTCGTCTCTGGCTGGAGGGCACTAGTCGGCCAACGCCTCGGTTTTCTTTGTACTATACCAAAGTTGAAGCATTTTACTCTCAATGATTCTCCTGAGTCTGAGGTGCTGTGATTCTATGAGGGAGGAAAGTTCAGACTTCGTGGGCTTAAAACTGCGGGTCCTTGATGGCTGTATGTTGGAGATACAAAGTTACATGCTGCGAGGAAGTTTTCTTTTTTTGATTTCTTTGCATCAGATTCTTTTACCCGTATAAATGATCGTTGATAAGTGATGCTGGCTAACAATCATTGCCTCATTCTGTTCCATTTCTCTTTCCCCTCATCTGCGATGTGCTGAATAATACCCACCTCCTCCCAACTCCCCACATCCATGTCATAATCCCTGGAACCTGTGAATGTATTACCTTATATGACAAAAGAGACGGCAGATGTAATTGAGAATCTTGAGATGGAGAGGTTATTCAGGTGGCCCAGTGGAATCACAGTGGTCCTTGTGATTCTATCTCTGGTCCGTGGCCAGAGATTCAACAGGAGATGTGAGGATGGCAGTCAAGATGAGAGGGATAGGACTGGAAGATGTTTTGTTACTCGTGTTGAAGATGAAGAGGCCACCACCCAAAAGAGTACAAATGGGCCCTGAAGCTGAATAAAACAAGGAAATTCTCTCCCTAGAGCCTTCAGAAGCAGGCAGCCCTTCCAACAATTTGACTTAACCCAATAAGACTGATTTTGAACTTCTGGCCTCTAGAACTATAAGAGAAGAAATTTATATTGTTTTAAGCCCTACAGTCTGTTCCTCGTGTGTTATAGCAGGGTTAAAAACCAGTAAATCATCTCTTCTCAAGATAAACTTTTTTTTTTTACTATGTTAAAAACCATTCAATTTTATTAATTAACATATTTTACATTCACAAATAGTCTAAATAAACTCTTTCACACTGCACTGTGTGATTCTAAATCAAAATACAGATTCTTGTACTCTTACAAGAATTCAGAGGCCTTCTTGTTCTGATACACTGATCTGAGAATTGTGATTTCTATGGTTTACAAAATAGAAGCTAATTATTTAGTAAACATGGATGTACATTAATTTTATGACCTTTTAGGAAAGGGTTGCCTATACTTTTCTTGAATATCTGTGAAGATGTCTTTATTTGAACCATGTCAACTAATATTCATAACTTCTATTGCTTTTATGAAGATACATCTTAATGTTAATGGACTGCCTTCTTTTTATGCTTAAAAAAGCAATTGGAAATTAAAAAAGAAAAAGCAATTTGGAAACTTCCCCACCGGTCTGGTGGTTAGGACTCATGCTTCCACTGCCAGGGACGTGGGTTCGAGCTCTGGTTGGAGAGCTAAGATCCACATGCTGCAGAGCCAAAAAGTAAATTAAAAAAAAATAAGTGAAAAAATAAATTTTAAAAAGTTAAAAAAAAAATCAATTGAAACAGCTATTTAAAATTTAGAGTGATCCTCGGCCTAACTTTGACACAAAGAATGATTCTCTGAATGCTTGAGCAAGGAAATCATGTCTGTTCAAGATTTACTTTTAAGTAGAGCACCCTTTGCTCTCCACACTTCAGGATCCATCGGTTATCTTGGTATCTGGTGAAAATGCGGCTGTGCTGAAGAGGTAGGCTCTAGAGGGTGGATTCATGATCCAGGCTTTGGTCTCCGCCATTGATTTGGCCCGTGTTCCTAAGATAGTGTATCCTGTTGGGGCACTTTTGTTTCTGGAGGCATGTGGAGAATTAGAAAATGTTCCAAGGCGAGCCACAAAGACTTGGAGAAGAGCCAGTGTGGGCAGAATCAAAGAGCTGTAATTATTCAACACAAGGAGAAGGAGGCTGAAGCATGGTTTGATGATGATACATAAGAACCTATAGAGTTAATCCATGGGAAATGGAGCCAACCCTCAGATAAAAGAGCAAAAAGAATTTGGGTTGAGGAACCAGGGAAAGGCAGAGAAGGCTGTGGTTTTATTTGATGTGCAGACTTTTGCAGCTGTGTGGAGCCCTGGGGCCCCAACTAGTTCCATCTCCTCATTTGCAGGTGATGAAACAGAAGCTGAGAGTGACTTTTGTAAGGTCACAGGCAAATGACAGAGCCTTGAGTCAAACCTGCGGCTTGATCCTATTCACTGCCCCACCTCAGTGGAGCATGCGCAGTGGGTTTAAAGAGGGCTGGTAGCTTATGTCTTGGAAGTGATTTCAAGCTGAAGCAGTCTCAGCCTTTGAGGTTGATAGAAGTATTCCATGTCTTCCCCTTGGGTTGTGTGTGTGTGTGTAAAATCCATCAAGTTATATACTTAGGATTTGTGTACCTGATATATGCTTATTATTGATCATTTTTTTAAAAAAATGATCAGCTTTTGGAAAATGAATATACTGAACTCTTCATAATAGCCCCAAACTAGAAACACTCCAAATGTCCTTCAACAGTAGACAGGATGAATAAACTGTGGCATATTCACGCAGTGGATTTCGATACAGCAGTGAGAGTAAGTTAATTATATACCACAGTTCACAGCAATGTAGATGTATCTCATAAGCAAGCTATTAAATGAAAGAAGCCAGTTAGGAGAGAACATTCCATGTGATTCCATTTATATGAGAATCAAAGCTGAGCAAACGTATCAGTAGTGTTAGAAGGTGGGGTAGTGGCTAGCTGTGAGGGGCACAGGAAGGAGGGGATCTTGGGTGCTCATAGAGATATTTGTAAAAGTCTGGCATCTGGTTACATGGTTATATCCATTTTGTGAAAATGGAGTGAGATGTATGTGTCTCATTTGTGCATTTTTTTGCGTAGATTACATTTCAATTAAAGATTGACTTTAAAGATTAGGTTTAGCAGGCAACCTCTTACAAGCCTTTCTACTGTTAAGCTCTAAAGAATTCAGTTTGGGATTTGTTTTAAAGGTGCACAGGTAGCCTGCATTAGACAATGTGCTTTCATAGAATCATTAGAACATACCCGCTACAGAGAGACAGTTCCTGTTAAGGAATCTGTCTATTTCTATCTCAGCAGTTGTAAACCAAAAGAAATCACTCCACAGAGTGCATGCTCCCTGAGCTAGTACAGTCTTTCTTTCATGAAAATCTATGAAGCCAGCACCAGCCCTCAGTTCCTTTTTAGCTCTTTGTAGTTCTATAGAATGAAAGAATGGGGTCATTTTTTCAAAGAAGCAGCTTGACATAAATAGTAAGTTTGTTAGGAGATGATTTTGTCATGCCGGGCACATTTTCCGGCAGCAGCACCTGGAGTGCTCCATTGGGGTTCAAATCATGGAAAGTGCTTCAAGGCAAGCAGCCGACCAATCAGAACTCATCCTTCTGAGCCAGACTTCGCCAGTACCCACATCCACTTCTGGCCACTAACAGGAGAGTTTCCAGCTAGTTGGTTAGCTTACCGGAGAGCATCTTATGAGTCCACAGAATGCCAAGAAGAGGGTAAGGACAGGCCTCATGGGGATCCCCACAGCTCTGTCTTCTCAGCCTCTCTTAATGAGCCTGCCGCCTTCTTAATTTTATTCCTGCCTGTCCAGGCCATGATCATCTCTGACCTAAATTGCTGTACCTGCTTCCTGACTATTTCTTCCACATCTGTTTTTTTAAACAATTGGATTGCATAATTTATACACCGAGTTAATCAGTTTTAAAGACATTTAAGTACTCTTAGTACAGTAAATTTGCTGAGTGGCATATCCACCACCACAACCCAGTTTTAGAACATTTCCATCACCCCATAAAATCCATTCATCCTTTTCCCCATCTCCAGTCCCAGGTTCCCTGGGGAACCACTAGTCAACTTTCTGTTTCCCTTTTCTGAACATTTTATATAAATGGACTTAATAATATGAATTCTTATATGTCTGGCTTTTTCACTGAACATAATGTTTTTGAGGTTCATACACACTGAAGAATGTATCTTTACTTTGTTTTTATTGCCAAGTAGTGTTCATCCCTGTATGGACCACATTTTGTTTATTTACTAGTCAATGGACACTTGGATTATTTGTACTTTTTGGCGATTATAAATAATGCTACTTTTTCATGTCTGAGTTTTTCTTGGGTATATACCTAGGAGTGAAATTGTCATGTGGATAACCCTGTTTAACTTGTCGAGAGATTTTTGTATTGTTTCCCAGAGTGGCTGAACCATTTATATTCTTGCCAGCAGGCTGTATATGAGGGTTCTGGTTTCTCCTTATCCTCACCAACACTTGTTATTATCATTTTGAGTATGGCCATTCTAGTTTATTGAAGTGAAGTGCTATTTCATCCTTGCATTTAGTTTTGTCAGGTGAGAAACATTTGTGATGTGGGGCAGTTGTTGGAGTAAACAGGAAAAAAAGTGTTTGAAACTCTTAGTTCATCTTTTGGTAGGCCCCTGAATATCTTTGTAATGGCCATTGAATATTCATGTGGTTCCAGGCTTAGAATATAGAAAGAAAATGTAGTGGTTTATTCTCTGCTTCACCATTGTCCATGTCTTGAAACAAATATGATTAAAGAAATAGCAGAAAATTTTAAAAATCAATTAATATTTAAATCACAGTATTCATACAATTGCTTGAAAAAGAACCCTTCTATTAAGCAAGTATTAAAGCTGTAATTTGGAGGGCCTTTTTGGCTTTATTATTAAGTCCAATATTGGAATCACTCACTTGATGTGATATATAGGAGCCATTTTCTAATGCACCAGTATTAATCCACTTATAGCTGAGTGGCTAATGGATTAGCAGACACTTTCATTTTCTATAAAGGAATGGATGTTGTGAGGGCCTGAGTGATGGTGAGAAACGCGACTGAAGAGAATCATGTTTCATGTATTCAAACTCTGCAAAAGTTTAGGATTGATGGTGGGATTAATGTTGTGTTGGAGTTTAGATAAGATATTTATGCCTTGCATTTAGAAATAATACAGGGAATCCATTAAAAAAAAAGCATACTTGTTTGTTTAAAGTAGACTTAGAGAGAGAAACTCATTATTAAATGTTAAAATTTGACCTCTGAATACTTAATTATATTAAAAATTATTATTATTTTTTTTAAATTGCCTACTGCTCTCTTAACTGATTTTCTGCCAAATTTCTCTGTTCAACACTCAGAAGTTGGACAGCAAGTCTTGTGTAAGAATGTTTGCAGACACGTAAGGTGGTATTTTCTCTCATCTCAAATCATTTCATAAGTCTCATTTTTATATTACTACTGATTAAGGACTTTAAGTACCATGTTTATATATTTAACATATGGAAACATGACAAATGCTGGGGGAAAACACTTGGTACAAACAGACATATTGATACAACACCAAGGCCATCTGCCTGTCTTTGTCCATTAGGAGTCATCTCACTGGGGTAGTTCTGAGTAAGGGCTCACTCCTACTGTACATAATTACTGTGTGCATTGGTGACCCACCACATTACTGACATTTGCCTAAAAAACTCAGTACTAGGAAAGATGGTTAAAGAAGAAAAAGTTAGTTTATTAAAAAAAATAGAGTGATAAGTCAGGAATTTGGGAGTAACAGGTATATACAAATATATATAATAGATCGACAGCAAGATCCTGCTGTATAGCCCAGGGAACTGTACTCAATATCTTGTAATGACATATAATTGAAAGGAAACTGAAAAAGTGTGCATATGTATGTGTGTGTGTGTGTATAACTGAGTCACTTTGCTGTACAACTGAAACTAACACAACACTGTAAATCAATTATACTTCAATTTTAAAAATTAATTTTTTTAAGAAAAAAGGGTAGTAAGGAAAGGGAAGAAGTCAGGATTTGCTCTGGTTGGTCAGAGTCAGTTTCTTTGCCTTTTAATATATGGAATAAGAAAACAGAAATATGAGCCTCCATAGTGTAAGACGGACTTCGGGAGTCGTGGATATTGGAAGAGTGTTTTTGGCTCAAGGTTCTTGAGAGTCACATCTTGGAACCCAGATCAGAATTAGATGAACGAAGTTAGAAATGCTGGGGGTGATTGGGAGATGCATGAAAATTCTGAATTCTGTGGAGGAAATGCAAGTGTGGAAAAGGAAAGGGGCTCAGATGGAAAACCCAGAGGTTTAGATACTAGGAGGAGGTGGGCAACTGGTGATGGAAGGGAAAGATGAAAAGTGAGGAAGGGAGAAAGAGTGGAGGGTGAAGGGCAGGATTTTGGGTGTTCTCCTCTGGGGTGTAGGACACCCCATCTATTCTCTCCAAGACAGAGAACCTACCACTTCAGACATGGTGCCCATTCATGGCTGGGAAGGCATCTTCAGAAGGACACAACCTCCTGCATGGACAGGGGGACATTTCTGAGAAAACCCATGATGAGAACTGTTGATTGAAGGTTGCCTGGGTTCTGTGTGGATATGTCCACCTTACAGAACAGGGAACTGAAAATTCAACACATGCTAAAGAAAATTTCCTTGCAAGGTTGATGATGGTCCTGAGTCTTTTTTTAATCATCTAGTCTATAGACCTTTATTAAATTTTATCAGTTTTCCCAAAATGTCTCTCATAATTTTTTTTCTCTAGTTAGGTCCTTAGTCTTAAAAAGCTGAAGCATTAGGAGTGGTGGAATGCTAAAGATTTAAGCAAAACCCTAAAACTCAATTTAGAAATACAGAACTAGTGGTAAGCTGAAAGCTAACTAACTTTTAGTTGAATATAAATACAAAAAACACATATTGCAGGAGAGAGGATTTTTACTGGCAGTTTCCTCTCTCATGGAAAAAAGTCAAGTCTATCTTCTCTGTGTGTGTAAGAATGTTTGCAGACACGTAAGGGAAGCCTTTTGTTTTTGGAATAGGTTGTTGGAATAGGTGGGATTGAAGGCCATTTCATACAGATGCACAGAAATTCTATGAGAGGGAAAAATGGCAGTCTATCCTAAATAAATACTGAACAAGCTGAAAGCTTTTCGACCACTTCAATTTGCACTGTAGAAAAGAAGGCATTCTGGCCAATGTTAGAAGATACCTGAATAAGTAAGGCCAGATACAACCCAGCTTCCTTGGTCTGACTTTATAGTAAAGATAATGAGTTGTCTCTCCTGTTATCTGATTTTAGTTCAGACGATAGTCAATGGTAAAGAATGGTTAAGAGAGCTGTAAGCCCTAGAGAGCTCAGAAACCATGTTGGAGTCTGTTGGTAGGTTCTGGGGGTGGGGGAAATCACCTGGAGCTGTAGACAACTGGAAAATGCTGTGGACCACACCAGGAAATATTTTGTCTTACCTAAGTTTGAAACTCCTTCCAGATTCCAGCATTGACCTGGAGAATGACATTCTCCAGTTCCTTGGACTCTGAGTCTCTTTGTGTTCAAGGTTTGGCAGTCATCATACAGTATCCAGCTGGAATAATAATGTTGATGCTGTTTGCTCAAATAATTCTGAATATACTAAGCTGATGAAATTGTTGGATGGAGTGTTTGACTTTCCTAGGATACATATGTAATCAGAGTACCTTTTAACTGTCAGAAGATTAAGGCACTAAAAGTTTTTGCCATCTAATGAACATCAATCAGTCCAAATGTGAGATGAGGTTTTTCCAGTCACTTTTCGTATAACCAACATTTGCATTTATTTACACTTTTAGCTTTTTGGAACCCCCAAATAGCCAAAACTGCACAGCTAAATCAAGGCAGTATGAGACTGGCATAAGAAGAGACATATATATCAACAGAATAGAATTGAGAGTCCAAAAGTAATTCTTGCACTTGTGGTCAGTTTATTTTTGACAAGGGTATTGCTGTAGGCTGAATGTTTGTGCTTGCCTCTCCTTCCATTAATACGTTGCAGCCTAATCCCCAAAGTGATGCTATTTGGAGGTGGGGCCTTTGGGAGGTGATTAGGTCATAAGGGTGGAGCCCTCATGAATGGAATTAGCACTCTTATAAAAAAGAAGCCCCAGAGAGCTCCCTCACCCTTTCCACCTTGTGGGGACACAGGGAGGCGTTGGTCATTCATGAACCAGGAATTGGAACCTCACCAGACATGGAATCTGCTCGCACCATGATGTTGGACTTCCTAGCCTCTGAAACTGTGAGAAATAAATGCTTGTTGTTTAAGCCAACGTTTATAGTAGTTTGTTATGGCAGCCTGGATCGACTAAGGTACTAAAACAACTGTGGAAACATGGTCCTAGGACAACTGGATATCCACTTGCAAAAGAGTGAAGTTTGACCCCTACTTGGCATCATTCACAGGTACTAACTCAGCATGTATCATAGACTAAATATAAAAGCTGAAACAGAAAAGCTAGAAAATGTGGGAGTAAATCTTAATGACTTTGATTTCTTAGGTGGAACACCAAAAGTATGAGTAATAAAAGAAAAAAATAAAAACCAAAATTTAAAACGTTTGTACTGCGAAGAATCAAAAAAATGAAAAGATAACTGACAGAATGGAAAAAAATATTGGAAAATCATGTATCTAAGGGACTTGTGTCCAGAATATATATTTTTTTAAAAGTCTTACAGCTCAATAATAAAAAGAGAACCTGAAACAAAAAGAGACAAAGGATTTAAGAGTTATTTCTCCAAAAAAGATAAACAGATGATGCGCACATGAGAAGATGTTCAGTATCATTAGTCGTTGTGGCAATGCAAATTGAAACCACAGTGAGGTACCACTTCACACCCACTAGGATGGCTGCAATGAAAAAAAGACAGACAATAGCAAGTATTGGTGAGGACAGGGAAACAATGGAACCCTTATACCTTGTAGGTAGAGGTGTAAAATGGTGCCGCCACTTCGGAAAACAGTCTTGCAGTTCCTCAAATGCTTAAACGGAGAGTTACCATATGACCCAGCAATTCCACACTTAGTTTTATACCCCAGAGCAATGAAAACTGATATCCACAGAAAACCTTGTACATGAATGTTTATAGCAGTGTAGGTATAATAGCCAAAAAGTAAAAACTACCCAAATATTCATAACTCGATGAATGGATAAACAAAATGTATATATAATATTGTTGAATATTACTCAATTAAAATAATGAAACACTGATACATACTACAACATGGATGACCCCTGAAAACATTCTGCTAAGTAAAAGAAGCCAGTTACAGTTTTCTCTGTATTTATGCCCTGTAATTTGAAAAGATATTTACACCTTAATGTTTGTTGCAGCACTATTCACAGTAGCCAAGACATGGAAGCAACCTAAATGTCCATTGACAGATGAGCAGATAAAGAAAATGTGGTGTACACACACACAGACATACACACACACACACGAACATTACTCAGCCATAAAAAGAATGAAATAATGCCATTTGCAGCAACATAGACCTAGAGATTATCATACTAAGTGAAGTCAGAGGAAGACAAATATCATATGATATTGCTTATATGTGAAATCTTAAAAAATGATACCAATGGACTTACTCACAAAACAGAAGCAGGCTCACATATATAGAAAACAAACTTATGGTTACCATGGGGAAAAGTGAGGGAAGGGATAAATTAAGCATTTAGGATTAACATAAACACTATTATATATAAAATAGATAACCAACAAGGACCTACTGTATAGCACAGGGAATTATATTTTGCAATAAACTATAAGAGAAAATAATCTGAAAACAAATATGTGTGTGTGTATGTGTATATATGTATGTATGTATCTGACTCACTTTGCTGTATACCTGAAACTAACAACATTGTAAATCTACTTTCTTCCAATAAAAAGAAAGGAGGAAGCGAGTTACAAAGGACCATATACCCTAAGTCCAGAACAGGCAAATTTATAGATAGAAAAAGTAAATTGGAGATTGCTTAGAGCCAGAGTTGGTGAGTGGGGTAGGGCTGGGAGGAAAGGGGACTGACTGCCAGTGTGATCAGAGTTTATTTTAGGGGTGACCAACATTTTCAAAACTAGATCGTAGTGACAGTTGCAGCCATAGAGTTGAGGCAAGTGGAAAGGGAGAGATAAACACAAATCTGTTGAATTGTGTACTTTACAAATGGGTAAATTACATGGTATGGCAATAATATCTCAATTAAACTGCCTTTTTTAAACATGGATTTTGGCCTAATCATACATTTTAACCAGTGAAAGAAATATGTTGAATAAATGTTAGTAATCCATCATTTTATGTTCTGCCCATTGACTCATATTTTAATTAGGGAAATATACATCTCTAATTACTGCCATTGTATGCCTCAGGCTGATGTGTTTGGCTAGATCTCTTTGACCATGGAAATAGCTGTTCTTTAATCAGGTCAATAAAACAATTACTGCTGGCAGACGGATGTGCCTCCTGTTCAACATCGAGATCATTCTCAGCCCCTGGGCCATATAAACTAGGTGGAAAATTAAAACCACTTGGTGTTTCTAGAGATTGAGCCCTACCAATATGATATATTCAATATGTAAATTTATACTTAAAAATATACTTTGCCAAGTATTCCCTCTCTGGCAGTGAAGGGCTGTTAACTTACTAATTTTTTAAAAGAGGGGTTCCTTTGCAGTCCATTTTTATTTATTTAAGACAGAAAAATTATGCTGTTATTTTAAAAGCCACTGGACATAAGCATAGCCAGGATCCTAGTAGTTATTCTTTGAAAAATCAATGGGTTTTCATTGAATGTGACTGCATTTTTCTCAACCTAGGCTCTGTGTTTTGGCGAGGCACCAGAGAATTAATTTGTGTGATCTCTTTCCCATCAGCAGTCAAAGCCTTTTTGTAAAATAGCAGATGGACACTTTCAGTTCAAGATAATTGTCATAATGTGGTCAATCTGGGGGTCAGACACTGAGATGTGGTGAGAACCGAACCATTAGGAGGGTTCGCCACAAACTGGAGCCTTTGAGTTACACCTTGAAGATGAGTAGAGTTAGAACAAGTAGATGAGGAGGGGAAAACATGAGGAGGAAACTGGTCCAAGAAGCAGAGGCAAGAAGGTACATGTGGGGAGCCAAGAGGAGCCTGGTGGGCCAGCATGGATGTTTTGGCTTGGAGGAGGGTGATCCACGGGGGTCCTTGAGACGCCTATTCTAGTAGGCAGGGGTCCTGGAACAACTCAGTGAAAGTGTTCATTTTGGATGGAAGCCTTGATCTGGGACTTGAGATGGGAGATTGTAGAGGTTGATAACCAGGTGGACAGCCATTGCTACTGTGCAAGTCTGAGGCCAGGAGAGATTGGATAAAGGGGTCAGGAAAGAGTTGAAACACACACACACAGACACACACACACAGAAATACATGCATTTATTCTCTTTTCATTTCTGTCCCCAGGTAGGTTATTACAGAGTGTGAAGTAGAGCAACCTGTGCTAAACAGTAGGTCTTACATATATATTATGTATATATATCTTAGTGTGTATATGTTAATGTAGACTTCCTAGTCTATCCTTCCTCCCCCAATACCCATCCCCTTTGATCACCTTAACTTTCTTTTCTAAGGCTGTGAGTCTGTTTCTCTTTTGTAAATGAATCTATTGGTATCATTGCAGACTCCAGCTCTTAATGGTATTATATAATGTCTGTCTCTCTCTATCTGACTTACCCCTCTGACTTTGATCGTGTGCAAGCCTCTTCATGTTGCTGCAAGTGGCATAATTTCATTCCTTTTGATGGCTGAGTAATATTCCTTTGTATATGTGTACCACATTTTCTTTATCCATTCCACTGTTGATGGACATTTAGGTTGTTTCCATGTCTTGGCTCTTAAGAGTAGTGCTGTTATGAACATTGGATGCATGTATCTTCTTGAATTATGGTTTTCTCTGGACATATGCCCAGGAGGGGGATTGCAGGATCATGTGGTAGCTCTATTTTTAGTTTTTTAAAGAACTTCCATACTGTTCTCCATAGTGGCTGTTGTTTGTCTGAATGTTTGTCAGTGTTGTGAGTTTTTTTTTTTTTAAATACTATGTGCCTAGTATGCCCCAGGCACTGAGTGAGGCCCTGGTGGAGGGGGGGCCACTAGGAAATCTCAGACGTAGCCCCAACCCCTGGGGTCCTTGGCTGGGTGGGGAGATCACGCTGATAGCATTACCGTGGCTCACAGTGGAAAAGGAAGTGCCAGGGCTTCAGAGATTCAGGCATCTTGCATCATTGGGAGTCACAGAGGATACCCCGGCCATGTTTGTGGGGTGGGTGGTGTGATGCTCAGCCACGTACTCCCCTCAGCAGGCAGGACTCCAGCCCTGGGGTGGTGTCCTTCAGGAGGAAGTCTTTCCCATAAACTCATTCACTCTGATGGAACAAATGTTTTTAAAAACGTTTAAACCAAGGAGAACCTGCTTTCTTAAGCTCTCATTTTGAAGTCTACTTTGACACTTTCTCATTTGTGGATTGTGCTTTTGGGTTCTGTCCCTAAACACGCAATGCATGCTAAGTCACTTCAGTCTGACTCTTTGTGACCCTGTGGACTGTAGCCCGCCAGGCTCCTCTGTCCATGGGATTCTCCAGGCAAGAATACTGGAGCAGGTTGCCGAGCCCTCCTTCAGGGGATTTTCCCAACCCAGGGATCGAACCCAGGTCTCTTACATCTCCTGCATTAGCAGGTGGGTTCTTTACCACTAGTGCCACCTGGGAAGCCCGTATCTCTAAACACACATCCCCCAAACCCCAGTCATGCAGATTTTCTCCTATAGTTTCCTCTACAAGTATTATAATTTTACATTTTGTCCTGTGATCCATTTGGAGTTCATTTTTTGTTTGAGGTATGTGTCTACGTCCATGTTTTGGCCTCTGGACATCCAGTTGTTCCCACACCATATGTTAAAAAGAGTAACCTTTCTCTGTCAAGTTACCTTTGGCGAAAATCAGTTGACTATATTTGTGTGGCTCTGGCTCTCTGTTCTGTTCCATTGAGCTGTGTGTTTGCCCTTTTGTCAAAAGCACTCTGCCTTGATTGATGTTACTTTATAGTACGTCTTGAAATTGGGTAATGCGAGTCCTCTGACTGTTCTTGGTTTTCAGAATGATTTTGGCTGTCCTCATTTCTTTGCCTTTCCATAAGAGCTCGAGCATTTGCTCATTGACAGCTACCAAAAGGCTTGCCAGGATTTTGACTCGACTGCATTTGGTCCATAGCTCGGACTGCAGAGAATTAAGCTGTTGTTTTGAACGTTGAGTTTTAAATTGGGTTTGGGGACCTGGTACTAGGAAAGAGCCAAACTGAGAAACCCCCAGGCCAGTGAAGCATCAGTTAGCAGAGAATAAGGGGCTGGGGCCTGTGTTGTAGATGAGACAGCGAGATGGAGGTGGGAGTTGAGGCTTTTGGGGGCCAGTTAGAGAAAACAGAGAGGCTGTCAGGATCAGTGACTGGGGGTATACTGTGGTCCCAGGGTGGGGTGGGGCGTGGGCTTGGAGCAGAAGTCATGTTTAGGCATCTCGGAAAGGCAGGAGAGGACCGCAGCTCTGTGGGGCGTGGCGAGGAAGCAGAGCAGATGGCCCAATGTCGTGTTTTTTGGCAGGAGGGCTGCCCTCCGGAGCCAGCTTAGCCCAAGCTGGTGCCTGGCTCCATCCTGACCCTGGGGAGAGCTCGAATGCTCCGAGTCTCCCCTTGGGAGGCCTTGAAAACCACCCACTTGGCTATAGAGAAGGAAGTGGAGCTTGCGGGGAGGAAGGGCATCCTTTCAAGTTATCCCTGATGGTGCTGGGTTACTATTAAAGCGCTCTGAGCCCTTGCAGAGAATTCATTCTGAGCCAGAGAAATCTTCATTTCTCCCCATTGAGTTGAGACGCTGTCTTTTGGAGAATGACTTTTTAGTGGCTGCTTAGGAGAAGGCAATGGTAAGCCATTCCAGTACTATTGCCTAGAAAATCCCATGGATGGAGGAGCCTGGTAGGCTGCAGTCCGTGGGGTCGCTAAGGGTCGGACACGACTGAGCGACTTCACTTTTACTTTTCACTTTCACACGTTGGAGAAGGAAATGGCAACCCACTCCAGTGTTCTTGCCTGGAGAATCCCGGGGATGGGGAAGCCTGGTGGGCTTCCGTCTATGGGGTCACATAGAGTCAGACACGACTGAAGTGACTTAGCAGCAGCAGCAGAGATTTACTAGATTGATGCTTTTATGACCTTTCAAACGTCCTAGTCTGGTTGGCCAGCCAGCGCCTGTTTCAGCTTTAAGAGTCCCTGTTAGCCCAGACAAAGGTGACAGGGACTGCGATGGACAGCATCAAGTCTAGGGGAGTTGGAGAATCTGTGATGCCTTTCCGTCATTTTTCCTCCTTTTTGTTAATGGGGATTGGAAACATATAAATACGCTTGGCAAGGGTGTCCCCGCCCCCCACCTCCATGAGTATTTCCAATAACCCCGTCTCTTCACATTGTCAGTTTCTCTGTGAGGAAGGGAGATGCCATGCTCCATAGCCACATTGCAAGAAGAGTTTTGGGGGTTGATAAGCTATTATTTTGTAACCAAGGAGTTGAATTGCAATTCAGTAAGAGGGCGAATGCAGATTACTCCGTGGCCCAGTAGGTAGTTTTCTAATAAGTTTTGAGGCCCGTGGAGAGGAGGCTGGCTTTAAGAAGATGGAAAAACACACCAGCCACTTTGAGGGAGGGCCATGACTACATTCTGACACTGTTGCTAAGAGCGGCCTGGCTTTCCCCCTCCTCCTCACTCCCCTGCTTTTAAAAAGCTGCAGCTTAAAAGCCTCTATTGTGTGGAGGGGAGAAATATGCTAATTTGAGGCACAGCTCCCCTCAGAGTCTTTTCTGAGCCTGTCATAGCTGAGATATGACTGATGATAAAGAGAAGAGAAGGCGGGAGGGCTTTTATTGTGCCCAGAGAAAGGGGCTGAGCCAGCGGCCACTCCAGTCACCCGTGACGCCCCCTGGGTGAGTGGGTCCCACTGGGCCCTCTTGCCCTTGATCCTCCCCACCCCACGCTGTACCCTGCAGGGAGGCTGTATGCTGAAAATTATGAAATGCAAGGGTTTGTGGGGAGGGGGGACCTTCCACCTCTTAGACACACCATAGCTAAGGGGAAAAAAAAGGAATGGGTATTTTGAAATGGCAGCAGAACCTTGATTATGCCCAGGCCATGATTGAAGAGTTGATTTGGAAAACTTGGTGCTTTCAAAGCTGGTCCGATCACAGTTTACCACCATTTGCTGCTGCTAAGTCACTTCAGTCGTGTCCAACTCTGTGTGACCCCATAGATGGAAGCCCACCAGGCTCCCCCATCCCTGGGATTCTCCAGGCAAGAACACTGGAGTGGGTTGCCATTTCCTTCTCCACCATTTGGGTTGGGTCAATTTCTGTCGTGTCTTCCCGTAAACACTTGGCTCGCCTCTTGGATCAGTCGAGGTGTACCTCAATTCTGAGGCCTTGAACTGATTTTTTTAGGTGGCGCATTGAGCCCGGGTCTCTGTATAATGAGATGACAGTTTGGGATATGCAATGTTTCCTTTCACAACAGGAAAAACACATCTTCCTTTCTGCTCTGACTGGCTGCTTTTTATGCAGGGAAGTGCACTGATTTAATTCCTTGTGGACACATTTGAGCGCAGTTAGTTTTTTAAACATGTGAAGTTTATAACTGGAGAATAACGCAGGCATTACCAAACAGCCATTAGGACTTGCAAAATGCTTCCAGATTGAAATTCCACACGACTCATTGGAGGCAGTTCATATACTTGTCACTTGAACCTGTAGTGTATCCTGTATATATATAGTTCCATGGGTTTTATACCATGTTTCAAAGTCAGAGAACAAATCTTAATTGAATTCTAGGTTTGTGTTGAGTGACTGGTAGATATGGATGGTTGTATCCTTTATGTGGGAAACAAAAATATAGGATGCCTTTATTGCAATGGTTTCTAAATGTACTTTTTTAAAAAAAAAAAAAACATGTTAAGTGTTGGGACTTCCTGGCGGTCCAGTGGTTAAGCCTCTGTGCTTCTACTGCAAGGGGCATGGGTTCGATCCCTGGTTGCAGAAGTAAGATCCCTCATGCTGTGCAGTGCAGGTTGGGGGGGTGGTGGGAGATGGATTTCTTTTTTAAAAATTCAAGCATTATGTCTTTGTTTGTCTTCCTTATAAATTCTGAAAAACTGAAGCATGAGAAATCTTTGCACTGTAAAAATGAGGAGTTACTCATAGGAGCTTCATTGGATAGAAACTAGGGTCAGAATTCCTTCATTCATCCCTACAAAGAAGTAGCTCACGTACCTGGATGCACGCACATATTAAATGAAGAAGACTGTAGGTTTGCTTCTTCCTGAAATTAAGGTGGGAGTCCTCCCTTTGGTGAGTTCTGTCTGCTGGTATGGTGAGTGTGCTTTACCATTAAAATCACAGCCTATAAACAGCTTCCATTCATCTTTTTTTCTGAGTCGAGTCTTAGCTGGCTAAGGATCTCATAGTGAAAAAACAGATCAATCACCTATTTTAGTGATTTACTGGTCACTAGTTCAGTAAATTCAAACACGCTCAGATCACAAATCAATGGTTTACCGTGCTTCCTTTGTACATTTTTTAAACCTCAACAAGTAGCATAAAATCAGTGTTTAAGAGCGACATTATTCTGAGTAACATTTTGCACATGCTTCTAACTCAGCTTGGGCACACCTGTGAGCCGCGGCTCGGTTTGCCTCCTTAGGAGCCAAAGCTAGTATGTGTCTTGCTGAGTGCTTTTCACCTCTAGCAATGATCATGAACTTAGACGTTTCACCATAAACATATAAAGGTTGAAGGAAAGCAGGAGTTCAGCAAACCGCAAGCGCCAGAATTTCTGCCTCTGATTAGAAGCTCAGTAATGAGAGGATCCCTCGTGGAGTTCTCGATGGCTCCGGCAGACTGCAGATCACAATGCTGTGACTTGGGAAACGTCATATGGTCACGGCTTTAAAAAAGGCGTGTGTACATGATTAGCGTCGATCTCCACTGACATTCATTTAACACTTAATACTGAAGCCAGGAGGTGGTCTCACCACTTGGCCACGTTCTCTTTCATCTTGCCAGTCCCTTTAAGGTGGCTCTACAGGTGGGGATCTGAGACCCAGAGGAGTTGAGTAAACTTGCTCCCGACGTTGAGCTGGAGAAACTCTTAAACTCCTAGTTTTCACTGTGGGCTCTAGGACTATGACACAACTAAAAGTATCGCAGGGAGAAAACGCCTGCTCATTACCCCTCAGGTTCCCAATCAGATGGGGGCTTCTTCTCTGAGCCTGCTTTGCCCCCACGATCCCAGCCCACCGAAATCAGCCTTCCTGTTCGTGGTTCCCCCACGTCCTCCCGTGAGCTCTGGGCCATGCGAGTTCAGGGCGGCCGGATACCAGATCCCACCCGGTGATCAGTAAGCAGCGTTCATAAATCAGTCGCCCTGGATCAGACAGTGGGCCTGATCCTGGGAATGAATCGGAAGTGGAGCCTGTGCCCAGGCAGATAGCCTGTGATTCCAACTGCCCTGACAGTGCTCCCACATGACTGGATGGGGTGTGGTGGGGCAGGCGGTCAATATTTGCTGAATCAGAAGTGACCATGTGTTCCTATGCTCCCAAGAGCCCCGTCACTCCTGGAATGAGAAGCCACAGTGCCTGGCACAATCCCAGGCACATGGTACATATGTTAAGTGAGCAAATGAGCCACTGAGTGAAAAGTTTTAGAACTGGTTTTCGGTGTTGTTAGCACTAAACTGCCGGAGAAGGCGATGGCAACCCCCTCCAGTACTCTTGCCTGGAGAATCCCATGGGCGGAGGAGCCTGGTAGTCTGCAGTCCATGGGGTCGACGAATCAGACACGACTGGGCGACTTCACTTTCACTTTTCACTTTCATGCATTGGAGAAGGAAATGGCAACCCACTTCACTGTTCTTGCCTAGAGAATCCCAGGGACAGGGGGAGCCTGGTGGACTTCTGTCTATGGGGTCGCACAGAGTCGGACACGACTGAAGTGACTTAGCAGCAGCAGCACTAAATTGCCAAGTATTCAAAAAGGAAAGAATGGACCGTCGATACAGACTGTGTATTTCCCACTGTGAGCCTTAATGTATTTTTAATCGAAATAGGGAGATTTCTCAAGATATTTGGATTTTTGATGAGTGAGGAAGAGGAAGGCAAAGAGAAGGGAATGGAAATGTTCTGGCTGCAAACTTCAGAAGTTACCACCTCACATAAAATAGATAGCCAGTGGGAATTTGCTGTATGACTCAGAGAACTCAAACTGGGGCTCTGTAACAACCTAGAGGAATTGGATGGGGTAGGAGGTGGGAGGGAGGTTCCAGAGGGAGGGGACATATGTACACCTATGGCTAATTCATGTTGAGGTATGACAGAAATCAAACCGATACTGTAAAGCAATACAATGTTGTAATTAGCCTCCAATTAAAATGAAAATAAAAGAAAAAATTAATTAAAAAAAGTTACCACTTCAGGCAAAGGCTTACTGCTTTTTATTCACAATGATACATAAATAATCATTTTTCATGATAACAATTTAAGCTCTGAAATCATTCCTGTCTTTCAGTTCAGTTCAGTCGCTCAGTTGTGTCCGACTCTTTGCGACCCCATGGACTACAGCACGCCAGGCCTCCCTGCCCATCACCAACTCCTGGAGTTCACTCAAACTCATGTTCATTCAGTCAGTGATGCCAACCAACCACCTCTGTAGCCCCCTTCTCCTCCCACCTTCAATCCTTCCCAGCATCAGGGTCTTTTCCAGTGAGTCAGCTCTTCGCATCAGGTGGCCAAAATACTGGAGTTTCAGCTTCAGCATCAGTCCTTCCAATGAACATTCAGGACTGATTTCCTTTAGGATGGACTGGTTGCATCTCCTTGCAGTCCAAGGGACCCTCAAGTGTTTTCTCCAACACCACACAGTTCAAAAGCGTCACTTCTTCAGTGCTCAGCTTTCTTTGTAGTCCAACTCTCACATCCATACATGACCACTGGAAAAACCATAACCTTGACTAGATGGACCTTTGTTGGCAAAGTAACGTCTCTGCTTTTTAATATGCTGTCCTGTCTAGGTTGGTCATAGCTTTTCTTCCAAGGAATAAGCATCTTTTAATTTCATGGCTGCAGTCACCATCTGCAGTGATTTTGGAGCCCAAAAAAATAAAGTCTGACACTGTTTCCACTGTTTCCCCATCTATTTGCCATGAAGTGATGGGACAAGATGCCATGATCTTAGTTTTCTGAATGTTGAGCTTTAAGCCAACTTTTTCACTCTCCTCTTTCATTTTCATCAAGAAGCTCTTTAGTTCTTCTTCACTTTCTGCCATAAGGGTGGTGTCATCTGCATATCTGAGGTTATTGATATTTCTCCCGGCAATCTTGATTCCAGCTTGTGCTTCATCCAGCCCAGTGTTTCTCATGATGTACTCCGCATATAAGTTAAATAAGCAGGGTGACAATATACAGCCTTGACATATTCCTTTTCCTGTTTGGAACCAATCTGTTGTTCGATGTACAGTTCTGACTGTTGCTTCCTGACCTGCATACAGGTTTCTCAAGAGGCAGGTCAGGTGGTCTGGTATTCCCATCTCTTTCAGAATTTTCCACAGTTTGTTGTGATTCACAACAGCTGAAGGCTTTGGCATAGTCAATGAAGCAGAAATAGATGTTTTTCTGGAACTCTCTTGCTTTCTCCATGATCCAGTGGATGTTGGCAGTTTGATCTCTGGTTCCTCTGCCTTTTCTAAAACCAGCTTGAACATCTGAAAGTTCATGGTTTACATATTGTTGAAGCCTGGCTTGGAGAATTTTGAGCATGACTTTACTAGCATGTGAGATGAGTGCAATTGTGCGGTAGTTTGAGCAGTCTTTGGCATTGCCTTTCTTTGGGATTGGAATGAAAACTGACCTTTTCCAGTTCTGTGGCCACTGCAGAGTTTTCCAAATTTGCTGGCATATTGAATGCAGCACTTTCACAGACTTTTCCTGTCTTTGCCCCCACTGAATATATGAAAATAAACATGGGGTTAACGACTTTGAATCTATATCTCATTTCCTTTAAATACTTCCACTGGGGTTAGCAGTAATTAGTGAAAAATAATCAAATTACTTTTTTAAAGGGGGTAAATACAATGGATAATTAACATATTGACTGATCAACTATTTGGCATGAACATGACAAATTACCTGTCACTTTTAGCCTTGAAACTGACAGAGCAGCAGAAAGAGTCACACAGCCAATCCCTCAAGTAAGAGTTTTGACATTTTAAGCAAGCTAATTATTAGGATGGCCACTTAGAACTAAAACTGTTTAAGTTTTCTAAATACATTTGACTTTCACAGTGCCATGTTCAATTTATCCTTTATATAGCAACCCCTGGGATCAGACACTTTAAAAAAAAACTGCAAACTTATATTTCCTTTGGGGATTTATAGAATTTGCCCAAATCAAGAATGTGCTTATTTTTCTGTTATTGCAGACATTGGTGGGCGTTTCTCCTCTGGCAGTTTAACACCAACAAGAGCTTGAATTCTTTTTAACATGTGCTCATTTTAGGTGCTTTAGAGGCATTTCATATTCCCTTGAAGCATCCAAAAATTCTTAGCTGGGGAACATGTAACACTCATGTGCTCCAATTATTGGTGAAAAGTTCTAATTTGTTACTAATGATCAAGCATGGAGATGTGCACTGATTGCCTTATTCTTTTTATAAATGTATCGTCTTTTCTTGTCATATACCGCTGTCACTCCCTCACACTTTGATCTCCTTTCCTAACTGGGATCTCAGGTTGGGAGTGGGTAATTACCCAGAATCCTAGGCTGGCCCCCTAGGAGTGGGTGGAAGGGGTGACCATTATCCATCCATTACACTTGGGCTGGGGCTGCTTGACAAACACTATCCTGGAGCTTTATTACCTTTGTATGAAAGTATGAACTGCCTATTCATCATAACAACTACTTCTTATTGAGTGCTCCCAGCTCTCGTGCAAAGTCTACAGCATGCATTAGATACTTAACCCAATGGCATGGTTTATCAGTGACTTTTCATTAAAAAGATAAATTGACATTAACAAGCATTGATTTGCAAAGATTTATGTTGTCTCCCTTATACTCTGTCTAGGCCCAATATGATTTACTCTTAAGAGGTGTTTTGTAAAGTACACAAACGTGTTTTTGTAAGCTGTGATGTATATTTTAGGAATTACCTCCATCCAGTGTGCACATTGCAGATCTGGCATTTGGGCCTGGACCTAACAGAATATTTACTTTGATAACTACACATCTCACAAAAACAAGAGCATGTTTGGCTAAGAGTCAAGAGACCTGAGTCTTTGGTCCAGTTTTTCCTGATTACACACTGGCAAAACGAGCGATGGTTTTAAAATTTTCCTCCTGCTTAGAATTCTTGTGCATGGAATGTTAATTTTGAGCAGAGCTGGAAAATCAGGCAAGGGTCAAACACAACTCTTCTCATTGTAGTTTCGTTGTTTGACTCCTGGGCCTCCTCTTAAGTGACCGGTGGTAAAGTGACATTGTCTTGTCCCCCGCCCCAGACCAAGGACAGAGCCCAGTGGCACAGCCCTGGAAATCTTCCTCTGTGAATTGAGATCCATCATTCAGTAACCACTTTGAAAACACATTAGCCCATTCTGATTCCGCTTGAGTGTATGATTAAGTGACCTGAAATGTTGATTAAAACAGCAGGACGAGCACAGTGTTTTGAAGCGCACTGGCGTGTTGCCAGCCTGCCACCATCTTATCCCCCAAAACCCAGGAATGGTTTTATCAAATGGCTTGTGAGGTCAGAGCAGATGATGACAGTCACCTGCCTTAGTCGTTCTCTCTTTAAAAACAAACAAACAAAGATCCCTTTTAGCAGGACAGAACGCCATTGGTGTAAGAACAGTGAAGCCTCCATTTAGAATAAACACTAACTGCCCGACCCACCTGAAGAGGTGAATTCTGCCAGTTAGTGCTTTTTGTCTGCTGGGCAAATCTCAGCAGTATCCACAGACTTTTCAGAAGTGATGGGTGTCAGCGTGGAAGGAAATAGAGGTAACAGGCTCTGGGAAACCAGTCCATGACTCCAGCTGGCGCTGTCTTGGCGACCAAGATGCCGATTGGGTGAATGAATAACGTTGAAGATGTAAGAACAGAGTTTGACTAAAATTGATTCACAGAATGTTCATGGGAGATGGCAGGCTTTTTCTTCAGTGACTGTCATTTAAACATGTCAAATCCACAAATTAAATATTCAAATTACAAAAGAGCATAGGTTAGTTTGGTATCGCTTGCGCCTCAGGAAACCTGGGTTGCCTTCTGGACATCACAGTTTCCTGTTAGGAATATTCCTGAGTCATCTGTTGAAGAATCTCAAATTTTTCCAGTGATCAGAGAGAACTCTGTTCTGTCTGCTTTCGAAATTTAGGACAATTTTTGTCTCAGTTTCCAGCATTTCTCTGGTTTCATAGTGATTTTTTGTAGCTGCTATGCAGTCACCACCTTTCAGGACCCATCAGTTCAGTTCAGTCTCTCAGTCGTGTCTGACTCTTTTCGACCCCATGAATCACAGCACGCCAGGCCTCCCTGTCCATCAACAACTCCCAGAGTTCATTCAAACCCATGTCCATCGAGTCGGTGATGCCATCCAGCCATCTCATTCTCTGTCATCTCCTCCCAACCCCAATCCCACCTAGCACCAGACTCTTTTCCAGTGAGTCAATTCATCGCATGAGGTGGCCACAGGATTGGAGTTTCGGCTTTAGCATTAGTCCTTCCAATGAACACCCAGGATTGATCTGCTCCAGAATGGACTGGTTGGATCTCCTTGCAGTCCAAGGGACTCTCAAGAGTCTTCTCCAGCACCACAGTTCAAAAGCATCAATTCTTCAGTGATCAGCTTTCTTCACAGTCCAACTCTCACATCCATATGTGACCACGGGAAAAACCATAGCCTTGACTAGATGGACCTTGGTTGGCAAATTAATGTCTCTGCTTTTTAACATGCTATCTAGGTTGGTCATAACTTTCCTTCCAAGGAGTAAGCGTCTTTTAATTTCCTGGCTGCAATCAGCATCTGCAGTGATTTTGGAGCCCAAAAAAATAAAGTCTGATACTGTTTCCACTGTTTCCCTATCTATTTCCCATGAAGTGATGGGACCAGATGCCATGATCTTCGTTTTCTGAATGCTGAGCTTCAAGCCAACCTTTTCAGACTCCTCTTTCACTTTCATCAAGAGGCTGTTTAGTTCCTCTTCACTTTCTGCCATAAGGGTGGTGTCATCTGCATATCTGAGGTTATTGATATTTCTCCCGGCAATCTTGATTCCAGCTTGTGCTTCTTCCAGACCAGCGTTCCTCATGATGTACTCTGCATATAAGTTAAATAAGCAAGGTGACAATATACAGCCTTGACGTACTCCTTTTCCTATTTGGAACCAGTCTGTTGTTCCATGACCAGTTCTAACTGTTGCTTCCTGACCTGCATACAGGTTTCTCAAGAGGCAGGTCAGGTGGTCTGGTATTCTCATCTCTTTCAGAATGTTCCACAGTTTATTGTGATCCACACAGTCAAAGGCTTTGGCATAGTCAATGAAGCAGAAATAGATGTTTTTCTGGAACTCTCTTGCTTTCTCCATGATCCAGCGGATGTTGGCAATTTGATCTCTGGTGCCTCTGCCTTTTCTAAAACCTGCTTGAACATCTGGGAGTTCACGGTTCACATACAGAGAGGTTATTCCTCATATTTTCCCTTTTCCTCTGAGATGCTCTGAATCTTTAGATTCCCCAATAAGAAGTAATTGCATCAGAAGTAACTCATGACATCGAATAGTTTGATAGATTTCAGTGTGATGAAGATGTAATGTGTGTTGGCCGCCTTGTTAATGCTTTAGCATATTTTATGTCTGACCTGGCAGGGACGGCTATTTCAAGTTGTCCCAGTGGTTTCCAACTTGCAAAGGCAAACTGAAAGTGTTAGTCACTCAGTCACGTCCAACTCTTTGCGACCCCATGGACTGCAACCTGCCAGGGTCCTTTGTCCATGGGATTCTCCAGGCAAGAATACTGGAGTGGGTTGCCATTTCTTCCTCCAGGGGATCTTCCCACCCAGGGATCAAGCCACCTGAAAAAGCAAAAAGCCCACAAATTATTTTAGTGCAGTACAGGGCCGTAAATGGCTTCATCCTACTTCTCCTCATTTCCATCCCAGAAAAGAAACAGAAGAGGCAAGTGAAGAAAAGATTGCATTTGAATAAATGTGGTATATTTTGAAGTATGTGATTTGTGTTCTCTTTTAGTGTAGGTTCTTAACAGCAGTTGACTAAATGACATAGCTCACAGTTTTGTGCAATTTATATTTTATACCAGCCCTGGACCACCCATCTGCTGATCCACCAAGGGACTGATTTTTCTGTGGACTTTCATCTGAGGACACTTGAATTATGTATCATTGAATCCTGGGTGTTTCCCTAAACTAGCAGGAATAGGCATTCTAACGGCCCAAAGGAGATGTCATGTCGTCTGTCAAGCTAAGTATTGGTAATGTGCAAATGTTCTCTCCAGCTACATGTTAGATAATCATGCTTTCCTGTAAATCAGTGGTTTCTCGACTTTGGTGTGTTTAGCAGAGTTACTCGGTGTGAGACTGCCTGTCCGCACTGTTCATTACCCTCTATCTGAGTAGGTGGTCTCAGGAAGGTCACACTGACAGTAGCAGCAGGTGACAGCCACATGCTCGCCCAGTCCACCTCAGTCCACACCGGGAGTTCATGGGCCAACAAATACTGCAGTCATTCCATCTTAGCCTCGCAGTGACCCAGTTTGTAATTGTCAAAAGTAAGCAAATGTATACTTCATTTGTACTAAAAATTAAAATCCCTGACCCACGAAGAGATCTTAATCAAACGTCAACTAAAGTTTTCCTTCTACCAGATTTCTGTGTGGAAAACCCCTAAACATTAGAACGTGACCTTCAGTGTTGGTGTATTCTACTAGAAAGCACCACGTTTTATTCATTTTGCTTCAAAAACATATTTCAAAGTGGGTAACAGGGTCTAGAATTTTCATTATGAAAACTTGTTGTAATGGTTCTATTGGTTTCCACTGTCTTTTTGCTGTCAGCGCTGTGAAGGTAAGTTTAGTGGAACTGCTTCAGGAAGTTCCAGGCTAGTCAGGGCAAAGCTGAGAAAAACTGAATTGCACCACATACTTCCAAAGGAAGAGGTGTTGGCATCTTGTTCCAGAGAATGCCAGGAGCCCAGCAGAATCCATCGCAGGGTGTTGACACGTTGCTTAGAGCAGGTGAAACATGACCTGCACAGGGAGAGGATGACTTAGGTCCACGGGAACAGTGATGGGGGTGGCGTGCATAGCCTCTTCCCTGATGTCTTTTATTTTTTGTAACCACACTGCCAAACCAGTCATTTCAAGCTCAGTGGACCTTCGAGCCAGGACGGGCTTTGCAAAGCATCTTGTCCAGTCTTCTTGTAGATGAGGGAGTGGAGGCTCGGACGTGCATTGCCCAAGTTGCCATGACTGGCAAGGGACGGAGCCAGTGCGCACTCAGTGGTAGACAGAACATCCTCACCTTGTCCTGTCGTCGACTCTTTCCCTGCCTCGTAGGTCCACCGGCTTTCTGTACATGGGGCACTGTGAGTGCTGTATGCAAATAAGGGGCAAGGAGCACATGGCTCCCCTGCTCACACGCGTGCGCCATTGTCCCATCGGATTTCACTTGCAGAACAAAAGTTCACAGATAAGTTATTATGAATTTCAAGACATTAACATCAGTATATGAAACCAATCTTGAGGACCTTCTGACGGTACGCTCTATATGATTTTTTTTTAAAACAAGCATCAGGGGCAAATCTAATTTGGTCTTGAGTATACAGGTATTGGGGCTTCCCTGGTGGCTCAGATGGTAAAGAATCCTGCAATGCAGGAGACCCAGGTTCGATCCTGGATTTGCAAGTTCCCCTGGAGAAGGGAATGGCAACCCACTCCAGTATTCTTGCCTGGGAAATCCCATGAACAGAGGAGTCTGGTGGGCTACAGTCCATGAGGTTGCAAAGAGTTGGACACGACTGAGCGACTAACACACACATACACACAGGTATTAGCAACATCTTCTAGATTCTAGAAACCAATTTGGACACTGTAGTAACAAGTCCCCTTGGAGGCACATCATTTTTTAATCCCGTTGCTTTGTTCATCTCAGTTCCATTGATTTGTTTATAGCTTATTCACAGAGGTCGCATCCAAGCTGTACCTCTGCAGGGAGGTCTGGGGTGGGTGTGGGGATGCAGAGTGCCCTTCAAAGTTCATTCAGGCCAGATGGGCACAGAAGTGAACCCCTCAGGGGCATGGAAAGGTCTGAAAGGATGCAGAATCACTGTCTATTCCTTTTTCCTCTCTCTCCCTCCTTCTTGGACCTCTATGATTGTGGTGTGGTTATGAGAACCCAGAAGACAGAAATCCTAGCGTTTCATGAGTACCCCATAGGACGCTTTGTACGAGTCTCTAAGGGCAGAACTTTATCACCCTCACAGTAGCCTGAGGAAAGCAGGTCTCTACTGGCCCTTTTAACCGATGACAAAGCTGAGGTCACATGGTATCACCAAGGTTGGTACCTGGTGGAGCTAGTCTTGAAGGGGTGGTGGGCATCCTGAGTGCGTCTTGGGTGGTGACCCAGATTCTCCAAGGTGACACAGCTGGTCACCTAGTCACCATCGTGGCTGCCTGACCCTTGAGTTCCCAACTTTGACATCCAATGGCCTGAGTCAGTCAATGCTCAGCGCGGGCTCTGACCAGCTCTGTGACCTTGACTGAGTCCTGTTGGCTTCCTTTGATCTGGGTCCCTCTGTCCAGGCAAGGGGGGTAATTATGCCCGCCTCCCAATGCCATTGTGAAGGCCAGAATGAAAGAGCATGGGTTCAAGTTCCAGCAGCAATGTTGATACGGAGAAGACCTCTCAACCCCTGAGTTCTGGCCACTCTCCACCCCTTTTGAGCTGGTGTCACATCTCCGGGAGAAGGGGGGGCGGGTATGGTGGCCTTCTGGACATGGTGCTACCTTGGTTCCACATCCACCCAGCTCTTTCACTGTAGCTTTTAAAGGGAACTGGCCAAGTGTCTCTGGTGCTTCCAGTCTTATATGATGACTTGCTGATCATTGCAGAGGAGTGTCTACAACAACTGGGCAAGAATAAGGTCTCCTTCATGCTCCCAGAGTTCTCAAGTTTAAAGGGTTCCCATCACCTTTTTCCCTACCCTGACAGGCTCACTCCATAATTTGCCAAGTTCTTCTGTTGAGAATTTTTGAAGCTTCGATGTCTTCAGATTTCATTTTGAATTTGAAAATGTCTGGCTTCCTTCCCACCGGTGTGGGAGGCGGGTAAAGGGAGGTGGTGTGTCTTTCCAGTGGAAATCACTACCCTTTGGAGCAGCTGCATTTATAACTGAGAGAGGGATAGTTTGAGGGAAGAATGGGAGGAAGAGGAAGTGGGTAGATTGAACCCAGGAGGCCTTTCTGGAGGAGGGGGCTTTGAGCTGTGCCTTCCAGGAAAAGGGGAAGAGCTGGGGAGGCAGTGTGGGAGGGATTTTGGCAGATAATGTAGAGAAAAATCCCCCTCAGAGCACCCCCGACCCACGCAGCTTTGAGGTTGAGCTACCACCTCCCGCTGGGTAAGAGGACACCTTCTCCCCAGGGGTCTCTAACAGAGAAGGAATGGCTCCATTGATCCCACAAGTGCGATCTCAGTAGTTGCAGGTCAGCAGTTACCAGAAGGGCTTGGGAGACTTGCCGTTGTTCACATTGGCTGGTCCATGCTTAGCGGACGAGTTAATTGGGGGCCCTCCCAGGGAGAGCCCATTGATGGTACGCCACTCCTAATGAGGAGACTCAGCTCCCCACAGGATGTGATAATTAATCAGGAAGCATATTGTCAGGCAATCAGCTGCCTTGTCTCTTCATGTAAGCCTTGTGTACACAGGAAAAAGGAGAAACTTGCTCTTTTTTCATTGAAACTGGTTGAAAAGCCCATCATCTCGTCCTTGTGTATGGTTTGGCTTTCAGCGTGGTTCCAGATGTTGGGGTCCATTTCTCTCCAGCATGATGAGAACTGCAGTGAGGGTATTGTTATCTTCCTCGTTCAACTTCCGGTTGCGGATCTCCTGAAGTCTCAGTCCCATTCAGGACCTCAAGCCATCTGCACTCAGAGCACGCTGTTTCTCTGACTGAGACCAAACCCATCATACCTTCCCATCGTTGTGGATGACATCCTAAAAGGGGCCAGTGATCCTCCCTCCTCGGGCTGTGATGTGAACTATAAAGCAGGCAACAAATGGACCCTTCTCAGGGCCTGGCGGGCTGCCTTTGTAACCTCCGTGTCACCACCACCACCTCTTCTAAGACGAAATGCCTTCAATCTATTCCCTCCACTTCCTCTTTGCTCACTCCCACGCCAGAGGGAGCAGTGTTCCATCCTCCTCTGCCTCTCCTCCTGTGACCTCCATCCGCCGTTTCTCCACCTTCACTTGATTCTCCTTAAGTCTCTTTCAACCCCCATCTTCCTTTCAGCCTTCGGGGTTCTCTTCCTCAGGGTGTTTCTCCCCCTTCATCTGCCTGCATCTTGCTCTCACCCTCCCCTCATGTTTCCTCAGAGAGCAGGCTGCCCCTGCTTCCTCTTCTTCATTCCACCGGATTGTTGTCTAAAGTGGGTGGTGGCGGGGAGAGCCAGTATGGGGGAGCTGAACCCTTAACCTCTGGGGTCTGCTGCTGGGTCCTGCGAGTGTCGTACTTGAGGTGAATTGTAGGTCACCCGGGTGGTGTCAGAGAATTCCTTCGTAGTGTGGGGAAGTCCATCCCCATCTCTCCCCCACCACACACACAGATTGGTGACCAGAATGGTTAAAGACAAAGTAAGCCTGGGAAGATCATTCTTAATGGAATAGATCATAGAAGAAAAATCAAAATGGTCTCGACAAGTGGAATACTGGACCTGGAGAAACAAACTTGGGCACGCAGCCCTATTACAAGATTAACAGCAGGACCACAAGAGCCTTGCATCTTGAGTGATAGTTGTGCTCAGACTTGGGAATTGCCATCAGCCCACCAAAACCCTTCTCATGGAAGTTTTTCCGACTGTGTGGTGGTAAAGGGCCCACTCTGCTTGCCCCTTGGCATCTTTCTTGCTCCTCCTGTACTATTCAACTCTGTCTGACACTTGATGCTTGATGCCCTTCATGGGACCTTTTTCTCATCCCATCATCCCACTTTGGCCTTGCTGCTGCTACTGCTGCTAAGTCACTTCAGTCGTGTTCAACTCTGTGTGACCCCATAGACGGAAGCCCACCAGGCTCCCCTGTCCCTGGGATTCTCCAGGCAAGAACACTGGAGTGGGTTGCCATTTCCTTCTCCAATGTGTGAAAGTGGAAAGTGAAAAGTGAAAGCGAAGTCGCTCAGTCATGTCCGACCCTTAGCGACCCCACGGACTGCAGCCTACCAGGCTCCTCCATCCATGGGATTTTCTAGGCAAGAGTACTGGAGTGGCTTGCCATTGCCTTCTCCGACTTTGGCCTTATTACCTGGCTTTTCTGATTTTTTCCTTCTTGGTCTCTTTGACCTGCCTTTCAAGTGTTTCCTTACCCTTTATATTTAAAAGTCAGTGTTCCTTCAAATTCAAACCTCAGTGCCGCCGGACTCTGTGATCTCTCCCCAGTCATTTGTTTGCTGTTCATGTAAAGTGTGTTCTTTGAAGACCTACATTTGAGGACTGTTCTAGGAGCCGGTGATACAACAGAGGACAAAGAAACAAAAATGTCTGTCCGCAAAGGGCTTATATTCTAAGGGAAGAGAGGCAATAAATGGATTAGCAAATAGCTAGATCAGTGGTTCAGTTCAGTTCAGTCGCTCAGTCGTGTCCGACTCTTTGTGACCCCATGAACCGCAGCACGCCAGGCCTCCCTGTCCATCACCAACTCCCAGAGTCCACCCAAATCCATATCCATTGAGTCGGTGATGCCATCCAACCATCTCATCCTCTGTCATCCCCTTCTCCTCTTGCCCTCAATCTTTCCCAGCCTCAGGGTCTTTTCAAATGACTCAGCTCTTCGCATCAGGTGGCCAAAGTATTGGAGTTTCAGCTTCAGCATCAGTCCTTCCAATGAATATTCAGGGTGGATTGTGGTTAAAGTCACAATGAACAACCAAGGTTAAGGGACTGAGTCTGTCAGGGCTCCTCTTTTAGGCAAGAGAGTCAGGGAGAGTCCCCTGTGAAGGTACATTTGAGCACAGATGGACTTTGTGCATTCCCAAGGGTCCCTCTAGACCACAGCCTCCTAGATCCTCATCTCTGGGAGCCCCCAGTCCATCAGAGCCACATTCCCGATTGCCTCCTGGACAGCTTCCGCAGGCCATCTGGGGACCCCTGAAACCACATAGACTCAGCTCTCATACCAAACCTCTGCCTCCTCGTTTGTTTCCCCATTTGGTTCACAGCACGGCAGCTCCTCACTCACCCAAGCTAGAGACTCCAGACTTCCCTTCCCACCTTCTCCTTTTCCACTCCCCTGATCCAATCAGGTGTCATCAGGGTCCTTGCCTTCTTCCTCATGCCCTCATTCACACTCCCCTTCTCTCACCTGTACTCCATCAGGATACTCCAAATGAG
This sequence comes from Moschus berezovskii, assembly GCF_049115385.1. Taxonomy (NCBI): domain Eukaryota; kingdom Metazoa; phylum Chordata; class Mammalia; order Artiodactyla; family Moschidae; genus Moschus; species Moschus berezovskii. The sequence continues at coordinate 12,899,687 of NC_142488.1, read as the reverse complement.
TTTGGCAGCCTCTAGGTTTGCCCTGTGCCATGCTGTCTCTCCCATTACCAACAGGACGACCTTCGGAACTCATGGGTTAGATCTGCTTTCAAGCCTTCCATCTCTACCCACTGCCTCCAGGATTAGCAGGTGTTCAACCTCCCTGCATCCCACTCTGCTGGTTGAGCTGCCTCCTTTCTCTCCCCACTCCCACACCCTATGTTCTGGCCCCTCTGTCAAGAAAATCATCTCCCCAATACTTTGAAAATACCCTTTCTCCTTTTGTATGTTTTTCACCGTTTCCTGGACTGATCTATCCCTGCCCCCACCCCTTCCCTGCTCTTAGTCTTTTGCTCAGCTACCTTGCAGGCTCGGAATCCCTGGTGGCTCAAATGGTAAAGAATCTGCCTGCAATATAGGAAACCCAGGTTCAATCTCCAGGTCAGGATGATACCCTGGAGGAGGAGATGGCCACCCACTTCAGTATTCTTGCCTGGAGAATTCCATGGACAGACAAGCCTGGCGGGCTACAGTCCCTGGGGTCGCAAAGAGTCGGACACAACTGAGCAACTAACAACAACTCTGTAGGTTTTTAACCTTACTGCGGTAGCCATCTCTGTTCTGTGAAGCTTTTCCCCATTCTCTTCCCCCCCTTGCCCTCTTCTCCTTTGTTGGGAAACCATATCAGATTGGATTCCCCTGGTTTGGAAGGGTTCTTTGTATTCCATTAGCCTACAGTGTACCTGGTTGAACCATGAGAAACTCTATTCTTTTAGTCAATATCAGGAAGCTTGTATGGTTCAATCTACTGTATCCAGTTGATGTCAATACTTGTTATTCCTGTTTTGGCTTTGCTTTCAGAAATATTCGTACCTTCCACCAGAATGCCTTAAAGCACGGGACTCAGAATACTTTTCAGCTCTTGGAGATATTTTGCATCCTATTCATTCTACACAGTCCATTTTTCTGGCCCAAAATGGATGTGAACCTCAGAAAAGTTCTCAATGTCTACTCTGCTTTCTTTCTGGCTATGAACAGCTTTTCTGTCACGTTTCTTATGACTCACATGGTTTGTCACAAACACCAGTGAGGATTTGAGGCTGCTTAGAAAGTGATGCAATGGTAACTTCTAGAATTGTCATACTCATTGTCTCAAGAAAAGAAAATGACAAAGTTGTGAATAAGGCAAAAGCGACGCATAGTCTATTTATAGTTTTTCAAGGTGAAAAAGAGATCAGACTATCAACCGGAGAATTTGTAAATATTTTGTCCAATGGTTATGATTTCTGTGACTCTGATACAGAACTAGAGTGGCCCCTAAATTTAGACTGTCTTTTATATTCTGCCTGCCCACTTCCACCAACATTTTAAAATGGTCTTAAGTAACAACCTCCCCAAATTATTCTATTTTGCCATTTCTCTAATTGACTGATTTTACTGTTGATTGAATGATTGCACTTTTTAAATAAAACCTAATAATGTAGCTAATCACAATTGTGCCCTTTTGTGCTGAATTGAATTTTGTTTTGGTATTAATTCTCTCTTGAATTGCTGAGGGAGAACAAGCCTGTCACAAAAGAACATTTGGCATCTTCCCCTCTGAATACACCTACTGCTGCTGCTGCTAAGTCACTTCAGTCGTGTCCGACTCTGTGTGGCCCCATAGACGGAAGCCCACCAGGCTCCCCCGTCCCTGGGATTCTCCAGGCAAGAACACTGGAGTGGGTTGCCATTTCCTTCTCCAATGTGTAAAAGTGAAAAGTGAAAGTGAAGTCGCTCAGTCGTGTCTGACCCTTAGCGACCCCACGGACTGCAGCCTACCAGGCTCCTCCATCCATGGGATTTTCCAGGCAAGAGTACTGGAGTGGCTTGCCATTGCCTTCTCCGGAATACACCTAAGCCATCTTTAAAAAATTGAGAAGCATGGCAGCCTAAGATCTCAGACTTGCAAAAAGAAACAGGGATGTGATGTAACTAACCCGCAAAGGAAAACCTGACAATGTGTCCATATAGGATGGACACATTTAAAAAAAAATGTTTGCAGACCATCCTATATGGACACATTGTCAGGTTTTCCTTTGCCGGTTAGTTATATCACATCCGTGTTTCTTTTTGCAAGTCTGAGATCTTAGGCTGCCATGCTTCTCAATCCCCCCGCCCCCCACCCCGCCATGAGACAATAAAGTTGGCTGGGGCCGGAATTCAAGGGTCTAGTTGATTGTGGGCATGGTCTCCTAAGACAAGGCTGAAAGTGGAAAATGAGATGAACAAAATGAAAAATGTTGAAACAAGCTAAACTGGTTTTTAAAATCTTTTCTGGTTCAACCGGGCCAGAGGCATTGAATGTAGAAGTCTTCAGGGATTATCTCACATGAATGCATTTAAAAGCTCAGATTGTTAGAGGATTTTGATTCAGGATCTTATACCTTTTTTTGTTTTTAAGTGTTGAGCAACAGACCTTCAAACCTTGGGAGAGGATTTTTTAGGAGATGGTGGCCTCCTACTTGTCTTTGTGTCTGCTTCTGAGATGTGTTCACCCACAAACAACTAGCAGACTGTCTGAATCAGGAAACGCTTCACCCTGTACTTATCAGTGGTCATGACTGTATTTGACTCAAGTTTCTAGAATTTTTTTTTTAATTGAGGTACAACTGACATACAATATTGTGTTAATTTTAGGTGTACAGCATAGTGATTCAATGTTTGCATACATGGCAAAATGCTCACCATAATATGTCTAGTTGCTGTCTGTTACCTTACAAAGTTAATGCAATATTATTGACTGTATTTTCCATACTGTACGTTATGTCATGATTCACTCATTGTTATAACTGCAAATGTTTACATCTTAATCTTCACCCGTTCTCCCTCCTCCGCAAACCCCTCTCCCCTCTGGAAGCCACCAGTCTTGTCTCTGTATCTATGAGTCTGGATTTTGCTTCTTTGGTTCGGTTTGTTTGTTGGAGTCCACACATAAGGTAAATCACATGGTACAGTATCTGTGTTTCTCAGTCTGACTCACTTCACTTAGCGCCCATGGATGGACCTTGAGGGTGTTACACTGAATTGCTCTAAATCTTTTGAATAGGAGCAGTGAAGGTGAGCAGGTCAAACAAATGTTTAAAAATGGTGTGGAAATTAGTGATGTTTGGAACCATATAGCTTATAACTCTGATATATATGCTTTGATGGGTTGGGAACATTGGTCCAGTAGTATTTGAGGGTGCAAGGAGACTTGTGAGAGCAGTAGTCACAATCATTGTTTTTAAAATAGCCTTTCTGCTGAACAATTAGAACGTTCTTGAAGACAGCCTTTTGACTCCGAATGCGGGATTCTAAGGACTAAGGCTCCATACAGAAATAACCACATCCAAGAAGAAAAACCACTCTAGTTTGATTTTTCAACCAAGTAGTCAGCAAACTGTCAGCTAGATATACTTGTAGCATATTATGCTCCTTTTAAAATAAAGATGGATGCTTTTTTATGAAATAGGTTTCAGCTGATGTTTCTCTTACTATCTCATATGTTGGCTATAGATCAGGAAAAGGATTCTGGGGCTGAACTGCTATACTGCTGTTGTTAAATTTGTTTTCAGGCCCTCCTCCTCCTCCTGTCCTTTTTCTCCCCTCTTTGATATGTTCAAGTCAATCTAGCTAGCTTGCTAGAGGTTGTGGGAAAGACACATTTTAAAAAATTGAAGTGTGGTTGATTTACAGTGTTGTTAATCGTTTCAGGTGTATAGGACAGGGATTCAGAAGATATTCATATATGCATATCTGTTCTTTTCCTGATTCCTTTCCATGATAGATTCCTACAGGATATCAAGTATACTTCCATGTGCTAGCAAGTAAGGCCTTGTTGTTTAGCTATTTCATATAAGGTAGGGTGTAGAATCTCAAACTCCTAATTTACCCCTTCCCTCCCCTTTTGCCTTTGGTAACAGGAAGTTTGCTTTCTTCTGTCCGTCCCAGGGTCTCCTTTTGTGTATGGTAACTGGTATCATTTTTGTTCGATTTTTACGTTCCACATATAAGTGATGTCATATGGCATTCTGTCTTTTTCTGGAAAAACACATATTAAAGAAAGAAAAAGAAAACGGAGACCCCGGGCAAGTCCTTTACCTGGATCCTAGGGTCTAGGGGCAGGGGTAAAGGAAACAAACTGATGGTCCGTCCAGGGGTCCCAGGGGAAGGTGAGAGTTCCCTTGTGCGAAGAAACTAGACTTTCTGCAGAAACACACAGGGGCCGGCGGAGCGCCCAGTCACGTGGTGGGAGGGGGCTCTCTTCTCTCTCACAGCCCCTGCTCTGATGTCACAGATCTATTCTTTCCTGGGAGAATTAATTAGCATTCACCGGGTGCGGTTGGCGAGGAAGAAGGAGGGAGCCGGAGCGCGCGTGCAGGCAGGCGAGCCAGAGGCGCAGCGCGGTCTGTGGGGCGCGGGGGCCCCCCGGAGCCGCAGCGGGGACTCGGGCAGGGGTGGCGGTGTTATACCCGGGGTCCTCCGTGACGTATGGCTGCCGGCCTCTTGGCAGCCGTCTTTCTGGACCAGTAGGCGGTGGGGGATTGACGCCGCCGGCGACTTTTGCATCTTGGAAGGGACTGTAATCTTCTGGAGTGAAGAACCGAAGCTCTCCATCACCCGGGTGTAAATAAGAGCCGGAGGGGAGAGCAAAAGAAAAGGAACAGGAGGGGGAGCCGTGGGTGTCGGGGAGGGGGGAGCGGGCGAAGCATTTTTGGTGGATGGTATGAAGCCAGCCATGGAAACTGCAGCGGAGGAAAATACTGAACAGAGCCAAGAAAGAAAAGGTACCCTGGGCTCTGACAAGAGCCTGTTTAAAGCTTTTCACTGGGGGTGGGGGTTGGGGGTTAGAAAAGGGTAGCCGGATTTGTGTCTCGTGTAGAAAAAATCAGCTCTGAAACCATCCGGATGGCCTGGTCTGGCTCTTGGGGTGGTTTTCTCCTAGAGGCTGGTGTTAAATGAATAGAGAGCAGCCTCTTTTCAGTACATCACTCGTCCAAATCTTTCTCTCAAACGTGGTATTGCACAGGAGGAGGTCCACACTCTGTCACCTTGGGAAGCTGGGTTGGGGAAACTGTCTGTTTTAATTAATATAATGAGCCCTAACTGAGATCCTAGGCTCTGCAAGTTCTATTCCGGGGACATGGAATGCATTGTCTTTTAGTAATGCGGAGGGGAAACTGGGGGGACACGCGTATTCAAATACCCTTTGGTTCTGCTGATGCTGTAGTGATTTTGGACATGCTCTACTTTTATCAGACCCTAACTCGGATGTGTAATAACCATTTACAGTTGGAGCTTGAGAGAGAAAACATCAGCTCTGTGGGCTAGTACTGATGGAAGAAGGTCGGGGGGCGGCTGGTCTTTTGCTGTTTCTGACTTGGAAATCTCCAACAGGAAAATCCACACAGGTCCTGTTCTTCAAAGAGCATCTGAGAATACATCCCGATCTTGACTTTTGCAGGGTGAAGTCAGTGTTTTGCGGTAGGAAGATGGCAGAAAGTAGAGGCTAACATTAATCTCTTTTCTTAGATAATGACTGGTTCAGGTTCACTAACTCACAGAATCAGCTCAGGCCCTGTGAGGTGAAGAGCATCTCACTGCATTGTAATTTACCTCCTTCACCCAAAGTTACTGTCCTAAAGGCACCAGAACACGTTCGGTACCCGCAGTGGCTCTTACAGCAAAAGCTCCCCATGCTAGGGTTATTTCTCCTGATCCTGACATCCACTAATAGTAACTAAACAATAGTCAGTCTCCTGGATAGAGATACAGATATGTTTTCTTTAAGACTATGTAGGTTGATCCATCTGAAATTCCTGATAGTCAACCATTTTGCATCCACAAAAACAGCAATTTCGAGAATTTCACTGTGCCAGCATGCTTGGGTAGAACAGTCCTTGAATAACATTCTTCCCTAAACTGAGCAATTTCACTTTTTAAATTAATTGCTTTTCAAAGTATGATACAATGTGCAGTGAACAAAATGTGCCATTTGAACCATTTTTAGATGGATAATTTGGTAGAATTAAGTACATAGCATTTAGATTTCTACACTTGGTAGTTGAGCTTAATCGCTGCGGCAAACCTACTGCCCCCTCCAACAACAGCAAAAGCCAGCACCCATACCCCTCTGCCTTTTCTTGTATGTATATATTCATTCATTTATATGAATGACCAAATAGCAGTAAGGGAAACTCGTGGGAATATTTGTAAAGCTGAGGAACTGAGATAAAAGTTGAAAGATTCATTTCCATGACAATTAGAGACAAAGCTTGGGTGACATAATCACGCAATAACAGCATTGTTGTGAAGAAGCCAATCACAGTTGTAGCAATTTTCCCCCAAAATAGATGCTTAGAACACACTTTGTATTAATCTGCAGCTGAAACCACTTTTGGTCTCCACAGAAGCAAGAACAGGGCATAAAATCAACGTAGAATCCTTACTACCTGACTCTGGTTCTCACCATTGTTTATCTTCCAGAGTGCTATTATTTCATATCCATTAAATATTTATTACTTAATACCGAAAATCTACAGCTGCTACTCCATCCCTGGCAGTCTGTGTATGAAAACTCATTAGCGAGGGTTTCAGAGACAAAATTAGAAGCAAAAGATAATTTCTGGAGGAACTTTAAAAATTACCAAAATGGTTAAACACTGGCTGTTGAGTAGTGCAGAAGTACCAAGTTACTGCCAGATATGGTCACACGTATACCTTGTACTCGAGTAAGAACATGGGCCCGGGATTGGATTTTGACCACAGCAACAGGGGTCGCGCTTGCCCTTAACCCACCGGGAGAGTTGATCTGGACGGGAGCCTACTTGCTGAGCTTGGTTTAAAGGAGCAAGTTCATCTGCCAGCCAGGCAGGGTCAAAGCTTCCACGAGTGTGTCTTTGTAGCGTGCCCAGTTTGCTCTCCCATTGTCGTCCAAGGCACATACAGAGGCATAAAATGATAAACATGTTTGGACATGCTTGCCACTCCAGGATTCCTTCAGATTTAATTTTAAATTTATAAAAGCAGTGTTCACTTGATTGAAATGAACATTTACAAGTTTGACCAGAGAATGCATTATATAATTCTTGAGCAGGTGGATCTGGGGGTGGGGGGGTTTCCCTTAAGCCTGTCACCAAAGGATTTATTTTAGTAAATTGAATCCTTTACATTTTGTCACTTTCCACAGAGTGTTTTCTGCACATGTATTTTTCTTCCTTTCCCAGTTGTTTTCATTGTCGGTGGTACGGGTGATACTTATCTCTGAATTTGGAGCATTATTGCCCAATGGCTAAAACCCAGTAGCTTGTGGATTAATAACTTCAGATAATTATTAATAATGTTTACTAAGAATGCAAGTTATTACAAACCGACCTCAGCTTTTCCAGACAGTGTCACTTCTCAGAGTTTTAGCAGGACAAAGAAAGCTGTTTCTTTAAACTCAGTCAGAATGACTTTGTTCCTATTGTAAACAAAAATAAGTCCTTAAAAAAAAAAAAAGAAAGCGTATGTGTTTTGAAACAGTCTCCTAGCTTTTGTCATGGAACCCTACTGGATGCTTGAAATTCACAAGAAGTAATTTAGCCTTTATTCAGGAATTTTTACAGAAAGCAAGAGGTTTTCTCAGAAGGATGTTAAAAAAAAGCCAAATTATTAACAATGACAGTTTTAAAATCAGAAGCATTAAATTAAATCAAAGTGTTGAGGAATCAGTAAGCAGATTCACTGAAATGGAATAAGTGGAGGAAATGAATAAGACAGAATAAAAGCAACTAGATCATGAGACTCAATGATAAAGAGATGAGAGTGAGGTTTCTATTTATTTCTGTGGAGTATTACTTGATGTCAATTCATTTGTGAAAAACCAATGCATCTAGACTCACTGGGAGGGTGTAATCTACGGGCAGAAAAACAATTGAATCACTTGCTCTGTTGGATGGAAAAAACCCCTAAGTATCTGTTAAGAAAATTATTTTTATTACATGTAGGAAATTGGAGTCTACTGAAGCAATTGTAGTCAGGCTAGTTAAGCTCCTCTGAATCATTGCTCAGCTACATTTCAGAACTCCAGGTGTCAAATTAAATTTCTAAGTGCATAAAAAGAAAAATGTAGAAAATCAGGAATAATGTGTAATTTAAAATGAATTGCAGGCCGTAGTCAACATGAAATGAATGTGAATGGTTGATATAATTAGAAAATGAACCCATCCATTTAAATCTTTTTAATCAAATAGGTATAATTTCTTAGGTTTATATTTTAAAAAAAAAAAATTGAATGAAAGATGTGCACTTTTGGCCAAAAAAAATTTATTTGTATTGTTTTTGTTTAGGAAGGAAAACACTCCTCCAGAATATCTGACCCGTAGGCTATAAACCCAGAGGGACACATTTAACACATTACACTCATCCTGGTGATCTGGGAATTATTTGATGTTGAGATTTTTATTGATGTTTTCTGACTTAATTACGTACATATGATATGGAGAAAGTTGTAGATGCAGTTTTTTCCTATAAGGATCTGCCAAGGAGGACATTTGAAGAGAGGGCATCTGGGGATGAGACTGTAGAGAAAAGCAGGGCCAGCCAGATGGTTCTGGACATATGTGGTAGGTATGATACTGCTTGCTTTTACTTATTTATTTTTAGAAAATTTAAATATGGAGAAGATCTCAGCAAGCCAGTTGGTACCTCTCTTCCTTTGATACGATCATTTCCTTTTAAAGATTTGACCTTGCTCATTCATTAGACAAAGAATTCGGACTCCTTTCTGGAGATGGAGATTTACTTTCCTTGGAAGTGAGCAGAAATCTTGAATTCCAATTGTAATGTTAAAAAACATCATCTCTCCCTGTTATTTGGGAGTATACGCCAATGTAAACAGTCTTCATAACATGACTTATTAGCTTCGCTGTATCTAAGAACACATGACATAACCAGTGTCCCCATGATGTAAGTTTCCCCTCACTGGGACTGGTGATAAATTGGCCTGTTCTGAGATACTCCCTTGCTTGTTTCTCCTTGAGACCCAGTGTCCATCCATGTGACATGGTTGACTAGGAATAAGGATGGCTGTGGGGCGGAGGAAGAAGGTGACTTTTAAGAGAGGGAAGCCAGACTCCCACCTTCGCAAATGTACCTGGTTGTGCATTCTTTGGTTCATTTCTTTATTCATTTAATAATGTTCCCCTTTAAAGCATCACCCTTATTCTGTCCTGTCAGGTCATGTCATAGGAGCAGAAGGTGCCAACTCATCGTAGGAACCATTCTGTAGAGTATAATCTTGCTTTCAACAATACTCTTGCTGATTGGTGGCAGATTAAATCTCAGATGACGATGCCCAAGAGGAAAATTTTGATCCTTGGCCAGCCCAGAGAAAGTATAATAGAGAAAATAAAATACTTTCCTGTTTTGTAGACTGATGAATTGCATTAATTGCTTTTTGTCTATTCACGCCTTACTGACTATCTTTGAGATCAGGGATCAGTGCCCTTGATCTGTAATGGGCCCGAGAGTAAATATTTGGGCCCAGGGGGCCACACAGTGTTGTAACTACTCAGCGCTTCCAGGTAGTGTGAAACAGCCATAGATAGTGGATAAGCACATAGGTGTGGCTGTGTTGCAGTAAAACTTCATTTGCAAAACCAGGTGGCTATCACTGGCTGACCCCTACTAGATCCTATAGTGTTGTTATCGCGTCCTTTAATATTTTAAATCCTACTCGAGAATGAAGGATGACAGACATAGCTTTCAGAGACCTGGCCAAGTGAGTATGGTTTATTATTTAGTTTTTTAGGAAGCTCAATATTTGTTATTTAGTTGCTTCCAGTGATAATTTCCTCGATGGCAGAAAGCACACCAGCCTGTAGCTTAGTCATTCAGCCTCATCCCTAAATCACAGCATCTGAGTCAATGGGGGGAAAGTGTCCACAGCCTTATTTTTATTTCCTTTCGTCAACCCCCCCATCGTTTGTGTCATGCCCATGTTTGGCATGACCTCACCTCAGCCTCAACCATAAATAGCATGCAGTTGGCCAAGAAGTTCATTGGGATTTTTCGGTTCCCTCTTATGGAAAAACGCAATCAAACTTCTTGACCAAGACCATTTCTGAGATGTCATAGTATTCTGTGGTTCCTCGAGAATATCCAGTGTTCTCCTACCCACATCACCCTTCTGCTCTCTAAGGGGAGCGTTTGCAGTCTTCCCGCTGAAGAGCACAAGCCGAAATCTTCCTGCGTCTACCTTTTCCCCACTTCTTGACAGTTGGCAGTCCAGAAAGGACGCCGTTTTAAAACACTCCCCAAGCTGAGGTGTCCCTTCATGATCACGTGACTCCCTTTTAGGTTTTGGGCCCCTGTTCTTTTAAACAAAACATATCCTGTGTTCTTTGAAATTTTATAATTTGATACTGTCTTTAAGTTTGGCTCAGAGATACAAAACAGAGGGTTTTCTTTCCCTCCATATGGAAAGATGAATTGTTGTCCAAGGCCTTGTCACCCACTTACTGACCCCGTCTCCACACCTACAGGAGGGGGAAGAATGTTGAACTGAGTGTCTTGGGCATGGCCGCCAGGCTTTGCTCAGAAAACACTTTAGTGTTGGGCAGTGCGTGGTTTTCACTGTCATTGCCGAGCAGCCTGTGCCTGAGTGCCTACACGAGGAGATGAGGGCAGGGAAGGGGTGGGTCACTGACAGACCCTGAATGGCCTCCTGAATGGCCTCCCCTGCCTTGGGCGAGGCCAGTGTGGCTGGGGGTGGGGCTGGGGACCTGGAGACCTGTTGCTTGATCCACAGGGTCCCAGGATATTCTCTTGCATTCAGCCAACTATTTATCTGGCAGACATGGATTGGGCACGTGCTGTGTGTTGGACTTGGAGAGAGAAATTTTTTGAAAGGAGGATGAAAACTTTTCAGATAGAAGTGATTGAGCTACTGGGAATCCTCATGCTTGAGGCTGACATAGAGGGCTTATAGCCACTTTAACCAGGAGTATGACTTGATCTCCTGGTTCTTTCCACCGGCCCCAGTGGGTTGCCCTGCTTTTGGAGAATATAGCACAACCTGTGGTGTGAGAGAAACTCCCCTGAAGAGTAAACCAAAACTCTAAATGCAGAAAAGGCTGAGAGTTCAGAACTTTTAAGAAGCCTGAAATAGCATCAGGAGCTTGGGATCTGAAACACGTCTTTGATGCACAGAAGCACAGCTTACCTCCAGACAGACCTCAGCAAAAGAGTAGAAACAGTGACAGCACAGGCTACAGTTCGATGACCTGCCCTCTGGAGTCACATCACCCACATTTACGCACAGGCTTCTCCCCTCCAGCTGTGTGATCGTGGGCAAATGACTTAACTCTCAGTTGCCCCTAGCGTCTTCATTTGTAAAGCTAGAGTAATAAGAGTACCTCCTTCATAGGATGGTGGTGACAAATACCTTGATCTCAAATGATTGAGGTCATGGTAACAGTCAGACTGTTTTTACCTTACATATTGGCATATTCCCAAATGTCCTAAGCTGTGATTGCTTAGGAAGGTATCTGATTTAAACCTAATGCATGTACAGAGGCCATCTAAAATTCACAGCCAAGGCATATCCATCTCCTCTGACCCTAAACAGTGTCCTAAAATAAATTGCTTGAGGAAATCAGATCCCCGTGATTCCAGGTGGGAAACTTTGAAGTGTGTCCAATATTCTATTGGAGATCAAATGAAGCCCAACTAAAGAAATTGCGGACTGACCAGCATAAAGCCATGGACTGAGCAGAAATTCTTTTTGAAAGGACTGTCTTGAAACTTACGACTCAAACTTTGGAAGGACTAAAGTGATTGGCAGAATCAGAACATGTGACATTCTTTAAAAATGTATTGACTTAAATAGTTTTGCCTGTGTTACACATAGTTTTTTAAAAAGAACTTTAACACTTTGCATTAAAAAAAAAAAATTCCTGAGGGAACAGGTGTAACATGCTTTGTGTGGTACCCAGCACGCTGTAGCACACATCTCCATTTAACAGCAGCAGCAGTAAAAATACTTCCATTGTGCGGTTCTGATCTTCTCCTCACATCTTTTTCCCCCCTCGCAAATGTCTTTAAAAGCCTTTAACTCTCTTTAATGTTTCTAAAAAACATTACTTTATTGCGAAACCAAAGAGATTTGCCCTAAAACACCACTTAGAAACGTAAGTCTCCACTTCCCAAGTGGGAACACCACGAGAGTTTTCAGAGACTATGGAGAGCAGAGTCGGGTTTCATAATGGCTGGGGAGGTATTCAGTGGATCTGCTCAGGGCATTCTTTCTTTTGCCTTACCATGTGATGGTTTGCTTAGTCCTTATCCTCAGTGGTCTAAGAGGCCTGATGGGGCATTATAACGTGCTCTTCTGATGGAATAATTCCCCCACATCATTGTCAGCACCATTTGTTTAATCCTTAAATATTTGTGGCACTCCAGCAGCCGTAACCCATCATTAGGTTTGATAGGATTCTCAGCTAGAAACTGGCCACAGTGACCTTATGTTCTCTTGAGATTTCAGGGTTGTAATTCAGCTAACAGTTACCAGCATCTGATTCTGTGTCAGGCAAGTTGGTAGATAGTTTTCTGTCCAGTTCCCTAAGAAGTACGAGATATAGTCAGATTACAAGTTGGGACCTACTTGAGTCCCCAGGAGGTCACTTGTCACCTTGTGTGTAAGGAAACAGTGCTTCAACCCCAAGACCCACAGCCCTTTCTCTCTCACGAAACTGGGAGATCATTGGAACAAGATTTAATGTGGAACATTCTAGACTCTGATGTCCTGAGCTTAGATGAGATGAGATGACAGAGAATACTGCTAATGTCATTGGGAGAACAGGAGTGTCACCTAAGCTTCAGCAGACCATGGGGTTATTGGCTGGAACTAGCTACCATTAGAGCAAGCCTGGATTCACCTTCACTTATGTAGCTACAACGATGATTGTGCTCTGTGGGTCTGAAAGTGAACTGAACAGAAAGAAAAAATACAATGGTGACAAGCCAGCTTTTCCTTATCAACAGCGTCTGCCCGACATGACCATTCGAAGCGGGTGAGGATTGGGAGGAGATGGAGAAAATAGAGAAAGAAAATACTGGTGATTTTTTTTTTTTGTCAACTTAAATTCAAAAATGGAGGAGGAGATGCTAATGTTCTCACCATATCATGCCAAGTTGATAAGATGGTACTAAGGTTGCAGTTCAATATCGTATTTTGTATATTCGTCGTTTCCTTTAATTATATGGTAAAAGAATACATTAAAATGCTGATGTAGAATCTTTGCTGGAGATAGAGACACTGACTCTTTGCCACCTGAAATTGGCAGTGAACAGCAGAGCTGAAATGGAAATTGGCAGGTACCACTGGATGTACCCAGGCTCAAAGAACCACCAGTACCGTCCCGTGCCAACCCTGGGGGACAGGGCTAACCCCTTGAGCAGTCCAGGTAAATACAGCCTTGGGGTGCATTTGCATAGCAACTCAACTGTTATCTTTAATATGATTTGTGATAGCTCTTTTGGTTTGGTGCTGTTTTCTGTTTTGCTTGATGCATTCATTTGTTCATAGGGGCTGGGGTGGAAGTGGCCCTTTAAACATTGCTTTCATCATCTTTTTTTCTCTCTTCCTTTCCATTCCACCCCATCTTTCCCCTCTTTCTTCTCCCCCCTCCCTGTTTTTTCCCCCCTCACCTCTTCTTCTCAAAGGGAGCAAGGTACAGTGAGATGTGCCTTGGGGTTAAGCATGAAATGTCTACTATTTGAACCACCAGTGGGGTGGGGCAGTCACATGTGCCCATCATGGGACCAAGAACTGAGCTGGGACATTGGAAATGCCTGGGCTCTGGGAGTGCTGTCAGTGGCCCCAAACATTTCTCTGGCCACATGGCTCTTCAGTCCTCTGATTTATTAACATCAGTCTGTTACCTTTGAGAAGGAAAACTCAGAGCCCATGAAATGAGGATCATATACTTGGGTACTTGACCCCATCAGGTAGGTCCATGGTGTCCGATCTCTAGTCTCCTTGCTCAGAGGAACACCAGCCTCGCAAAACATCTAAGTGCTGGGTCTGAGTGAATTGTGCATCAGCCCGTCTGGGGACCTGGAAGGGGAGAAACCTGAGCGATATGCACACCCACCCTCCACATCCCTGAAGTCCACACAGAGCTAAGACTCAGTGGTTTTAAGTTACTTAAAATGGGAATACAAAGGGATGGTGGAGGGTCAGAGGAACACACCAGGCTTCAAGTTATTGCTGGAATTCTGTGTGAACCCATGGCATCATTCATCTGAAATGTCTTCTTACTTCTGCAAGAATAAACCAGAAATGACAGCATAGAACCGAAAAGTCTAGAAAGAGCGATCTGGAAGTACAATGTAAGACCTACACTGAGTTACAAAGTCATAGCACCCGTCATTCACGTAATAATTAAAACTTTTTTCCTTTAAAACCTGAATTGTGGCTCAGGTTAATTAACACAAAGCATGTCTTTGGATTTAGTTCTATGCCTTGAGTGACATTCCTTCACTCCATCTCTGGCCACTAGGCGCCAGCTCTGTGTGCCTGTGTAGTGCCAGCTCAAAGAGGTGAGCAAGAAATGCCACCAGACATTTGTTCTCTTGGAGCCTTGGAAGGATGGAAGGTTCTAGAAGCTTGATTTTAAAACATTGCCTTTAGAATACTGTGTGGCAATGAGAGGGAAGGAAGGACGCATACTACACACTGTGACACAGAGGGCCTCAGAAACAGGATGCTGAGTCAAAGATGACATGAGAGCAAATACTGCAGGGCTCCACTGACACGACATGTCCAGAAATGGCAAAGCCAGAGAGACAGGAAAGAGCTGAGTGTTTGCCGGAGGCTGGGGGAGGCAGCACTGGGGAGTGACTGCTGAGGGTACAAGGATCCTTTATGGAGTGATGGAGCTGTTTTCAAATTAGATTGTGGTGATGGTTACACCACGCGGTAAATTGACTCAAAACTACACTGGATCGTACACTTAAAAAGGTGAATTTTTTATGTAAACTTAGCTCAAAAGCCTCCCCCGCTCCCCGCCCCAAAAAGGAAAATTAAATATGTACAATTGAATGGCAGAGAGGGAAAGAGAAGGGCAGTACTTGTTAACATGACAAGAAGGTCTCCACTAACGGTTGGGGCAAAACTCTTAATTTAGTTAAGAATTCAGAAGAGTTGGGGCTTTTGAAAAGTGATGTGGCACACATACCGTATGCACTTGCTGTGTCCCCAGCAAGGTCCAGGTGCGCCTCTCAAGTCCAACACATGGATCTTTCTGGAGCGCTGGACTCAGGTCAGTGACATCTGCGAACAGCGTCTGGGCCATTCAAGGTCAGTTCTGGATATCAAGGGAATTCAGAGCAGAACAGGTTTGGCTGCCAGATGAACTCCACCCCCACCCTACCCCCGAAAAGAAACCACCCTTAGCTTTCAGAGGTGTGGGATTCTGGAGTGGTATGATGTAGAACTCTAATAGTTAATCACGTCACTGGTGATGTTTCAGGTGAGAATTCCAGGATCAAGCAGGTTCTTGTCAGAGGGGGAGAAAGAAAATCCCCAGAGGGAGGGACTGAACCTAGCCATGGTGTCGCCTTCCCAGTGGCCCAGAGATTTTGCTGTCTCCTCAATCAGCGCAGTTGCCATTCTGTGCTTAGATCCCAAACCAGATGGTGTGAGGGAAAAAATAGACAATTCCATATGGCTCTTGTGTCTTTTATTTTCCCCCTCTGCAGTTTCTTTCCAGTCGGGGACAGACAGTGGGAAGAGTTTTTGGTCCACGCTGACGGGGAGATCTTTGCCAAAGGAAAATGCAGGCACAGTGGCAGAGACCTCCCCCCGAACCACTTACTCCCTGTGAGGGACATCAAGGTGCTTCCAGTTTCCTTTGCCTCGGTCGTTTCCCATCTTCCTTTTTGGGTGAAACTTCTCTGTGGAGTTACATTTTTAGCACTTGGATAGTGAATCCTTCACCATCTGTACTGCTTTCTTCTTTTTGAATTGTTTAACTTCTTTGACCAGGTGGCATCCTCATCTTCTTTGGGCTTCCAGGAAATCAAGGGACAGGTGGCCTAGCCACAAGGGCAACCTCGGGTGACACTGCCTTGGGGACCTAGGCCTGAAGCTGTGGCACTCGGCTTCGGTTGTGTTCGATGGAATATTGTGCTTAGCATGTAGGGCATGGTTCAGGCTAATGCAGGTTGCCACAAGGGCTTCAGTCAGTGTCGTCAGAGAGAATTCAGATCCTCTCTTCCACGTGTGGTCCATGGGCCAGCGGGATCGGCATGCCCTGGAAGCTTATTACAAATGCAGAGTGTCAGGCCCCACCCGAGGCCTGAGTCTGCATTTTCAGAACTTTCCAGATGATTCCTGGGCATAATGCAGTTCGAGAAGCAGTAATTGAGAGCAAGGTCTAAAAGCAAGAAGGGAGAAGACAGAGGAAGGAATTGAAGAGGTGGATTTACTCTCTAAAAGTTTGAGAAATTGCTGTGTTTCAAAAAGACGGAAGAGGATCTCTTCAGGTGTCCATTCTCCTTTCTGTCCCTCTTTATGGGGAGGCAGCTGGAAGAATTGCCAGTCATTAATGCACTGAGTCCTGGTTAGTTTGAAAGGCCGGTGACCTTGGATTCTCTTAGCTACTTGTCTGAAAATGTGCCTCCTCTTATTTCTTTGTTTAAAATCGTGGTGAATGAGAGTGGGGGACGGGGCAGTGAAAGTGGGACTGGCTTGTCTCCTTCTGGAGAAAGCGAGGAGAAAGCAGTTGATAGGAGTTGGGAGAAGTTCTCAAATGCCCCTAGTCATCTTGAATATAATCCAGTGACATGTAAGATGCTGTTACCTAATACAGCTGTAAGCTGAAACGGCAAGAATGACTATTCAGACAATGGTAAATCTGTGTAGTTCCACATTCAGTCTACCAGGTAACGAGTACAAAAACCACTCCCTTCAGCAGTCGCCAGTTCCCCTCCTGTTGCTGTCATGGATGAGTCACTAAGTCATGTCCGAGTCTTTTGCAACCCTGTGGACTGTAGCCCTCAAGGCTCCTCTGTCCATGGGATTTCCCATGCAAGAATACTGGAGTGGGTTGCCATGCCCTCCTCCAGGGCATCTTCCCGACCCAAGGATCGAACCCACGTCTCCTGCATTGGCAGTGGTTCTTTACCACTGAGCCAGCAGGGAAGCCCCTTCCGGCCAGCTCACAAATCCTGATGGCCCTGATGCTTGGACTCAGATAGCTATAGTAACTCCAGAGTCCAAAGAGATCACCTTCTCACATATGGACTAGAACCAAAGGTGTGGGGCGAGCATGAGGAATGTTGGTATTTGGCTGAGTGTTGAGCAGGAAGCCCCCATGTTGGGATTTCCATGGCCAAGATTCCCGAGCAGCCATGGAAATCCCAACACGGGGGCTTCCTGCTCAACACTCGGCCAAATACCAACATTCCTGCTTGCTCAGTACTGTACATCAGGTCACACTGCTGGGCTCCTCCTATCTGCCCAGGTGGGACCTGAGAAGGCAGGCCCCTTGAGATCCCCAGCCTTTCTCCCTCTGGCCCCCTAACCTGGGATTTCTCTGCCGTGGATCCACTCTATAGAGTGACACCTGGGATATGAGAGTCCTGGGAAATGCTATTGGATTTGGTATTAGACTGTCTTGTTACACTGTCCTAACCCATAGTTGTAAGGCAGCTATGTTTGAGGCCTTTTCTGAATACACTTGAACTGTATTTCAAGGTGGGGAACCTGTAATCTCTCTGTGTGCATCTTTGGTCTCTGTCGCTGGTCGTGTGTGGACTGTAGCCCAGGGTCTGATGGTGTCGTGTGAGTTTTTGGGCCGGGCAACTGTTCCCCAGAGTCTGGCTGGAGAAGCATTCTCGGTTTACACAGCTGTGGCCGGGGGAAGCACCCAGTGTGTGTGTCTGATGGCTGCCACTAATTGAAGGTGTTTCAGGTTAAATGGAGGTGAACAATGGACGCAGTACAAGCATGTTCTGGCCCAGGTTCATGCCATAATGTTTCTGAGTTTTTAAAGAGTTCTTTGCGTTTTGTTTTCTGCTGTGGATTATTTATTCCATTTTCAAATTACCTGCAGTTTTCACCCAAAAATGTGCCAGTATAGGGCAGGTAACTATTTTATAACTTATTTACCAAAGGCTATTATGTCAGTCATATACATAGAGTTTTTCATTTATAAATGTTCAACTTTTTATCAGCTATACTGTTGGTATATGCTTAGTACTCAATTATGTAGCGGTGGCTGCCACTGTGTCTGTGACATACACAACCTTTATCTTTCAGTCTTGTGTCTATTCCTCAGCTCAGAGCAGACAAAGAAAGCAGAGATGAAAAGCAGATCGGTTAGAACTGAGTGTCTATCTGGGGCTTTCTGTCAGGTACAGCATCTGGTTTTAGAGAAACTGACTTGGATTATTCAAAGCAGCAATTTATAGTCTCTTAGAAACAGTGACGTCTGATCTTCGTTACCTTTATAATACGCCCCCCGCCCCGTGTTGTATGTTTTGTTTCAGTTAATTAAAATTAATTTTGTCTTGAACTCTTTTGCCCGCCCGCCCGCCCGCCTGTCCCCCCGCCCTGCCCCAGAGAGCTAACTGGAGACATTGGAAAGCAGCTCAAGTCTGCTTTTAGAGGTTATTCTTCCCATCTGCCCAATCTATGTCGTTTCAGGGGTCCATGTTCACTCACAAATAGGCCACACATATACCCATACCCGTGTGTTTATAGATCTATCAAGAGCTTTTGTAAAACGGCTTGTGCACTGGGAAGCAGAAAGCTCTGGAGGTCTGAGTCATCTAGGTAGGATGAGACTCTCTGAAGAGCAGCTTGTGTTTTATCTAGGAACTTCCAGAGTCAGTGCTTTCACCCCAAGGAGTAACTCTAGTGGTGAAATGTCAGGCCAGTAGGAGCAAATCAGGTCTTTTCTGTGGTCTTAAGACAGCCCTGTTCATGGTCACGTGTTCTTTCCCAGTGGTGACAGATGGAGATATGGAGATCCCCACGAGGACTTGGCTTAGACCAGGCTGGTGATCACAAGTGTGTTTCACCATGCAAAAATCGCAACTGTGTTTTTGTGAATAAAGTTTTATTAGAACCAGCTGTGGCCATTCATTTACAGATTGTCTGTGGCTGCTTTCCTGCAAAAACAGCAAAATTGAGTGGTTTTAGCCATATGCTCCGGAGAAGGCAATGGCGAGCCACTCCAGTACTCTTGCCTAGAAAATCCCATGGATGGAGGAGCCTCGTTGGCTGCAGTCCGTGGGGTCGCTAGGGGTCGGACACGACTGAGCGACTTCACTTTCTCTTTTCACTTTCTCACATTGGAGAAGGAAATGGCAACCCACTCCAGTGTTCTTGCCTGGAGAATCCCGGGGACGGGGGACCCTGGTGGGCTTCTGTCTATGGGGTCACACAGAGTCGGACACGACTGAAGTGACGCAGCAGCAGCAGCAGCAGCAGCCATATGCTCTGCAAAGCCAAAAAGAGTTACTATCTGGCCCTTTCCATAAAAAAAAAAAAAAAAAAGAGCCAACCCCTGACTTACAGTAATTGTATTCTTAGCACTCGTTATAAATCCAGCCACTTACGGTAGGCAAGACCTAAACATTTTGCTAGTCACTTAGTTTCCTAAACTCTCCATCCAATCCCTCACCTTCTCTCCAGGCTCCAGAATCCTTGCTCCCTGGGGTACCGGTTGTTCACAGGCTTTAGACTAAAGCTCAGTCCTTCTTCAGAGGGCCCTTGGCTCTTTCTGGAAGCTCAGCCCCTTTGGCCTCTTTCAAGCCCTTTTCTGAGTGTTCCCACAATAAACCAAGTCTTGTTAAATAGATATCATGGGCTGTTTTCATCTATTACTCTATTTGTTGTACTTTCAGTTCAGTTCAGTTCAGTCGCTCAGTCGTGTCCGACTCTCCGCGACCCCATGAATCACAGCACGCCAGGCCTCCCTGTCCATCACCAACTCCCGGTTGTTGTACTTTAGTGAGTTTTATTTTCTGTGTTAAGTAAAAGAATCACCACGGTTGCTGGTTAAACATTCAGATTCCCAGATTCCCCCTTTGGGGTGGGTCCCAGGAATTTGATTTGTTTTAATAAGCTCCCCAGGCAATTCAGAGCCACACTGAAATCTGACCACCACTACTGTATATGTGGAGGATCAAAATCTTAATGGAGAAAATAGTTCCTTGTGATAACATCTTTGGTAAAGTATTGTTTCAGGTCAAAATACCTTTCTGAAGGGCAACATAAACTTGCAATTGAAAGGCAACTTGTATACATGTTTTCTATCAAGATGCCCAAAGCCAAATCACCGCATCCCTAGCAGACAGTGAATTTGAAGCAAACTTCTCTTGATAAGATTGTCATTGCATCTTTGTGTCATTGCATTTTTTAAAAAATGCTTTAAAGATTCTATTGTAGAGCTGCAGGCATATACCAGAGCTGAAGCTATGTATTGTCAAGAAGAATGCACTGGTCATAGCAAACACCCTCTTCCAACAACACAAGAGAAGACTCTACACATGGACATCACCAGATGGTCAACACCGAAATCAGATTGATTATATTCTTTGCAACCAAAGATGGAGAAGCTGTATACAGTTAGCGAAAACAAGACCAGGAGCTGACTGTGGCTCAGATCATGAACTCCTTATTGCGAAGTTCAGACTTAAATTGAAGAAAGTAGGGAAAACCACTAGACCATTCAGATATGACCTCAATCAAATCCCTTATGATTATGCAGTGGAAGTGAGAAATAGATTTAAAGGACTAGATCTGATTGATAGAGTGCCTGATGAACTCTGGACGGAGGTTCGTGACATTGTACAGGAGACAGGGACCAAGACCATCCCCATGGAAAAGAAATGCAAAAGAGCGAAATGGCTGTCTGAGGAGGCCTTACAAATAGCTGTAAAAAGAAGAGAGGCGAAAAGCAAAGGAGAAAAGGAAAGATATAAGCATCTGAATGCAGAGTTCCAAAGAATAGCAAGGAGAGATAAGAAAGCCTTCCTCAGTGATCAATGCAAAGAAATAGAGGAAAACAACAGAATAGGAAAAACAAGAGACCTCTTCAAGAAAATTAGAGATTCCAAGGGAACTTTTCATGCAAAGATGGGCTCGATAAAGGACAGAAATGGTATGGACCTAACAGAAGCAGAAGATATTAAGAAGAGGTGGCAGGAATACACAGAAGAACTGTACAAAAAAGATCTTCACGACCAAGATAGTCACGATAATGTGATCACTGACCTAGAGCCAGACATCTTGGAATGTGAAGTCAAGTGGGCCTTAGAAAGCATCACTGCGAACAAAGCTAGTGGTGGTGATGGAATTCCAGTTGAGTTATTTCAAGTCTTGAAAGATGATGCTGTGAAAGTGCTGCACTCAATATGCCAGCAGATTTGGAAAACTCAGCAGTGGCCACAGGACTGGAAGAGGTCAGTCTTCATTCCAATCCCAAAGAAAGGCAATGCCAAAGAATGCTCAAACTACCGCACAATCGCACTCATCTCACACGCTAGTAAAGTCATGCTCAAAATTCTCCAAGCCAGGCTTCAGCAGTATGTAAACCGTGAACTCCCAGATGTTCAAGCAGGTTTTAGAAAAGGCAGAGGCACCAGAGATCAAATTGCCAACATCCGCTGGATCATGGAGAAAGCAAGAGAGTTTCAGAAAAACATCTATTTCTGCTTCATTGACTATGCCAAAGCCTTTGACTGTGTGGATCACAATAAACTGTGGAACATTCTGAAAGAGATGGGAATCCCAGACCACCTGATCTGCCTCTTGAGAAACCTGTATGCAGGTCAGGAAGCAACAGTTAGAACCGGTCATGGAACAACAGACTGGTTCCAAATAGGAAAAGGAGTGCGTCAAGGTTGTATATTGTCACCTTGCTTATTTAACTTATATGCAGAGTACATCATGAGGAACGCTGGGCTGGAAGAAGCACAAGCTGGAATCAAGATTGCTGGGAGAAATATCAATAACCTCAGATATGCAGATGACACTACCCTTATGGCAGAAAGTGAAGAGGAACTCAAAAGCCTCTTGATGAAAGTGAAAGAGGAGAGTGAAAAGGTTGGCTTGAAGCTCAACATTCAGAAAACAAAGATCATGGCATCTGGTCCCATCACTTCATGGGAAATAGATGGAAAAACAGTGGAAACAGTGTCAGACTTTGTTTTTTTGGGCTCCAAAATCACTGCAGATGCTGATTGCAGCCATGAAATTAAAAGACGCTTGCTCCTTGGAAGGAAAGTTATGACCAACCTTGATAGTATATTAAAAAGCAGAGACATTACTTTGCCGACCAAGGTCCGTCTAGTCAAGGCAATGGTTTTTCCCGTGGTCATGTATGGATGTGAGAGTTGGACTGTGAAGAAAGCTGATCGCCGAAGAATCGATGCTTTTGAACTGTGGTGTTGGAGAAGACTCTTGAGAGTCCCTTATACTGCAAGGAGATCCAACCAGTCCATTCTAAAGGAGATCAATCCTGGATGTTCATTGGAGGGACTGATGCTAAAGCTGAAACTTCAATACTTTGGCCACCTCATGCGACGAGTTGACTCACTGGAAAAGACTCTGATGCTGGGAAAGGTTGGGGGCGGGAGGAGAAGGGGACGACGGAGAATGAGATGGCTGGATGGCATCACCGACTCTGTGGACATGAGTTTGAGTGTACTCCGGGAGTTGGTGATGGACAGGGAGGCCTGGCGTGCTGTGATTCATGGGGTCGCGGAGAGTCGGACACGACTGAGCGACTGAACTGAACTGAACTGAAGCTATGTATTAGTTATCTGTTGTTGCATGACAGATTAGTCTTAAACTCAGTAGTCAGGAACAACAATGTATATCATCTCAATTTCTGTAGGTCAGGAGTCTGGACTCTGCTTAGCTGAATCTGGGTCTCTAACAAGGCTGCAACCGAAAGGATTGGCCAGGGCTGCAGTCTCATCTGAAGGCTTAACCATGGAAGAATCCACTTCCCAGATCACTTTTTGTGGTTGTTGTCGGGACTCAGTTCCTCAAAGGCTGTGGAACTGAGGGCCTCAGCTACTCACTAGCTCTTGGCCTGAGACCTCCCTTGATTCTTTGCCATGTGGGCTTTCCCATATCTCCCTCATGACGTGGTGGCTGACTTCATCAGAGAGAGTGGGTGATAGAGTGTGCCAGCAAGAGAGACAGAGTGCTAGGAAGATGGAAGTCAGTTTTTTGAAACCTAATCAGGAAAGCTAGTCAGTAGGTTTAGCCCATACTCTGGGGGAGGGTATGAATATCAGGAGGTGAGGACCATTGGGGGTGTCTTAGAAGGCTACCTGCTGCAAGCCGTATAAATGTTTCAAAATGGAAATGCATCATGTGTCCCCTTAAAGCACTGGCTTCTCTCCTTAATGACAGTAGCCCCTACACTTTCCTGTCACCAACTAGCCCACAAGTTCTGTAGCTGTAGGATATCTTTCCCCCAACCCAGCCCACCCCACCCAGGTAGACATGGTTGATAAGGCTCCTGACTTTTGCTGCCAATTCTTAATTTCCAAAAGGGACTTGTAACCTTTTACCATTATTAGCATCCTTTGTAAAATTGCTGGTGTGCGGGGATGACCCAGAGGGAGGATAAAGGGAGGAGGGAGGTGAGAGGGGGGTTCAGGAGGGGGAACTCATGTACACCTGGGGCGAATTCATGTCAGTGTAGGGCAAAACCAACCAATATAATATTGTAAAATAAAAAAAATAAATTAATTAAAAAAAATAAAAAATAAAAAGAGAAAAAAAAATTGAACTTAAGAAGCATATCTTGAGAGAAAAAGAAGGTCATTTTTAAAAACGTTTTTTGAGTTACAGTCAATATGCACAACCTGCATACATGTAAAATGACCTGTTGGATCAGCTTTGACATACACATATGCCCATGAAACGAGCACCACAAGCAAGATGGTGACATGTCTGCCAACCCCCTGGGTCCCTTTGTAAGCCCTTTCCCCCCACACAACCACTGATTCACCCTCTGTCTCTGGGTGAGCTGATATTTTCTGGAATGGCCCCTAAGAAAATTCGTTCACGTATATTCTCTCATGTTTTCTCACTGAGCCATGCCTGTAAAATGCTGTGTGACTTTGACTGCTTCACAGCTCCAAGCTTTGTCGGATTTTTACCCTTCCTGCTTTTACTGAATACACCCTGCGCCCTTTGAATAAAACTCAAAAAGACCCATTCTGCTACCACCCACAGTGGAAGAGTTTAGTTTGCACCCACTGCAATTCAGCCTACACGCTAGCACCAGATTAATCTCTTAAAAGCACACCTCTGATCATGTCACTCGCCTGTTCACAAACCTTCCCTCTCTCCTTACTGCCTGCAAAATGAAGCACCCAGGGCTGCAGGCTGGCTCAGAGACCTCCCCGCAGGAGGGCCCTGCCTGCCTCTCCAGCTTGTCTCCTGACACTGTCCCAATGCCCTTGACAAACTCCACCACACATGCCTTTAACTTTCCCTACTGGCGCCTAACCACATCAGTCCTGTTCTTCACTCGTGCTTGTCAATCTGTCCTAACCACAGGATCCTTCTGTTCTTAAAGGCCTGTCTACACCACTGCCACCCACACTCCTGTTCCTAAGCTCCCCACGCTAAGCCAAGGAGATGCCTCTACCTCCCTCCCCATGTCCCCGAGTCACCTCACTCTTCATTCTACTTGAATATTTCTGCCGTGTTCGTGTCCCTCACCCCACTCCAAAGTGTCAAGACCAGGAGGGCAAACCAAAGCCCTGCAGCTTCCAGCACCGTGCCTTGCACATAGCAGCAATTCAATAGACACTGAGCTCAGTGCAATCCAGCAACAAACAGACACTGTAACCTGGATGGTTGAGGAGGTTGAGTGATGCTAAAGCTTAGTATTGCAGGGGCGCCTCAAATTTCCTGAACACCCTACAGATCTCCGTGCTCTTAAAACCTGTCATTAGGTTTAGAGCTAACTTTCCAAAGAGTCTGACACAACTGAGTAAGCACACACACGTCCCCAACTTGCCTAGTTTTCCCTGGTTCTTTGCTCCCCACTTAACTAGGCTGAGTACACACATGGTCTTTAGGAAAACCAAAGCCAGTCCCCACAGAAGGTGAAGGACAACACTAGCAAGATCTGTGTCTTAACTTTATATACTCTCACCGTGTGAGCATAGCTTTCCTTCGCTATGATTGCTCATCTTCTACTGCCCAAGCCATATTGCAAATGTGAGAGGCTCATCGATTGTGAGATGTTTCACAACATGCCACAAAAATTAAAATTTTTGATTTCACAGATTTTAGGACCATGTTTTAGAAGGATATCCCCCCCAAAAAACAATTCTCTTTATATCATTAAAAATAGTTTCAGTGTTCTTGGCATTATACAGTTGGACTTGTATGTTAATGACTCTAAGAACGTCATAAGAGAACTGGGAATCAACCTATCGTTTGGGTGTTTTCTTACTTAGGTCTTTAGCAGGAAGCTCCCATTGTCCACTGACTTCATGATACCTTCTTAATGGTATATACCAGTGGTTTACCGACTTTGGGGTGTTAAGTTCCTTTACTCTCTTAAAAATAATTGAAGACCCCAAAAGCTTTTGCTCATGTGGGTTATATCTCTGGGTATTTTTGTATTAGAAATTATAACTAAGATATTACTTAAGTAATGTTTTCATCATAGAAGTTAAAAGTTATATAATTTATATTTTCTTTATTAGTATTTGACCTCAGAAATAGATCATATTCTATCCTTTAAAAAATAATGAACTTATTTATTTAAAATGTTACTAATAAACCCATTCAGTTCAGTTCAGTCGCTCAGTCGTGTCCGACTCTTTGCGACCCCATGAATCACAGCACGCCAGGCCTCCCTGTCCATCACCAACTCCCGGAGTTCACTCAAACTCATGTCCATCGAGTCGGTGATGCCATCCAGCCATCTCATTCTCTGTCATCCCTTCTCCTCCTGCCCCCAATCCTTCCCAGCATCAGAGTCTTTTCCAGTGAGTCAACTCGTCGCATGAGGTGGCCAAAATATTGGAGTTTTAGCCTTAGCATCAGTCCTTCCAATGAACACCCAGGGTCGATCTCCTTTAGAATGGACTGGTTGGATCTCCTTGAAGTACAAGGGACTTACCTGGTAACAAAAATAATGTTTGAGAAAGATAACTCTTCCCAAACAAGGCAAACCTTGAGTGAGAAGAGCAGCACTGTTTTACATTTTCTCAAATCTCTGAACTATCTGGCTTAATATTCAACAGCTGTTATCTTTACATCTGCCTCTGCTTTCACTCACAGGCATCTTGGAGCATCTAGTTTTTGCTGAAGTGTATGGAGAAAACTCAGTCTCTCACAGATAGGTGGTTGGAGAAGGGAGGAATGTTTTAATGGCCTTTTCATGTATTTGTGGAACTCTTCTTTGATAATACACCAAAATCCAGCAAGTGGTGATTTCTTAAAGATTACTGACAGTGTGGAACCTGAAACTGTATTAGTGAACTTTTTCTGCTCCGTTTCATTAAAATCTATTGCTCTCCCTTGCAGTCTGATTGGTCTGTATTGGAGAATGATTTTGTAACATCCTTCATTGGTCACTTGGAAGATACCGGTTCTCTGGCTAGTACAAATCTTCCAAGTATTGACACATTTTATTATACCATATCCCAAAAGTCACATTTCATTAACATCACCACTGATTTCATTAAGAAGTCTTCTAAGTACTGGGAAGCTGGGCCTTTCACAGGTGCAAGTTTTCCAAAATTGATTGGCAACAGATACTGTCGCTTATTTTCTTTGAAGTTGACAAGCTCATTTACATCATTTTTAAGAAAATTTGTGCCAGATAACCAAGTCTGTGTGTGTGTGTTTCATGTTTCAGGTACAGTATTATCATTCTGCATCTGTATACATCATCTGTGTACACTGAAGTGATCACCACCACAAAATCTAGTTACCATCCATCATCAGACTAACAGTGACCCCCTTCCTCTCTGGTAACTACTAATCTGTTCTCTGTATCTAGGAATTGGTTTTTGGTTTTTTAGATTCTACATATGAGTGAAATTATATGCTATTTGTCTTTCTCCACCTGACTTACCCTATGTAGCATAATGCCCTCAAGGTCCATCCGTGTTGTTGCAAATGGCAAGAATTTGTTCTTTTTTATAGCTGAATAGAATTTCATTGTGTGTTTTTGTGAGACATACACATAAGATATGTATCCTATCATTTTTTAAAAAACATTTATTGAAGTATAGTTGGTTTATAATGTTGTGTTGATTTCTGGTGTACAGCAGAGTGATTCAGTTATGCATTTATTCATTCTTTTTCAAATTTTTTTCCCATATAGGTTATTACAGAATATTGAGTATGGTTCCCTATGCTGTACAGTAGGTCATTATTAGTTATCCATTTTATATATAGCAGTGTGTATATGTTAACCCCAGGCTCCTATTTTATCCCTCCCCCACGTATTTCCCCTTTGGTAATCATAAGTTTGTTTTTGAAATCTGTGAGTCTGTTTCTGTTTGTAAATAAGTTCATTTGTATCATTTTTAAAAATTATAAGTGCTTATAAGTGATACACGATGTGTGTCCTTCTCTGACTTAATTCAGTATGATCATCTCTAGGTCCATCCATGTTGCTACAGATGGCATTATTTCATTCTTTTTAATGGCTGAGTAGTATTCCATTGTATATATGTACCACTAAGTGGACATGAGTTTGTGCAAACTCTGCAAGATAGTGAAGGCCAGGGAAGCCTGGTGTATTGCAGTCTATGGGGTCACAAACAGTCGGACATGACTTAGCAACTGAACAACGACATCTTTATCCATTCTTCTGTTGACGGACACTGAAGTTGCTTCCCTGTCTTGGTTATTGTAAATAGTGCTGCAATGAACACTGGGTTGCATGTGTCTTTTCAAATTACAGTTTTCTCTTCACATATGCTCAGGCGTGGGATTGCTGGATCATATGGTAGTTCTTGAGCTTCCCAGGTGGTGCTCGTAGTAAAAAACCTTCCTGCCAATGCAGGAGACATAAGAGATGTGGGTTCAGGATCGAACCAGAGGAAATGGAAACCCACTCCAGTATCCTTGCCTGGAGAATCCCGTGGACAGAGGAGCCTGGCAATCTACAGTCCATGGGGTCACAAAGAGTTGGACATGACTGATGTGACTTAGCATGCACGCACGCATGGTAGTTCTTATATCATCTTTATCCATTTATCCATCAGTGGGCATAGGTTGTTTCTATGTCTTGACTATTACAAGTAATGTTGCAGTGAACAGAGGTGCATATATCTTTTCAAATTAATGTGGAGATTCCTCAGAAATTAAGAATAGAATTACCAATATAACCAAAGCTATTTTACTTCTGAGTGTTTATCCAGAGAACATGAAAACATTGTTGGTGGGAATGTAAATTGGTGCAGCCACTATGGAAAACAGCGGCCCACAGGGGTTCCCTTTTCTCCACACCTTTGCCAACACTTGTTATTCGTTGTCTTTTGGATAGTATTCTGACAGGTATGAGGTGATATCTCATTGTGGTCTTAATTTGCATTTCCCTGATGTTTATGTTCCTGTTGGCCATCTGTCTTCTTCCCAAGTCTTAATAACTATAGTGTGTTAGTCATTCTTTAAAGAAAAGAACAGCTGCCCGCCAGAAAACAAGATGCTAGTTCAGCTTGAAACTCAGTCGCACTTGAACTTTGCATCGTGCTCTGGTATGCTACAGAAGCCCTGGATGTGTCCTCGTTTCATTGCCCAGAATCTTCAAAAAGGGTGTGTAGATTTATTACAGTTGACATTTTTTTAACCACATCAAAGTGAAACTCTCTTGTGTGTTCCCTGCGAGTGTGTGGTGGTGAGGAATGAACTGCTGATCCATTCACTTTGGTGCCACTGCCTGATTTGTGCTATAGCCATCAGCAGTTTTCCTGTGGAAACGTCACCAGTGGGGAGAAGTCAGGATTGTCTAGTGCTGTCATGGAGCGTTTGGGCCTCCTGTACCTCCGGAGTCTTGGGGTCTCTCAAGGCTGCACCAGCCCCCTTGGAGAGCCCCTTTTTCCTGCCCTTGTGGTTCAGCGAGGAGGTTCAGTGAGGAGCGATGGCCCAGACCTGCCTAAAGAGACCCTGCATTGCAATGCGTTTCCCCGGGAACCTCCGTGCACATGGAAGGTGGCGAACCAGTGCTCTTGAAGGGCGAGCTGCAGACTTCCCTGTAAGAGGCCAGATGGTAAATATCTGGCAGCTACTCAGCTCTGCCTTTGCAGCTTGAAAATACCCACATACAGCATAGAAAGGATTCAGCTCGGCCGTGTTCCAGTAAAACTTTATTTCTGGACACAGAAGTTTGAATTCCATATACTTGTGTCACGAAGCAGGATTATTCTTTGAGTTTGAGTTTTTTTCACAATCATTTCGAAATGTAAAAAAGCGTGCTGAGTTTGCAGGCCCTTTGGAAAGCCCAGTTGGGCCCATGGGCCACAGTTGACTGATGTCTGCTCTAGAACACGTGTTCTCCAACCTAAGATCACCTGGGGAAGCTTTTTTTTTTTTTTAAAGCAAAAAAGCAAAACCTCTTAATTCCTGAATCCCACCTCCAGAAATTGCGATTTAATTTGGTCTGGGGTAAATTCCGGACATCAGGGCTTTCCCATGCACTCCAGGTAATTCTCTTGGGCAGCAAAATTTGTCAACTTCTTTTCTGTAATATTTTTTAAACAAAGGAAGGTTATTTTAAGCTCTTTTTCTTTTTTTTTAATTATAGAATTTGGCGGTCATGCTGGTGTCTCAGACCAGGATGGTCCATGGTAGCCTGAGAGCGGGCTTTCTCATCCTTGACTCGTGGTGTCACCTCATTCTTTGTTGTGTTTGGGGTGGGGACCGTCCTATACACTGTGGAGTGCTGAGCAGCATCACTGACTTCTGCCCACTGCCTGCCAGGAGCACCTGCCCAGCTGTGATGACGCAGTGTCTCCACACCTCCCCTGGGGGCAGAGTCGTCCCCAGGTGAAAACCAGGGATGTGAACATTGTGGAGCACGTGTGTGCACACGCACTGTCTCAGGACTCTTCCCGCTTGGTGCTGCAGACATTGGGGTTGTGTAATTGTTGGGGGGGGGTCTCCTGTGCCCTGTGAGATATTGAGCAGCTTGCCTGGCTTCCACCCACTGGAGCCAGGAGTATCCCCACCACCAGTCCCGACAACCCCAGGTATCTCTAGATGTCACCCCATGTCCCCAAGGGGGGCACAGTCACTCCCGGTGGAGAACTAAGTCAGGGAGACCTCGGTCCCCTGCCGTCCAATCTTACATCTCTTAACTAAGGATTTTCTCCACTTCCATTTTCCTGCTGGTTGTTTGAAAGTTGCAAACCTTGGTTACTTCTTTTTAATTTGATGGATTGTTAGGAGTTAGTAAAGTGGCAAGAAGGGTCATGAGTTGAGGGTGTGTGTGTGAGACATTCATTCCCTGGGGAAGAATCTGAGCCCTTGTTGCTGCCGGCCCTCCTGGGAGCCAGCATGAGAGCTACAGCCAGGATCACAGACAACTTGGGGCAAATGACTGGGCCGTTGTGAACTCCCAGCCATGGCAACGGGCATCCGCGAGCCTGAGGACAAAGCCAGTTTTCTTCTGTTGCTCTGCACAAAAGGTTCTAGAGATGCCGGAGACAAAATGGCCATTGAGAGGGAGAGGCATTGAGGCCTGTTTTTTTCTCCCTACTGTGTGGTTTATATTTAAACCATCTTAGACTAACACACACTGGAGTTTTTGTGCGAATCAAAACTGAAATTTCTCTTTAGCTGCAGAGACCGGCTAAATGAAAGCTGAAGACGTGACTAACCTAATGGAGGTTCAGGGGGCCGGGTGAGAGGCACTGAGAATTACTAGTAAAATGCGCTAGAAAGCCTAGCAGTGATTTGTTTCTTCCACGAGTTGTTCACAGTCATCAAAAAAATGCTTTCCTTGCCCTTTTCTGGTTTATGTTCACCAGCGTTGTCATTGCTGGTTTGAAGCTTGGGAAAACTCAGCATGTGGATTTATGGGAATATCCAAGAAAAGCATTGCTCTTGCTTAGCTGGCATCCACTTTGCACGGCGTGGTGCTCTGCTGATACTCGGCACCACCTCCCTCTTTAAAAAAAAAACAACAACAAAACATCAGTCTGGCTTGTGACTTCTCCTGCTGGGGACAGCCCCAAACCAGGTGCTTTGTCTGAACGGGGGAGGTGGGGGGATAGGTCTGTGTTCTCAGACCCTGTCAGTGGTATGACACTAAAGCATCTTTGTTGTGAAAAATCTGAGCTTAACAGTGCTTGCTTGGCTCAGAAGAAACACTCTGGTGGCACTCTTTTCAAGGCGGCTGAACAGCTTGGAACACTGTGTTTTTCTTCGTTGTGGCCCCTGGAACTTGCCATTTGATTTGCAAGTGGCTGGAGTGCGGACCAAGCCCAGCAGGCCTCCTCTTTGGAGAAAACACCAAACATGGTTGCACACAAAAGCGGGCACTTCACAGGGACTCGGGGCTCCGCACCTGGGACTGCACAGATAGGACTGGTGACTGGCAGTGGGCTTCTCAGACTTCCACCTGCACTCCTGGGGGCTTGTTCTCATGCACATTCCACCGATTCGACTGGTCTGGGGTGGGGCCTGAGACTCTGCATTTCCCCCAAACTCCCTGCTGAAGCTCTTGCTGCTTGTCTAAGGACCATGCCTGGCAAAAGAAAGGGTCTAAAGCACTTGGAACAGCTCAGCGCTCCCATGTCTTTCATTGACCTCTGAAAGTTTTCACTGCGATCCAGAAGCTGACAGCATCCAGCATTAGCTCTTCTGAGCTACAGACCCACGTGTCTGATCACCCCCTGGAATCTCTCCCTTTGGATGGCATCTGGTCACCTCAAAGTCAGCACGTCTAAAACTGAACATCTTTAAAAAAAAATTTTTTTTTAATTGCAGTATAGGGACTTCCCAGGTGGTGCTAGTGGTTAAAGAACCTGTCTGCTATTGCAGGAGACATAAGAGATGCTGGTTCGATCCCTGGGTCGGGAAGATCCCCTGGAGGAGGGCATGACAACCCACTCCAGTATTCTTGCCTGGAGAATCCCATGGACAGAGGAGCCTGGTGGGCTACGGTCCATGGGGTTGCCAAAGAGTCGGACACGACTGAAGTGACTGAGCATGCAAGCACACATAATTAAGAAGATTGGATAGTCATATAAGTGAATCCATATTTCATGGATTTCCATATTTCATTCAGGAAAATCTGTGCCCATTTAACTACAAATCTGACTCAATGATATACATATAGACATTCTTTTTTTAAGATTCTTTTTCTTTATGATTTATCACAGGATATTGAATATAGTTCCCTGTGCTATACAGTAGAACCGTGTTGTTTACCCGTCCTGTACATAAAAGTTTGCATCTGCTAGTCCCTCACTTCCAGTCCTTCCTTCCCCCATGCCTCTTCCCCTTGGCAACCACAAGTCTGACCTCTATGTCCATGAGTCTGTTTCTGTTTCATAGACAGGTTCATTTTGTGCCATATTTTAGGTTCCACATATAAGTAATATTGTATTTGTCTTTCTCTTTCAAACTCACTTCACTTAGTATAAGTTCCAGTTGTATCCATGTTGCTTCAAATGGCATTATGTCATCCTTTTTCGTGGCTGAGTAGTATTCCATTGTATATATGTACCATATCTTCTTTGTCCATTCCTCTGTTGATGGACATTAGGGTTGTTTCCGTGTCTTGGCTATTGTAAACAGTGCTGCTATGAACATAGAGAAGCATGTTATCTTTTTAGATTAGAGTTTTGTCTGGGTATATGTCCAGGAGTGGGATTTCTGGATCATATGGTAACTCTATTTTTAGTTTTTTGAGGAACCTCCACACTGTTCTCCATAGTGGCTGCACCAATTTACTTTCCCACCAACAGTGTAGGAGGGTTAAACTCAGCATCTTTGTCCTCAAAGCCTAGCCCTCCTGGGTCAACCCCAGCTCAGGGAACAACACAGCACCATGGGGTTCCATGTGCAGAAATGGAGGAGTCACTCTTGGTACTCAGCACCTATCCCCAACCCCTCCTTTGAGTTCACACCAAGTTGTGTCCACTTGCCATCTCAAACCTCTCTCCAACACATCCCTTTCTTCCACTTCTGCTGCCTTTGCCCTGGTCCAGGCACCTGTCCTCTTTTGCCTGCACCATTGCAGCGAGCTTCTGTTCATCTCCAGGGCCACTTTGTTCCTGTCACATCCGCCAGAGGAGTCTTCCGCAGCCCCGGTCTGTTCCCCAGGGTCAGAAAGGCTTGGTGGTGTCCTGTGATTCTGAGGCTAAAGTCCAGATCCCTTCAGGTGGCCTGGAAAGCCTCCAGTGCATCCAGCTCCCCTAGACCCCTCCTGTCTTCCTTGCCCCACCCTCCTCCCGTACTCTGTCTGTTCTGGCATCATCTTCCATGCCCAGGAAAGCACCCTGCCCCTTTCCCCCACAGAGCTTTTGTTCATGCAGTTCCTGTTTGCTGGAACACCCTCCCTAATCATCCCTTGGCTCAAACCCACCCTTCATGTCTAAGCTGTGGAGGCTGTCCCCATCACCCTCCAAAAGTCTGAGTAAGTCCCGCGTTTCCTAGCACTTCTGAGCCCCACGCCATTTGGAGAATGTCTGTTTCTCCCCAGGCTATAAACTGCATTAGCGTGCAGCTCACCTATCTTAGCTCACTGTCGAGTCCCCGTGCCCAGCCCAGTCCGTGGGGCCTCAGAGACACTTGCGTGAGCACTGAGTGTGCTAGTGGAGTGAGATGGAGTGAATGAACAGCTGTGCCCCCTCCCAGTGCTCTTGCCCTCACCTGTATCTGTTACTACCCTGCTTAACCGACAGCTTCCGCTCAATCAGGACTTTAAGAAACCCAGTACCCAGGATGATGGTAACAGCAAGGTTATGGGGAAGAGCTTCTCTTGTTCCAGTGAGAGCTGAGCTGCACCTTCAGATGACCCCATGCCAACTGCATCTTTGAGACGTGTCACAGGGCGTTTCATGTGCATTCTTTGGTTCTGTTGAGAACTTATTTTAATCATTGACTCATTCGCCACGGGTGGTCCTTCACAGCCTGCTGCTATGAAGACCATCGCTGCATAGGTTTCGTTCAGTTCGGTTGTGGTTTCAGGCCAGAAGCCAGGAATCATTTCATGGTGTTCAGTGTTTATTGTCACGGAGTTTGGCTGGAAGTAAAGCTGGTGGGGCTGCCACAGTGAAGAGCTGGCACGACTCATTAGGACTGTGGATCTCAGATTTGAGCCTCTGTGGGACTTGTCTGAAAGCCCAGACGCCGAGCTACCCTGCCACACGGCTGATTTTCTGATTCAGTTGTTCCGGGGTGGGACCCGAGACTCTGCACCTTTCCCATGTTCACAGGTGATGCTGGTGCTCCTGGGCCTCAGACCACAGTCTGCATGTCAGTGCCTCCAGACAGGGGTCTGCAAACTTTTCCTGGAAATAGTAACTGTTTCAGACTTTGTAAGCCACGCACTGTCACAGCTACCCAGCTCTGCCTTGGTAGAGCAGAAATAGCCGCCAGCAATTTGTCAATGAAGGGGTCTAAGCTGTGTTCCATTAAAACTTTATTGACAAAACCACAGGCTCCAGTTTGCAGATCCCTGGTTTAGCAGAACCTGGAGCATTGATTGGCTCTGTTGGGGGTAGTACAGTGCGTGATTCCTACTCCCTCTCAGAGCAAAGGGGAAGCTAGTAATTCTCCCACATGCCAGGCATTTGACCTCATGGGCGGTTGCTGTGCTCAGGACAACGTGGTAGGTAGGCAAGGTGACGTCTGCCTTTCTAGGCTGTATTTCTATCTGACACTGAAATAAAACCATGCCATGGTGGGCATATACCCCTCCTGTCTCCTCTCACGTAAGTACACCCAGGACTGGCTCCATAATTCGTAAGCCAAATGCAAAATTGAAAATTCAGACACTCTTGGTGTGCAGAAAGTAGTAAGAATGTCAAGATGGCAGTAGCGGAGCATTATAGTAAGCCCAGGACCCCATGGGGCTGTGCCAGTGTACTCCTGTGAGGCCAGCCTGAATGCAGTGTCACCACAGCCTACCCTACCTCTGCCACACACGTACCCATAGGTCAGAAATGCTCTTAATGTGAGGACACTAACAGTATTGATACCATATTTTAGAAACAGATTTAGCTTTTTCTTGCCAGCTTTTTGCAGCACTCTTGGTTCCTCTGGGATAAGTGTGTGGCATATGACCAAATTACCCAGTGTTCAAAGATATGTTACACAGTGTAGGGAGAGATGGCTTCTAGACTGACAGAAAATATACAGTAGGGAGCAATCCATCCACAGCTGGTTGAATATCTACCAGAAATGCAGTTTTAGCCTTGTGGGTAACTGGTCAACCATGTTAGAATAAGCTCTGTATGCAGTTCTATTACTTCCTGTAATTTTTTCCCAGGATGTATTTCACAGGCTTCGGCTCCTGGTGGCCAGCAGGGTCCGTAAGAGTTTTCCGTGCACACATGTAACACCCCTGACCAATATGGAGACTTCTACAGGAGCCAGAGTTCTATGTTCGTAAATAAAACCCACCAAAAGCCTAAGAGCATTGGCTTCTGCTGAGCGAGTATGCTTCATTGAAGTGATCCCCAAAGTCTTAAGTCTCCAGTTTCCCCTGCTGTTCTAGAACTAGACCCACAGCATGAGGGTATATGGAGTCCATGAGAGAGACAAATTGGAGGAAAATGTTAGCCTTGATCTAGTGGTGAATTGGGGACTGAAGAGCATCATTCTCCTGACCCCACTTGTCTTTTTTGAGCCACAGAACAGCTGTGGCATTTCCTTTGAAAGAAGCAGAAAACCTTAGCCTGTTTGGAGGAAAGACTGTTTTGAAGTTGCAACCACGGATTTGGAAGGTTGAGTTCTCCTGTTAAAGGGTGAGTGCACTGCACTGTAACACCTAACCTAACCCCAGATGGTGAGAAAGGATGTAGGCTTAGTAAGATAATGTACAACAGTAATATGCAGATTTCTTCAAATTTTATCAGACTGTGTATCAGTGTCCCCATGTCAGCTGTTCACATATTCAGCATCCTAGGTTTTACTGTAGAAAGACTTTCAGGATCCCTCTCCAATTTGAATTATATTTCCTCCTGTCCTTCTGTCTCCCTCTCCCCCACCCAACCATCCACTGTCTTTCCAGCAGCCTCTGTCTTAGTAATCATCACGGTGTGCCATAGAAATTGTTGCTCAACTAACTGATCTCCTTGAAGGCAAGGAAGATGTCTTATTTTATGTTTGTATTCCCAGTGCCAACCACAGTGCTTATCACCCTCTAGATCTTCAAAAAGGGCTGAATGAATGAAATCCAAAGTAAAACTCAGAACCTAGCTCATGTCACAAGAAAGTATGTGGCACATCAAAACTGATCTTCCACAACAGCAGTGTGCTCCAGTGAGAGAATCTCCTGTATCTGTTTTGTCCAAGATGGTAGCCAAAAGCCCATGTGGCTCTTGAGCATGTGAAATGTGACTTCTGCTAAGGAAGAGCTAAAGTTTTGATTTTGAGTAATTTAAACAGCTACATGTGCCCAGTGGCCACCATCTTGGCCAGCACAATCTCAAGGCCACACATCTCTGTCCAGTAAGGACCAGAGATAACTTCGTTAGCCATGGAAGCAGGCATTCATCTTGTGCCTAACTTCATCGTAGAGCCTGAGAATGGGAGAAGTGGGGATGATACAACACAAGAAAAAAGAGGTCTATTTTCTCTCTTGTATGATGCAACACATATATCAAGGCCAGGGATTTTAGTTGCTGTTGGTTTGGGAGCCTGGAGAATTTGGACTTTTACTTGCGTTCCTCTTTCCTCACTTCAACCTGCTAGGAGGTCATAGGACAAAATGAGATTGATCTCCATCATTTGTGTTCACAAATCTCACATGTCCAAATCTCTTTAAGGTGCCGACTTGCTAGTGGACTTGAACTGTATTAGTGTACTGGGTCCCATTTTGGGTGGTTTCATTAATCCATTTCAGGGAGGTTGGTCTTCTTGAAAATAGCTGGTCATCTTTTGAAATGAAAGGAAGAATACTTTCTTATGAGGGCCTGGCAATTTTACTTTCCAATGAACTGAAGAGAGATATGGGGTTATCTCCTGGGGTAGGTTTAAGCAAATGCTAGTTTAGCATGGAGTGATCATCAAAATGGAAAGGCCTAGCTCCAGTGTTTCATGCTGGGTAGTCATTCCCTGTCTACTGTAAAGGCCGTTTGGGGGAAAGAAATTTAGCCACCTTAATGTGCTTGCCCTGAAGTCATGAACTGCTCTTGATTGCTGTTAAACATCATAATGCATTCAGAGTTCGATTTCCCTGACAAGCCATTTAGTTAAGGGTCTGGATAGTATAAACAGGGACAGGAGGTCAGGAGAGGGACCCACATTACCCTGAGGCCTGCACTGCTCCACTGAAATGTAAAATGTCTCCGAACTGAAAATGTCAGCTGACTCAGTCCCCGGGGAGGTCTTTATGGACATCTCAAGTCAAAGTTGATTTGAAAAATTATTTCTCTCAAGAATGAAGAGTGAACTGTGGCTCTCTCCTTCATTTCACTTCATGGATGCTCATTTTGTCCCCTCCCACCCCAACCCTGTTCCTTTTCCCTCTTCAAGTACTTAAACGTCACCCACCAGTTCTGGATTCTTACTCTCAACATGTGCGTTGGGCGGGGGCAGGTGCAACCTGAGGAGGTGGGTTTAGGGGATGAGTATGATTAAATTGCTTGTGCTGCCTGGCTCTGGGGGAACATTTTTATTTAAAAGCTGAGCTGATTTCTGGTATTGACATGAATGAAACCTGAGTGGGCCCATTTGAGTGGCTCTGGGTGGCTTGGTACTTCTAGGGACCCATATGCCCACCCCCTTTCCAGACTGATTCCCTTGATATTTTTCTGATCACAGCAATAGTGTAATTACTGTATTTGACTATTCTGGTTACCCAGGAGGTCAGAGGCCAGGAAAAGCCATTGGCTGCTGTGAAAATAGAGAAATAGCTACCTGAAACCCCATAATGGTGAGGCTGGGGGGAACTCAACGGTCACTTGTCTTCATAGAACGGCAGCCTCACTGCAGTTCTTCTGACATTGTTAGTGTGGTGATTGCTTCTCATTGTCACTTGAGCATGGGTCCCCTAACCTCAACCCTGGGTCAATCAGGAAGTGGTAGAGTTGTGCCTTACTCCATAACCATTTGCCACTTAGCTGCTCTGCCACACACCCCGAGCAAATTGAGCTACGTTTTCCCGTGAAGCCCCCAGGTCCTCACCCACAGAATGAGATGAGGACAGCTCCCCTTGGCCCCTGCGATGTAAGCTGTTACCCAAAGAGCACGCAGGGCCGAGGGAGGAGTCGACCTTCTCTGTTAATGTGCGGTCTTCGTGAAGTCATAGGCATTTTGCCCTTACCAGCCATGTTTTCTCTCCCCTGGGTCCAGGCTGCTTTGAATGCTGCATCAAGTGTCTGGGCGGAGTCCCCTACGCCTCCCTGGTGGCCACCATCCTCTGCTTCTCGGGTGTCGCCCTGTTCTGCGGCTGTGGGCACGTGGCTCTGGCAGGCACTGTGGCGATCCTGGAGCAGCACTTCTCCACCAACACCAGCGACCACGCCCTGCTGAGTGAGGTGTAAGTTGCCTTCTTTCTTTTAGAAGTGCATTTAAAGTGCCACCACCCCAGGAGGGTTGCAGAAAGACTGCTGTTGGCGCCCCTGGGAGAAAATGGATGCCTTTCATTCACGCTCCCCAGGGGCAGACAGGAAAAGGGCCAGGAAAGAAGGGAAAAGAAAGGGCCAGGAGTGCAGTGGGTG
Source organism: Moschus berezovskii (assembly GCF_049115385.1). NCBI lineage: Eukaryota > Metazoa > Chordata > Mammalia > Artiodactyla > Moschidae > Moschus > Moschus berezovskii. The sequence goes on along the minus strand of NC_142488.1, from coordinate 12,860,789 downwards.
TTGGGGACCTGGGATAGGACCGCGCCTGGAGAATGGGACAGTGCACACGTAAGACACAACGCACAGGTGGCCAAGGGGGATGGTGGCAACACTGCCCAGCCTCTCACTGAGTTACCACGGTCCTTGAGTAACAGATGCCCTCCGGTGCTGTCAGAGAAAATGGCCAGCTCTGGCCTGGTAGGAGCCTTCAAGGACTTACCCCACCCAAAGTCTACAGGAGTAGGACCTGGACGTTCATTCTTCAAGCCGAGAAAAAGTCCCCGGGGATCCTCCAGTTCAGAAAAGGGGAAGTTTTAGGGGTATGGCCTCAGCCCTGCTGTCCTAGAATCCTCCTGAGTGTCCAACTCCCATGCATGGATTCTCATAAGCGTGCCTGCCTGGCAGCAGTGTATTGATGATTGTCTTCGTGTTATCTTCCCCTGCCCCTCACTGTTTGCTTTTTCCTTCCTTACTCCCAAAGTTTGACAGTCTTTAGGTGCCTTGTGATTGGGAGATACTTTTCTACCAGCCCTTTGAAAAAGGCAGGAATGAATTTTTATGAAATAATAAGGGAAGCATGTTGGAAGAGTCCTTGGGAAATTTTATTTTTTATCTGTGAAATGATTCAAAGAAATCAGCAGTGGGGGAGGCCATGAGGAGGATCAAGCAGGACAAGGGATTCAATGAGTGCCAACTGTGTACAAAAAAAGACCAAGAAGTATTTACCATGACTGAGCCTCGGGAAAGCATGGTAGTTTAATTAGCTGGTGATGTTGATAAGTGGCTCTCAAACTTGGAAAAATGTTTTAAAAAAATCCCCAGGTCTCTGTTTCATCCCAGACTAATTGAGTCATGATCTCTGGGGACAGGACCCAGGTACCATAGTCTCTAACTCACCAGCTAGTTCCACTGGGCAGCCAAAGGTTGTCATCTGCATTTATGTTGGCTTTCATAGGACCAAATTAGATGTGAATTAACTTTTTGTATCTTAAACTTGCTTGATACATTATCACTTGTGTTATGACAGTGTCTTGCGCAGAAAGCATTTGCCCAAGTTACTCCATAGTGAGGCCATGAATGCTTACTTAGGGGTTTTAGCAGAAAACCATTAAGCACAAAGCCTGGTTGGGAGACATTCTGATGTGGTGGAACAAACAGGCCGTCCACTAGACCCAAGTTGAAATGCTGGCTGTATGTGTGTCCTGGATGAGTGGCTATAACTCGTCAATCTCTGCGTTTACTTACATGCAAAGGAGTATCATCTAGTAAGTACTAAAAGTCCATTGGGGCCCCGCCCAAAGGAAACATCTCCCTCATCTGGGAAGTTGCACACCCCTTGGAAGAAGGGCCCAGGTTGCTGTGGTCTGGGCAAGGGTGCCTGTCTTTGGCACCCCCACTGAAGCCATCAGTGGGCCGGCTGTCACAGGATGTCACCTACCCTCATGGCCTCCCCTCCAGAGGCCAAAATCAGGCCGCGAATGTAACCACTTGGATCTTCTTCTTTTCGCAGAATTCAACTGATGCAGTATGTCATCTATGGAATTGCGTCCTTTTTCTTCTTGTATGGGATCATTCTGCTGGCAGAAGGCTTCTACACCACGAGTGCAGTGAAAGAACTGCACGGGGAGTTTAAAACAACCGCCTGTGGCCGGTGCATCAGCGGGATGGTGAGTATGCATGAAATGATACAAAATTCAAGTTCTTTCTGTCTGGTATAGTTTTTGGCATCTGCTTCCCTTTGCTGACATGTGGTCTGTGATTGCATTCACTCAGCAAAGCTGAGGCATATCTGTGACCCAGTGGAGCCTGACCAGTTCCTTCTCTGGCCTAGAGGAGGACAGAGCTTAAAAGGGGCTCGGTAAGAGACAGGGTCAGAAAGTGCTCTATCACAAAAAGAGACTCGGGGTGGAGGGAGAGGTGGGAAGGAGGCATTTTTGGCATTGGAGTTGGGGGGGTGGTGTTGAAGTGGGGTTTATAATGGCCTATGCCAAGCAGCTGGATGTGTGGCTCTGGCATTTGAAAACTGGTCAGATGTGAAGAAAACAGCTGGGGAGTTGAGAGAGATGCACTCACATGGAGGCAGAAAGTCATGGAAGGAGGAAGATAAACACCTAGGCTGCAGGGCTGAGGACACCAACTGAGCTCTCTGCTGTCCTGAGGTGAGGACTCTTAAAGATGTAAAACCAAGCAAGACTAGAGGGAAATGAGCATGTGAGCAGGTTTACTGTGCACTAAGCTTGTGTTCATGGCTATTGTAAATGTAGCAAAGGTGCATCTAATGCTTGTTAGTAATCCCACAGGATCATGAAACTACCCAGGTTCTTTTCCAGAAAAAGCTTCCTGTAGTGGTGGCTGTTCTATAGCCCATCTATCATGTAGAATAAAGGCAATTTGGAACAGAGTTCTAATGCAGTGGCCTGTGAGAGCATCCACACAGCTTGGTAAGTGTGGAACTGATATTTACAAGGCACAGCTGAAGGAGGCCCTGTCCCAGCTAGCTCAGTGACCTTGGACAAGGGACAGCCTGCCTTGGCTACTCACGTCCTTACTAAAAGAGAACTGCAAAGTTCCAGAACTTCCCTTGTATCTGCTACGGTCCAGTGACTGCATCCAGCAAGTTCAGTATTAGGAGAAATATATTATTATTCCTCCCAGGGATTGCACTGGTTGGTGAAGATTCTTTCTCCTTCTTGTCCTAGTTCGTCTTCCTCACCTATGTGTTGGGAGTGGCCTGGCTGGGTGTGTTTGGTTTCTCGGCGGTGCCAGTGTTTATGTTCTACAACATATGGTCCACCTGTGAAGTCATCAAGTCCCCCCAAACCAACGGAACAGCAGGAGTGGAGCAGATCTGTGTGGACATCCGGCAATATGGTATTCCTGTGCAGTCTCGTGATTCGTTTGTGTTCTATGTGCACATGTGGGTTTAAATTATTACAGGGTGGTAATAAGAATAATCCTAATAGTCACTAGGATGGAGAAGAGCAGAGGAAAGCAGAGAAGACTAAAGAAATGAGACTCTGGAGATCAGGGGATGAGACCCTAGACACTCAGGAGAGGAACTCAGGAGACGAGACCCAAGATTGGAGACTTTGGAGATTTGGGATAGGAGACTCAGGAGACGAGACCCCAGAGACTCAGGAGACGAGACACTGGACAGTAGACTCAGGAGAGGAGACTTAGGAGACTAAGGAGATGAGATGAGACTTAGGCCACTCAGGACAGGACAGTTAGGAGACTCGGAGACAACACAGTGGAGACTCTGGAGACGAGACCCTGGATAGCAGACTCAGGAGCAGAGAGTCAGGAGATTCAGGAGACAAGACCCTGGAGTCTCAGGAGAAGAGACACTAGAGACTCGGGAGACAAGACCCTAGAGAGGAGAGTCAGGAGAAAGACCCTGGAGACTCAGGAGACAAGACTCTGGAGACTCAGCGAATGAGACTCAGGAGACAAGATCCTGGACAGGATACACTATTGACTCGGGATAGCACACTCAGAAAAGGACACCTACAATACTCAGCAGACGAGACTTAGGCTGCTCAAGAGAAGCGAGTCATGAGACTTAGCAGATGAGACTCAGGAGACAAGACCCTGGTGTCTCAGGAGATCAAGAAAGGAGACTCAGGAGAGGAGACTTAGGAGATGAGACTCTGGAGGTTAGACCCTGGAGACTCCAGAGATAAGACTCAGGAGAGGAGAGAAGACCTAGGCTAGTCTTGAGAGGAGACTGTAGACAAGACTCTGGACAATCAGGAAATGAGATTCTGGGGACTCAGGATATGAGTGGAGACTTGAAGATTCAGGAGAGGAGATGCGGCTCTGGAGACTCAATGACAACATAAAATCCGGGCATATTTTAAAGTCATCCAAAGGGACTCTAACAAAGCTGAGCGCTGGATACCTATTCAAACATATTTTTCTGAGTGGGCACTTTACCTAAGTTCAGTTCATCTTGAGAGGCCACAGAAAGGGCCACGGCACCTCCTGTCCATCACTGCAAACCAGACATCCCTCCTGAGTGAGAAAAGGCGGTTTCAGTAGTACTTCTGTCCAGGATGGAGGAAATCCTCTTCTTGGCAGGATCAACTAGGGGGAAAAAATTTCCCATTAGAATTGAAGAGGAAATAATTGTTCTTTCAGAGCTTTTCTAGAAGAGCTTTCTTCCTGTCTGGCTTATCCTCAGCATCTTACCTTGAACCATAATACAAAACTTAACCTAAAATGCCCCTTGCACTGATCTCTTCTCATAGAGCCAAAGGTTCAACTACACTGTTCTTTAGAATAGATGGAAAACAGAGACTCAAGTTGGTTTTTGAAATATTTGTAAATGAATATCTAGGTGCATGTATCATTTCCCTACTTTTCAGCATTCACTACAAATGTCTGGTCATCAGTAATCATTTTTAAAAATCTTCTGTTCTTGAAATCAGTGGTTTTACTTACTACTGGTCCATAACAAAGATAGAAGGAATAGTTTTTAAGTATCTTCCTTTCTGACCTCCTGGGAGACAAAAGAACTTGAGGTGTGTTTCGTATTTAAGGGCACATCGAGGCATTAATGGCAGAAAAAGCAGCAGCCGCCATGTGGACGAGGTGACCACAGAAGGAGTTGGATACAGCAAGGACACCACAGGCTGAGCTGGCCTCACTCTGTGGGGAAGTACAGTGGTTTTCCAAGCTTCCAATTGGACTTTCAATCCAGAAGTAGTTCTGAGATACTTGTAAAACACAACAAAAAGGAACAGAAAAGCAAAGACATACAAAATGGAAGTGTAGATTACAGAATATAAACAAATTCCTCTGTCAAATTGCCATGAACCTTTCTGAGCATAGCCTCTCCCTTTCAGAACGGAGTCAGGGCCAACCATGGTGAAAGAGCTTGAGGAGCAAGGCCACAGACCATGAAGTTCAGGGCGAGATGTGTTTGGCTTCAGGAGGAGGAAATGCCTTATAGCCGGTGGGGGGGGGCAGGGGGGTTGTCCTGCAACTGTTGAAGTTCAAGCTCAACTAACCAAAGCATAATTTGTCTAATTCTCTCATGGGCTAGTTGCCTTTGCTTTTGCCCTGTTGTCCAAATAGGACCTTTTATTATTCCAGAAAGTTTCTTCTGCAGAGGGCAGATACATCAATTGTTGATGAAGAGCATAGCACGTGATTGTGTTGTAATTGCCTCTGAAAGTGGAGGGGCCCAGTGCAAGCAGGGGTACTGGCGTTTGTGCTAATCACTAACCTTCTGCTGGGATTCACTTTCTAGGAATCATCCCTTGGAATGCTTTCCCAGGAAGAATATGTGGCTCGGCCCTGGAAAACATCTGCAACACCAACGAGGTAGGCCTCGGCCCCTCAGCTGGTCCTAGACGACCACTGGGCACTTCAGGCTGAGGCAAAGGGTGCTCCTAGGGAGAAAGACCACGAGAGGGCTCTGAGCCACCATTTTGCACCTACACAACGGCCCTGTCCCATGGCTGAATCCAGAGTGACAGTTCTGCGCCACCAGACAGCTTACTCTCTTGGCAATATTTGGAGAGTGATTCCCAACCTGCCCAGTCTGAATGTATCTCAATTCCTTTCTTTCATCTTCAGATCGTTTGTCAAAGTAGAACATTTGTCACAGGACCAATGTAAATTTTCCCAGAGGATTGCCCTCAATTTGTATACAACTGAATTTTTATACGTTGGCAACTTAGTCTTTTGTTTAAAGACTGAATTGCTGCTATTGCTTGTTCGTCCTTACTTGGCAGTAAATCCTGACATACTATGGTTGAAAAATCTCTCTGCCCTAGAATAGTCTTCAGGAATTGGCTTATAACTGTATATAAAAGCAGATTCTCAAATGCACTGGTGGGAGCTTGCATTTAAGATGATCCTGACATGGTTTAGGAGGGAGCAACTGCAATAATCAGGGCCCGCCTACCTGGCTGCTGGGCGTGTACATCCATGATCTGGGCCGCAGGTGGCAGGCATGGAGGTGCAGGATAATACCCTGTTCGTGGGGAGCAGCCTCAGCTACTCCCATGTAATTGGCCTGGGGTACAGCCTCTTGCCAAATTCTGAAAGCTCCCCAGGTAAGCCCAGCATGTGCCCAGCCTTCAGAAATCAGCCCTACAGAGGAAAAGAGCACACCCAGAATAGAGGAGGCCATCACTCCCCGGCAGAATGCTCACCTCAGTGCCCGGTTCTCTCCTAGTTCTACATGTCCTATCACCTGTTCATCGTGGCCTGTGCCGGAGCTGGCGCCACCGTCATTGCCCTGGTGAGTGCTGGCCCCCTCCCCTGCAGGCACCATCCTAACAGACTTCCCTTCCAGCCAACACACCTGGGACTCGGCCTCGGTTCAGGTGCCCCTGTGTAAATGTACCCCGTGTCTAGCTTGCAGGAAGGACGAGGTGCTGGTCTTGGCATTCATGGTAGGTGATGAGATTCAGATTCGGTGGGAAGAACCCTTTTGCCTCCATTTAGAGGCGTCTTGTGGGGTATATATTGCTGATTCATGAACAGTGTACCCATGGCCAGCAGCAGTGTGCCTCAGGCCTGACTGGAGCTTGCTGAACACATGTATTTTCTCTGTCAGGCCCCCTGCAGTCTCCCTGCGCTTAGGAACACTAGACGGCCCTTTAGTACTCTCATGAGGGACCACAGAAAGAGTGAGGTCACAAAAATGCAAAAACCGGGGCACATGATGAAAAGGACGCTTGTTTACAGCTGCCACAGGAAGGCAGAGCGTTGCCTTGGCCATGTCGGCTTTTCTGCATTCTGTGCGTCCACATGGCTGGGAGTGCTGACCTGAGAGTTAGGGAAATTTTAGCACAAGGACAGATTCACAAATACGGAAGATGCCACCACACAGACGTGTGTCTGTGTGTATCCACGTGGACCAAAAACTTGGGAGGGCTTGGCTTGTGGTGTCCAGAGATCTAAGGTGGGTAGAGTGAGGGGAAACCTCAAGTGCTGAGAAATGAGGAAGTGAGTCCTTCAGAGTTTGTCCAACCTTTGATGTCATCCCTCCCCAGGTGGAGGCAACCCTCTGTTCCCTCAGGGTGGGGACCTGTTCTCTGGGCTGATGACTTATATTGTATACGTGACTCCAGAAATTTGAGTGTGCAAGATATAATGGGCTTACAAATGGCAAAAAAGAAACACCCTAGGCTCTGAGCTGGCTCCCATCCCCGGCCGAGTTTAGAAGCTTCGGGGCAGCAGCCCGCACTGCCTGTATCTTACTGTCCTGTTCTGTTCTCTTCCACCAGCTGATCTACATGATGGCTACCACATATAACTATGCGGTTTTGAAGTTTAAGAGTCGGGAAGATTGCTGCACTAAGTTCTAAGTTGCATAAGGCCAATAAGGAGCTTTAGAGAGCTATATTCCGTAGCATGAAGTATCACTGACCCCCAGACTAAAGCAGAGCCTAGGCTTCTGCAGTTTTGTTACAGTAATTTGTAAATCGCTTTAGTCAACTCATTTTGCATGGTAGATTACTCAAATGACTTACCATACATGAACTCCAAAATGATGATGAGATCTGGCTATTTCCACTTTGTGGAAAGGATTCAGTTATTTACTGACATTGGTGAGCAGTCACTGAAAAACAATTTCTTTGAACTTAAACTCTGAGCAGTATCTCTAAGTGAAGTATTAAAACTGGAATACCTGTGTTTTCCATTATTTTTGCTTGCTTGATAACCCATTTCAGTAATGAACACAAGCGCTGAAGATGAATTGGAAGAGAACCGTTTTCATTGGGATTTGGTCTTCTCAGACTCTGTGTGGAAAATATTTTGCAAATATATTTTAAATCTGATTATAGTATTTTTAATGATTATAGGGCTCACTACCAAATAAATGCCCCTCAAATAAGCTGATGACCATTTGAAGAAAAAGAGCTCACTTGTTAGCTCTCAAAAAATATTTATATGTAGTTTTATTTTTACACAACACCATCAGTCCTTTCAGAGCCCACAGAATGGATAACCTCACAGTGTTGGATTGGGGTGAGTTGTAACTGATTCCTCATAGCCACTTCTCAAACTGCACGTAAGATTCTAATGGGGAAAGTAATTGTGCTTGGATCTGAAAATCTCCAATATGTTGAGAAGGAAATATAAGGAACTTGATATATAGATTTTGCAGGAAAGATGAGGAAAATAAGCAGGAAAGAAGCATTTGCCACATCAAACTGTATTGAGTGATCATTAATGATTTTGACATTTTGTGAAATGAAATCACGGCAGTTATACACGAAAACTAGTTTCACTATTAAAAGTGTGTTAACACAGAGACTGCATGCTTTGCTGATAGTTCTTAATTTTGGTTTTGACATTCACTTAATTTTACCATGTTAAACATGTAGTTTTATATTATTTACTCAAAATAAACACCGTTCACACTTTCAGGCCTTTGGGGAAATTGATTTTTGTCCACAGATAGGAAAGATCTTTGCACAACACTCATTCCAAAATAACCACACAGCGTGTTTCTGAACGTTTGCCTTCGTTTTTAAAGTGACTCTTAAAATGGTAAAAAGCACCCTGTCGTATTTCATTTTTGCTTTTCTTAACAGTAACTTGGGCCATTTTCTCCTGATTCATTGTTTGTTTACTAACTTTTTTCACCCTTTTAATATGAAGCGTCCTAGCAGAGCTTGCACTCAGTCTCCGATGCCTCTGATAGCAGAATGAGTATTAATCCGGAATAACCCTCTCCATTTTTACAGCACAGAGCGTCTAATCTGCCTTCACAGCTCGCTTTGCCTTCTTACATGCTCACTAGCCATCATGCTCACCCTTCTTTTCCAGATCCACTTCCTCATGATACTGTCTTCTAACTGGGCTTACTTAAAGGATGCAAGCAAAATGCAGGCTTACCAGGATATCAAAGCAAAGGAAGAACAGGAACTGCAAGATATCCAGTCTCGGTCAAAAGAACAACTCAATTCTTACACATAAATGTTTGCCAGAGGGTCTCAGTCAACGAATTTACAGCTCTGACAAATCATCAGACAGCTGCTCTGCAGTACAGATGTGTACCCCACCAAACAAACTCACGTAGAAGTCCAAACACTTCACTGTCTGTCTCAAGCTGCTGGGATGTATTTCTAAGAAAACCTTCCAGTAGGTAACTCTTTTTCTTTACAACAGATATTGGAGGTTTCATGGGAGCCATTTTAAAAGGCAACACTTCAACAAAATCAATATTTATCCTTTTGACATTTGTGGCATGTTCACAGTCCTACCAAGACAGGCTGTGAGAACACGATATACCCCTTGATAAGGACCATGCCATAACAGCATTAGGCGGTATGACCACACATTCACTTCTACCATCTGTCCTCAAACACATCTAGGAGCTAAAATGGAATTGATGTGACATTCCATTTCTGACAGCTGATATGTATGAAATTGTGGCTCAAAGATAAAGTGATTCTTAGAGTTGACCCTTGTAAGAAAAATATTAGCTGACCTCCCCACCCCTCTTAAGTCCAGGACATACTAATTTCCTGGTCCAATCAGAAATCATTTTTTTTCTCTCCCTCAAGAATGCTAAAATGAGCCCATTATAGTAATTCTGCATTACCTACCATGGATGAAGCTAGATTCAGACTGACAAGCTATCCAGAATCAATTTTGTAATAGATTTCTTTTAAATAAATGTCAGCTTTGCCTTAATGAGTATTTGTTTTCAATTTCTAAAAACTTACAATAGGCAACCCCAAATCCTTCAAAGAATTTTGTTCCACAAATGTTTTTCTTAATGAAGAAGTGTTACCTTATTAAAATGACCATCACTCAAAACCATTTTTATGTGGTCTGAATAGCAAGTTTACAGTTTCATACCAACTACCCAAAACCTAATTACCAACAGACCACAGACCTCCAACTTTTATAGACTTGAATATTGAAGTAATTTCAATTAGGTTTGATATTTATTTCACTTTTTCTTATCTAAATCTTAAGTTTCCTGGAATAAGAAAGTTCAATGTTCAGGAAAAGAAAAAAAAAAAAAACCCAAATGCTTGAGTTTAAGCCATCTTCAAAAGAAACTTGCCTTCTAAATCATTGTGTTTCAGAACATTAAGTGACTATAGGTATTGGGTATTAGTGATGGTAAACTTTGTGTTGTTCTTTATGAAATGATACTTATAACTGTTGGGTGCATCAGTGCTTTTAAAGGGGGCTGCATAATATAATAGGGTTAATTATGTATATTCATGTTAAGAATTAACTTGTGGTTTGGCTGTTTCCTGGATTTTAAACATATCCACGTGCAGAAATGTGTTAAAATGAAAGGAAGCATACCTTTATCAGATGCTATTAAAATTGAACAGCAAGTATATTTCATTTGGATTCTTTTTGTTGGTGTTGTTGTTAATGCCTAAAAATGCCTATTTGGATCTTGACTATTTTCTTTTTCTAAATTGGGAGACGATCTCTTCTGTGTAGAACAGTTGTTCCAGAATAGCTTGGTGTTTTGTTTTCCTGTTGCATGACAGACCTAAATATTTTTTCCAGCAGTGGAGGTGCTGTTTGAGTCCAGTGTTCTAGAAGAGGCAGTGTCTAAAGCCTAATTTTACTTTTCTAATTCTGGTAGCTCTTACCAGGAATTTTTGAAAGTTTTGTTTAAGTAGTCTAATATTTTTTATGTAAAGAGCATTAAATTTTGCTATGTATAAATTTTTGTAACCTAACAGTGAATCAATATTTTCTATCAGTGCCAAGGGCTTCCTGTAGTTCTATTCAAGTGTTACAATAAATATTTGTAGATAATAGTCAATACCTGTGTATGCTTATTTTAAAGATCTATTTAGGTGGAAATAGCTGTGGATGTATTAAGAGAAATGAAATAAAAATTATAGCTTCATTCACTTGCCTTTTTACCATACATATATACTCTCTCTCTGTCCTCAGTATGGTGTCATTTTTAAATAGTATGCATAATCAAGATTCTACATTTGTATGGAAATCAAGTTTCCAAGTGCTGTGTGTTTCATTTCTGACAGAAGCCTCTTTTAAACCAAGAGCAATTTGAGAAAACACTGTAACCCACTGGGCGGTATGTTACATCAATTGCCACTAACACTTAGGTATGAAGCTAGTCAGGAAAATTATATACTAATTTATGGCATTAATACAAAGCTTTCTGTTTGGAGACAGTGGGAACAGGGAGGAACCTTCATAAAGGTCCACGTAACACTGGCTATTTTACCAACCAAAGATACCACAGTCTATTCAACAACAGGGTCCTATTAACTATAATCACTATTTTGTAATAAACTATAAGGGGAAAGAAGAGTCTGAAAAAGTGTATATAAAAAACATGTTTATATATATATATATACACACACACATGCATAACTGAATCACTTTTGTATACATCACTAACACAACACCGTAAATCAACTATATTTCAATTAAAAAAACTAAGCCGCAGAGCTAGATTTCTTACTTAGGACTTTATTTTATAATCTCTTTCAACTACTTACCTGTCAGCATGACTATACATGTGGACTGTCTATGACCTTTCTAAGGACTGGGTTTTGGCACTATTGACATTTCTAAAGGAGGCACTGTCTCTGGATTATCACCCTTCCCTCATGCACAGCAAGAGAATATCAGCAGTCCCATTATTATGCTGTTGGTCACACAGCTTAATACCTGTTTATGGAGTGTTGTGTGCAGTCATTTCCTAAGTTACATTAGATCACAGGTACTATCTAAAATACTGACAGAAATCCTGCCACAAAATGTAGGAACCTCTAGAGGTTTAAGAGTTTTCCCTTTTTCTAGTTACACACTGTGAAAAAATTAAGGAATGAAAATCAAGTCAAAATTATACAGGACTCACCTACTCATTTAATAACCAACAAGAAAAATACTCTACATTGAAACAATCCTTTTAGGGCTTTCTAATAGTTCCTAATCCAGGCAAACCTCAGAGACACTGCGGGTTTGGTTCCATACCACTGCGATACAGCACTTCCCAGTGCATACAGGTGTTCTACACCACAGTCTATTAATACGTGCAATAACATTACATCTGAAAAAGGAAACAACATGTATACCTTAATTAAAGGACACTTCACTGCAGAAAACACTATCCATCAGCTGAGCTTTCGGTGAGCTGTCATCTTTCTGCTAGCAGACGGTTTGAAATACTGTTAGAATTACCAAAATGTGACACAGACACAACGTGGGCAAATGCTGTTGGAACAACAGCACCAACAGATTTGTTCGGGTTGCCACAGACCTTTAAATTATAAAAATCTTAGTATCTGTGATATGCAATAAAGCAAAGCACAACAGAAGGAGGTCTGCCCGTTTCAAGATTTAAAGGAGGCAGTATGCTTTGTGAGTACTGTCTTGTCCTAAATGGTGACAGCGTCTGCTAGCCAGTGCAGGGTTACTTTGTTCTTGGCAGTGTGTGAAAAATTAGATTTTACTTACGGTAACTTTTTCAAAGTGAGTGTTAGGATGAGTAAAACAACAGAAAGTTGTGAGGAACAAAATACAGAGAGGTCAGTCGGGTTTGGTAAAAAAAGTGCTTTTTCTCAACTGCCCCTCCATCTTCCTGTTTGCTATCTATACTTATATACTTACCCACCTGGGGAGGATTTGAACAGACTCCATTTGAGGGGTCTTGGGGAGGCAGGAGCAGGCAGCCTGCAGGGGAGCGTGTCACATTTCTCAGGCTGTATTCACACACACACACACGGGGGATGATGTGACCACCTGCCGTGCTGCGTAAAGCGATGACTTACTACTCTTGAAACAGACCCTAACCTCATCTGGAGTAATAAGAATACTGTTTAGAATTTAAGTTGACTGACAGGAAAAAAAAAAGAAATGAAGCTAACAAACCCCAAGCTTGAAAACTGAAACAATCAATGATTTAGACAAGGGCTTTGAAGACAGAGAAGGGGAGGGGAAAAGTAATACTAGGAAGTGTTCAAAGTTATCTGAGGGTTTAGGACTAAGACCGTGACATATGCTCCTGAACTCCCCCTCTTCCCATGGACACACAGCACAGACCACTGCACACTGAGCAGGTGTTTCTAAAAGAAAAAACTAGCTGCACTACTCTTACACATTGAGCAGAAAATACCCACACTGAAATAGACAGGAAAGGCTCAGACATAAGACTTACCAGAAACCCTAACTCTGGCACACCACCACACAATCTGGTGGGCACTCCCACCTCCACAATTCACCGTGAAGAGCAAAGAGTTATGACCCTACATCTGGCACCTCCCCTTTTTATGACTTTCACCTACGGAACAGACCATGCCCCAAACACCTTGTTTTAAGGTGTTTTGTGGTGTCCAAGAAACCCACAAGACTGTCACAGCCAATTCTTACCCAGCTCAAGAGGACTCATCAACTCCGAGTCTTTCCCTTTTGAAAAGGGTCTATTTACATACATTAAAAGGCTGCCTAGAGTCAGGCTTCTAATTTAGCACACAGGGAACTGCCATCCTCCCCAGGGACCATGAAAGCCACTGCATCCATGCTCTCTGCCTGCTCCAATCATGCATGTCTCCAGGAAGGAGCTGGTACACTGATCTGTGTTCCAGCATTGGCACCTGCCACCCAGGGGACAGATCCGAACACTATCCGGCTCTGACAGCCACCAGGACTGGCACTCACAAGGCCTACAGGACATAGCAGCAGCTCTTACCAGGCACTGGAGTACAAGTACCCCTGCAGCTATGCACGCAGGACAAGTGCAGAGAGCAGGCAAAAACCACTAGCTCCCAGGATCGGACCTGTTGCTGCTGCTGCTGTCGCTTCAGTTGTGTCTGACTCTGTGCCACCCCATAGACAGCAGCCCACCAAGTTCCCCCGTCCCTGGGATTCTCCAAGTAAGAACACTGGAGTGGGTTGCAATTTCCTTCTCCAATGCATGAAAGTAAAAAGTGAAAGTGAAGTCGCTCAGTTGTGTCTGACTCTTTGCGACCCCATGGACTGAAGCCTACCAGGCTCTTCTGTCCATGGGGTTTTCCAGGCAAGACTACTGGAGTGGGTTGCCATTGCCTTCTCCAGGGGATCTTCCTGACCCAGGGATCGAACTTGGGTCTCCAGCATTGCACACAGATGCTTTACCGTCTGAGCCACCAGGGAAGACTTATAAATATGTTTTATGTAATCCCCAGGGTAACAGCAAAGTGAAAAGCTATAGAAGATACAAAAAAGATAAATCTACGTATAACGTAACAGAAAACCATCAAATCACAAAGAACACAAGATGAAAAAAACAAAGGAATACAAAAAAATTTTTAAATTTAACAAAATGTCAAAAGTTACACATACCTATCAAAAATTACTTTAAATGGACTCTGATAAACAGAATGAAGTGAATCACTTTTCTGTACACTTGAAACTAACACTGTATAGTAACTTCAATTTAAAAAAAGTGGACAAATGGATTAAAACAACAACAAAAAAAGACCCATAAATAATGCTGCCCACAAGAGACTCACTTTAAGGACAAATCAGATTGAAAATGAAGGGAGAAGACAGCTGGCAATTCATGAGCAGGATGCATCTGGATGGCCGGGCAGATACTTGCTGGTCCCGATCTTGCTGGTACACATTTCTCCACTTGGGGCTGACTGAGGAGCCGGCAAGATTATTTCTGAATGTCCCTGGATGGGGTATGACTGCCGGGTAGGGGACAGATTCCTCCCTCCCCAACACACCTCCTGACCCATGCTTGGCTGATTCCGGGGACTGGAGTTCACTTCCAAGTTTTACCGTAGGTCAGCCTCAGCCAGCCCAAGGATGCTGAGCAATTTTCACCATCATCCTCGGTCAGTATCACACTTTGTGCATGCATGAAGAAAGTTTCCTTTCCCCCATCCCCTCGCAGACACCACAACAAAAGAACATCCATAAATGAGACAAATAAAAACATAGTAATATTGAAAATTTCTTTAAAAAAGTGAACAGAGGGAAAAATTCTATGCAGATAGAAGCCAAAAGAAAGCAGAGGTGTTATACTTTTATCATACAAAGTAGACTTTAAGCCAGAGACTGTAACAATACACAAAGGAGATCATAATGTAATGATATAGAGGTCAGTTCAGCAAAACATGTAACATTTGTAAATATTTATGCAACCAATATAAAAGCACCTATATTACAAAGTACAGTAATCAAAATAGTATGATACTGGCATAAAAACACACACATAGATCAACAGAACAGAATATGGAGCCCAGAAATAAACCTGTGTATATATGGTTAACTGATTTCCAACAAAGGAGCCAAGACTATGTAAGAGGGAAAGAACAGTCTCATCAATAAGCGGTGTTGGGAAAATTGTATAGGCACATGCAAAAGAATGAAACCTGACTCCTATCTCACACCACACACAAAAATCAACTCAAAATGGAGTAAAGACTTAAAGACATAAGACCTGAAACCATAAAATTCCTAGAAGAAAACATACAGGGTAAACACTGGTTTTGATGAGGACTCTGATTTCACACCAAAAAGAAAAACAAGTGAGAAATCAAAAACCTTTTGCACAGCAAAGAAAATAACCAACAAAATGAAATGGTAATCTATATAATGGAAGAAATATTTACAAATCATGTTTCTGATAAGGGGATAATATTCAAAATATATAAAGAACTCCAATAACTCAATCCAACAACTCCAACTCTCACATCCATACATGACTACTGGAAAAACCATAGCTTTGACTAGACGGACTTTGTTGGCAAAGTTAATGTCTCTGCTTTTTAATATGCTGTCTAGGTTGGTCATAGCTTTTCTTCCAAGGAGCAAGCCTCTTTTAATTTCATGGCTGCAGTCAGTCACCATCTGCAGTGATTTTGGAGCCCAAGAAAATAAAGTCTTCCACTGTTTCCATTATCTCCCCATCTATTTGCCATGAAGTGATGGGACCGGATGCCATGATCTTAGTCTTCTGAATGTTGAGTTTCCAGCCAGCTTTTCACTCTCCTCTTTCACCTTCATTAAGAGTCTCTTTAGTTCCTCTTTGCTTTCTAAGCCATAAGAGTGGTATCATCTGCACATCAGAGGTTACTGATATTTCTCCTCACAATCTGATTCCATCTTGTTCATCCATCCTGGCATTTCGCGTGATGTACTCTGCACATAAGTTAAATAAGCAGGGTGACAATATACAGCCTTGACGTACTCCTTTCCCTATTTGGAACCAGTCTGTTGTTCTATGTACAGTTCTGACTGTTGCTTCCTGACCTGCATACAGAGTTCTCAGGAGGCAGGTAAGGTATTCTGGTATTCCCATCTCTTTAAGAATTTTCCACAGTTTGTTATGATCCACACAGTCAAAGGCTGAAGTAGAAGGAGATGAAGCAGATGTTTTTCTGTAATTCTCTTGCTTTTTCTGTGATCCAGTGGATGCTGGGGCAATTTAATCTCTGGTTCTTCTGCCTTTTCTAAATCCAGGTTGCACATCTGGAAGTTCTCGATCACGTACTGTTGAAGCCTAGCTGGGAGGATTTTGAGCATGACCTTGCTAGCATGTGAAATGAGTGCAATTATGCAGTAGTTTGATCATTAGAAGCCTAAGGAATAATAAACACCCTCAAATCTCCTTCCCGTTTTAGTATGGAACTTAATGGCCAAACAAGTATCACCAGCAAAGACAACTAGCCCAATCTGAATATGTAAAGAAGGAATCCTCTAGGGTTTCACTGGAAAGACAGAGTAGACAGACCCTGCCTGTGTTATGCTCTGGGTGACCACTGGTTAGCACTGAAACTCTAGAAAAACATGTGTTTGTATTTTCAGGGATAAACCATAGGGAGAATGCCAGGGAAGATGGCCTCCTGTTTGACAGGTGGGAGCCCAACACTTAAGAGGAAGGGACACAACTGAAAGTTCAAAAAGGGAGGCCTAGAACTTGACCAATAAGATAAGTTCTCAAGAAGATATAACCTAAGACACAAATGATAAGTTCTCAAGAAGATATAACCTAAGACACAAATGGAGAAAAAAAATAGCAGCTCATTTCAGTGTAATGAAAGGCCTAAGAATGAGAAACCCTTAAGAGGTGTCACTTGACTAGATTATTTTTCATTTATACACTACAATAGCAAATAGAACCAGGAAAAAAAATCACACTGGATTGCACATGATTTTTATTGATCAGTTTGTCTCACTACAGAGAACTCACAGGCCGTTAGTTATGATATTGGAGTAAGAAGCTGGGCAGCCAACACGGTTACCAAATGTCATCTGGTTCCTCATGAGAAAAGGCCGCAAAACTAAATTAGGGAAAGACAAAAATTTTTTAAATCTGTTATATTCTTGTCAAGTTTATTCTGTGATCTCTATCATGTTCTCATTCCTTTCCTGTGGGGTTTCTGCCCTTGCTCACAATTTTTATCAGTAATTTGACAGGTTAATAAAATGCAATAGATTTTTTTTTTGAAGTCAGTCATTTTGACTGATTCAGTTATAGGCAGACTCAAATATCTGAACACATCCCTGGCTGAGAATGAACCAGCAATATAATAAATGGTTTGCATAAGAACACAATGCTGGGGACACCATACCTTTCGTCTTTGTCACTAGATGGCAGCGTGTCCAATTGTGAGCTCTCTCTGACCACCTTTTTGGAACTCTGACACAACAAGGAGGGGAGAGGAATTTTGCAATTAGATGTATATTCATTTTATTTAAAACTTTATGATTTCTTTAAGAACTGTTTTTGAAATATATAAGTAATTGAGTCTACAAAAGCTATGCCTTTTAAACATGACATTCAGCAAGCACATCAGAATAAGCTACCTGGAAGGTATTCTCAACACAGTACATTAGACTTAGATAAAATATTACTGTCTCAGTACTAACTCATTTATTATTCAATCATAGAGCTTTCATTTTATTTATTTCTTGTTCTGAAAATAATAAGATATCCCAACTTTTACAAACTTTGACAAATCAAAACTTCTTCAATCTTTTACTCAAACAAAAGCCATGATTTGTCAGGAGTGTCAGATATTGAGAAGGCTGGAGCTCTATGTAACTTTCAGATTTTCTATGCTTTTCCCTTTGTCTCCAGTGGAGACAGCAGATCTTTATCACAAGGTTTTCAAGTAAACCACATAAGCCCTCAACACTCCCCACCAACAGACGCCTGTCCACAACATCAGCACCTTATCCGTGGCGTCCTGGTCTGGATTCTGTTGTAGGATTTTCATGTATTTCTCTAGAGGATTTTCACCACAAACAGATTTAGATTTGTCTTTCATTTCCTGAACACTTGATTCGTATTCTTTGTCCACGTTCAACTTCAATGATTCTTCAATTAGCCTCTGAAATAGATGGGTACCAGAATAGGAACTATATATCTTTTAGAAGTTCTAAGGGTTGAAAAACACACAGTAATGTAATCCTTATCCTTTACCTACAACCCGCATGCCAGAGAATTGTTTTTTAATTGAAGTCACTGCTACCATCAAAGGGGCACAAGTGAAGTGGCCTGAGTAATCTATCTGGGACCAGAATAAGGGCCAGGAGCACATCAAAGAAAAGAGGACAGGGGAGCCCTGAAGCAAGAGACTCTTTTTGTAACCTCATTTACAATGAGAAAATCAACTGCAAAACAAGGTCCTCCTCATTCATGAGCCTGTTTTCAGGACCAGATGAGGATGCACAGGACTGGGCTGGCCCTGCTACCCTGAACCAGAAGGCCTGTGTGCTCCACAGCTGTCTTCAGGCCGCCCAAGGCTGGTTCACTTCCCTGCTCCTCCTAGGACTTGGAGACACAGGGGCCTCCCTCTCCCACCAGCATCATTACCCTTTCCTGTTCCAGCTTTTCGAGTTCTCGCCGCTCCCTCTGCAGAGTTTCCTGCCACTTCCTCCGCCTCTGCTCTTCTTCCTGCCTTCGTTCCCTCGCCTGCTGTTCTTGGAGTTTTTCTTCTTCCTTCTGTTCTGCGAGTGATTTCTGGTTGACACCTAATGGTACAGAAAATAAAGAACGAATAGCTTCCGGCAGCAGATTTTTTCAGACAAACACAGGATGGATACGCAAGGGTCTTGCCAAGCCCCAGGGAGACGGTGCGATTGTCAGCTGCCTCTGCTGGCCTCCAAGCCCTCAGCCCCAAACCTGGCAGCGCGCCCCACCCACCTCTCAACGGTGTCCCCACCTCCTCCTTCCTCACTGAGGGGAGCCCTGTATTTCTGCCTCTGCATCTGGTTCTGAGCCCGCCGGATGCTTAGCATTCTGAGCCGATCATTCGTCCCCATTTATTCCCACAGCATTCTGGTCACTACCCCAACCCTACACTTCCACAGGGGTGCAAGAGTCTCCTGCCCAGAGCAAGACAAAACCACCAGCCACCCTCCCCTCCCCACTCAGGCCGCCTGGCCATCACTCCATTCCCTCCAGGCGGATCCCTCCCTGGTTCTGTCCACCAACCGCCAGGGCTTCGGGCTCCCACCTCTCCTCGTCCTGCTGCTGCAGTGAGGGTCCTGACCACCCTTCACCGAGAGCGCCAACACCACAGTCTCTGCATTCCCTGACACCAGTCTCTCAGCCTTCAAGTCAGTATGCTTCCTTAGCACCAGTCACGCCCCAAAGAGAAGGGAGGGATGCACTGAGCGCTGTCTCTGCTCTGGTAGAGTCCAGACTACGGCAGCCGAGGCCCCGACAACTGGTCTTTTCCTATCGGACTGACTTCCTCCACCATCACCATCACTTTTGCACATTCGACCCCCACAAACCCCCTCCCAGCATGTTCACTGTCACCTGACTCCAGCTGATCTTCGCTGCCCCCGCCTTTGCTCCCACAGTCTCCCCAACTTGACGTGCTCCCTCCCCATCTCTCCGCGGAAACCCCCCTCCTACCAGGTGAGCTCCCACCCTGGTGCCCCCTGGTACCCCCACAGGGGCAGGGAACCTCTCCAGTGCCAGCCTTGTCCAAAATGGTATGTATTTACTTTCTGCTCCTTCTGGGCATGGCCCAGGCTTCATTGCTAACTCCTGAGAGCCCACAGCACAAGTCCCTGTACCTCATGGTTGAATTACATTCCAATCCCCACTGATGGTTATGCTGACCTTTCTCCTCCAGCCCTGGCTGAAAAACCTCATCTCTGACCCACCCTCCCCAACAGTGTGGAGAAACAGACAAATTCTCTAGTTCACCAGAGGACTCTGACTCTCTGTGCCGGGCCCTGGTTCCACGTCACCAACCGGAGAGAGACAACACAGGCTTGTCTGGCCCTTGACCCTGGCCGTGAACCTGACTACTGGAGGCAGCCAGTACTCATTTCCATGGGCAGAAAGGCAATCTAATCTTCTGGTCGTTCCTGGGGGAGGAGGGTCACTCCTGAATGGTGCAGCCACACTTTTGAATACTCATTTTAGAAGACCTTATTATACCATCTAGTACCTGTCAGAGGCAGAACACCTATCTCCTCAGCTGGTTTCTCTTACTCTGTTATTTTTATTACTATCTCCTCCAGATGGCTGCCACCATCGCTACTCAGTACCCATCTGACTGCGGCTCCTTGGTGATGGCTTGCTGACCATCCCCTCCTCCACAACCACCACCCCCCAACCCTGAGAAGCTCCACAAAGCAGGAGCTGCTTGACTGCAGGATGCCCAGCCCCCAGGAAAGTGCCTGGCACAGAAAAAGCTCTTCAGCAAGCCATCCTGAATGGATGTTTTCCACAATGATTTATGCTGGACTCAGCAAAATCAACCCTCTCACAATCTTTCTTCTGTCAGCAATTCCTCCTGTTTCCGAGTATGGTGACTTCACACTGCCTACGAGAGGCTTTACACAGCTTTGGGGGAGGACGGTTTTACTAGTAGGTGGTTTTACTTGAGGAAGGGTGTATACGAGGCTTTAACACTTTGGTCCAAGGAGAGGAAAGGACCTGTCCACTGGCCAAGGCCAGAACCACTTCCACACGCTGGTGAGGGAAGGGGGAGCCTGCAGAAGAGATAGGGACAGAAAGTGGGCCAGACAGGAGGGAGGGATATAATGACCACTTTTCCTTCAATGTCATCACTGTTTTGAAGACTGAAATGTAACAGGTTAACCACCCTAATTTTTTAAGGTATTAAGGAAGCAAACAGATAGAAAGAAAACAATATTAAATGTTATT
Organism: Moschus berezovskii; assembly: GCF_049115385.1. Classification (NCBI taxonomy): domain Eukaryota; kingdom Metazoa; phylum Chordata; class Mammalia; order Artiodactyla; family Moschidae; genus Moschus; species Moschus berezovskii. Next base: position 12,839,704 of record NC_142488.1, on the reverse strand, counting down.
ATTGACATACCTCGTTAGTTAGAACAGAGGAAAACTCACCCGGGTACTGAAAGGAGATGGGCCTGGTGGGCACAGGGGCTGCAGCGCTGTCCACTTGAGGCATGTCGCCAGCATGATGGAGGCCCTCTCTCTCGAACTGCCTTGGCACACTCCGTCCACCTATAAGAAGTGCAAGTGAGTCTCCCTTAGCCCTCAGCAGCAGCAAGAGAAGAGAGGGTGGGGATAACTGCCTGCTGAGCACTGAAGTTTCAGACAAAGCAACTGGGCCAGCCCTTTCCTTATAGGGTTCCAGGAACTTACTGGAGCCATTCTCCAATGTATCTGCTTCTCAAAGCGTTCTTAGGAGATTCATTTACAAATTTGACTTGTTACCCAGCAGGGAAATCAGTCTAGTGACAGCAGAAATCATCTGGCTTGGTAAAAAACATCTGAATTCTATTTCAATAGCAGTGATTTAACAAAGTTACTGAAGTTGGTTCAAAGAGTTCATAAAATATACGAAGCCCTTTCATTTCCCTGTTCAAAGTACTAGACATTCAGACTTGAGGATGAAGCTCTCAAGGCAAAACAATAGGTTAACACACAAATATAAAGACTTTCTGGGGGATGGGATCAAGATGGAGGAGTAGGTCGTGGAGCTCACCTTCTCCCACAAACAAGAAAAACTCTAGGTAACTGAGTAGGATGAAAGAAAAAAAAAGGAAGGAATTGGGAGGGGACCTGCACCCGAGCGAGGGAGCTGTGAAAAAGGAAAGGTTTCCACACTCTGTGAGCTGAGGCTCAGCCTTCAGAGGTCAGAACCTGGGAGACAGCCTGAGGGGCTAGAGTGTGGTGCGCCACAACCAAGGGAGTACGGCAAGAAGCCTGGAGCAGCCAGGTTGATCACGGGGTCACAAACAGTGACTTAGTGACTGAACAACAACAGACGGATACTGAGGATGTCTCACGTTTCTGGCTATTATGAATAAAGCTTCTACAGTCAAAAAAAAAAGACTTGGTAAGCCAGAAAGAGCCTCAGAGCTGGCTGATACTACATTCCTGTTGTTTAGTGACGTAGTAGCTCCGAGGTCGAACAATCTAAGGCAGGACCAAAGCCAGGACAACAATTTCTAGTCTCTTAAGCTAATACTCTTTAATCTCCATTCTGTAACTAAGGAAGGTTTTTCTAAATCTGAGGCAATTGATGGAATCATTATAATTCAAAGAAAACTCACTTAACATGGTCACATTCCATAAAAGGCAGGGGGAAGCAAATTTTAAGAAGTGACTTATTTTAAATCTGAGGCAATCCTAACCCTCACAAAATAAGGATTCATTTACAGGCTTCATTTACCCCATGAACATTATGAAAAGGCAAAAAGATATGACACTGAAAGATGAATTCCCCAGGTCGGTAGGTCATGGAGCCCAATATGCTACTGGAGAAGAATGGAGAAATAACTCTAGAAAGAATGAAGTGACAGGGTCAAAGCAAAAACAACACCAAATTGTGCACATGACTGGTGATGGAAGTAAAGTCTGATGCTGTAAAGAGCAATATTGCATAGGAACCTGGAATGTTAGGTCCATGAATCAAGGCAAATTGGAAGTGGTCAAACAGGAGATGGCAAGAGTGAACATTGACATTTTAGGAATCAGTGAACTAAAATGGACTGGAATGGGCAAATTTAACTCAGATGACCATTATATCTACTACTTTGGGCAAGAATCCCTTAAAAGAAATGGAGTAGCCATCATAGTCGACAAGAGTCTGAAATGCTGTACTTGGATGCAATCCCAAAAATGACAGAATGATCTCTGCTCGTTTCCAAGGCAAACCATTCAATATCGTGGTAATCCAAGTTTATGCCCCAACCAGTAACGCTGAAGAAGCTGAAGTCGAACGGTTCTATGAAGACATACAACACCTTCTAGAACTAACACCCCAAAAAGATGTCCTCTTCATTATAGGGGACTAGAATGCAAAAGTAGGAAGTCAAGAGATACCTGGAGTAACAGGCAAATTTGGCCTTGGAGTACAAAAATGAAGCAGGGCAAAGGCTAATAGAGTTTTGCCAACAGAACGCACTGGTTATCATAGCAAATACCCTCTTCCAACAACACAAGAGAAGACTCTATATATGGACATCAACAGATGGTCAATACCGAAATCAGATTGGTTATATTCTTTGCAGCCAAAGATAGAGAAGCTCTATACAGTCAGCAAAAAAACGACTGGGAGCTGACTGTGGCTCAGATCATGAACTCCTTATTGCCAAATTCAGACTTAAATTGAAGAAAGTAGGGAAAACCACTAGACCATTCAGGCATGACCTAAGTCAAATCCCTTAGAATTATACAGTGGAAATGACAAACAGATTCAAGGGATTAGATCTGATAAACAGAGAACCTGAAGAACTATGGACGGAGGTTCATGATGTTGTACAGGAGGCAATGATCAAGACTATCCCCAAGAAAAAGAAATGCAAAATGGTTGTCTGAGGAGGCCTTACAAATAGCTGAGAAAAGAAAAGAAGCTAAAGGCAAAGGAGAAAAGGAAAGATATATCCATTTGAATGCAGAGTTCCAAAGAAGAGCAAGGAGAGAGAAGAAAGCCTTCCTCAGTTATCAATGCAAAGAAATAGAGGAAAACAATAGAATGGGAAAGACTAGAGATCTCATCAAGAAAATCAGAGACACCAAGGGAAAATTTAATGCAAAGATGGCAACAATAAAGGACAGAAATGGTATGGACCTAACAGAAGCAGAAGATATTAAGAAAAGGTGGCAAGAATACACAGAAGAACTATACAAAAAAGATCTTCATGACCCAGATAACCACAATGGTATGATCACTCACCTAGAGCCAGACATCCTGGAATGCGAAGTCAAGTGGACCTTAGGAAGCATCACTAGGAACAAAGCTAGTGGGGGTGATGGAATTCCAGTTGAGCTATTTCAAATCATAAAAGATAATGCTGTGAAAGTCCTGCACTCAATATGCCAGCAAATTTGGAAAACTCAGCAGTGGCCACAAGACTGGAAAAGGTCAGTTTTCACTGCAATCCCAAAGAAAGGCAATGCCAAAGAATGCTCAAACTATTGCACAGTTGTACTCATCTCACACGTTAGCAAAGTATGCTCAAAATTCTCCAAGCCAGGCTTCAACACTATGTTAACTGTGAGCTTCCAGATGTTCAAGATGGATTTAGAAAAGGCAGAGGAACCAGAGATCAAATTGCCAACGTCCACTGGATCACTGAAAAAGCAAAGGAATTCCAAAAAAATATCTACTTCTGCTTTATTGACTATGCCAAAGCCTTTGACTGTGTGGATCACAAGAAACTGCGGAAAATTCTTCAAGAGATGGGAATACCAGACCACCTTACCTGCCTCCTGAGAAATCTGTATGCAGGTCAAGAAGCAACAGTTAGAACCGGATATAGAAACACAGACTGGTTCCAAACTGGGAAAGGAATACATCAAGGCTGTATATTGTCACTCTGCTTATTTAACTTACATGCAGAGTAATTCATGAGAAATGCTGGGCTGGAAGAAGCACAAGCTGGAGTCAAGACTGTCAGGAAAAATATCAATAACCTCAGATATGCAGATGACACCACCCTTATGGCAGAAAGCAAAGAGGAACTAAAGAGCCTCTTGAAAGTGAAAGAGAGTGAAAAAGCTGGCTTAAAATTCAACATTTAAAAAACTAAGATCATGGCTTCTAGTCCCATCACTTCATGGCAAATAGATGGGGAAACTATGGAAACAGGAAGACTTTAATTTTGGGGGCTCCAAAATCACTGCAGATGGTGTCTGCGGTCATGAAATTAAAAGACACTTCCTCCTTGGAAGAAAAGTTATGACCAACCTAGACAGCATATTAAGAAGCAGAGACATTACTTTGCCAACAAAGGACCATCTAGTGAAAGCTATGGTTTTTCCAGTAATCACATATGCATATGAGAGTTGGACTATAAAGAAAGCTGAGTGCTGAAGAACTGATGCTCTTGAACTGTGGTGTTGGAGAAGACTCTTGAGAGTCCCTTGGACTGCAAGGAGATCAAACCAGTCAATCCTAAAGGAAATCAATCCCAATATTCATTGGATGAACTGATTCTGAAGGTGAAGTTCCAATACTTTGCCCACCTGATGCAAAGAACTGACTCATTTGAAAAGACCCTGATGCTGGGAAAGATTGAAGGCCCGAAGAAAAGGGAACAACAGAGGATCAGATGGTTGGATGGCATCACTGAGTGAATGGACAACAGTTTTTGAGCCAGCTCCAGAAGTTGGTGATGGACAGGGAAGCCTGGCGTGCTGCAGTCCATGGGGTCAAAGAGTCACACACAACTGAGCGATGGAACTGACAGGCTTAGCTCTGATTTGCAATTGTTGTTCAGTCCCTAACTCACGTCTGACTCTTTGTGACCCCGTGGACTGTAGCACACCAGGCTTCCCTGTCCTTCACTATCTCCTGGAGTGTGCTCAACTCATGTCCACTGAGTGGGTGATGTCATCCAACCATGTCATCCTCTGCCACACACTTATCTTCTTGCCCTCAGTCTTTCCCTAACTTTGCAATTTAGTTATCCTGAAATTTTTAAAAAATGGAACTGAGAACCTAAAAATCTTCGTGATACAAAAGCATGGTACTATATCCGTATCACTGATTTTATCAGAAAATAAAAATGTGTTACTTTGTAACTGTTTTGCATTTTGTAACAATTGGTATGTTTTGCCAAAACATTTTACATTTTGAAACAAGTTCTACATATAAAAGCAAGCAAAAGTTCTACATATAAAAGCAATTTACATATTAATATTAATATTTAAACTTACATTCAAAAGATGCTTCAAATCCCTCGTTATCCTTAAAAACTAGCTTGTCCGGATTTGAAAATTCACTTTTGTCTTGAAGTTCTGTATGTCTTTGATAAAGACTGGATGGGAAGAATAAAATTCAAGAATGTGAAGCTTTAATAATGTAAGACACAAGAGCAGAGGGTGATGAAAAGCCTTTTGTGATTTGAGAAAATGCTTTAGAAAATTAATTTTTCGTGGACACATAGTGAATAGCAGCTACTCTGCACTGGGCGCTCTCCATGCACCAGACATCATTCCAAACCATTCAGTTCAGTTCAGTCGCTCAGTCGTGTCCGACTCTCCGTGACCCCATGAATCACAGCACGCCAAGCCTCCCTGTCCATCACCAACTCCCGGAGTTCACTCAAGCTTATGTCCACAGAGTTGGTGATGCCATCCAGCCATCTCATTCTCTGTCGTCCCCTTCTCCTCCCGCCCCCAACCTTTCCCAAACCATTACTATGCATTAACTCAGTCACTCTTCCACACTGCCTCATGCCATGAATTGGGTACTACCATTGTTAATAAAGAATATCCTGGCACTCTCAAAGCTGTTCTGAGGAGGAATTTTTATTTAAAGAACTTGAAAATTTTTTCAAAAAGCTCTTTACACTATTAGCATGAGCCAGCTGAAGATGCCAAGCATCACAGTGCCCTAACTCGGCCCACATGTGTCCTGCCTCTCTTCTTGGCTTTAACACAGAAGGACCGATATGGAAAAAAAAATTACCTACTTTAGGACCAGACAAGCACCTGTGGTAGTTTTCAACTTTGTACAGTAGATGAGCATCAACACACAGATGCCCAGGCCTGAGCTGAGAGAGGAAGAGTCAGAATCTCCCACCGTGGAGACCGGGCACAGGGAGAAGGCCCACCCTTGACTTGAATCTCAGCCTGCTGCCCACCCCCGCCCCCAAGCTTCTCAACACACCCACCGCATTCTGCTTCAGCCCGTGTACCCTAGGACTCACTACCACTTTTGATTTCAGTGATTGCCACTGTGGAACCTTATTTGCTTATATTTAAAAGCCTAAATATTTGTAAGTGACTTTTTAATGATGTACAAAACTATTTAATGTTTACAGTGAATTGGTTTGCATTTGCAAATTCTTTATGTCTGTTTTATCTTTATAAACCAAGTCTATTCACAGAACTATGAAGATGCTTATTAATACCCAAGTATATACACTATAGGGATTCCCCGGTAGCTCAGTTGGTAAAGAATCCACCTGCAATGCAGGAGACCCTGGTTCGATTCCTGGCTTGGGAAGATCCACTGGAGAAGGGAAAGGCTACCCTCTCCGGTATTCTGGCCTGGAGAATTCCATGGAGTATATAATCCAGTCACAAAGAGTCAGACACGACTGAGCAACTTTCACACATACACTATACATCAAGTTTAGCAAACAAGCAGAATTTGTTTTCCTCCAGGCAATAATTCAAATGATTCTCAGAGATCATGCATCTTTATAATCTGATTGCAAATTCTATCCTGCCACACGGTCTTTAACATCACCTAAAAAACTGGAGCCAGTCCTGGCTGAGACCACAGGAAGCTAACCAGCCTTAGCAGAGGCCAGGCAGAGAACGAGGTACTTACCCGGCCTTTTGCTCCAGAGGGCTGGAGAGCGAGTGCATGGAAAGGTTGTGTCTGGACTCGGCAGGCGAAGGCTGTGGCTTTCTGTCGGGACAGGTGGCGGTGACAGCAGACCGGCCCAGACCTACGGGGCAGGAGGAACCAGGACAAGCACGTTACAGATTGCGTGGAGAAGATGGCAGTGCAGCTTCTAGAGATTTCTACCACTTTGAAAATGAATTCGATCATCTTTGCAAGCAGTGGGGTATCATCCACAGAACTAACAATTCAGGCATGAATATGAAACTTTAGTGATAACAGGACAACACATGAAACTAACCAGCAGCCAAGGAAAAGCCACAGTCACTCTGAAAACCTCCACGTGCCGAGCAAAATGCTGGCACTTGACCCTCCATCCTACAGCCTCCACACCACCTGTAACCTGGGGTGGGGGAGTCGGGGTTCCCAGTTTATCAGCCTCCAGCTGCACTGTTACCCAGAGGAGAGGGAGGATGAGGAGCAACCGACCCCCGTCCAGAGCATCCACAGGCCTGTGTCCATAGCTCACCTTCCAGGTACATTTCACTATTGAGGCTTCTCGCTTTGGAGAGTGGCGTGGAGGAGAGCCGTCTTGAGGCTGCGCTATTGTGTGACCTTGAGGACATGCTGCTGGGCACCTCGGACACCTCGCTCTCATCTGCTCCACGTGTGCTCACTGGAGGCTGCTGAGAGGTGACTCTGGCGTCCACAAAAACACACCTCTCGGGAGCAGCTGCAGGGATGTTCTTGAGAGTCCCCAGCAGACGCAGCGAGGGTGGGCTCCTGGCTGCCAAGCGGCTCTTGGCAGGGTACCGACTAGCCCTTTGATGGTAGTTCTGGAAAGCTTTTTCCAGGCGCTCTGCCTCCTGCTCCAGCTCTCTCACCCTTACCTTGGTACTGGCTACAAACTCGAGGTCGGAATCAGGGGAACTTCCCTCTGCGCTGGCATTTGGGTATTTGGGGATCTGTGGTGTAACTGGGCCTGTTGTCGCCTCCTCTTGTCTCAGAGGATTTTTCAAGAAATTCCCACTGATGTCGCCATCACGAGGCCCCACCCTGGTGCTCATTAACCCGCTGATGAAGCGATTCAGCAGAGACTGCCTCGGGTTGTGGTACACTTCGTTCTCTAGCGCTGCAGGTCACAAACAGAGAGTGTGAGACAGGAAGGGAAGAGGTGGAGAACCGAACTGAAATGTTTCAGCAACTTTTTTGTTGAAGAATCAACTAGCACATTAAACAGTTTGTGGCGTGTGATCAAGATGGTGGAGTAGTTAGATGTGAAGCACACCTCTGCCCACAATACATCAACAATACATCTATGTGTGGCGTGATTCTCACAGAATATCTACTGAACACTGCCAGAAGACCTCAGACCTCCGAAAGGGCAAGAAAATCTCCATGGAACCAGGCAGGACAAAAGGAGGGAAAAAAAAGCAAGGAAGAAGTTGGGACAAGATCTGTATCCTCAGGAGGGTGCTATAAAAGAGGTAAGGTTCCTGCACCCCATGAGATCAGCCAAGATGGAGTTGAGATCCAGAGCCCCTAGTAGAACGCAGCCTCTGGGTGCTGAAGCTCACACTTCGGAAATCAGACCCAGGGAGAGGGCTAGGGTGGGCTGTGCGGAAACAGCCTGAAGGGGCTGGAGTCTGGAGCAGTCACTCCTGAGGGTGTACATGGAGGAAGCTTGGGCCGCCTTAGAGGCCAGGTGCTATTGATGGTTGGGGTGTGTGAGGGGAGTGGTGGGACACACCACTGCAGCCTCTTCCGCTGTGCATGCTTGCAGGTGGCATGACACGGCCTACAGGAGCTCTAAGAGGGGTCACGAGCTGCAGCAACCGCCACCTGCATGCCACAGGCTTCAGGATCAGTTCTGAGCCTCTGCTGTGACTTACTCCCCACCTCAGGCTACAGAAGCAGTCTTGAATGGCCACCACTGCCACCCTTCTGGGCTCCAGGAGTGGTCTCAAGCCACCAACAATCCCCATCATGTGCTCTGGGAGCCTGTGAGATCCTCCACCAATGCTGAGACCCTCAGGACTAGGCACCAGTCACTGCATCTGCACACCCCGATTATAAGGGGATAATGACCATGGCCAGCACACACTGAGCAAAAGAGGTCACAGGCATCCATACCAAAAACAGCCCTCATGCCAAACAAACACTAAATCCACAGAAGCTACACAGGGACACTTCCACATATAAATAGTCCCCCAAGACCACAATAGATATATTTCTCTTCTGTAAGTTTGGGAGAGAAAATTAAGTAAAATGAAGCAGAGGAACCACTCCCAGTTAAAAGACCAAGATAATTCCCCTGAAAGAACAAACAATGAAACAGACCTCTTCAGTTTAACAGACACTGATTTCAAAAAAGATAATGAAAATACAAAAAGGATTAAGGAAAAGTTATCAGTAAAAATGCAGAGTACTGTAAAAAGGGACTACAAACGATAAAGAGAAAGCAAGAAAATTACAGAACTTGTTTGCTGAGACGAAAACTGAACTAAAGGCAATGAATAATGTAGAAAAACAGGCAATTCCCTGGTGGTGCGGTGGTTAGGACTCCACACTTTGACTACTGAGGGTGTGGGTTCAATCCCTGGTAAGGGTACAAGATCCTGCAAGCCATGCAGCATGGCTGAAACAAAACAAAACCAATAACGCTGAAGAATGAATAAGTGACCCAGAAAACAGAATAATGTAAATCACCCATTCAGGACAGCAGACAGAAAACCAAATGAAAAAAAACAAAGAAACCGAAACAAGAGACCTGAAAGTAGTGAAAGTGAAAGTCGCTCAGTCGTGTCCAGCTCTTTGTGACCCCATGGACTATACAGCCCATGGAATTCTCCAGGCCAGAATACCAGAGAGGGTAGCCTTTATCTTCTCCAGGGGATCTTCCCAACCCAGGGATCGAACCCAAGTCTCCCGCATTGTGGGCAGATTCTTTACCAGCTGAGCCACAAGGGAAGCCCAAGAATACTGAAGTGGGTAGCCTATCCCTTCTCCAGTGGATCTTCCCAACCCAGGAATTGAACTGGGGTCTCCTGCATTGCAGGTGGATTCTTCACCAATTGAGCTAGAGACCTATGGGACAATAAAAAGCATGCCAATCTATACATAATAGGGATTCCAGAAGGGGAAGAAAGAGAAAAGCTCAAAAATGTATTTGAAGAAATTACGGCTGAAAACTTCCCAAACCTGAAGATGTAAACAGATATCCAGTACAGGAAGAGACAGGGTTCCACATAAGGTAAACTCAAAGAGACCTACACCAAGGCATATTCTAATAAAAAATGGCAAAAGTTAAAGAGAGGATTCTAAAGGTAGCAAGAGAAAGAGAGTAAGAAAACGTAGATTTCCCCCCCCCCCCCACTTCATAGAATATGTTAGAGCCTATATGGCTACCAGTCTAAGGCAAGTAGATAAAGGATGGAGTTAACATACTTGAAAAACAGGGTAACTACAAATCAAAAACATACAACAGATTCACAAAAACCAAAAAGAAGAGAAGATAAGTATAATACAAAAGAAAATCATCAAATCACACAATGAAAAAAAAATGGACAAATAAAAAATCAATGGGAAAACAAGCCTTAAAATGGCAATAAATGTACATCTAACAATTATCACCTTAAATGTAAATGACTGAATGCACCAATCGAAAGACAGAGTGATTGACAGGATTAAAAAAAAACAAGAGCTTAGGGCAAAGGACACAGACTGAAAGTAAGGAGATATAAAAAGATATTTCAACCAAACAAATGAAAAGAAAGCAGGGGTCACAATACTTTAATCAGACAAAACAGCCTTTAACACAAAGGTCATAAAGAAAGATAATGAAGGACACTTTATAATGATAAAAGGGTCAATACAAGAAGATTTTACATGTGTTAACCTAAAATATATGCACCTAACATAGAAGCACCCAAACACATAAAACAAATACAAACAGATATAAAGAGATAAATTCACAAGAATATGATAATGGTAGGAGACTTTAACACCCCACTCCCATCAACGGACAGATCTTCTATGCAAAATAATAATAAAACAACAGAGATTCTAAATAGTACAATAGAGCAGTTAGACCTAATTTATATTTTCACGACATTATATCCAAGAACAAAAAACCAATACACATTCCTTTCAACTGCACATGGAACAGTCTCTACAACTGACCACATGCTGGAGCACAAAACAAGCCTCAACATATGTAAGGGTACAGAAATTATCTTACACATCTTTTCTGACTACAAAGGCATGAAACTAGAAATTAACCACAGAAAAAGAAATGGGGAAAAAATGACTGCATGCAGACTAAACAATATGCTACTGGAAAACCAATGGATCAACAAGGAAACCAAAGTGGAAATTTAAAAATACCTTAAGACAAATGACAATGAAAACAGAAACATACAAAATCTCAGGGACATAGCAAAAGCAGTTCTTAGAAGTTCACAGTAATACAGGCCTTCCTCAAACAAACAAGAAAAATCTCAAATAAACAACGTAATATACCACCTAAAAGAATCAAAAAAAGAAGAACAAACAAAACCTAAAGTCAGCAGAAAGAAGGAATAAAGATAGAAAATAAAGTAGCAATTAAAAAATGGGAAAAGTCAATAAAACCAAGAGCTGGGTCTTTGAAAGAGTAAACAAAATTGATAAACCTCTGGCCAGGCTCACCAAGAAAACAGACAACCCAAATAAACAAAATAATAAATTAAAAAAGAGATACAACAGCCAATACTACAGAAATACCAAAAAAAAAAAACCCTAAGGGAATACTAAGAACAATTATATGCCAATAAATTCAACAACTTAGAAGAAATGGACAACTTTGTAGATATATAGAGCTCACCAAAACTGAATCAAGAAGAAATAATTTGAACAGACTGATCACTAGAAGTGAAAGAGAATCTGTAATTAAAAGAAACAAACAAACAAAAAACTCCATACAAAGTACAGGACCAGATGTCTTCACAGGTGAATTCTTCCAAACATACAAAGAAGAACTTATACAGATCCATCTCAAACTCTTACAAAAACTTGAGGAGGTAGGAACACTCACAAAGATCTTCTATGAAACCACCATCACCTTGATACCAAAACCAGACAAAGACACCACCAAAAAAGAAAATTACAGATCAGTATCTTTGATGAATATAGATGAAAAATCCCTCAGCAAACTATTAGCAAACTGAATCGAACAATATATACAAAAGATCATATACTACAACCCACATGAGATTCATCCCAAGCTCACAAGAATGGTTCAACGTACACAAATCAATGTGAAACACCACATAAACAAAAGACAAAAACCACACGATCATCTCAATAGATGCAGAAAAACCATTTGATAAAACTCAACATCCAGTCAAGACAAAATTCTTACTAAGGTGGGTATAGAGGGAACATGTCTCAACACAATAATAACCATTTACGACAAACCCACAGCCAATGTAATACTCAATGGTGAAAAGCCAAAAGCCTTTCTAGGAAAATTTAGAACAAGACAAGGATGCCCACTCTAACCTCTTCTATTCTATACAGTACTGAAAGCTCTAGCCACAACAATAAGACAAGAAAAAGAAATAATAGGTATCCAAATTGGAAGGGAAGAGGTAAAATTGCCACTATATGCAGATGACATGAAATTACATATATAGAAAATCCAAAGGACTCTACACAAAAACTACTATTTCTAATAAATGAATTCAGCAAAGTAGCAGGATACAAGATTAACCTTCAGAAACCAGCTGCATTTCTTTACACTAACAATGAAATATTAGAAAGGGAATGTAAAAAAAAACAGTACCTTTTAAAATTACTCCCCCCCCAAAAAAAATGAAAAATAAACTTGACCGAGGTGAAAGATTTATACATTGAGAACTATAAAATAGGATTCTTTACCAGCTGAGCCACCAGAGAAGCCCAAGATACAGGAGTGGGTAGCCTATCCCTTCTCCAGTGGATCTTCCAGACCCAGGAATTGAACTGGCGTCTCCTGAATTGCACGTGGAATCTTTACCAGCTGAGTTACTAGGGAAGCCCATCAAATATTAATAAAGGAAATTAAAGAGGATTCAAAGAAATGGAAAGATATCTCATGCTCTTGGACTGGAACAATACTGTTAAAATGGCAATACTACCCAAAGAAATCTATAGATTTAATGTGATCTCTATCAAATTACCCATTATATTTCTTCAAAGAACTAGAATAATCAATCCTAAAATTTATATGGAACCATAAAAGACCCAGAATTGCCAAAGTAATCCTGAGGAAAAAAAAATACAAGCCGGAAGGCATAACCCTTCCAGACTTCAGACAATACTACAAAGCTACTGTAATCAAAACATCATCGTACTGACACAAACACAGACATATGCATTAATGGAATAGCACAGAGAGCCCATAAATAAACCCACACATCTAAGTCAATTAATCTTCAACAAAGGAGGCAATAATATACAATGGGAAAAACATAGTCTGTTCAACAAGTGGTGTTGGGAAAGCTGAAGAGCTGCATGTGAATCAACAAAATCAGAACACACCCTCTCACCATACACAAAAATAAACTCAAAATAGCTTAAAGACTTAAACATAAGACGTGATACTATAAAACTCCTACAAGAGATCGTAAGAAAATATCTCTGACATAAATTACAGCAATGTTTTCTTAGATCAGTCTCCCAAGGCAATGGAAATAAAAACAAAAATAAACAAATGAGACCTAATCAAACGTACAAGCCTTTGCACAGCCAAAGAAACCATAAACAAAAAGACAACCTACACAATGGGACAAAATATTTACTAACTATGCTACCAACAAGGGCTTAATTTCCAAAGTACATACACTCAGTGGCAAAAAAACCAAACAACTCAATTGAAAAATGGGAAAGAGTATGGAGGTTCCTCAGAAAAGTAAAAATAAATTACCATATGATCTAGCGATTCCACTCCTGGGCATATATACAGACAAAGCTCTAATCCAAAAAGATATATGCACCAGTATGTTGACAGCAGCACTATTCACAATAGCCGAGACATGGAAACAACCTAAACCTTCATCAACAGATGAGTGGATAAAGATGTGGTGTGTACAGACAGACAGACAGACACACACACATACTGGAATATTACCCAGTCATAAAAAATAACAAAACAATGCCATTTGCAGCAACATGGATGCAACTAGAGAATACCATACTAGGTGAAGTAAGTCAGAAAGAGAAAAACAAATACCATGTGGAAATCACTTATATGTGGAATCTAACATATGACACAAATGAGCGTTATCTATGATACAGAAACAGACTTGTAGACATTGAGAACAGACTTATGGTTGCCAAGGGGGAGGGAGTTGGGGGAGGGATGGAGTGGGAGGCTGGGGTTAGCATATGTAAGCTACTATGTATGGAAGGGATAAGCAACAAAGTTCTACTGTAGAGCACAGAGAACTATATTCAGTATCCTGTGATAAACTGTAATGGAAAACAGTACCAAAAGCAATCTATCTGTGTGTGTGTGTGAGTGTGTGTGTGCATGTGTGCGCAAGTGAATCACTTTGCTGTACAGCAGAATCAACACAACAGGGTAAATCAACTATACTTCAATAAAAAAAAATAGTCTGTAAAACCAAAGTTATACCTGGTGGCTCAGAGGGTAAAGAATTTGCCTGCAATTCAGGAGACCTGGGTTCGATCACTGGGTGGGGAAGTTCCCCTGGAGAAGGGAATGTCAACCCACTCCAGTACTCTTGCCTGGAGAATCCCATGGATGGAGGAGCCTGGCGAGCTACAGTCCTTGGGGTCGCACAAGAGCTGGACATAACTGAGTGACTAACACTTTCACTTTCACAGCAGAAATCAACACAATAGGGTAAATCAACTATACTTCAACAAAGTCTGTAAAACCACAGTCAAAATAGCAATTATTAACATTTGAGAGCTTATGTGTACCAACTATTGCTTCAAATGCCTTCTTTTGTAATGCATGCTATTATTTCACAATCCATTATGTACGACCTTGAAATCCATAAAGCTCTGAGAACTGAAAAGGCATTCACAATGTATTAGGTGACAAAGCCTAACCGGACTTGAACTCATGTGGTTGAAAAACCTGACCTGATCTGATATAAACCCATTTATAATCTTTATTTAATAGACTTTATGCTTTTGGGCTCCAAAATCACTGCAGATGCTGATTGCAGCCATGAAATTAAAAGACGCTTACACCTTGGAAGGAAAGTTATGACCAACCTAGATAGCATATTAAAAAGCAGAGACATTACTTTGCCAACCAAGGTCCGTCTAGTCAAGGCTATGGTTTTTCCCGTGGTCATGTATGGATGTGAGAGTTGGCCTGTGAAGAAAGCTGATCGCTGAAGAATTGATGCTTTTGAACTGTGGTGCTGGAGAAGACTCTTGAGAGTCCCTTGGACTGCAAGGAGATCCAACCAGTCCATTCTAAAGGAGATCAGTCCTGGGTGTTCATTGGAAGGACTGATGCTGAAGCTGAGACTCCAATACTTTGGCCACCTCATGCGACAAGTTGACTCACTGGAAAAGACTCTGATGCTAGGAGGGATTGGGGGTGGGAGGAAATGGGGACGACAGAGAATGAGATGGCTGGATGGCATCACCGACTCGATGGACATGAGTTTGAGTGAACTCCGGGAGTTGGTGATGGACAGGGAGGCCTGGCGTGCTGTGATTCACGGGGTCGCACAGAGTCGGACGCGACTGAGCGACTGAACTGAACTGAACATTCACACACTTGACTTCAAAATAATGAATGTGTCTCATTACAGGATGCCAGCCCTGAACTCCCAGGACTGCAGCAAACTCTACTGCATACAGCCTGAGTCTCAGAGAGGGGAAGAAGGGCGTGTGGTCAGGCCACCACCGTGGGCCCAAAACTCTCACTGCTCCCACGTCATGGACAGGAGACTATAGCTGAATCACCCAATAGCAAAGTACCAAGTTGCTGGGCTGGCCTAATGCAAAGTCACCACGTGACCGCTCCTCTCCTGCAAGGCCACCTTGACGATGCCAGGGACAGATGCTTGGGAGGCCCGTGCTCGTGAAGCTTCCATCCTCAATGAACTATGTCTAATGATCTGAGCTCGGGACAGTTATAGCAGTGGGAAGTTTGGCAAAGGCAGAGTTGTGGAGAAAAAACGAGCAACAGGAAAGAGTACAGATGAGTGAAGAGACAGAAATAAAAGCAGGGTGGGGAGAAGGGGCCAAGGGCCCAAGGGGTAGAAGTGCAAATAGGAACTGAGGAAGGCTCAGAATCACAAAGTCTCATGAACTTCTGCTGGGCTTGAAAGCAGCTCAAGAAAGTGTCAAATTTGCCACTTCTTATGAAAGAGGGGCAGATGTCATGCATCCACAGGAAGACACAGTAGTAAAATGACAGCAGTGGCCGTTTCCCCAAGTGTTTTATGTGCCCCAGGCACTGCACTGGAGCCGACCACATACCCCCTTCATCCTCCACGGCACAGAAGGTATTATCCTCATTACAAAGAGGGGAATTGAGGCCCACGGAAGTTGAAAGAAATGTACCCAAAACCAAACAACTAACAGAAAAACGGATACAAATCCAGTTTTCTGATTTCACTAGCAGTGCTCTTTCGGCCAGGCCACACTGCCTCTCCCACTCACATAAACTCTGTCAGGGAATGTATAAAATCACTCAAGAGTCGACTGGTCTTATTATCAGGATGTATGTTAGTCGCTCAGTCATGTCCGACTCTTTGCAACCAGGCTCTTCCGTCCATGGGTTTTTCCAGGCAGGAACACTGGAGTGGGTTGCCATTCCCTTCTCCAGGTGATCTTCCTAACCCAGGGATCAAACCCAGGTCTCCTGCATTGCAGGCGGATTCTTCACTGTCTGAACCACCAGACAGCAAATAAAAAAGGAAAGCCTAGGTCCAGGATGAATTTGGGGCCTTCTGTGTTACTATCACACCTATCTGCGGTATGAGGTTCCCCCAAGCATGGGGCACCTGTGAAAACAAGTCATGTTGGCTGATCACCTGGCTGGTATCCCTGAAATGAACAGGGAGATTGACTTCTGAGCTGACACATTTCTCTATGAATTTTCCCTACGAGGTGCTGTGTGCTCAGCTGTGTCCAAATCTGTGGCTCCATGGACTATAGGCCACCTGTCCATGGGATTCTCCAGGCAAGAATACTTGAGTGGGTTGCCACTCCCTTCTTCAGGGGATCTTCCCGACCCAAGGATCGAACACATATTTCCCACATCTCCTGCATTGGCAGGAGGGTTCTTTACCACTGACCACCTGGGAAGCTTTCCCCTACTATGAGAATGACTAAGAATTCAATGAGTAACAATCACATTTTCACAAATGTCAGAAGTTTTACACTCACACACACACACACACACACACACACACACACAGAGAGGTTAAAAATGTCTCTAACCTGTCTGAGTTTGTTTTAGTTGAGATTTTAAAATTGAAACCTGCGCATTTAACCTCTTGACAGAAGCATCATATTCTAACACCTGGGCCTTCAGCTGGACGGAGTGCTCAATCTGCAGAGAATTAGAGAAGAAAAGAAATGAACATAAAAGAAATCACAGCTCACTTCAAAGGGAGTTATTCTCTCACTGGGCTTAATTCTTTTTTGCCCTTTTGCCAACTCTGAGCAGCGTTACACCCTTAATGCACAGGGTCCCTACAAGATGACGAAAGATAAAACAAGTTTCCACCTCTTGTCACATGCAAGTTAGAGCAGCTACTCCAGGGCAGACACAAGAGAGATGGCAGCAGTATTTCCAAGTCACAGGGTGCGAATCAAGACACTGCCACTGTGGGCACCACCAGGACTTGAAAAATTGTGTGTTTAAGTGAGTCCGCTTGCCTCTGGATTTTGTGACAATTAGGAATATAAACTCACATGATCACTGGAGAGTTCTCTCAGATGAGAAAGCACACACTTTAGCACCTTGGGGGAGCTCTGATGTTGAAGCAAACCCCATTTACGCTGGTGTGGTGTGTG
This sequence comes from Moschus berezovskii, assembly GCF_049115385.1. Classification (NCBI taxonomy): domain Eukaryota; kingdom Metazoa; phylum Chordata; class Mammalia; order Artiodactyla; family Moschidae; genus Moschus; species Moschus berezovskii. The sequence goes on along the minus strand of NC_142488.1, from coordinate 12,822,204 downwards.
CCAAGTTCACATATCTATGCAGCAGACTGGCTCAACCCCTAGCTGCACAAGGAGCAATACTCACTTCGCTTTGAAGCTGTTTTTGTAGAGCTTGCTTGTGGGTTTCGAACTCCTTATGCTCAAATGCAATAGCATTTTCTGCTTTCTTTAATTCTTTCTGAAAAATCAGCAATTCGGGAGACGGCTGAGCTATGCCTAGGAAAGTAGCAGAGCGTGATTGTTATCAACCTTAAGTTTTTTCATTGAGCTTTACTTTTAAAAGCAGCTAGAGAAGTTTCAAATTGTTCTTCCTTTTTGGGCACGCACACAATTTTCTAACAGCTCCATCAAATGGACAACGAGCAATTCTGCCACAGGAATTTCAAAACAATTTAATGCACATAAATGCAAATTTTACTATTCTTGAGGCCTTCTCCATGTAATAGACTTCTTTCAAATCCTTAAATTAATTTGAAAGCCTGACTCTCCCCTCTACCAAGCACAGAGGTAGAGAAGGAACGCTCTAGCAAAACCTATCCATGACTGCCCTGTGGTCCAATTCGATCTGTGCATCTGTTAACAGCTCTCAGGGTCCAGGCAGAAAGCAGATGGCATCTTCAATTCAGGTCATCGGAGAAGCCTTCAACGAAGACTGACTCAGGCTGGTCCCTAGCCACAAAGGATGGTGTAGTTCCCTAGACTGCTAATGGGGCCAGGCTGTTTGCTACCAGCCCTCGGGCCTGAAGGGCCTAGGAGAGAGGAACTCCCAGAAATGGGGAGAGCGAGCTTAAGTTCTAGCCATGGCAATCAGAGAAGAAAAAGAGATGAAAGGAATCCAAATTGGAAAAGATGAAGTAAAACTGTCATGTTTGCAGATGACATGAGACTATACAGAGAAAACCCTAAAGATGCTACCAGAAACTAGAACTCATCAATCAATTTGGTAAAGCTGCAGGATACAAAATCGGTCCACGGAAATCACTTGGATTTCTATACACCTACAATGAAAGATCAGAAAGAGTAATTAAGGAAACAATCCCATTCACCATTGCAACAAAAAGAATAAAATACCTAGGAATAAATCTATCTGTATGCAGAAAACTATAAGATGCTGATGAAAGAAATCAGACAACACAAAGAGATTTACCACGTTCTTGGATTGGAAGATCCAATACTATGAAAATGACCAGCAAAGTAATGCTCAAAATTCTCCAAGCCAGGCTTCAACACTACATTAACTGTGAGCTTCCAGATGTTCAAGCAGGTTTTAGAAAAGGCAGAGGAACCAAAGATCAAATTGCCAACATCCACTGGATCATTGAAAAAGCAAGGGAATTCCAGAAAAACATCTATTTCTGTTTTATTGACTATGCCAAAGTCTTTGACTGTCTGGATCACAAGAAACTGCGGAAAATTCTGAAAGGGATGGGAACACCAGATAACCTTACCTGCCTCCTGAGAAATCTGTATGCAGGTCAAGAAGCAACAGTTAGAACTGGACACAGAACCACAGACTGGTTCCAAACTGGGAAAGGAATATATCAAGGCTGTATATTGTCACCCTGCTTATTTAACTTATATGCAGAGTACATCATTTGAAATGCCAGGCTGGATGAAGCACAAGCTGGAGTCAAGACTGTCAGGAAAAAGATCAATAACCTCAGATATGCAGATGACACCACCCTTATGGCAGAAAGCAAAGCGGAACTAAAGAGCCTCTGTGAAAGAGGAGAGTGAAAGAGCTGGCTTAAAACTCAACATTCAAAAAACTAAGATTATGGCTTCTGGTCCCATCATTTCATGGCAAATAGATGGGGAAACAGTGGAAACAGTAACAGACTTTACTTTCCCGTGCTCCAAAATCACTGCAGATGGTGACTACAGCCATGAAAAGACACTTGCTCCTTGGAAGAAAAGCTATGACAAACTTAGTGTATTAAAAAGCAGAGACATTACTTTGCCAACAAAGGTCCGTCGAGTCAAAGCTATGATTTTTCCAGTAGTCATGTATGGACATGAGAGTTGGGACCATAAAGAAGGCTGAGCGCCAAAGAAATGATGCTTTTGAACTATGGTGTTGGAGAAGACTCTTGAGAGTCCCGTGGACTGCAAGGAGATCAAACCAGTCAATCCTAAAGGAAATCAATCCTGACTATTCACTGGAAAGACTGATGCTGAAGTTGAAGCTCCAGTACTTTGCCACCTGACGCGAAGAGCTGACTCATTAGAAAACACCCCAATGCTGGGCAAGATTGAAGGCAGGAGGAGAAGATGATGACAGAGGACGAGATGGTTGGATGGCATCACCAACATGATGGACATGAGTTTGAGCAAGCTCCGGGTGATGGTGAAGGTCAGAGGAACCTGGCGTGCTGCAGTCCATGGGGTCACAAACAGATATGACTGAGCGACTGAACAACAACCCAAGGCAATCTCCAGATACAGTGCAAACCCTATCAAATTACCAATGGCATTTTTCACAGAATTAGAACAAACAATTTCACTATTTGTATGGAGACACAAAAGACCTCGAACAGCCAAAGCAAGCTTGAGAAAGAAGAATGAAGCTGGAGGAATCAGGGTCCCTGACTTTATAGACTAGACTATTACTTCAAAGTAATCAAGACAGTATGGGACTGGCACAAAAACAGAAATATAGATCAATGGGACAGAACAGAAAGTCCAGAAATAAACCCACACACCTATGGTCAATTCATCTATGACAAAGAAGGCAAGAATATACAATGTTGAAAAGACAGTCTCTTCAAATGGTGCTGGGAAAACTGGACAGCTACATGCAAAAGAATGAAATTAGAACATTCTCTAACACAATACACAAAAATAAACCCCAAATGGATTAAAGGGCCTAAATGTAAGCCCATGCATGTATGCTCAGTTGTGTCCAACTCTTTGCGAACCCATGGACTATAACCCACCAGGCTCCTCTGTCCAAGGAATTCTCCAGGCAAGTGTACTGGTGTGGATTTCCATGCCCTCCTCCAGGGGATCTTCTCAACCCAGGGATAGAACCCGTGTCTCTTGCATTACAGGTGATTCTTTACCACTGAGCCACTGGGTAAGCTCAGATATTATAAAATACTTAGAGGAAAACACAGGCAGAACACTGATATAAATTGCAGCCATATCTTTTTGGATCCACCTCCTAGAGTAATGAAAATAAAAATAAACAAACGGGACCTAATAAAACTTCAAAGCTTTTGCACAGCAAAGGACACCATAAACAAAACGAAAAGACCACCCACAGAATGGGAGAAAACATTTACAAATGAATCAACCAACAAGGGATTAATCTCCAAAATATACAAACAGGTCATGCAGTTCAAATAACCCAGTCAAAAAGTGGGCAAAAGATTTAAATAAGACACTTCTCCAAAAAAGACATACAGATGGTCAAAAAGCACATGAAAAGATGCTTAACATGACTAATTATTAGAGAAATGAAATTCAAAGCTACAATAAGATACAACCTCACACCAATCAGAATGGCCCTCATCAAAGTCTATAAACAATAAATGCTGGAGAAGGCATGGAGAAAGGGGAATCCTCCTTCACTGATGGTGGAAACGTAAATTGGTACAACCACTATGGAGAACAGTATGGAGGCTTCTCAAAAAAATAAAAACAGAACTACCACGTGATCCAGCAATCCCACTAATAGGCACATATCTGGAGAAAACCATAATTTGAAAAGATACACGTACCCCAATGTTCACTGCAGCACTATTTACAATAGCCAAGACAGAGAAGCAACCAAATGTCCATGGACAAATGAATGGATAAAGAAGATATGGTACATATACACAATGGAATACTGCTCAGCCACAAAAAAGAAATAATGCCATTTGCAGCAACAAGTATGCAACTAGAGAACACCATGCTAAGTGAGGCCAAGTCACAGAAAAAGACAAATATCTTACAATATCACTTATTTGGGGAACCTAAAAAGTCATACAAATGAACTTATTTACAAAACACAAGACTACACAGACTTCAAAAACAAGTTTATGGTTAGCATAGGGGAAAGGCAGGGGGAAGGATAAAATTAGGAGTTTTGGATTAACAGACACACACTACCATATATGAAACAGATAATAAGGACAGCACAGGGAACTTGACTCAATAACCTGTAATGACCTACATGGGAAAAGAAGCTGAGAAAGAATGGATATGTGTATATGTATAACAGAATCCCTTTGCTCTACACCTGAAACATAACACTGTAAATCAACTATAATCTAAAATAACAATTAAATCTAAAAATGGTTATTCTTACAGACACTATGAATTACGGAATAGCAAGCAAAAAAGAAGGAATTTCAATCTGAGAATTTAAATTTTATAAAACCTTCCCAACTGAAGCCTCCCCTAGAGCAGTTTCTTGGGACTTCCCTGATGGTCCAGTAGTTAGGGCTCTGCACTTTCACTGCAGGGGGCACAGGTTTGATCCCTGGTTGGGGAACTAAGATCCCACATTCTCATGGTGTAGCCAAAAAGAAAAAAAAAAGCAATTTCCTATAATGAACCTAACATGAATAACAAATCATTTTTAAAAAAAGACTTACGGTTTAGGAGATGCATGTTTTCACTTTTCATGTCTTCCACTTGTTGTTTAAGTAGTTTATTTTCTGCCTGAAGCTCCAGTTTTCCTTCTTTCAGTAGAGAATAGTCACTCATCTCTTTAACCTTCTCGTTTAGCATGTGGTTTTGCTTTGTTAATGCCAAACATTGAGTTCTGACAGACTCCAACTCAAGCTGGAATTGGAAAAGGAAAACTTATATTTGAACAGCAACTTTACAGGACTGAGTAGGTAAATGCTAACAGTCTGCTCTCAGCTTTGTGGCATAATTTAATTATGGTCAGTTCGCTGGTCTGCTTCTCTGTAACAAGACAACTCTAACTACAACTTCTGTCTTGGAGCTGGGGCAAGTTCATACAACTCAATTTATGCAGAACCCTGTCCTACATAGCAAGTCCTTCAGATTTTCACCCAACTTTCCAGATGCAACTAAGGACCCAAAAGCCATCACAGATTTAATAATGTGTTTGTTTTTTAATATGAAAAGGTGAGATAGATACTACTAAGGTGCTGGGAGGTGCTCTCCTTCCCTCAGTCTGATATGTCTCATTTGAAGACAGGAGCCTATAAAGTTCTCAAGTAATTCATCACAGTTGCAAAAACAAATCTTATATACAGAATATATTTTAAGTATCTGAAGATCCAGTTCTGGGCTTTGGATAGCAAGCACAGAAATGAACAGAAAAAAAAGTAACAGTATCATGTGAAAAATGCCTTTCATTTTGCTTTTATCTGTGAGATCTTGATGTAGTGATAGGAACTTTTACTTGGTGCTGAGGGGAAGAGAAAAGAAACTGAGTAGATACTAGTACATGACAGCCACCTGCTATGGAATGGCACAGAAACCAGCTGAAGTCCCTTAGCAAACCATGGGATGTGGGCAATATTCCAGAGTTTACAGATAAGGGATCTGAGGTCATAGATCTTGCCCACAGGCACACAAACAGTGAGGGAGACAGGATTCAAGGACAACTCTGGGCCCTAAAGGACATGCTCTTTCTATGCTTCTCTAGGAGACAAAGATTGAAATGAAGAACTACTCAATTAAGTTCAGCCACCACCCTCTGCATCATATAATAAACAGTCTAAACATAGAAAGAGGATTACTTGAGATAAATTATGTGTGACTGAAGTTAAAATTTCCTGTGTTGTCTAACATCTATTTCAAAAAATCAATATGAATAACAGTTACCTCGAGTTCTTTCACACGGTTTATAGAACGATCAAGTTCTTCCTTTTTACAATTAAGAGCTGCAAGTTCCTCTTGCAAATGTATAGCTTTCTCTGAAAGACAAAGCCAAGCAACTAAATATCATAAAGGTTTCTCAGTGAACACAAGTCATTTAATCATTTACAGCCAGTATGTGAGACCTAATGACCATTATTTCATTATCTAAAATAGCAGAGGGAATTCCCTGGTGGCCCAGTCATTAATACCATGCTTTCACTGCCCAGAGTGCAGGTTCGATCATTGATCAGGAAATTAAGATCTCATAAGACCTGTGGCATAGCCAAAAAAAAAAAAAAGATATAAAACAGCAGATACTGGGTAAAAAAAAATTTGCAGGCAAGTAAGTCCTGTTACTCAATAGGTGATGTGAAGTCAGCTGTAATGATCATATATATGGTAAACTTCCTGCTACACACAAGTCACCAGAGCTACACCACCTGTGTGGAATGTGGGGATCTCATGCCAGCAGCTCTGAATTTCCTTAAAGACAAAGACTGCTCTGGTAAGATTTCATAGTTATTATTTCGTCATTATCACTTCATCTAACATAAGGCTATATAGATGTATCATCAAAAAGTCACATGCTAACTACATGGCAATACCAATTCCTACAGAAGTATCAATATTAGTTGGAGCACGACAGGTGCAAAGGAGCAGCCACACACACCTGGTGACCTTCTGATAAGGACCAGGTATCCAGCCCTGGTTGACTCCTTGCAATCCATTTGAAATATCCACCCAAAACTCTTGTCATAGGATAGTTCCTAGAAATACACTGCAATGTAAAAATATCTGAAAGATCAATAAATTACCCAACTTTCCTCATCTCGGGGTAATATATACAAGAGTTTAGGAGGCTATATGTGAAAATAAAATATCATGAAGCATAAATATGTGTTAGAAGTTAAGAAAAATAAGAAACCAGGTCATGAGGTACAGAGAAGTTAAAATAAAATTTCCCCTAAGTAAAAAATAACACCTCTCATGGTTTAGAGTAGTATTAACCAACAGCAGTAAGTTGTTGCCACCTTTTTGACATCACAGATTTATTCATCAAGATATACTGAAATACAGTTGAATAAAATTCTACCTATAAATCACTGATCTTTGTGAATATACAAAAAGTTAAACAAGAAGGTTTGCAAAAGCACTGAAAGACAGTGATTATTTTTTTCACTCTGTAAAATTAAAAGGACAAAAACCATGTCAGTTAATAGTAACAATGAAGTGGAAGGTACATATTTTTTGGATTAAAGAACAGACCCAACTTAAGAAGCTAATAACCTGTGTTGAAACTGAAAAATACAGCTTCCTGCCCTGCCCCCCAAATCACCTTTATTTTTTCTTTCATCTTCGATCAGTCTGTTGGTTCTAGTGATATAGTCCTCCTTCAGTTCAAGTTGATACCTGAGAATCAGAAGGATGGAAAATGAGTTCCGGTCACTTCCCTAGACAGACTGCTATCAACAATGAGCTTATCTATGGCATCAGGGCACTGAAGGGTACTAAACTCAGGAGCACTCAGTGCTAAGGCCAGGGGTCCAAATTCTGGCCATAAAAAGTCCACTAAAGTCTTGCTGCAGTTCTATAAACTGGGTCCCAAAACTCAAGCACAAAATGAAGGGTCATGTTATTGAGGCTATAGAGGGCACTGTTTCTCAGTTGGCATCCAGTGACACAAAAAAAGTAAATTTACTTACTTTATACTGTATACAGCAGACTCTAAGTCCCAAAGGATAATAAGTCAGTCACTTCCAGTCCACCTGTCCCACCTTCCCACCCTCAAGCAGGATAAGACCTTTCACCCTAAGGAGTTGAGGTAGTACCAAGAGCTACTGTCAACAGCAAATATATTCGGACTGGTGATACCAGAGTCACATTTTCATGGAATTTTACCACCTCCACCAGATGTTGGCAGCTGCCTTTCTGGTTCAAAGATTAAAGAAAGAAGTACTCCTGTGGTGAATATCCTCAGAACCTCAACACCTGCCAAAGTCATATGAGGACACCCACCGACAGACAAAGATACCTGACAGTCCATTCCACAGCTATATCAAGCTAACATACACACTTTTATTCACTTATTCCTAAAACTTTAACAACTATAGATTCTTTATAGTGCTTATCTCTAAAATATGTAGATAAATCCATAAAATATGTGGATAAAAATCTACCATGTCAAAACTGATCCACAGAAAAGTGCTATATTTTTTATTAGAATTATTTTATAGACTAACCTCCCAAAACCTGTGAAGGTACTATATCACGGACTATCAATGACAAATTATGGACAAAGCAGTAGAGAGAGGCCGATGATGAAGAAACATCGAGAGCTGCTGTGTTGAGTCATCACTTCACTCTGACTTCACTGCACCAATAAACATTAAGTGAACACTTACTGTGTGCCAGACATTGCACTGAGCACTGGAGAAAACTTACCACATATGCACTTAATGCCTCTGCACTAAGATACCGTCCACTAGAACACAACAAAACTCAGACTAGAGGAAAGCCATGGCACCAGAGCTGTACATAGCTTCCTTTCCCTCTATCATTGTTTGCTTTATACAGTTAATTCTAGTTTGTTCCTTTTGATTCTGGCTTTGCAGAATCTTGAAGGAATACAGATCAACAAATACTATAACAAATTAGCAGAATAATTTACAGATCATTAGATATTGCATCTGAATGGCAGTATGAATGGGATAGAGGAAAACATAAAACGTGACTATAATTCCCATTTGAAAGCTTCTCAGCAAGTTACAAGGTGCCCTAAGAAATTCAAGCAAATCATAGGCCCTCAGTAAATACTCCAGAAGTGATAAGAGCAAGCAGAGGATGCTATTTCCTGTACTGTATCTTTTTAAAACCATCCTAACTAGAATATTCACAGGAAAAGCTTGACTGTCAATGAACATGCACAGTTTTTTTAACACTGATTTTGACATAAAATACTAGTCTCATCTAGTTTATTACTGTAGCTGTGTTTCCATCAACTTAATTCAAACATGATACTTTTTTTTTAAGATGCCAAACAATTACTTTAGAAGTTCGTTCTTGAGCTTTTGGTCATAGGTGTCCTCAATACTCTTTATATTCAACTCCCGCCTCCGCAGTCCATCAGTCACGCTTTTATTTTTTTCTTCTTGAAGCCTCTGGGCCCTGAAATTAGCAAAAACAGATAAGGCAAAACTGAAAAATATTAATATTGGGGAAGAGGCACCATGTGCTTTTAGCCCCGCAGACTCAAACTGTTCTGTGACTGCCATGGCTAGGGAGTAAAAACAAAGGGCCAGAAGTGTCCCACGATTTTAGCAGCTGATCTAGTGATGATGGATCTGAACTACAGACAGAACTCAATAGTTCTCTGGCTGGGGCGAGTGAGAAAATGCCAAAACCAAAATGGTGTCTCCAGGAGATGGTTCACACTTAAAAAAAAAATAAAAATGGGCACAAGTGGTAAGTGGCCATAATCAATTCAGGGGTAAAAGATTAATGTTTTAAGTTACAAAGCTACACACAAACTTCAGTTAGCATACTCAATGCTTGTTTCTTTAATAATACTGTTTCTCAAAAGAGACCATAGCAAAAATCAACAAAGTCAAAAGCTGGTTCTTTGAGAAGGTAAATAAAATTGACAAACCACTAGCCAGACTCATCAAGAAACAAAGGGAGAAGAACCAAATCAATAAAATTAGAAATGAAAATGGAGAGATCACAACCAACAACACAGAAATATAAAGGATTATTAGAGAATACTATCAGCAATTATATGGCAATAAATTGGACAACTTGGAAGAAATGGACAAATTCTTAGAAAAGTACAACTTTCCAAAACTGAACCAGGAAGAAATAGAACATCTGAACAGACCCATCACAAGTACGGAAATAGAAGCTGTAATCAGAAATCTTCCAGCGAACAAAAGCCCAGGTCCAGACGGCTTCACAGCTGAATTCTACCAAAAATTTAGAGAAGAGCTAACACCTATTCTACTCAAACTCTTCCAGAAAATTGCTGAGGAAGGGAAACTTCCAAACTCATTCTATGAGGCCACCATCACCCTAATCCCAAAACCTGGTAAAGATCCCACACAAAAAAAAAAAACCTACAAGTCAATATCACTGATGAACATAGATGCAAAAATCCTTAACAAAATTCTAGCAATCAGAATCCAACAACACATTAAGAAGATCATACATCATGACCAAGTGGGCTTTATCCCAGGAATGCAAGGATTCTTCAATATCCGCAAATCAATCAATGTAATCACATTAACAAATTGAAAAATAAAAATCATATGATTATCTCAATAGATGCAGAGAAAGCCTTCGACAAAATTCAACATCCATTTATGATAAAAACCCTCCAGAAAGTGGGAATAGAAGGGACATACCTCAACATAATAAAAGCTATATATGACAAACCCACAGCAAACATTATCCTCAACGGTGAAAAACTGAAAGCATTTCCCCTAAAGTCAGGAGCAAGACAAGAGTGCCCACTCTCATCACTACTATTCAACATAGTTCTGCAAGTTTTGGTCACAGCAATCAGAGCAGAAAAAGACATAAAAGGAATACAAATTGGAAAAGAAGTAAAACTTTCACTGTTCGCTGATAACATGATCCTCTACACAGAAAACCCTAAAGACTCTACCAGAAAACTACTAGAGCTAATCAATGAATACAGTAAAGTTGCGGGATATAAAATCAACACACAGAAATCCCTTGCATTCCTATACACTAATAATGAGAAAATAGAAAGAGAAATTAAGGAAACTATTCCATTCACTGTTGCAACGGAAAGAATTAAATACTTAGGAATATATCTACCTAAAGAAACAAAAGACTTGTACAAAGAAAACTATAAAACACTGGTGAAAGTAATCAAAGAGGACACTGATAGATGGAGAAATATACTGTGTTCGTGGATTGGAAGAATAAATATTGTGAAAATGAGTATACTACCCAAAGTAATTTACACATTCAATGCAATCCCTATCAAGCTACCAACGATGAAAAGACAGCCTTCAGAATGCGAGAAAATAACAGCAAATGAAACAACTGACAAAGAATTAATCTCAAAAATATACAAGCAGTTCCTGCAGCTCAATTCCAGAAAAATAAACGACCCAATCAAAAAATGGGCCAAAGAACTAAACAGATATTTCTCCAAAGAAGACATAAAGATGGCTAACAAACACATGAAAAAATGCTCAACATCCCTCATAATCAGAGAAATGCAAATCAAAACCACAATGAGATACCATTTCACACCAGTCACAATGGCTGCTATCCAAAAGTCTACATGCAATAAATGCTGGAGAGGGTGTGGAGAAAAGGGAACCCTCTTACACTGTTGGTGGGTATGCAAACTAGTACAGCCACTATGGAGAATAGAGTGGAGATTCCTCAAAAAACTGGAAATAGAACTGCCATATGATCCAGCAATTGCACTCCTGGGCATATACACCAAGGAAATCAGAATTGAAAGAGACACATGTACTCCAATGTTCATTGCAGCACTGTATATAATAGCCAGGACATGGAAGCAACCTAGATGTCCATCTGCAGATGAATGGATAAGAAAGCTTTGGTACATATACACAATGGAGTATTATTCAGCCATTAAAAAGAAAACATTTGAATCAGCTCTAATGAGGTGGATGAAATTGGAGCCAATTATACAGAGTGAAGTAAGCCAGAAAGAAAAACACCAATACATTATACTAACACATATATATGCAATTTAGAAAGATGGTAACCTTAACCCTGTATACGAAACAGCAAAAGAGACACAGGTGTATAGAACAGTCTTTGGGACTCTGTGGGAGAGGGTGAGGATGGGATGATGTGGGAGAATGGCACTGAAACATGTATATTATCATATGTGAAACGTATCACCAGTCCAGGTTCAACACATGATACAGGATGCTCGGGAATGGTGCACAGGGATGACCCAGAGGGAGGATTGGGGAGGAGGGAGGTGGGAGGGGGTTTCAAGAGGGGGAACACATGTACACCCGGGGAAGATTCATGTCAATGTATGGCAAAACCAACCAATATAATATTGTAAACTAATTAGCCTCCAATAAAAAAATAAAATAAAATAATACTGTTTCTAACTGACTAGCCCAGGGCTATTAAAGACATAAAGTTTGTTCTGGCCTTTCATAATCTACTAGTTCAAAATCAGTGAACTAAATCAATACTGAAGAGAAAATACTGAAAAGAGAGCAAAAGATAGATGGCTCAATCAGAACGTCCCAACACCGAAGAAAGGAATGGTCTTGATAGTGAAACCTCAAGTCAAGCACAAAATCAATTCCAGAGCCAGGGAACTGGGTTCACAGGGACTCAGATCAAGCTAAAAACACAAGTGCTAGGCAACAGACTATTCCAAGCAAAGGATAAAACGTCTCTGTGTTAGCGCCCTCTGCTGGTTAATCTGTAAAGCAAAGGAGGAGTATTTAGCTTATATGATATGCTTCCCTGATGGCTCAGAAGGTAAACAATCTGCCTGTGATGCAGGAGACCTGGATTCAATCCCTGGTTGCGAAGATCCCTTGGAGAAGGAAATGGAAACTCACTCCAGTATCCTTGCCTGGAGAATTCCATGGACAGGGGAGCCTGGTGGGCTACAGTCCATGGGGTCACAAAGAGTCGGACACAACTGACGACTTAATATGTTCACTTTCAGTATGCTTACAAAGGAGGAGGGGGTAAAATGGAGGTAAATAAGTGATTACATAATCATTAACTCTCAATGCCCAAATTGGTTTCCTTTTCTCTCTTATGGTCAATTTACCTCTTCAATACTGCCAAAAAGAGTAAGGTTGGCAGAGAGAAGACATCAAATGAACCTAGCCTACATAAATGAGAAAACAATATTCATGAAAATGAAGACACATCTTTTAAGGAAAGAAGATTCCAGGAGTATCTGTGAGTGCCAATTACTGGCAGATTAATGGGGAAGAAGGCTTATTCCATAAACTATACAATGCTGAGCTTGCTATGTATCCTAGGTAAGATGTGAAGAATGAAAGACTGGTGAATGTTTAGAAAAGAGCAACACACACATAACAAGCAACAATTTTTCCCAGTACAAGTCAACTCAGAGCCACCGTGTTGCCCTTTTTTGCCAGCAGAGCAGGTCAATCTGGCAGGTCTGGCTGTCTGGAACTCAGTTACTACATGCACGTGAAACTGTGAGATCTGAATAGTTGACATAAATGGGAAACGTATGATCTGTTAAAGCATTATTTGTTTCCCCAAATTTGTCTGGTCCCACTGTAGCCTGATGATGGCATTTCCTTCCGCTTTAATCCCAGTGTCTAATATTTCAAAAAATACTCATCCTCATTTCTCCTGAAGTATGCCTTTGAAGCTAAGTGATATCACCTTTACAACCAAGAACTCTATTCTGTAGTATTAGAATATGTAGACATATTTAGTAGTTCTTTTTCATCTCGTTCATTCTGAAAGTCCAAAATGGACACATATTACTTACAATTCAAAGGCTTCAATTCTTTGCTTCAGCTCAGCTTCTCTGCCTCTCAGCAAATCGATGTCTTTTAGTAGCAGCTGCCTTTGAGCATAGATTTCTTTTGTCTCATTCTGTAGAAGAAAGCATTAATTTTTACCAAGCAAGCTAAAGAAGACAAAGGAGATTTGAACTAATACATTGCTTCCTAAATTCTAGAAAACAAAGGATGGACATTTAGAAGAACAATTTTCAAGAGGTTCCAATGCAAGGTGTATGTTTTGCCTTTTTATCCTCACAAAAATTTATTCCCCTCCTCCCTCAAGGACTGTTAAGTTACATCACCCTGTAATCACCCTGTATTTCCAGCATCCCTTGTGTATAATTACTTTGTTACGTCATTAACATCTCTCAGACACTTAAAAAAACTTCGTTAAGTTCTACAGCAAGAAAAAAATGAAACAAAATGTTCATTCAGCAATAAAATAAAACTTAAAAGATGATGGCCCGAATGAATGGCCACACTTCCATGTATGTGTTCCCTGAATACCTATCACGTGTTAAAGGCCACACTGGGTGCTGAGTACACAAAGATAGACAGATACAGGTCAGTCCCACTTTAAAAAAAAAAAAACACCTCAGTTTATTCAGGGAGAGAGACAAACCAAGAGTTATACTACAGCGTGATGATTTCACAAAGTGCATCTAGACTCCATGGGATGAACAATGCCTAGAGGAGTCCATCAGTGAGGGGTCAGGAGATACATCACGAGGACCTGACATTCCAGCTGGATTTTGAAGGACTGGATGGTTTTATCAGGCCAGGAAGGGGAAGGGCATTCCAGGTGGTGGAATAAAGGCATGGTACTCTTCACAAACGGCAACCTTCTCAAGAGCCTTCAGAGATCAGTTGAATAAACCAGGGTTCGAGTCTGTGAACTGGTTGATCTAGTCAGTCGTCTATTTTTTTTAATGTTCTTAAAGTATAGTTGACTTACAATGCTATGTTATTTTCTGCTGTACAGTAGTAACCCAGTTATACAAATATATCTTTTTTATATTCTTTTCCATTATGGTTTATCACAGGTTACTGAATATGGTTCCCTGTCCCATGCTGTAGGACCTTGTTGTTTATCCATCCTATATATAACAGTCCGCATCTGCTAATCCCAAACTCACAATCCCTCCCTCCTCCACATTATTCCCCCATGGCAACAAGTCTGTTCTCTGTGTCTGTAAGCGTGTTTCACAGACATGTCCATTTATCTCATATTTAAGGTTCCTCACTTAAGTCATATCATATGGTACATTTGTCTTTCTGAATTTGGACAACTCAGCAGTGGCCACAAGACTGGAAAAGGTCAGTTTTCATTCCAATGCCAAAGAATGTTCAAACTACTGCACAATTGCACTCATCTAACACACTAGTACTGCTCAAAATTCTCCAAGCCAGGCTTCAGCAATATGTGAACCATGAACTTCCAGATGTTCAAACTAGATTTAGAAAAGGCAGAGGAACCAGAGATCAAATTGCCAACATCCATCGGGATCATCGAAAAAGCAAGAGAGTTCCAAAAAAACAGCTACTTCTGCTTATTGATTACACCAAAGCCTTTGTGTGGATCACAACAAACTGAAAAAGTCTGAAAGAGATGGGAATACCAGACCACCTGACCTGCCTCCTGAGAAACCTGTATGCAGGTCAGGAAGCAACAGTTAGAACTGGACATGGAACAACAGACTGGTTCCAAATAGGGAAAGGAGTATGTCAAGGCTGTATACTGTCACCCTGCTTATTTAACTTATATGCAGAGTACATCATGAGGAATGCTGGGCTAGATGAAGCACAAGCTGGAATCAAGATTGCCAGGAGAAATATCAATAACCTCAGATACGCAGATGACACCACCCTTATGGCAGAAAGTGAAGATGAACTAAAGAGCCTCTTGATGAAAGTGAAAGAGGAGAGTGAAAAAGTTGTCTTAAAACTCAACATTCAGAAAACTAAGATCATGGCATCTGGTCCCATCACTTCATGGCAAATAGATGGGGAAACTATGGAAACAGTGAGAGACTTTATTTTGGGGTTCCAAAATCACTGCAGATAGTGACTGCAGCCATGAAATTAAAAGACACTTGCTCCTTGAAGAAAAATTATGACCAACCTAGACAGCATATTAAGAAGCAGAGACACTACTTTGCCAACAAAAGTCCGTCTAGTCAAAAACTATAGTTTCTCCAGTAGTCATGTTATGGATGTGAGAGTTGGACTATAAACAAGGCTGAGCACTGAAGAATTGATGTGTTTGGACTGTTGTGTTGAAGACTTTTCAGAGTCCCGTGGACTGCAAGGAGATCCAACCAGTCCATTGTAAAGGAAATCAGTCCTGAATATTCATTGGAAGGACTGATGCTGAAGCTGAAACTCCAATACTTTGGCCACCTGATGTGAAGAACTGACTCAATGGAAAAGACCCTGATGCTGGGAAAGAATGAAGGCAGGAAGAGAAGGGGACAACAGAGGATGAGATGGCTGGATGGCACCACCGACTCGATGGACATGAGTTTGAGTAAATTCCGGGAGTTGGTGATGAACAGGGAGGTCTGCCATGCCGCAGCCCATGGGGTCATAAAGAGTCGGACATGACTGAGGGACTGAACTGAACTGTATATTTATCTTTCTGACACTGTCACCTGTCTTCAAGATGCCACTGCTGGTGCTCGCTTTGGCAGCACATATACTAAAAGTAGAATGATACAGAGATTAGCATGGCCCCTGCGCAAGGATGACAGGCAAATTCGTGCAGTGGTCCATATTCTTCCTAGGATAGTGCCTTGCCATTATTAATGAACTGTGAGAAGCAGCTCAAGGCAGTGTTCCTCACCAGTAACTCCAGGTGAGGTAAGTTGACGATGACCGAAGAAAAGGCTGGCTTGTTGTTTAAGAAAATAACTAAAACCAGCAGCTACTGGTTTCAGCTCACAACAGAATGGTTTATTGCTGCCACTGTCCATGCCTACAGATAATTTATTTTGTATTTTTGAATAAAGACATTTGTACGTTCTTGATAAATGAGCACAAGAGCCATGTACCAATATATTGCTTTCAACTTAAATCACTGAGGCATTTTTACTACAATGCTGTTAAAATCAGGATTTTAGTGTTTGCCATCACCCAGTGAGAAGTTAAGAAGCAGTTTTTCTATGGAGAGTAAGAATAATTGTGTACAGAGTAGAGAAATATCCAATTGTGTGAAAACCTTCCTGTAATAAAAATTGTTTTAAGAAAAATAGAGGATATTGTTAGTATAAACACAATCCAAGCCTCACAAACACCTGTGCCTCCAACATTTATTTTACAGCTTGTTGTTCAGTCACTACATCATGTCTGAATCTTTGTGAATCCCATGGACTGCAGCACACCAGGCTTCACTGTCCTTTACTATCTCCTAGAGCTTGCTCAAACTCATGTCCATTGAATCAGTGATGACATCAAACCATCTCATCCTCTGTCTTGCCCCTTTCCTTCTGTCCTCAATCTTTCCCAGCATCAGGGTCTTTTCCAATGAGTCGGCTCTTCCCATCAGGTGGCCAAAGTACTGCAGCTTCAGCTTCAGCACCAGTCCTTCCAATGAATGTTCAGGGTTGATCTCCTTTACGAATGACTGGTTTGATCTCCTTGCTGTCCAAGGGACTCTCAAGAGTCTTCTTTAACACCATAGTTCCAAAGCATCAACTCTTCAGCACTCAGTCTTCTTTATGGTCCAATTCTCACATCCATACATGACTACTGGAAAAACATAGCTTTGACTAAAGGGACCTTTGTCAACAAAGTGATGTTTCTGCTTTTTAATACACTGTCTAGGTTTGTCATAACTTTTCTTTCAAGGAGCAAGTGTCTTTTAATTTCATGGCTGCAGTCACTGTCCAGTGATTTTGGAGCCTAAGAAAATAGTTTCTGTCACTGCTTTCACTTTTTCCCCATCTATTTGCCATGAAGTGATGAGACCAGATGCCATGATCTTCGTTTTCAGAATGTTAAGTTTTAAGTCAGCTTTTTCACTCCCCTCTGTCACTTTCATCAAGAGGCTCTTTAGTTCCTCTTCACTTTCTGCCATAAGGGTGGTGTCATCTGCATATCTGAGGTTATTGGTATTCCTCCCAGCAATCCTGATTCCAGTTTGTGATTCATCTAGTCCAATATTTCGCATGATGTACTTTGCACAGAAGCTAAATAAGCAGGGTGACAATGTATATAGCCTTGTTGTACTCCTTTCCCAATTTGCAACCAGTCCGTTGTTCCATGTCCAGGTCTAACTGTTGCTTCTTGATCTGCATACAGGTTTCTCAGGAGGCAGGTCAGGTGGTCTGGTATTCCCATCTCTTGAAGAATCTTCCAGTTTGTTGTGATCCACACAGTCAAAGGCTTCGGCATAGTCAGTGAAGCAGAAATAGATGTTTTTCTGGAATTCCCTTGCTTTTTCTATGATCCAACAGATGTTGGCAATTTTGATTTTCTGGTTCCTCTGCCTTTTCTAAATACAGCTTGTACATCTGAAAGTTCTCAGTTCACGTTCTGCTGAAGCTTAGCTTGAAGGATTTTGAGCATTACCTTGCTAGCATGTGAAAAGAGCACAATTGTACGGTAGCTTAAATGTTCTTTGGCACTACCTTTCTTTGTGACTGGAATGAAAACTGACCTCTTCCAGCCCTGCGGCCATTGCTGTGTTTTCCAGATTTGCTGGCATATTGAGTGCAGTATTTTAACATCATCCTTTAGGATCTGAAATAGCTCAGCTGGAATTCCATTACTTCCACTAGGCCTGTTTGTAGTAATGCTTCCTAAGTCCCACTTGACTTCACACTCCAGAATGTCTGGCTCTAGGTGAGTGATCACACTATCATGGGTATTTGGGTCATTAAGACCTTTTTTGTACAGTTCTTCTGTGTATTCTTGCCACCTCTTCCGCTTCTGTTAGGTTCTTGCTGTTTCTGTCTTTATTGTGCCCACCTCTGCATGAAATGTTCCCTTGGTATCTCCAATTTTCTTGAAGAGATCTCTAGTCTTTCCCATTCTGCTGCTGCTACTGCTGCTAAGTCACTTCAGTCATGTCCGACTCTCTGTGACCCCATAGACGGCAGCCCACCAGGCTCCCCCGTCCCTGGGATCCTCCAGGCAACAACACTGGAGTGGGTTGCCATTTTCTTCTCCAATGCATGAAAGTGAAAAGTGAAAGTGAAGTCGCTCAGTCGTGTCTGACTCTTGGCGACCCCATGGACTGCAGCCTACCAGGCTCCTCTGTCATGGGATTTTCTACGCAAGAGTACTGGAGTGGCTTGCCATTGCCTTCTCCAAGTCTTTCCCATTCTAAGTGAGCCCAATTCTCAGAACTGCTTATACAAAACTTGTAGAGGGGGTACAATTACCATTCAACAACTGGGTCTTTTTGAGATGCTCCAAGCAAGGGCGGATGCTGGGAGGAAGTCTCTTACTTTCGACACAACTTCCTGACAGAAGCCCCAGCTGTCCACAGGAAGTAGGGCCCTAGATCCAGTCTGGTCTAAGACATGACCTTAACAAAGGAACCTGCTTTTCCTAAAGCAATGGATCCAATCTCTCCCTACACCCACTCCTGCCACTGGGCAACCTCTCCACCTCCTGTCCAGCCACCATTCTGGTGGACAGGATCACACAGCCATGTGGCAGCCTTGGATGCCTCCACCCCGGGGACCTCACCTCTGTTCCCACAGCAGCATGTTGCATTTTGTTTCTATTCTTGACTTCAAACCCCTACCTGCAACTCTGTCCTCTGGACCCATCTTCTTCTTTCACCCATCAGAATCCCCAGACCTGCTTCTCAGTGTCTTTCAGGCAGCCATGTCACTGCCCCTGTTGAGCCACCTTGAGCTCTGTTCCCCACCCTGCCCAACCCCAGTGTCTTCCATGAAATGGGCTGCTTTTCTGAAGCCAAGGAGATTCAGCTCTCTCAAGCTCATCTCTCTGAGCAACTCCATCCCTCCAGCCTTGCCCACACTACACACCCTCCTGAGAGCTGCACTGGGGCCATCACCTGGAAGCCCTGGACTTGGTCTACTGCCGCCAGTCCAGGCTGCCCACCTTGGCTGAGCCCTTGACACAGCTCAGCAACCCTGTCTGCTTTCCAGGGCTTCGTTTCCTTTAGTGATGGCAGCTACTTCACACCTCTGATCCTCTCCTCCCTGCTGTTAACCAAACCTCACAGCTTCTGCTTCTTTGGTGCAAGTTTCTCCCACTCCGAGCGTGGACCAGCCCGTTTGCAGTCCATTCCCTCCAGCCGTCTCGGACGAAGGACGCCTGCACATCCTTTCCAAGTCCTGTGCTTTCCCTTGTGCTCTTGACCCCGGGCCCGACTCAAGAGATAGCCCAGAAATGGCCCCCCCAGTAAATGATTTTAGAATATTACCTCCTGGTGCTTTTGAATTCTCTCAAGGGTCATCTTTTCCTGAGACATCAGGGCTTCAGATTTTGCTTGACAAGTTCTCTCAAATTTGTTCCGGAACTCAGCAAACTCCGTCTCACATTTCTTTTTTTCTTCCATTTTAATTTTCACTATTTCAGTATCTTTAAAGTGTTTCAACTGCCAATTGATGACAAAAAATTGTAAATACCAATAACTATAGTAAAGAAACAGTAACAAATTCTCTCTTCACTGTTAGCTTTAACATTAACACTATCTAAATATATTTAGTTTCATTCATCTTCATGTTTCATCTCATTCACTACACTTACAGGGTGTATTCAAGTCATAAAGAACTGACATCATCTGGCAAGAGAAACAGTACGCACAACAGTACAGTATCATATTCATTAGTAAAGACTGTAGTGATTTCCCTATATACCGAAGGTGAAGACATTAAGACAAGCAAAAACATCACTGTTAATGATAACAAGATAAATCTTACCTTCTGATTCATTTCTTCCCGTAGCTGCTGTTCTATTTCCCTCTTATATTCGTTTAACTTGATTTCTAAGGATTCTAACTTTGACTGTTGAGGGCAGGAACCTGTAAACTCATTGTCAATAAGCTGAAGCTTCTCTGCTACCAAAAAAATAACACAGAAAATGAGGTCAGAGAGACATGGGCAGGTAAGCAAATGGCCAGAGCTCTGTTCAAACACAGCGTATACTTAGGAGAAAGTGTCAAGGATGTCTGCCATTTACTTATTAATACAAATGTATCCAAAAAGTGAGAGAGCTTAATGGACAGACAGGTAGTTGATTAAGGAAGTATAACAAATTTGATGGCAGACTCAAGGTGTATAAGTGTTCGCTATAAAGCTTTCAACTGTTCTGAAAATTTGAGAATCCTATCTAAAATATAAAATGTCAGGGGAAAAGAAAACAAAAAGTATACTTTAAGTCAGAAAACAGTGGCATCCCTTTCTAGTGTCTACGTCCAGGGCAGAGGGCTCTTTCACTGCATTTTCGTTAGAGCTGACTCATACTTTCAAAACGTTAACCCTAAGAGGAATCAAAGATCACGTGTTTCACTTCCTCCACTTCACAGAGGAGGAAACTGCTGCCCATCCAGTTGAAGGGACTTCCAGAGGGCTAACCAGCTACACAATGGCATCAGTGGGGCTAAGGCCAGGTCTGTGATTGTCTCACATTCCAGCAGTCTTTCCAGGAGACTCCCAGCCCTCAAACCAACTGTGGATGTGAAGCCAACCATGAAGCACACTGCAAACCTGCCCTCTCAAACAGTCTTAATCATGTGTGACACCAATATCAACAAAAAGCAGGCAGAGGAAAAAAGGGCTGGCACAAGCAGACTAAAATATATGGGCTCATTTGTATCCGACTCATGGACTAGGGCGTGCCAGGCTCCTCTGTCCATGGGCTTCTCCAGACAAGAATGCTGGAGTGGGTTGCCATTTCCTTCTCCAGGGGATCTTCCCAACCGAGGGACTGAACCCAGGTCTTCGTACTTCAGGAGGATTCTTGACTGCTTGAGTCATCAGGGAGTAAAATATTGGCAGTGATGTCTCTGATTGGCAAAATGTTAGGTATGGTTTTCCACCTACTTTTCTGTCTTCTACAGAAGCCTGTACAGCAGAAAAGGCTCCAGGTCACGGACCAGAAAACCTGGACTCTGCTATCAGTTCTGACCCAGACAGGGCATTGTCTAGTTGTTCTTCCTCAAGTGATCTTAATTTTGTCAACTGTCAAATGAAAGGATGGCCCGCTGACTTGTCTAGTTCCCTGCAATGCAAGTAGTCTTAGATCTTCCCACTTTAGTGGCTATAACATAAAGTCAGAAGAGACACAGGGAAGAACCTCCCAGTCAACAGAGCTTCAACCCAACAAACAAGGAAGGAAGTGAGCCTCTGGATCCCTGTGAGAGGTGGAAAGCATAGCCCTGGTGGTCAGGAAGGAAGGAGCAGCCCTGGAGAGCAGTTCCTGGTCCTTCTGAGAAAAAATGAGCAGCAATTCCAGAAAACATGCCACCAGCAGCCTGCATCCCTCTTAGTGAAGCAACAAATACATAATACAGTACATCAGGCCATCGCCTTCACTGAAAAAAGAAAATGGAAGAAGTATAATTATGGAAGAGGATCACAATTACCAAGAGAGTCTTTGACGGGAAATGTTGAACTTGTCTGAGTTTCCATATTGCAACTTTCTTTATTCTGATGATATTCTGCCAATTCTTTCAGAAATTGTATAAGAAAGCCTGAAAGACACAATGTATACAGTTTTATTTCACAACTTTCTTTCATTCAACCATTGCTCAATCACTGTTTATGCAATCTTGGTTTTATAGCATTATCTTTTTCACATCATGTATCTTTTAAGAATAATTTCTGAGGAAAGGCCTTTCCAAATATGACATCAAACATGAAAATTAAGAACTTATATAAGGCATGAAATAACAAAGTCAAAAGACAAATGATACACTGGAAACAAGTATTTGCCATAATATGGAGACAGGACTAATTTTCATAGTATAAAGAGCTTTTAAAAATCAGTAAGAAAACAGAAAAATAGGGCAAGACATGGACAAAGTTTACAGAAAAAATTTTCAGTGTTAAATAAACACGAACAAAATAAAAGTAAATGCAAATTAATACTACAAAAGAAAGATTATATTTTCCCAATACACATATTATCAAAGTTTTAATCTTTAGCACTCTAAGTGTTGGCAAGGGAGCAGGGAAGCAGGCATGCTGTTTCACTTGGGAAGGAAACTGGTCAGTGTTTATGGATATTCAAAATCCAAGTGCCCTTTAACCCAGTCATTCTACCTCTCTGAATTTATAGAACTACACTTTCTCAAAAGGGTGTAGCATCGCACACCACATGCTTCTAATGGCAAATGCCAAATAGTAAAATCTTCATCAACATGGGGATAATTAAATACATTCTTTAAACATAATTAGTCTAAGTACACTGATAAAAATATATTGCTGGATAAAGGAAGCAAATTGCACAACAGTATAATACGATCCCATTTATGAACATATGTGGCTTTAATTACATATAGAGTTTGACCCCCATAAACTAAATGCTTGTAGGATACACAAGACACTCTTCATTCTAGTTATAAGCAGAAAGTAAAATTAGAGAATATGAACAAAAGTTTCTATTTTTCTTTTACTTTATACCTTTCTGAATAGTTTGAAACTTTTTTTTTCTTTTTGACTGTGCCACGTGGCTTGTAGGATCTTAGGTTCCTAACCAGAGATTGAACCCAGGTCCCCAGCAAAGGAAGGATGGAGTCCTAACCAATGAACCACCAAGAAATTTCCTGAAACTTGTTTTTTTTTTTTAAGTCATTGAGTATAAATTTTATAAGTTTTCACTTTCTTAGAACAGATGACTGGATTTCTGCATCAGCCAAGGGCCTTTTTTTCTTTACTACTTAAGATATTACAATATACTAGATCTTTTTAACTGTGGTTGATTGACAATGTTACTTTCCTCTGTACAGCAAAGTGATTCAGTTTTACATATATGCACTTCTTAAAGAATATTCTTTTCCATTGTGATTTATCATAGGATACTGAATATGGTTCTCTGTGCTATACAGTAGGACCTTGTTGCTTATCCATTCTGTATGTAAGGCTTACCTCTGCTAACCCCAACGTCCTCCCCCTTGGCAATCACAAGTCTGTTCTCTGTGTCTGTGAGGCTGTTTCTGTTCCACAGATAGGTTCAATTGTGACATATTTTAGATTTCACATAAGTGATGTCACACAATGTATTGTTTTTTACTTCCCCCACTGGACATATAAACTTTTCTTTCATGTTCAGTGCCTTGTAACTCTTCTCTCTCATCCACCCTCTTCTGACCATTTCCTGTGAGCCTGTTCTCACCTCATCCCTCACCTGTCACACTGGGGCCAGATCTTGGCCCTCTCAATGGAAAAAGGTCAACATTTGGCAGAAACCTTTAAGATCCTGCAGCAGGTCATCTCCAGACATGAGCTCTTCCATCTCAGCATTTCTACCACTGTCAGTTCTGCAGGGCTTTCCACGGGCCCCTAGTCCCCTACTTAGTTCCACTTCCCCCCTCCCTCCTCCACAACTCCGTCCCAAGAAGGATATGGTTAATCTCCTCCTCTATCTACTCATTTCTTTATATGAGTATGAATCCCCTACTTTATATTTTGGTAATTATAATTCATAGGTAATTCTGTAACTCATATATATAATCCAATCTTTTATTGTGTGGCTCCAACTGTTCTAGTTTTCACTTTTGGGAACATTTTCATCGTCAGTTTTTTTCTTAAGTACTTCCTTAGGTCCTGGCACTGTAAGGGGCTCCAGGCTCATTATCCTGGCTAGTCTCTGCTCCATTCCGGGAATCAACTACTGCTCCAAGGAGCCCTAGTTCCAATTATTATGGAATGGTTTTAGAAACTGAATCTTAGCACTGCAAACTGGGCTTGAGGTGTACTCATTGCGACTGGGGTGTCACTGCTTTTAGCCCCTCAGCCTGCAGAGTAATGAAATATGAATGTACACTAACCTACGTACACATGCTGCTGCTGCTGCTAAGTCGCTTCAGTTGTGTCTGACTCTGCGACCCCATAGACGGCAGCCCACCAGGCTCCCCCATCCCTGGGATTCTCCAGGCAAGAACACTGGAGTGGGTTGCCATTTCCTTCTCCAATGCATGAAAGTGAAAAGTGCAAGTGAAGTCACTCAGTCGTGTCCAACTTCCCGACCCCATGGACTGCAGCCTACCAGGCTCCTCCATCCATGGGATTTTCCAGGCCGAGAGTACTGGAGTGGGTCACCACTGCCTTCTCCAAACTATGTAAACATACTTATTTATAAATATCTCTATATCTCATCTATATCTATGTTAAGGTAAACATGAGTTCATACAGATGTCTCTAACACCACCATTACCATATGAATCTTAGCCTCCCCCTGTTTATCTCTAAGTTCCCAACTGGCTCCCACCATCTACTATTCCCTTACTGTATTGTTCAACTCCAGCCCACACATATAACGGTTTCAAAACTGTCAACCAGCACCCCCATGAGAAGTAACTCACCTTGACTACATAGCCTATGTATAGTTTCTTCTACCTTCAGTCGCAGTCTTTATCCGTCTCCAGAGTTAGATAGGTAGGCATATTTTTCCCCATCCCCTTCAGTGAGGTTACTATGGTTACATTGTTTTGTCACAATCAGCATTTAATCCTGAGGTCACCTGACCTCCTACCCTTGCATACATAAAGGCTCACTCTGTGTAAACCTCTACAGGATTTGACAAATGTCTAGTGCCATGTATTCTACCATTACTGTAATTTAAGAACCCTTTCACCACCCTAAGAAACATCCTATGCTTCCCCTCTTCAACCTGCTACCCCTTCCCTCCACATCCCTAGCAACCACCTAGCAACAAGGTGGTCAGGTGTGCTGACCACCTCTATAGCTTTGCCTTTCCCAGGATGTCACATATATGGAATCATAGACCATGTAGCCTTTTCAGAGGGGCTTCTTACATTAACAACACAGAGTTGTGATTCATTTCTCTCTCTGTTTGATATCAAGCCATGAAGCTTGATAGCTCATTCCTTTTAGCTGAATAGTATTTCCCTGTTGGGATGTACCACAGCCTGTTTATCCATTCACCCACCAAAAGACATCTTGTTTGTTCCCAATTTCTGGCAACTGGTAAATAACGGTGCTACAAACACTTACATACAGTTTAAGTCACTTGGGTAAATACCTAGGACCATGACTACTCCCCCCCGCAAGCGGCTATACCATTTTGTATTTCCACCAGCAATGAGTGAGAGCATCTGTTACTCCACATCCTTCCAGCATTTAGTGTCATAGCTGAGCTGGATCTTAGCCATCCCAATACGTGGGAAGTGTTATCTCATTTCTGTTTTAACTTCCATATCTAATAACAAATAACATGGAGCATCTTTTGATATGCTTACTTGCCATCTGCAAATCTTCTTTGGAGAGCTACCTGTTCAGACCCTTTGCTCATTTTTCAACTGACTTGTGTCTTTACTGTTGAGTTTTCAGAGTTCTTTGTATATTTTTGATACAAGTTCTTTATTGAATGTCTTTTGCTAACACCCTCCCCCAGTCTGTAATTTGTCTTCTCACTCTCACAGAAAGGCGTTTTTAAATTTTAACAAAATCTAACTAGTCTACTTTTTTCTTTCATTTAATCATGCTTTTGATGTTTATATCTCATCACCAAATCCCAGGTCACAAAGATTTTCTCCTAATGTTTTCTTCCAGAAGTTATATCGTTTTATGTTTTACATTTAGATATATGATTCATTTTCAGTTAATTTTTCTGTAAGGTGTAAAGTCTGTGTCCATTCATTTTTGTGTATATGCATGTCCAAGTGCTAAAGCATCACTTGTTGAAACGTCTAAGTTTCCTCCACTAAACTGCTTTTTCCTTTGTCAAAAACTAGTCGACTGTGTTTGTATAGACCTATTTTTAGGTTCTCTATTCTGTCCCCCTGATCTATTCTTTTGTCAATCACAGGTAAAAATTTTAACTTCCAGAAAGAAGAGCCAGTGTCCAAATTTTCCACCCAGCTGTTTTCTGGGTACCATTTATCTCTGAAAGGAAAAATTAGGTGTGGGAAGGATGTGTGAGTGGAATCTAGGGGAAAGTACCAAAACCATCCAACAGATCAGCATCCTCAAAGTATAAACACAGTTAGATAAGACCAAAGATCTCTGTCAGGAAATACACAACAGTCAGATCCAAAACATCTTCCTACAGGTTTTTTGATGGTCTCAATTTCTTGATGCTGAAGCTCCAGTACTTTGGTCACCTGATGTGAAGAGCCAACTCACTGGAAAAGACCCTGATGCTGGGAAAGACTGAAGGCAAAAGGAGAAGAGAGTGACAGAGGATGAGATGGTTGGATGGCATCATTGATTCAATGGACATGAATCTGAGCCAACTTTGGGAGATAGAGGACAGGTGAGCCTGGCGTGTTGCAGTCCATAGGGTCTCAAAGCATTGGACACAACTTAGTGACTGAACAATAACAGCAATTTCTTAACTGGAAGTCACCAATTTTAAAATAATTTCATTGTAACAGTAACTGTTTTCCTGTTAGCCAAGAGTTTTATCCAAATCATGCCACTAGGATACATGACGTGCCTGCAACTCAGTTTTTCTTACTTTCAGGGATTTTACTAGGAGGCTGGGTGAAGCTGGTATGAGATGTTGACCAGAAGTCTTTCTGAACTAGAAAGATTCAAAGAACGAGTTTAAAAGCAAAAAGCTATTTTTAATAATATACATACCTAGAAATAAGTGGATTATTTAAAAACCCCTTACAGCCCCTAATTCCTTCCTGAAATAGTTACACTACAGACAGCAGCTATTCACTTAGACCTGTGCTGTCCAATATGACAACCAGTAGCCAAAAATCATGTAGCTATTTAAATTATAATCGCAGTTCCTCACACCAACCACATTTGAAGTGCTCAATAACCCCACATGGCTGCTGCTGCTGCTGCTGCTAAGTCACTTCAGTCGTGTCCGACTCTGTGTGACCCCATAGACGGAAGCCCACCAGGCTCCCCCGTCCCTGGGAGTCTCCAGGCAAGAACACTGGAGTGGGTTGCCATTTCCTTCTCCAATGTGTGAAAGTGGAAAGTGAAAAGTGAAAGTGAAGTTGCTCAGTCGTGTCCGACGCATAGCAACCCCACGGACTGCAGCCTACCAGGCTCCTCCATCCATGGGATTTTCTAGGCAATAGTACTGGAGTGGCTTGCCATTGCCTTCTCCGCCCACATGGCTAGTGGCTACCATATCAGAAAACACAGATTCAGACATTTCCATCATCACAGAGTTACACTAGACACCACTGCCTGAGAATCTACAACCCCGGATCACCTATTACCCTCAGCTTCAGTAAGGATGAGCTACTCTGCAAGTGGTCTAGAGTATCTTGTGATCCAAATATTATATACAGCATGGACAAGCAACAAGATCCTACTGTACAGCACAGGGAACTATGTTCACTATCCTATGATACTGGATATGTGGGAAAGAATATGAAAAAGAATGTATATGTATGTATAACTGAAACACTTTTCTGTATAGCCAAAATCAATACTGTAAGTCAACTATACTCCAATAATACAATGAAGTGAAGTGAAAGTCGCTCAGTTGTGTCTGACTCTTTGCGACCCCATGGACTGGAATTCTCCAGGCCAGAATACAGGAGTGGGTAGCCTTTCCCTTCTCCAAGGGATCTTCCCAACCCAGGTCTCCCACATTGCAGGTGGATTCTTTACCAGCTGAGCCACAAGGGAAGCCCAACAATGCAGTAAAATAAAACAAAAATAGAATGTCGTGTGATTCACTTATCCTCTGCTAACATTATGCCCAGGAGGCCAAGCAGTTAAGTGACAGATGAACGACTGGCAGAAACTAGGTACTCAAGTGTCTGCCGAATGGTAATTAATAAATGTCCTAATGAGGATGGTAGCAATGTTGGCAACAGACAAAATCCAGGAGCACACCAACGTGAAAGGGCCATTACATTATGTTACAGATTTTTTGAAAAGCTCTAAATAACAGCTATGCAACACAGGGTTACTGGCTTACGTTCATAGTGCCAAGTCCATCAAGTCTAGCCTGTGGCCTGGCACCCACAGCAGCTGTAAAGGGAGAAAGAACCTCAGCTTCGCTCCTTCTGTGTAGGCAAAAATCCACCTCTTTCACCTCTCCACTTCCTGTCAGCCTCCTCGGCTTTTACACAGAACAAGGCACCATACTTCACTCCTGGCACCCCTGCTCACCCAGAGTGTGGGGGTTTCTCCCCACACCAAGTCATACTCTTATGAGGACAGCTGCGTGTCCTACAATTTAACTCAATTCTGACACTGTCCACTTGGAGCTAGGAACTGATCCCACAGGTGAATGGCCTCATTCCCACAACACTGATCCCCCACCTCTCACAGATATATTAACACATCCTTCAGATGCCAGCCCCAAGCCCAGCTTGTCACCTGTGCTTCTGAGCAATGGCTATTGATAGGAGATGCCATCCTCCTCCTTGGGCTTGTTGAATGTGTCCGACAGATCACAGAACTCAGTGAAGCACTTAGACTTGGCAGTTTATTAAAGGACATGATAAAGGATACAAAAAAACAGCTGAATAGGAGAACTGCACAGGAGCTGAGCAGGAGCCTGGAGTTCCATGCCCTCTCCAGGCATGCCACTCCCCCAGCACCTCCACCTGTTCACTGACCTGGAAGCTCTCTGAACCCCATACTTCTGGGATTTACAAAGACTTCATCACCCATGTGTGATTGATTATTAACACCATTTTTAGTCCTTCTCCCTTCAACAGAATGGGGGGCAGGGCTGAAAATCCCAAGCTTCTAATCATGGTTTGGTCCTTCTGATGACCAGCCCCTATCCAGGAGCACACCCAGTGTTGGCTCATTCAAACAAGAGACACCCAGAAACTACAAGGGTTTCTGGAGCCCTGTGTCAAGAACTGAGGTCAAAGACCAACACCAGAACAAGAGCTGCTCCATGTGTTCTTAGGAAATTACATGGGTTTGGGGAGCTGTGTGCTGGGACTTGGGGGTAGAGATCAATATATAGTTTTTCCATTATCTCAGAGTAGTTGGGCTTCCCAGGTGGCGCTAGTGGTAAAGAACCCACCTGCCAATGCAGGAGACTTAAGAGACGAGGGTTCAATCCCTGGGTCAGGAAGATTCCCTAGAGAAGGAAATGGCAACCCACTCCAGTATTCTTGCCCAGAAAAACCCATGGACAGAGGAGTCTGGAGGGCTACAATCCATTAGGTCGCGAAGAGTGAGACATGACTGAAGTGACAGCATCAGATCTATATAAACACGATTACAAAAATAACATACAACATACAGTTCGTTCTTCAAGGAAATACGAATACAATACTCGATGTACTGCATTTGGGGGATATCTAGGGTACAAAGACAGATGCCTAAATATTGTTCTCTTTGTTTTGGAAATGTTTCATACAGTGGGTATCTTTAAAAAAAAACTAGCTTTCAACCTGTTTGCAGGGCTTTTGATGCTATCTCTAGCTTTCTTATTTGAGTAAGAGCTATCTAAAAAGGTTGAAAATTGGGGGAAAAGGATCCAAATTTGTCACAACAGATGAACGGTTCTATTTTAAAATGAACTGCCAGCAAGGAAAAGAATTTAAATTCCCTTAAATGATTCAATTTAAATTCCCTATTCTTCCACTTAAAAATTATTAGCTTCATACTTTTATACAAAATAACACATAACAAAAATGTCCCAGTTCTCTACAAAGATGAAGTCTCCTACCTTTTTGGTTTTCTTTATCAAATCCTGAAATCTGTTAAAAGAAAACAGTTTACTTTTATTCAACTATTCAGTTATTATTAACAAACCAAAGCAGATTATTAAAAACTAAACAATCCTACCAGTGATTTGTAGAGACTGGATTCAGGACTGATTTTAAAAAGATGCAATAGATTCTGCATAGTAAATACCTTAAAAAAGAAAAAGTACCCATATTTTAACATCAACGATTAAGTGATGATTTAGAATATTTCTGAATATAAGACTAAAAATCGTGGTTCAGACTAAATAAGATTATAAATACATGCTAATAATGTAAAAGGTAAGCTTTCTCATACTATTAAATAAATTACACTAAACTTTGAAGTCAAAAGGATAAAATTTCTCTTGATCATGTAATTAACCTCCAAATAATTTACATCAAAGATGATATACTTGGGGCTTCCCTAGTGACTCAGTGGTGAAGAATCTGCTTGCCAATATAGGAGACATGAGTTTGATCCCTGGTCCGGGAAGATCCCACATGCCACGGAGCAGGTAAGCCTGTGCACCACAATTATTTTATTTAAATTGTGGCTGTTTATTTAAATCACACTAAACTTTGACGTCCCCAGTTGATGGGGACCTCAGGGCCTCTCGTGTTGCCTCAGGGGAGTCAGGCCTCCTTTCAAGTTGTGAGGGGGGAAACTCTCAATTGCTCTTGAGTCGCTGCAGGGGAACCGAGAGTTATCTCACGTAGAGGGGGGAATCGCGTGGTTTTTCTCGAGCTGCGGTGGAAAGCTCGGGGTTCCTCTCAAGTTGCAATGGGGGCCTGAGGGAACCTCTCGTGTTGCCTCAGGGGAGTCAGGCCTCCTTTCGGGTTGCAAGGGGGTACTTAGGATTGCTCTCGAGTTGCTGCAGGGGAATCAGGCCTCATCTCGAGTTGCAGCAGGAAACTCTATAGCTCACATGCCACAATTACTGAAGCCCACGGGCCAGAGAGCCCGTACTCCACAAGAAGAGAAGCCCTGGCAAAGAGAAGCCTCATGCTAAAACAAAAAGGAGCCCCACTTGCCACAACTAGAGAAAAGCACATGCAGCAACGAAAACCCAGCACAGTCTAAAATAAATTTAAAAATGTTGTTAAATATCTTTTAAAAAATGACATGCCTGACAGAAATAACAGAAATGGCTAATGGCTTACAGCTGACACTCAAATATCTGAGTTCACCCATAAACATGTGAGTGTATTCCAGGGTCTCTCAATGACAATGAAGTTTTAAAATTACTATTGCTTCAAAATGGAAATAAACTAAGTTTTTACTCTCTTTGAAACTATGAATTTTTAAAGCTATTTTAGATATACCTGTGGTCAAACATTTTGAGTAATTTTTTTTAATTTTATTTACTCTGGCTGCACTGGGTCTTCGTTGCTGTGCATGGGCTTTCTCTAGTTGTGGCCAGTGGGGGCTACTCTTCACTGCAGTTTTCAGACTTCTCACTGCAGTGGCTTTTCTTATTACAGAGCATAAGCCCTAGGGCTTGGGGGCTAATTTGCTCTGCAGCACATGGGATTTTCCCAGGCCAGGGAATCGAACCCGTGTCCCCTGCATTGGTAGGTGGATTATTAGCCACTCCACCACCAGGGAAGTCCCTTGAGTAAATATTTTTAACATGTATTTCTACTACCATGTGTATTGTTTATTATGTCTACCCTGAGGACACTGATTTAATCTTCAGCTGGTTTTCCTTTAAAGAAAATATTTTATAGTACAGAAACCTTTAAGTGTGTGAACTATATCAGTGCTATAACTATGTGATTGACTATTACTCGTTCGAGTGGCAAAATTGTGAAATGTGAGAAATACAGATGGAAGGATCAAAAAAGAATTTCTAAGGCTGGTAAAATTTGGTTGTTTAAATATACTGTATCTATTCATTATTTATTTACTTAAGTATTTCTTTATTTGGCTGGGCTGGGTCTTAGCTGTGGCATGTGAGATCTAGTTCCCTGGCTGAGGATTGAACCCAGAGCCCCTGCATTGGGAGTGTGGAGTCTTAGGCACTGAGCCACCAGGGAAGTCCCTATACAGGATACTTAAATTTTAAGTTTTTCCAATAACAACACTATTGTTCTCTTACAACTTCTAAGTATCCCATTTTTAGGCAGTTATGGCCAAGATAAACAGCAAAAACACAGGGACAACCCCAAGACTGAACCCTGATGAAAACTACAGACTTCAGGGGATAATGACGTGCCAATGTAGGTTCACTGAATGTAAAAATGTACATAGTAGAAAATGCTGGGGTTGCAGGGGGGCTATGCTTGTGCGGGGTCCGGGAGCAGATGGGCCATCTCCCTTTGTGTTCATTTTTGCTGTGAACCTAAACTGCTATAAAAAAATTAAGTCTAACAAAAAAACCCAGGAAGTTGGCTATATCTACCTTTAAAATAACAGTGTAACTACTATGTTCAATGGTTGATGGAGAGACAGTTAAAATAATTAGGAAAAAGCTGTTTCGCTATTTAAGAACTCCACAGGTTTTTACAAGGTAGTTATTCTTCTCTTACTTAATCACAAACAGGACAAGTATCTGAAGAGACTGTAGCAGAGTCAAGAAAGTACATTGTAGATGTAGATTAATGCCCTGGTTGCCACTTACAAATCATGTCAGTTTGAGTAAATCATCTCACCTCTCCAGAGGCTAGATCCTCACCTCTAATCCATCTACTATTTGCTAATCTCACAACAGATGTTCAAGATAAATGGCAGTTTAGGGTCTCAGAGTACATGGAGTGTCAGGTCAATTCTAGCTCCAAAACATCACAATTTATAAAGACAAACCAAGCCCAAGGAACTGGTAACAATGTTAAAGATTTCATATTCCTTTGTCACATTATTAACAAATACATGATGTAATTTCAGAGACAAAAAAGAAACAGACCCAGCTATCCAGGGAGCAATTAACTATTATCTGAGAAAGAAGCTACTAACACAAAGACAAGAAAATCAAAGATGTTACCTTTTCTTTTGCCAAACCACTTTCCGGAAAGAAAACAGAAAGCGAATACTCGTAGCCACATCTCTGTAAGTGATCGGCCACTAGAGAGTTGGAAGCTCCTATTAAGAGGGCGCTCTCTTCCACTGAGATGGATGGGGACTGCACTTTACCATTTAGAACAGGGTGCATCAATTCATGAATTAGCTGGTTTCTCAGTTGCGTCTAGAACAAATACAAAAATGAAACAAAAGAGAAAACAATTTCAGCAGGACTTTTTTCCACTGGAGGTACACGGATTTGTCACATGAATTAGAATCCTTCCTTTTATTTCCAGAATGGTTCAAGATTCATGGCCACAAGTTAGGAACCTTCTCCTCCACACTCTGTCTTACCCTGTGAGACAAACAGCCCAGTGGGTTCTGGAAAGAGCAGCTTGACTGGGGGTGAGCCACAACGTGGTGAGGCTCACTTCACTTTCCAGTTCAGGAACTTTTCATTGGGGTTTCAAATATAGGAGAAAATTCGGCTACTCCCTCACTTCTCTGCAGATTATTGGAGGAGATGAAAATATCTGGTTAAATATGTTAAAGTATATTAATCAAAGTAAAATAAGGTTCCCAAAAGGGAAATAATATATACAAGAGAGAAATCAGTAAATCCAAAAACACTTATTAAGATTCACTTTCATGTGGAATATTTATAATTCTAGATACTGTAAAATGTAATAATTTTCTTCTATCTTAC
Organism: Moschus berezovskii; assembly: GCF_049115385.1. Classification (NCBI taxonomy): domain Eukaryota; kingdom Metazoa; phylum Chordata; class Mammalia; order Artiodactyla; family Moschidae; genus Moschus; species Moschus berezovskii. Next base: position 12,788,371 of record NC_142488.1, on the reverse strand, counting down.
AAAGGAGAAAATTAAGGTTCAAGGTGGCTAATTTTCTCAAGGTTATAACACGAGCATCATTATTCATTTGGGTTTTAAGAAAATCTCCTAGGTACTTGAACTAATGGATATTTATTTTAACTATTTTGCACATAATCTGGAAACATACAATTGGTCTGAGTTTAAGAGTACACTGCCTAGACTCATGGCAGTTCAGCAGTAAATAACATGTAAGAAATTGTTATTAATAGAATACAAACAAGAAACAAATGGAGATCTCGTTACATCTCTTTCTTCTATCCTTTAGCTAAAGAGTAGAAAGTACATACTTAGTAGTGTAGAACAGAATTTATTATATGTATATCTAAAATCCTATAGTAAACAACACTTTTACACCAAACTAATATACATGCTTTGCCTCATCTGATGCAGTTAAGTAACTGAAAAGAGAAAACTATAGCCTTCCCCACCAGTAAAATGTAATGGTTTAATTTAATTTGAAGCATAGGGAAGAAGAAATATATTCATATACAGCCTAATTAAAAGGATTTAAAGTGTCTTGCAAACAAGTACTGAAATGGGTAGGAATTAAGTTAGGGATATAAGTAGGGTTAAACGAAAAGAAGAGTATCAAACAGTGGAATGACATTACAGACAAATTTCCATCTAGACAAACACAAAAAGCACACCCTCTAGCACTTGCTAGAAGGAATCCAAAAAGTGACTGGGGGCTTTCCAAAAGCCAGTGCAAAGCAGGAAATCTATTTTCAGAATTCAAGCCTGTAATGTCCCTAAGACAGAAATAAGGACAGAACCCTCACCAGAAAATTTGCCTATTAAAAATTTCTCCCCCAAAAGCACTGGTGAGTTTGGGATTTTGAGCATGAGCCACCTGTTCTCCTTACTTGGCCCTGCAATAAACCTTTCTCTGCTCAAAAAACAAAACAAAAACAAAAAAAACCCCACAAATGTTGTGGGGGGTGGAGGGGAAGTGGGAGAGATGAAAATTATGGACCCTCAGCACATCTCTCAGAAATTGACAGAGTATAAAACCAACATTACTCTATCCAGTAAGGATCTCACTCAGATTCAATGGACAAACCAAAAACTTTACAGACCAGCGAAAGCTAAGAGAATTTAGCACCACCAAATCAGCTTTACAACAAAAATGTTAAAGGAACTTCTATAGGCAGGACACACAGGAGAAGAAAAAGGCCCACAAGAACAAACCCCACGTATAAGTGGACCTGAGCTGTTCAAACATGTGTTGTTCAAAGGTCAATAGATTACAATCTTTCTAGAAATAGACACATAAACCAAGAGCCTTAAAATGGCTCACACCTTTCAATTCATTAATGCACTTCATCTATCCAAATCAAAAAGTGAGAGGTGCAATTGCAGGAGTGTGTAAACCTCAGTATAACTTAAATATTCAATAACAGAGGAATGCTGCATAATTACACATACGGCACCAGGCTCAGCTTTGGACAATGAAAATTAGAATTTCAAGAAACATTTAAAAACAAAGGAAGGGCTTCCCTGGTGGCGCAGTGGCTAAGAAACCACCAGTCAACGCAGGAGACACAGGCTGGATCCCTGAAATGGGAAGATCCCACATGCTGCAGAGCAACTAAGCCTGTGCACAACTACCGAATCTCGCACACCTCAAGCCTGCTGTGCTCTACAGCAAAAGAAGCCACCTCAATGAGAAGCCAGAGCACCTCAAGGAAGAGTAGCCCCCACCCACCACAACTAGAGAAAGCCCACATGCAGAAAGGAAGATTCAGCGCAGCCATAAATAAAATGTTCTTCTCAAAAACCACACACAGGAAAATGATCACCATGTATTAAAGAAGATACACAAATAGACAAAACAGTATGCCAACTAGTGGTTGTGTTAGAGATGACGTCTCTCCTGTATGTTTTTGTATATTTCCGATGAGTTTGAAGTATTTTTAAGGTACAAAAATAATGAAACAACCAGAAGAAAAAGTTTTCCTTCAATTTCCTACTTTAAGTGTAAAATACATTTATGAAATATATATAAAAAACACATTTGAGCTAATCCTACTTCCTGCTGTTAATTCATACATGAAGTGTCCTAAGAAATATTTGCTGCTCAAATATTTATACCTTTCAATATATTTTAAAGAAGAAATTTCTCATTCCCCAAACTTTTCTACAGTAAGTAGTCCCTTAATGTTTCCTATATGGTGTCAATATCCTCCATTCAAATATGAGTATTACAAAACCACTTAGTAACTCAGGAACATCTAAGATTTCTAAAACAAACGTTACTAAAATGTGTTTATTTAACGATTAAAGAGTTACACGGGAACAGAGCAACGTAACTCACCAACACAATCTCTATCACACTAGTTGCGTGATACCCAAGACATGGATATATTTACATGTACCACGTGTCACAAGTTACACTTGCAAAATCTACGTTAACAGATATGCCTAAAACTGATACCTTGAGTGTGTCCAGTACACCCCGATCCTTAAACGTCTGATACAGCTTTTTGCGCAGATCATCTTGACTCAACACATCGGATTTGGGGAACATGATGGACCAAAAGAGAATCGGTTATGGTTTACCTGGCGGGCAGAGCGGATGTTAAATTCTGCACACAGACCAGTGGTCTCCAAGGAAGCCCTCACAAGCCCAGGGGAGAAAGGCGTTTTAACGGAACCAAAGGCTTCACTTCCGCCCTCCTCCAGAAGGCGGCAGGTGTATCTACCTGAGCCATCAGGTGTCGGCTTCCTCCCGAGCCCGCCCCACAGTGCCCCACGTTTGAGTCCGAACCTGGGATGCAGGCCCTGACCTAGGGTAACCCCTGCCTCACCCCAGAGTACCAGGAGGAACAAGGTGAACCTTCCGCTTCGCACTGCGAACTAGGAACTCGGACAGAGACGCGCACGTCTTGGAAGTTCTGATAGGTGGGCGTGGCTGTGGCCCACGCGCGACTCTAACGGGCGGAGACCGGAAGACTGAAGGCTAGAGAAAGTGCAGCATCGGCCGGAATTCGCGCTGCCCAGAGCCGATCCCAGCCCTCCCCGCAGGCCAGCAAGCACAGCCGCCTTACTCTAGGGCACTACGGCGCAAGCGCCAAGCTGCGTAGGGCTGCGGCCGGAAGCTCCGCCCATTACGCGAGGGCGGTACCGCGGAGTCTCGCGAGGGCTGCTTCCGGCGTCCCTACGGAAGTTGAGGAGCGAGGTTCCGTTCCGCGGCATCTGACGGGGCGTTTCGGTTGCCGGCGTCTCGCCGCAGGTAGGGGGATGGAGCGAGTGGACGGTTGGCGCTTGTGGACTCTGGGGGATGTGTCCTGTCCCACGGGAACCGAGTGTTGGCCCTTTCTCTCCCATGTGTCCCTGGCCGGCTGAGCTCATCAACAGCCCGATCGGCCATTCCACACCGAGATTCAATCTGCAAATGTCCGCCTGTTTAGGCGCTTTGCTTCTTGTAATACCTTTCAGTGGGTTGGGTTATTCAACCCACCCTGGCTTTCTTAACTGCGGCACTATTGCTGTTTGGAGTCGGAAAATGCTCCATCGTGGTGCTGTCCTGTGCACTGTAAGATGCTGAGCAGCATCCTTGGTTTCCACCCAATCGATGCCAGTAGCACCTCCCTCCCAGTTCTGACAACCTCCTGACATTGCCACCTCTCCCTGGGAGGCAAAGTCGCCCCTGGTTAAAAACCAGTGAGCTACACTTGGTGCGTGCTGTGAAGAAGATAGGTGAGCAGGGTCCCCAAGATGCTTAAATCTAATTAGAAAAGTCTCTCGAGAAGCAATGCTGCAAACATAGCCAGAGAATTGGCTAAGAACTAAGATGCACTGTGAAAGTGTTACTCGCTTAATTGTGTCCGACCTTTTGCGATCCCATAGACTGTAGCCTACCAGACTCCTGTGTCCATGGAATTCTCCAGGCAAGAATACTGGAGGGGGTTGCCACTCCCTTCTCCAGGGGATCTTCCCAACCCAGGAATCGAACCAAGGTCTCCTACATTGCAGGTGGATTCTTTACCATCTGAGCCAGAGATGCATTGTAGACTGAGTAAAGATTTTAGAAAAAGTGGTTGGGGGTGGACATGAGTGGGCCCATCTCTGAAAACTGACTTCATCAGGGCATTGTTAGTTAGTATTTGGATGGTGGACAAAAAGCAAAGGAGGAAGGGTGAAAATTCTGAAAGGAATAAAAAAATTAGGACCCTTTCAAGAGTAGTGAGGCATCTGGCCTGACTCCAGAGCCCCATGCTGTGGGTATAAGGTATCTAAGGCCTACCTACAAGGACAAAATTGGGCCAGTGTTAGCTTTGTGAGCAGCAATGAAGAGTACAGTGAATTTTCACCCCTAGCTATGAAAGACTTAAACGATTTAATAGGCATCAAGAGTGACAGGACTTAAATAGGAGGTAAAGACCATGTAGGTTGGGTTGGGAAATACTTGGAGAAAGAAGGATTTGGGTAGACTTTGAAAGATGGGTAAAGTAAACATACAGAATTAGAGTATTCCAGGCATGAAGAGAGAAATAAGTCTGGACTGGACACAATCAGCTGGAGAGGGAAAAAATAAGTATACCAATCCACTGTAGCTGAGGTAGAACAACGTGGGACTAGGTTTTGGATACTGGTACTTAGTTAGATGAGAAGCACTAAGGCTTTTGAGCAGAATAGTGAGCTGATGAATGTTCTGAGATGTTAGCATGGAGTCATTTCACAAGGCAACCTGATAGTTCTTGGTTACTAAGTTCTCAATTGTATTCACCCAAATGTCTTTCCAGGTAACTTCAAAGGAGCAGCCCTAGGCTTGGCCTCTGGAACAGTTTGGAATAAATCTGTCTAGTTCAGATTTAGCAAATACTTGGCACTCGCATAGTCACTGCCCTTTCCCAAACCCATAGCAGATGTGGTAACTGATCACAGTAATCTTTCCCCCGACCACCCTTAGTCTCAGAATCTTTTTCAGCACTAGTTCCTGGCTATCACTACCAGCTGATTAGAACAAGCTCATGGGGGAAAACCAATTGGCATCCCTAGTCAAATCCCTTCCCATAGACAGAATCACATTTATAAAGACTGCCCCTATTCCACTGCCTCCCCCCCCAACAAAAGGTCTTACCCTGACTCCACTTTAAACATCCTCAGCTCCTTCAGTAGCTTTTGTCTTGTTCCCAGGGGGTTCCTTAGCCTAAATGCTTCCCTCCTCCCAACACACACAGTTCAGAGTTAATGAATTTTAAAACTGTGATTCCCAGAACTGAGTATCTTCCCCAGAGATGGTATTATTAGTCATGAGGACATCATCTTTTCTTAATGCAGCCTGGAACTGCATTCGCTTTTCTGGCCAGTGTATTGGATTGCTGCCTCTGACTGAGCTGGCAGTAAATGAGAAGCAGTCCCCACAGATGAGCTACTCTAACACTAGGTTTCCCTCATCCCCTTGTTGTGCTGTTGATTTTTCAGCCCAAGTATAGGACTTCATTTTGAATTCTTTAAATTCTGTCCTGATCATGTCACCTATTTCTCCTAGTCATGGAGGTCTTTTGAATTCTAACTTTAGCCTTCTAATAAATTGGAGAAGGAAATGGCAACCCACTCCAGTGTTCTTGCCTGGAGAATCCCAGGGATGGGGGAGCCTGGTGGGCTGCCGTCCATGGGGTCGCACAGAGTTGGACATGACTGAAGCGACTTAGCAGCAGCAGCATATTATCTTTGGGTGTGATAAGTTGGCTTCATCTCAGTTACTGATGCAAACCCCTTGAGCTGCTCTAGGTTAAGGTCAACCTCCAAGGCTCCCTAGAGACCCCATGCTGTCCAGTAACTTGGAGCATGTGAATGTTCCAGTCAGTCCCCTGCTGTCCTTCCTTCAGCAGAGAACGTGCGCATCCTGGGTCCCCAGCACTGCTCTTGCTCTGGGGTTACCACAGGCTGTCACCCAGGCTACTGGTCTCCCATGAGTTCTTAGGTGGAGAACCACATGACTTTAGAAGGTGACTCACCATCTCCCTAGTTCCCTTCCACAACAGGGAGTGTAGGTCTGGAATGATTTGTTCTTCTGAGTGGTAACCCATTCTTTCTGAGGATACACGTTAAAGGACTTAGTTTTATCACAGAAGTTCCCAGCATACTGTCTGACCGAAGACAGGCATTTCATACCTGTTTCTGTTGGTGTTTTAATCTCTTCAGCAGTACTCAGACTTCAAGATAAGTCTTTTTGTTTCCTGAAAGTTGGCGTTAACAGTTACTAACCTCTGAAAGCCTGGCTCTTTCTATTCCTGTGATTTCTCAGTGTCCCTGGTCAGTAGTCACACCATCAGAGTTGTTAACCCAACTGTTTCTTTAACATGCCTGTCTTGGGGTTCATAGCCTGCCTAACCTCATGTCTTCCACACTTGCTGTGTGAAAACCATTCTTCGAGAAAAATCAACACACCTGTGTCCCATGTTGTTTACGCACCAGGTGCCTCAAATCATTGACCATTCTCCCTTGCTTTTTCCTGATAGTAGCCTGCACATCTCTTGTTTTTCTTAACATATAGCACACATTTCAGTTCGTGTGGGGCTTTTGCCCTTCTGACTCAAGACTCCTGGCTTTCTGGTCCCACTTTATGGCCATTACTAGCTAGTGCCCTACTTCTCACATCTTGTACACGGTCTCTTCAAGAAGTCCAGAGCTCCTTGTTGATTTCTTCAGTTCTCTCTCTCAAAAGCAGTTTAAGACATTTTAACCACCAGTCAGCTGTTCTCAGCACAGACGAAGTCCTGGCTCCCCTCTGTTCAGCCAACAAGTCCTGCCCTTGTACAGGAGGGTTTCTTCATCTTGTTTTAACAACTGTGGCAGCTTCTCACAAACGTGCTGTTCGTCACCTGACACAGGCTTCGTTAGTCAAGGCCCTGGAGGGCCTCAGCAGTAGAACTTTCAGAAGGTTCCTGTCCTTGTTGAGGCTAGTTAATCCTGCCTCCCCCACCTCCTTCCTGCCTTCCCTTTCTTATATTCCAGCACAGTGCCCTCCCCCTGGAGGAGGGAATGGCAACCCACTCCAGTATTCCTGCCTGGAAAAATCCCATGCAGAGAAGCCTGGCAGGCTACAGTCCATGGGGTCGCAAAGAGTTGGACACGACTGAGTACACAACAGCATGCCCCCCCCGCTCCCTGCAGGTCTGTCCCGCAAGCACTGAGCAGTTTCCCTGTTCGAGGCTGTGTTAGGGGTGTGAGACCCTAGCTGGAAAACCCAGCCGCTGTTCTCTTCCACTCTCGTCCCTGTACTGCTCCGAGTCGCTCTACCTTGATGCACCAGTGGCCCCCCACCCCCCATTTCCCCAGGGCTCTGAAACCTGTGACCCATGGAAAATAAGCTCACTCTGTCCCCACTCTCTTCTACCTCCTTTTTTCTTAAGCCTGCAGGTTTTTTCAGCTTTGACGTGTTGTTGGTTTCCTACTGCGGCCATAATGCATTACCACAAGTTTACTGGCTTAAAAACAACACAAACTTATCATCTTACTATTTTGTAGGGTAGAAGGCCAACGCGGGTCTCACTGAGAGTAAATCCCTTCTGGAAGCTCCCTGGAAGAGTCTGTTTTGTCATCCTTTCCAGCTTCTAGGGGCCACCCACATTCCTTGGTTCATGACTCTTTCCTCCATCTTGAAACCAGCAAGGTTTTGTCTCTGTAGTGATCCACCCACTGCCATGCCCACCCCCCAGCAATCCCCGACTCTTCCCTGGGGGTCCACTCTCTTCCACTTTTAAAGACTCTGGTGATTACATTGGACCCACCTGAGTAGCTGGGATCCTTGTCCTACCTGAAGATCAGCTGATGGGTGGCCTTAGTTGCATCTATAGCCTTAATGCCCTTTGCCACCTAGATTAATTTTCAGTTTCCCAAGTTTAGGATGTGGGCATCTTGGTGGGGGCCAGGGGAGCTTATTCTGGCTGCCACCACATGTGCAGAATTGACCTGTTCATTTTCATCCCTCTTCCTTCCCTTTCTGATTTCCTTTATAGCTTCATCACCTTGATATTCTGCTTGACCCCCTCAGCCAGACATTTGGCAACATCCTGAATTCTTCCTGCAGTTCCCCAGTTTCACCCACTGCCAAGCTCTGTGTAACACCTCCACACCTTGAGACCTTGGAGACACTCGAAGGGGCCCCTATTTCAGGTGACACAAAGACTGCGTAGATGGAGATCATCTCCCTCCTCACAGAAAGTTCCATCCATCAGACAGCACAGAATTCTAGAGCAAGTCTCAGCTCTGCTCACCACCAAAGCCAAGGAGGCCCCACGTATTAAATGGTTGTAGACGATGCCTTCCTGGGACAAGGTGGTTATGTGCTCTTGCCGCTTCCTTTCCTTCCACTACACCTCTCAGCTTCTCTGCATCCTTTCTTCAGTCCTGTGTGAAATCACGTGAGTACGTTCTATGTAGCTGACGGGTTTGTGACCGCCCCTTTCTTTCTTGCAGTTTCTTGTTTATCCTCATGCTCTTCCTAGGATATGCTTTTCTCCCCCACACAGGTCTCCACATGGGGCTGAGTGGGTTTGGGGGCCAAAGAAGGGTCATTTTCCTTATAGTGTCTCCTGCTGCTGCTTAACACGTGTGCAGAGGGAGAAGGATCTTCCTTTAGTATTTTTTTCCCTGCTGCTGCTTAAATGTTTGTGCTGAAGAAAGCAAGCCCTTCCCTTGGCAAACTCCACCTATGAAACCTTTTCCAGCAAGAGGGAATGATGTCATTGTTTGCTCTGTGAAAATTGCAGGCTTCCACCCTCTTCCCCTCACTTGAGCTTGAGGATCATTGCCACTTCTAGTTTTGCAGAGCTTTGGTATCATCCCTGCCTTTGTCTTCAGATTTCATTGCATGGAAGTTCCGGTGAGGCTTGATGAGCCCTGGGTTCTGACATGCCTTACTGTCCGCGAGATTTGCAGCACTCTGGTATCATCTTGGCGTGGTATCTATTACTTGGTATCTATCAATCTTGGCATGGAAAGCATGCCACTTTAGGAGCCACCTCCTCTACAATTTAAGTTAAAAATGGAGTTCTTCACTTCCTGGGCTTCGGTATTGAGTACTAAAAATACACATTATTTTCATTTAATTAGGAGCTATATTGAAGACGATGTCTGGAAGCTTCTACTTTGTCATCGTTGGTCACCATGATAATCCAGTTTTTGAAATGGAGTTTTTGCCAGCTGGAAAAGCAGAATCCAAAGTGCGTATGAAACCTTAAAGAAGCCCGCAGCACTTGTTGTGTTGCTGTAATGATACTGGTGTGATGTGACTGTGGAACTAGAAGGGTTCTGGACAGATGGGGTCACTGCAGACCCAGCACAACTACAAGTGGCTCACTCTACAGTCCTGCAGGTTGAGAGGAGCCAGCCGGGAGCGTCCTCTGCGTTGTGTGTTCGTGCTCTAGTTCAGCACACACTTGGCACAGGCTCACAGGATGCCCTGGGTCTCCTCTACCTGGTTGTCAGTCCCTAGATCACCCGCCAAAGGCGGTGATCATACTGGGTCTGCAGGGGCAGGTGCTCCAGCCCTGAAATGCCAAGAAAGCACCTTCTGTGCCCTCGAATCACCTTTCTCAGCAGGACAGACAGGCTAAAGGGTTGAGAGAGACATCGACTCCCATGTCCTCCTGCCAACCCCGGGATGGTGGCTGTTGTCATCGACTTCCCACAGCATCCACTGGCCACGTGGGGCCCTCATGCTCTCCTCCCTGGCGACAGCACCCAACTTTCTTGTTGTCAAGAGTGGTTCCAAAAAAACCAGCTTGCTTCAAGAACATGGTGCCACTCAGGAGTAGACAGAGCTGTAGGGTCTTGGGATGAGGAGAGCTGGTCCCTCCATCTCCCTGTACAAAGCCATATTCCAAGTAAATTGCTGACCATTGTGCTTTGTTTCTCCCAGCCTCCAAAAATAGGCTTTAATGTCCTTTAAGACAGGAACTGATGTTTGAAATTAGTCATGATGTGTAATGTCCAATGTAGGACGCTTTTCAACTGTTCAGACCTTGCCACTGAAATATGATAGAAATCCAAGGTATTATGTGAGCAGGTGTTGTTGCTCCATCATTTGCCCACATTCCCAGGAGCACATTGCTGTTTGAAACCTGGATGGGAGGCATCGCTGCAGCAGTAGTTGCTTTGTGTGGTATGCAGCTACTTACAGTTTTTCTCTCATTCCACTGGCCTTGTGGTAAGCAAAGCAGTGCCTATAAACTGTCGCGTTACTTGATCTTAGTTCTTTCACCTGCTACCACTCACCTTTGTAAACCACTCCTACAGTTTTCTTCTTATCTATCAAGTTTGCTCATAGGTGCAAAGGGAAAGACTGCCATAAGCCAGACACAAAACACATCCATTTCTCTGAGAAATAAATTAAGTTTTGTCCACATGCCGGGACTGAAGTATAAACGTGCTTTACTTATGTGAGGGATTCCAGGGCACCTGACCACCTTCCTCCAGTCCAGGCACAGCCTCCTCAGCCAGGAAGCTCCTTTCATTTTCCAAGGCTGCAGTCATAGTACCAGACACTGGCTGCCTGAGAAGAGCAGATCCAGATTGTCTCATGGTTGGCAAGCCCAGAAGTCTGAGATCAAGCTGTCAGCAGGGCCAGCCCCATCCAAAGGTGCTAGGGAAGGCCTTTTCCAGGCCTTTCTCCCAGCTGCTGGCAGTTCGTGCCTTGTGGCAGAACTGCAGTCTCCCGTGGCTTTCTCCCTGCATGCGAGCCTGTCTCCAGATTTCCCCCCTTTTATAAATACGTCAGTCACTGGATTAGGGACCCACTTGCTGCTAGCATGACCTCATGGTAACTGATGACATCTATAACAACCCTCTTTCCAAACACGGCCACATTCTGAGGGTTAGGACTGCAGCACAGGAATTGGGGGAACCTAGGGGTTCTTTGTGAGATGAGTGCAATTGTGCAGTAGTTTGAGCATTCTTTGGCATTGCCTTTCTTTGGGATTGGAATGAAGACTGACCTTTTCCAGTCCTGTGTATGTATAGATGTGAGAGTTGGACTGTGAAGAAAGCTGATCGCTGAAGAATTGATGCTTTTGAACTGTGGTGTTGGAGAAGACTCTTGAGAGTCCCTTGGACTGCAAGGAGATCTAACCAGTCTATTCTAAAGGAGATCAGTCCTGGGTGTTCATTGGAAGGACTGATGCTAAAGCTGAAACTCCAATACTTTGGCCACCTCATGCGACGAGTTGACTCACTGGAAAAGACTCTGATGCTGGGAAAGGTTGGGGGTGGGAGAAGGGGATGACAGAGAATGAGATGGCTGGATGGCATCACCGACTCTGTGGACATGAGTTTGAGTGAACTCTGGGAGTTGGTGATGGACAGGGAGGCCTGGCGTGCTGTGATTCATGGGGTCGTGGAGAGTCGGACACGACTGAGCTACTGAACTGAGGGGTTCTTTGAAAAAGGCACTTTGAAAGTAACCATCTCATGTGCATGAGGCTGCATTCCAGGTTGTGAATTCCCTCTCCACATTCGGGGGGACAGCCCCGCCTTCTTCAGTTAGGCCTTTTAAGCCCATGAGAAGGACGTCTCCGGCTTGACAGGATCACCTTGTTCTGTCAGCACAGGTGACTGCACACAGTTGGCGCCGAGCCGGGTTGGCAGCCCTGGGATCTCCCTGCACCTCAGGGTAGCCAGTGCCAGGCTGTCTCCCCTGCGCACCAAGCCCCGGCCCCGCCCCCACCCGAGGCTGGTGCCCGCAGCTTTCCTCGCCACCTCCCTGGCCTACCTTGTATTTTCCTGTCTTCCTCCTCAAAAGATGTGTATTTCTTGAAAGCAGGATCTGAGCGGAGGGGAGAGGAAGGGGATAAAAATTGAAAGCAGGATCTACTCTTCTTTTTTGAAAGGAAGTATCCTTTTTTTCCCCCATGCTTAAATACTCATGCAATCTGATAACTTCTTTCTTGCCAAATTTTTAAAATCTTTATAATTTCTTGAACACATTTCATAAGTAATTGGCTGTTTCTATTTGAGTTTTAGATACCAGATTAGAAAACAGTGTGAAAACACTGAAGACCTCTTATAGCAGAAAGCTTCCCCCCGCCCCCCATGACCAAGCTGTGTCTAGACTTCCCTGTTAATCTGGTGTCACTCACTGTCACCTAGGACGATCACCGCCATCTGAACCAGTTCATAGCTCATGCTGCCCTCGACCTCGTAGATGAGAACATGTGGCTGTCGAACAATATGTACTTGAAGACGGTGGACAAATTCAATGAATGGTTTGTCTCGGCATTCGTCACTGCAGGTCATATCCTTAACTGTTTAATAAAGAGCTCTAATGAAGGGTTGGGGTGACAAACAAGACTAACATGAGATCCAGGTTCTGAGTCTGTGGACTGCAAAGTGTTAGGTAAAAAATGGCCATTGATAGTGCTTTATTTTTTTTTTTTAGGGGGGAAAACATCTTTTGTTTAACAGATAATTTTAAAGCCCAATCTCATAAAATTAAGGTTTATCTGATTGAGATACAATTCATGCATCATACAATTCTCCCATTTACAGTGTATAAAATAAATAGACTTAAAAAAAATTAAGGTTTATCTGAACCATATCAAGGGTGATTTTATTTTGTAGTTACTTTCTAACTTAAAAAGACTATGTTCTCTTCAAGATAAAACTCTGAACCCAGTTTATGGGTTTATCTATTCCATCGCACAATACACTGCATGTGACTCAAAGAATATTGTATCAACTGATCAACTTCTCAGTTTTCATTTCTAAAGATTATACCTTAATTATTTCACATATGAGATTTATTATGCTGCATGATGTCAGGCAAGAAGACGGAATCAAGAACTTCTTTACTGATGTCTATGATTTATACATAAAGGTATGGTATGTTCTGTACCTTGTAAAATCTGATTATAAAAGCCATGTCAACTATGGCAGGACACTGGCCTGTAGAGGGAGCCCCCTTAGATGCCCAGTTCTCTTCCTTGCCTAGCTTCCCCCTAGCAGGACTGTTCCTCGCAGCTCCTTCACCAGGCAGGTCTCTATCAGCAGCTTAACACACATGCAGGACAACGCGTAGTCATTTTTAGATCAGTTTCATTCTTTCCCTTTTGGTGCACATAGTTGATTTTATGAGGGAACCCTAACTAGAGACACAGAAGCAGTCTATATAAGGGAAGTTGCTTTATGATTTTATTCCAGACTGTTTCCCATCTACTAATTAACAAGTTAACAGTGCAATAAATGTAGATCATAAACCAGTAGGAAGTGATTCATGTATTATCAAAGTCACTCAAGGAGAAAGGGGCCACTTGCATTTCTTGATACTTATTAGGAAAACTGAAATAGTAGTAAGATGTGAGTGGTTAAACTGCAGTGCTAACAGTATATTAATAATTTAAGTGTTCTTTATTTGCACAAGATTTTTTGCATATCACATAGTTAACAATCAATATTCCTAGTCAGAAGTAGCAGAGAATATTTAGCCCTCTTATAAAGATGGACACCACCAACCAATTAAGGTATAAAAGTTGGTAACTCCTTCCCTCACTTGTGATTCCATCCGGTACTAATTTTCCCTCACATATATTATGGTTTACTCATTATATCATCTGAGAAACTGATCACTATCTTGTGTTAAAGCAGAGTATTAAAAATCTGATTGTTAAAAGTTACCGCACTTTTAAAAGTAGTGTGGTATAACTTTTTCCTTCAGTCAGAGCATATGGCAGATTTTTAGTGTGTTTTATATAGCCAGAGGCCTTCCACATGAATCACCATCTTGATAGTTGAACGTGAGTGTAATTGTATTTCACACGCAGGGTGGATCCCAGGAGTTGGTTTTGCTTACATAGGTAGTGCTCAGATATGTGTCACTGTGGGTTTTGCCACAGGTACTACCCTGAAACACGAAGACAGAAATTTCCTTAATGGGACATTAACATTTGAGAATGGAACATCTTCACTGAAACTTAAAAATGTGGTCTTTAGACTTTTGTTTTGAATGTCTCTGATGACTTAATTTAAAACTTTAAAATATCTTCCTTTTAGAGACCTATAATTTATCAGCCTTTTTTACTTTGACAAGCTCACCTGAGTATATTCTTCTCTCCTAGTTTGCGATGAATCCATTTTATGAACCCAATTCTCCTATTCGATCCAGCGCATTTGACAGAAAAGTTCAGTTTCTTGGGAAGAAACACCTTTTAAGCTGAATGCAAAAAAATTCAGAAGTACACAATGTCACTACAATGGGATATATTCAGGAATGTGTACATTGTAAGTAACGATTAAATAACATGGTAAAGTTTCACTGGTAGTCTGTGTATCTAAACCTAATGAAATTGCTTCTATATTTAAAAATAGTACATTCAGTTTCTTACAGCTATGAACAGATTGCTATTTGCTTGTGAACACTGTTATTTATAAAGAGCTTTTTATTGGTAATCTTGAAATATCTTTAAAAAATTGAGAATAAGCTTTTGACTTTCCTCCTTCAGATAGTTGATCTTGATGAAGCACTCCAGAACCAAATATCATTGTCAAGATTTGGTAGGCAGATTTAAAACTAAAAGCTTCTGCAGTAGGGAATGAAGTTGATAGCACATACATGGGCTCATCTATAGATCCAGAGATATTATGAAAATACATAGGCAGTATACATAGCTCTGCCCAAGAAGCCAGAGCAGACCGTGTTGCAGTGCCAAATGCCACAGGCCTGCCCCTATCAGAGACTAGAAACTGATTCTACCGTAATTCGAGACTCCTGAGGCCAGGTTTGTATAGTGGGAGGCCAGGACTACAGTGACAGGTTATGTTCTTGTTTCCTTTCCCTCAGACAATAAACTAAAGATTAAGTGAACCTGTTGATAGATGTACTAGTAGAAAGTTGTAAGGCAGTTTTAGGATTGTAAACAAAGAACAGCTTGTATCACATTAGCACTTGTACTCTAGGCTTTTCAGGCTGTATACCTGTATACCCGAGCGGGTGGGCGTGGTCTCTTTTTTTACTATAACACTCTGGGATCTTAATTGTAAACCAGTAAATGTCCATTGAAAAGCAAGTAAATGTTCATTGAAAACCAGGTATTTTCTGTGCTGTGAGCACTTGAGAATTTTGTTCCATTCTGAATGACCTGAGCAAGGAATTCTCAGTTTGGTCTCGTATCTTTGTGCGAAGCTGCTACCACAGTTTTTTACCCTATTTATTTGATTTCCTAAATAAAGATGTTTGTCCAAGACTATGGAAGCTTAGTATCGATTTTTGTTTTTTAGCTGCGCTGTACAGCTTGTGATATCTTAGTTTCCTGACCAGGGATTGAACCCGGACCCTCAACAGTCGAAAGCACCAAGCCCTAACCATTCAATGGCCAGGGAATTCCCAATGTTGATTTCTTAGGTGCTGCTCTCCCCACCACCTCAACCATTTTAGTCCTATCTTCGCTAATGAAAGTCTGTAAACATACATTGTAACTCATTTTACAGAATTCAGATCTCCTCAAACTGGGTGCCAGAACTTTGGGAGCAGAAAAAGATACTCAGAAATCCAGGAGTAACTCAGCCATGCTCACTGGAGAGACCCACACATGTACTTATATAGTTTGCTCTACCCAGACTTTAGTAATATGTGAACTGTGAACTTCCAGATGTTCAAGCTGGTTTTAGAAAAGGCAGAGGAACCAGAGACCAAATTGCCAACATCCGCTGGATCACGGAGAAAGCAAGAGAGTTCCAGAAAAACATCTATTTCTGCTTTATTGACTATGCCAAAGCCTTTGACTGTGTGGATCACAAGAAACTGTGGAAAATTCTGACAGAGATGGGAATACCAAACCACCTGTCTCTTGAGAAACCTGTATGCAGATGAGGAAGCAACAGTTAGAACTGGACACGGAACAGCAGACTGGTTCCAAATAGGAAAAGGAGTACGTCAAGCCGATATATTGTCACCCTGCTTATTTAACTTATATGCAGAGTACATCATGAGAAACGCTGGGCTAGAAGAAGCACAAGCGGGAATCCAGATTGCCGGGAGAAATATCAATAACCTCAGATATGCAGATGACACCACCCTTATGGCAGAAAGTGAAGAGGAACTCAAAAGCCTCTTGATGAAAGTGAAAGAGGAGAGTGAAAAAGTTGGCTTAAAGCTCAACACTCAGAAAACTAAGATCATGGCATCTGGTCCCATCACTTCACAATAAATAGATGGGGAAACAGTGGAAACAGTGTCAGACTTTATTTTTTTGGGCTCCGAAATCACTGAAGATGGTGATTGCAGTCATGAAATTAAAAGACGCTTACTCCTTGGAAGGAAAGTTATGACCAACCTAGATAGCATGTTAAGAAGCAGAGACATTACTTTGCCAACAAAGGTCCGTCTAGTTAAGGCTATGGTTTTTCCAGTGGTCATGTACGGATGTGAGAGTTGGACTGTGAAGAAAGCTGAGCGCCGAAGAATTGATGCTTTTGAACTGTGGTGCTCTTGAGAGTCCGCTGGACTGCAAGGAGATCCAATCAGTCCATCCTAAAGATCAGTCCTGGGTGTTCATTGGAAGGACTGATGCTAAAACTGAAACTCCAATACTTTGGCCACCCATGCGAAGAGTTGACTCATTGAAAAAGACCCTGATGCTGGGAGGGATTGAGGGCAGGAGGAGAAGGGGACGACGGAGGATGAGATGGCTGGATGGCATCACTGACTCGATGGACATGAGTTTGGGTAAACTCCAGGAGTTAGTGATGGACAGGGAGGCCTGGTGTGCTGCCATTCATGGGGTCGCAAAGAGTCGGACACAACTGAGCGACTGAACTGAACTGAACCCTCCAGGAGCATATAAGGCAGAGGGGAGGCAATGTCCCAGTCAGGAGCTGAGCCGTGTGGTGTTTCAACAGGAAGTTGTAGAGTGGAGATGGTTCCCATCCCTGCTCATCCACAGGACAACAGTTCCCTGCAAACAGCCTTGTCAGCACTCTTGACAGTGAGATGGGAATGAGAACACAGGCCCTGTGGGAGCAGATCTCTGTGGCTAAGGATCGGATTTCACATATGCCTGCCTCTGTCAGAGCGTGAAGGCAGTTCCAGTGATGGGCATAGGAGTGGGCAGGATCTCAGAGATGGGCTGTGCTGGGAAATCCTGCTGAAATAGGACAGCTGAAAGGATGGAACCGACTCTTGTAAGGGGAATATCAGGGACTGGTCATTAGGAAAACAGAAGAAAGCAAAAAAAAGGCTAGTGAGCTTGCAAGAAAGAGCTAAGTGCTGTCACTTAAAAGTTCTGGAACAAAAGACGAATTGGGGGATATCAGTAGCACCCTGGGCTTCACGCCCACCGAGCACACACAAGTCAGCGTTAAGCCTGACATCTACACTAGCACTCCCAGTGATCCAAATAAAATGCACAAGCCCGCTTCACTCCTCTTTCACTACGTAAGATGCTTCAGTGGTGCCCACGTTCTCCACGTTAAGTAGGGACCATGGGTCTCTCCTCCGCCCTGCTACACCCACATCCATTCCCTCTATGGTCAGGACAGCACTTCCTGGTTGACAGTCCGCGGTGGTAATTTCTCAGAATCCACGGACTACATCGAGCCTTCTTCCTACCTACTGCTTCCCTGCCCCACCACCCCAAGCTGCTGGCACTGTGAAAGCTTATACAAGGTTTCACAGAAACATGACACGCCAGGTTTTAACATGTGGACCATCTTCGATATTTTAACTTCAACTGTGGGGGGGGGGGAGTTTTTCCCAAGAGGGAAGAAGGAGACAAAAACAGTTAAGTATTCACGAACAAATATGCACTTTGCCATCTTCCATGCAGCACACTGTAACTGCTACATCAACTGTCAAATGTACATCTGTCCGTCCTCCCAAGTTTAGTAGTTTGCCTTTTCCTTAACCTTGCCCTGTCTCAAAGGCTTTATATCCAAAGACAGCACAAAAGCTCCCATCAGACCTGTAACCCTGGGGTCCCTGGTCCAGACAGGGACAGCATGCCCCAGTTCGCTCCTCCTGCCTGCTCCCTTGGGGCTCTGCAACTGCTTGCACCCATCCTGCCACTGCAGTCGGCTGCTTTGCTCCTCAACATCACTTTCTCCGTTTCTCATCTTTGTGCAACACCAATCCGAGTGCCTTTTACTTTTCTTAAAAGAATCAGCTTTTCAGCTACCTTTTGCTGCAGCATGAAGAGCTCTTCCATCATGAGTTGTTGCTGTGGCGGCCAGAGCTCCTCAGTTAGGTCTCGTTCCTCCCCTTCTTGTCCTATTTCAGTTACTGGCTTTGCTCAGGGAGCCTCTGTTCACCAGGTCTTTTGAGTCACACTGTGAAGCTAGATTACTCCCCCTTCCATAAGCCTGTCTTTAGACACATGAAAATATGGTCCTTTGAGCAAAACTTTTTGCTGCCCAGCTCTAGACCTCTGAAATGCCAACTAATCTTCAACTGGAAAAAGGTTACTGAAAAGATGCTTCAAAGTTTGGGAAAATCACTAAGCTATTAGTTAAATCTATACAAGTATCAAAATTATATATTTTGTAAATACCTACACACACGTTGTGTGTAAGGGGCTGAACTGTGCCCCTCCCAAAATTCATATTCAACAAGCCTAGCCCCCAGTCCCTCAGAATATGACTATATTTGGAGACGGGGCCTTTTAAAAGGTAATTCAAGTTAAAATAAGCTCCTTATATGTAAAATAAACAAGGTCCTACTGTATAATACAGGGAAATCCAATCTCACTAGTAGTATTCTAAGAGGAAGAAATCTGGACACAGAGATGGGGTTGGGGAGGTAGGGAAAGAGTTGTATGCAGAGGAAAGGTCCTCTACAAGCCATGATGCGAGGACTCTGGAAAAACTAAACCTGTCAACACCTTGATTGTGGACTTCTAGCCTCCAGAACTGTAAGAAAAGAAATCCCCATTGTTTAAACCACCCAGTCCACATGTTATGGCAGCCCTGGCAAACACAATATGCTTTCCTTATGCACTAAAAATCTACATTGATAGCCAAGAGACTGATACATGCTTGACTGCACAGGCAGGAAATGGAGACACTGGTTCCTTATGCCTTCTACTTTTCAACCATGTGACTCTATCATCTATTCAAATAATAAACAACAAAAAATGTACTCCTAATATCCGTTGGTGCCCAAGGTATAGGAAATGTTAATATCCTACTGGCAGCTAGCTAGCAGTTAAGAACGGCTTGACTGTGAGACATCCACGCAGCAAAGAAATGAGGTGGGTCTACTATAATGGAAACACATCCAGACAGATGAAGCGAAAAGGGCACGTCACAGAGCAATGGGCACGCTTGGTTTAAAATAACAGAGCAAGTCTCCTAGAGGAAAAAAGAAAGGCAATATATAATATACACTAATTTCTTAACAGTGGATGCCTATTTTTTGAGTGGAGGATTAGTTTGGAGAAGCAGAATTGATTATAAATAATAAAAACTAGAGCTCTCCATCAACCTGAGAACATAAAGAGATTTAATCTCCCCAAATTTAAAATGTGAAAATGTTTTGCTTACAGCCAAACTGTCTGCTATGTTAGGAAGTTAAAGACTTTCAAAATCTTAGCTTACTGTAATGATATTCTTTGTCAGTGGTTCCCAAGCTATGGGGCCAGGGAGAGAAGTATCTCAAGCTAGCTGTTCCAAAACATACTCCCCTGCCACAGGACCACCCCCCAAAAAGCATGTCCCTTGATCACCCACTGCTCTACAGCCCTGGTTGCTGTCCTCACTCACATGCAGTCCAGGCATCAGTGTGCCTCTGCAGGACAGGATCAGCATGAAGGGCACAGCCTCTGCAGGGCTGGTTCAGCATGAAGGGTGCAGCCTCTGAAGGGCAGGATCAGAATGAAGGGCGCAGCACCCACAAAAGACCATGATTTGCTTTATCAATAAGTCTGGTCATTGAAGCAGAGTTGACAAAAGGTCTCCTTGCGACCAAATCACCACACAGTTCAGTGACACTGGATAAATACATGCCCAAATAAAGAGGTCTTCGTTTACCCTCACACAAAGTACCAGCCAGAAGTAGGATTTCCTCCAAAAGTGATAAAAGCTGGCTTCTGTGTTGAAGGGGGTGTGGCTCACGTGTGGCACACAAATGACAAGTGATTACTAGTGAGATCAATTCTGATATGCAGAGTGAAAAAATGAACATAAGGAGAAAGAAGTAGTAATCAAATCAAATAATCACAGTGCAAATGCATTCAATTTTAATCTTTAATATCTAACATTATTGCTTTAGGACATGCTTTCCCTGAACCAGGAACAGAATGCTAATTACATAAAAATATACACATAGAAAAAGTAGTTCTCCATATTCCCAGGGAAAAGACAGTAACTTCTAGAATACTCAAGTGTTTTAATTATAAAGTCTTGGTCATTTCATTTATTAGCTCTGTAACATATTTAAATTAAACATTATTAGACAACCGTTACAATGGGTACGTGTAAGGTGCCATTACTGAGTAAATGGATTCTCCCGTGAGGGGATGTGTCGCTTCTCCCACCAACGAGGCAGCAATACGGTTAGTTGAATTTTTGAGTATGTGATGCATCGCTGCACATGCTTATCCTCTTCTCTGCCCAGTGCCGATCTGCGCATGTAGGTGAGCTGGTTAGGTTGCACTGGCTACCTCTCTAACTTCCACAGCAAGACGAGCTGGGCTTGGGCTTTCGGTGCAGACGGACTGTGTCTGTCTGAATCAAGGGATCCGACCTATCCTCGGTAGCGAGCACTCTTCGAACTGCTTCCTCAAAGGCTGCTGCGACATTCGTGGCATCTTTCGCGCTCGTTTCAAAATAGGGATAGTCGCCGTTGTCCCGGCACCAGGCTTGGGCTTCTTCTGCAGACACCTGCCGCTCGCTGATGTCAACCTTGTTGCCCAGAATCACAAAAGGAAAGCTTTCGGGCTCTTTCACATCTGCGTAATATATGAATTCTTTCTTCCAGTTACTCAAGTTCTGGAAGCTCTGAGAATCATCGACACTAAAGGTAAGCAGGCAACAGTCAGAACCTCTGTAGAACGGCGTCCTCAGGCTTCTGAAGCGTTCTTGACCGGCTGTGTCCCAGATCTGCATGGTGACAAAGTGTCCATCCACCTCCAAATCTTTATTTAAAAACTCCACACCTATTGTATGGAAGAGCTGGGCATCAAACTTATTAGTCACGTATCTGTTCATTAGAGAACTCTTCCCAACACCACCATCTCCAAGCAGAATGACTTTGAAAAGTGATGATTTTCCTGCCATTATTAATCTCAAGATCTCTGACTGTGGAACCCTGTAAAACAGAAGAGTACCATTACATTCCTTTAAACCTGTACCTAGTTTCACGTGCCTCTCTGAACATCAGTGCTAAGGGAAAGAAAACACAGGGAATACGTGACAGCAAGAGATGTCACCTACTGAGCTCTGCACCCCGCGCCAGGCACCATCTGCGTCACTCCCGACGACCACTGCTGAGGGCTCGTTCTTCCCCTTCCTCTGGTCACCCTTGACTGAGGCTGGCACTCAAAGCCAAGTCTAACCCCCAAACCGTTCTCTCAGCTCACAACAAGCCCTGCCACCATTTGTTAGAGAGGCAGCAGGAGACCGAAGTGGGCACATTTCTAGAGCAACTGCAAACCGTCCTCTGGTGGCATGGTGACCGTGGTCACTGATGGCTGTCCTCTCAGGCCAGGGGGCTTCTAGAAAATCCCCTCTGTCTCTCTCCCAACACTATCACCATAGGAGCTGGCAAGCAGGGAACAAGAGACAGAGTTCACTGATCTGGCTGTGAACAGACCAAAGCCAACCACTTGAGTAAAGGACTCTGTTCTCTTCACTGGGGACACTTTTTTGCACTGGCTAACATTAATGTCAGCACCAATGGAATTTTTATCATAATATAGTAACCTAGCACATTCTACCCACAAAATTCATTTGGGCAGCTCCAACACTCCTGAACAAATGCGAGCCTGGGCTGTTTGTTACTTGTATTTCGAGGGGGAGTGCAATGAACCTTAAACCAAACGTGGTATGGTGCTCATGCTTTAAGGGGAATCCCTGGGGAAGGACTAGACTGCCCTTTGCACCAGCCTGGGGAAGTGAGGAGGGTAAGGGTCGGGTGGGGTGGCATATGGAGATTTAGACACCCATTTACAGCCTGGTGGGAGTGCTGTTCCTATTTAAGGCTTCTATTTTAACTCTTTTATTATGGAAAATGTCAAAACATACACAATTTCGGAATAATGAGAATAATATAATGATCCTGCACAGACCCTAAACCTAGTTTTGCCAATTATCAACTTATAGCAAATCCTGTTTCCTCCATAGTGTCCTGTTTTCCCTTCTCCCAAATTATTCTGAATCAAATTACAGCATTTAGTCTGTAAATATTTCAGTACAAAATGGCTTTTAAGATATTAAAATTTGTAAAAGCAATCTTTATAGTAGTACCATCTAATAGTACTTTCTGCAACAAAGGAGACATCCTCCATGTGGACTCTCTGATATGACAGCCACTAGCCACACGTGGCTATTGGGCACTGAACTTGTGCCTGGTGGGAGAAAGAAAATGAATTTTAAATTTTATATAGTCTTAACTAATTTGAATAGTCACATTTAAAGAGCAAACAGCTGTACTGGATAGCACAGCCCTACAGCAAAAATGGCAATTAACTTTCACATGAAAGTAGATAATGTGAATCCCTCAATGGGAAGGGAGTAAAGGCATGAACAATAATTGTTATATTGACTAGGATGATTCACTGCAAAAGGGACCTCCCTGGCGGTCCAGTGGTTAAGACTCCATGTTTTCACTGCAAGGGGCCCAGGTTTGATCCCTGGTTGGGGATCTAATAAGATTCCACATGCTGAGCCACGTCACCCAAAAGAAAAAATAAAGCACTGCAGTAAACAAACATTATCTGGCAATCTCCTGGCATACATAAGCATGACCAAGTATAACATAATTGAACACTTCCCATAACCAGCAAGAATTCATCTCCTACTACATGCCACACTATTCTTACAAACATGTGGCAACTTGCCCCTCTTGTTGGCTCTCTGAAATTACTTACTACATTAATTACTACTATACAGTTTATATTGGCAAGGCAATCAGGGAGCATACTACCTGGAGACTTTCCAACCTTAGCACATGGCTCTGCCCACTGCCCAGGCTAAATTACTGTCAGAAAGGAAACTGAAACTATCTCAAACCCCTTCATTTCCTGACACAGTAACAGTGCACTAAATCGGTTCCTTTGTTGAATTCTTTGGAATCTTGCTTACATGACTTCAACCCAGAAAAAGAGAGTAGCAAAACCAAAAATGCACACCAACTATTCTTACATAGGGAATGTGAAAGTACTAGTCACTCAGTCCTGTTCAACTGTTTGCAACCCCAAGGACCATATCCCACCAGGCTCCTCTGTCCATGGGATTCTCCAGGCATGGGTTGCCATTTCCTCCTCCAGGGGATCTTTCCAGCCCAGAGATCAAACCCGCGTCTCCTTCCACTCCTGCATTTCAGGCGGGTTCCAGACAGATTCTTTACCGCTGAGCTAATGGAGAAGCATCTGCTAATGCCCCCTCCTTAACATTCTTTAGTGGTCTTCCAGACTCAGGTCTAAGTCCAACTTCTAAGGCAAGATACCTGGTCCTGTTCCCCATTCTCGGCATCAGCCATTCAGAAATGCACTGTCAAGTGGAAGTGAAATTCAGATCCAGGGGCTCAGCCCACATACTCACCTTGACCCTGGCCCATGCTGCTCCCCCTGCTGGCGACCCCACCCACTGAACCTAAGTTAACTGTTGGCCCTCAGAACGCTGTCAACCCTATCACTGTAAACTTCCCCCAGGAGCCCTCATTCGAGGACTGTTCCTTTCCCAGGGTTTTCAAGATACATAAACACGGACGTTTCGTGTTGTGTTGTAAGGGTGTAAAAGACGTGCTCAATTCTAGTCTATCATTTACCCCAGGACTCTAGTTAAAGTCTTCAACTGTCTTGCTAGACACAAACTTCCACTGCACAGCATCAACTTGTTAGTGTCTTTACATCACATTATAAATCAGACTGTGCAATCTAACGACCTCCACCCAAATGAGAGGTTACATATCTACCGAATGAAGTCTTAGAAATTCCTTGAGATTTGTAATCATAACTTTTATCAAGATACTTTGATAGTTCTTTTCTTCTTGCATAATAATGTGGGATTTGGGGTATGCTAGACTCACATGCCTGGAAAATCCCACGGATGGAGGAGCCTGGTAGGCTGCAGTCCATGGGGTCGCTAAGAGTCGGACATGACTGAGCGACTTCACTTTTACTCACTTTCTTGCATTGGAGAAGGAAATGGCAACCCACTCCAGTGTTCTTGCCTGGAGAATCTCAAGGACGGGGGAGCCTGGTGGGCTGCCGTTTATGGGGTCGCACAGAGTCGGACACGATTGAAGTGACTTAGCAGTAGCAGCAGCAGACTCACACACCAGGAAATAGGTACATTTTTTACACTTCCCATATATAATTTGGGGCCTCCCAGATATCCTATTTGGGAGTATGTTGGCATTTGCTCAAACTAATATAGACATACACAACTCTCTCAGTCTAGCTGCAGCACTGAATACAGACACACATATGATAAAGATCATTATACAAACTATCTTATTTCCCGATGACATCTAACAAAAGTTAGCTTGATGCAATCTATCATTAACATAATTAGCTTATGAACATTAAAATTTTTCCCTTTTTCTTCTCTAAAAACAGAAAAATCCTTTGAAGCCTTTTTAGTATAAGCTGAATGAATAAAGTATCCTGCTATGTTCTTTTTAAGACTTACCTTAAAATGTAATATGAAGCCTTTTATACTTCAGTTTGGGGCTTCCCTGGTGGCTCAGAGGGTAAAGCGTCTGCCTGCAATGCGGGAGACCCGGGTTCAATCCCTGGGTCGGGAAGATCCCCTGGAGAAGGAAATGGCATTCCACTCAAGTATTCTTGCCTGGAAAATCCCATGGACTGAGGAGCCTGGTAGGCTACAGACCATTGGGTCGCAAAGAGTCAGACACGACTGAGCAACTTCACTTTCACTTTCATACTTCAGTTTAGGATTGCCCAAAGGCAATAATCTTCATCCAAGCTAAAATATGACTTTAGCAATCAGCTAAACACTATAAAGAAATCTAAATAAGAAAAGCATAACACACAGGCCATAAATCTTACCTTAATTGTTCAGTTCAAACATCATCATTTTCTGTAAAGAAAAATTTTGAAAGCTCACCTTAGCAATATACATTCAATCTGTTTTCATAATTTTAAGAGTAAACACAAGAATTAAAAGTAAAAGAAATGTGTGACTTATATTAGTAGCTAGATTCTTAGTTTATGACTGTTTCATGTTGAGGTTTGACAGAAAAACAACATAATTCTGCAAAGCAATTATCCTTCAATTAAAAAATAAAAAGGAAAACTGCACCTGCAAGCTGTCCATGACCTTTCTCAGCCTAAAAGTAGCCCTAGCATCAAATACTACACTTTAACTATTGTTTTTTTTTTAAGAAGTTTTTCACATGTCCCCATCCACCCTACTTTTCTAAGTATCCCATTCAGACAAATATAAAATCTGGTTAAGATGAAATGTAAAACAGTTCATTCATTGTTCAAATTCTGCCCAAATTTTGAGTGATTTAGAATAATCATATTCCAGAGAATAAAATCAAGGCATCATCAATGGACATGAGTTTGAGCAATCTCCGGGAGACAGTGAAGGACAGGGAAACCTGCGTGCTCCAGCCCACAGGGTCGCAAAGTCGGCTGAGCAACTGAACAATACTAACAAGGATAAAAGAAGGACCACTCAAGGGAGAGGCACCCAATGTGACACAGGAAAATTTGGGCTAAGGCCGCAAAGAATATCCTGAAGCTTCTTTCTGGGTAGCCAGAGCAGAGGAGAAACTTTGTGAGTTAACAGAAGCCACTGGTAGAAAGGAGAACTGGCTCCCTGTGCCAAAGGCCAAGAGCCCATACCTGTGGCCAAGCTCTTAGACACCCTGCAGTCTGGGGACTCTGGCAACAGCAGGACCTACCAGAGGGCTGAGGAAAGATTCACTGAGACACGGACACCAGGGAAAGCGGCTCACCACTGTGCCAGGCTCATGACAGGAGTGCAGACAGCTTCTGCGGAACAAACACATGAAGAAGCCTTTACTGATAGTTTCATGGAAACCAGACAGATTTCTTTTATGGCCATTTCTTCAGCCAAATTTCTGGAAGAGTCACATGCAGAACAAATGAGAGGGCAATGCAGGCCACCATTAGGAAGCCAAAGGAGCCTAGTCCCACAAACCAAATTCAGTGTGGAGGTTTCCTGGGCCAACTAGGCTGTGCTAAAGCACTAACCTCTTTCCGTCTAAACCTACAGTTCCAAACTCCTCTCCCTCCCTTTTTTAAAAACAAAGGGCATTTCTGCAGGACTTACATGAATCAGCCTTCAACTTATAAATTCAATCAATGAAAAACATGATACCCTTCAAAATCTTGACATTTGGGAGTTAAGGACAAAACCACCACCACCCTCACAATGAGAGCCCTTCAGGCCACTGACTTTGCATCTCTGCATCCACTCACCACCAGCTGCCCTAGGGATGAGGACTCTGATTCAGAGAGGTGACATTCCTTGCTGGTAGTCACACAGCTAGGAAAGGGGTGCAAGTGTCCACCCCAGGGGCCTCTGACCCGGACAGGTGGCTCTGACCACTGCACAGCTCCAGCTGGAGGAGGAAGGAACTGGGGTGGGGTATGACTGGAACCAGGAAGCGGGACCGAGGTGCGAAGGCACCCACGTGGCCAGAGAGAGCCCAGGGTGGGCAGAGCACCTAGAGCCGGCGGTGGGGGGGACCATGGGAGGGTGGAGCGAGGAACAAGCTGTGCGGCCACGGGACTTCAGGGGCAGGCCACCAAAGGATTTCTGCCAGCGCCCTCGGAGTGAGCCTACCTGCATTCCTGAGCAGATGCGGGGTCCAGAAAAGTAGCTTTCTGCGATCACAAGAGCAGGCTGTGGGGAGGGCGGAAGGGAGGCCTGGGGCAGAGCGGCGATGGCTCACTCACCATCCCTCTCCAACTACCGACGGTGTCAGCAGGCTCTGGGGTGGCTGGCCTCCTACTAGAGACTGCAGTAAGCTACTCACCCCAAACCCCTCCTCCTGCTCACCCTTGCCCAGGCGGCTAGACCTCAGCTCCCCAGAAACCCTGCCCCCACGCTCCTGCATGCCTCCCAGGGCAACTTCACGTTTGTAAAGAGGCAAGATCTCGAAAAAGATTCAGTTAAGGGAAATGTCTTATACCATGATAAAAATGCCCAGATTTTCCCCTGAGCCGTCCATTTTCTAGACTCTACACCAAAAATACATCCCCATACCATTCTAAAACTACTCGCCCTCAAAAAAAAGCAAGGGGGAAAAAATTTGCAAAAATGTTCCCAGTGGGGCAAATGGAAATGACCTAAATGCATAATTGGGGATGCTCTGCAGCCCTTGAGAAGACTGGAGACACGGGTCTGTAGAAATGCTTTAAGTAATAAACCCAAAGAATGTGTACACCGTGATGACACCACGTAAAAAGTTCACAGGTTAACATGAAAGTCTGCAAGAAAATCTCGAACAATCAACACCAAATCTTTAAAGTCCTGACTTGATTTCACACTCATACTGCTTTTTCAAATATCAAAAGTATTCTTTTAAAGCAACAACACTTATTTTGCTCTTGAATCTGCAATTTGGGCAGGGGTTGGCAAACTCAGAAGCATTTTTTAAAACTTCATTTTCATTAAAGCCTAGCTTGACTGCTGTAATTGAAATAGAAATAATTTTCTTTTAAATTTTCTTCAAATACTGCTATCCACCAGACCTTAAGGACAACGGCTTCCTAAATTTTTCCATAACTCAGATTATATTAAAAATAACTCAACATGAAACCCAAAACACAAGCAACACAAGACAAAATAGGTCAAATGAACTTCATCACAATCTAAAGCTTTTGTGCTTCAAGGGGACTATCAAGAAAGTGAAAAGACAGTCCACAGGATGGGGGAAAATATTTGCAAATCATATACCAGAAAAGGACCTGCATCCAGGAACTCTGAAAATAATAATTTAAAATAATAATTTAAAAAGCAACTTAAAAATGGGCAAAAAGCCACTAATGAAATGCAAAGGAAAACTATAATGAGATACCACTTCACACCCAAAAGGCAAACCATAACAAGTGTTGCTGAAGATGTGAGAAAACTAGACCTGTCATACACTGCTGTTGGGAAGGCAAAATGGTGCAATGATAAGGAAAACAACCTGCGGTTCCCCGGAAAGGTAAACACAGAGTTACCATCAGTTCAGTTCAGTTGCCGTCGTGTCCGACTCTTTTGACCCCATGGACTGCAGTACTCTCCTAGGTATGTACTCAAAAGAAATAAAAACACATCCACACAAAAACTTGTACATGAACAGCATAGTATTAATCAGAATAGCCAACACATGGAAACAGCACAATGTGCATCAACTGATGAATAACTAATAAAAATGTGGCCTCTCCATACAATGGAAGATCAATCAGTCACAGAAAAGAATGAAGTTCTGATACATGCAACTACATGGATGATAATTTAAGGAAGCCACACACAAAAGGCCATATATTATACCATTTATATGAAATGTTCAAAATAGACAAATCCACAGAGACAGAAAGTAAATTTGTGTTCCAGGGAATGGGGAGTGACTGCTAATGGGTACAGGTTTCTTTTTTGTGTGTATGTGTGCGGAGAAGGTAATGACAAAAATACTCCAGAATTAGTGGTGATGATTGCATGATTTAGTGTCTATACTAAACACAACTGAACTGTACACATTAAAAAGGTGAGCTTTATTGTATGTGAATTATAACTAAATAATCTAGACATATTTTTATTGACACACACACACTCTCTCGGCCTGAGAATTAGCAATAAGACCCTAAAATTAGATTTATACGTGCCACAAATGATCTCCTTGTCCCTTCGGCAGTATCCATTTCAATAAGCCAGTTACACACACAATAAATACTCCATTAAGATGACAAGATCATGTGCTGGCAGCAGTTAAATGTTAAATATGGTGCACACTAATCTGGACGGGAAGCTGGTTAAGTAGGTTACTGGCAGGAAAGAAAATGAACTATGTTTTCAACAGATACCTCAAAACTAAAGATAAAAAGAAAGCATTGAATGCCAGCCCTTTCCTTTTTATAACACTATTTTCCAACTTTTCAATCGTGCACTTTTATCCTGCACTATCAATTGTTTACAGATAGTGTATCATTAGGAGCCTTTTCTCTGGTCTCTATCTCCATGCTGGCTTCCAAAGCTGATTATTACAATAAACCAAGGGGGAGTCAGATCCAAGCATGGAGAATATATATATCAAACAGAAACGTTTGCATGGATTAAAGATAGACCCTTTTTATTGGTCATGGACCTAACTGCCTCCATTCTTACACATAACAAAACCCATTTCTTTATTACTTCTATTATATAGGATTTTGAGCACGGCATTCAAAGAGCTCTCCAACCTCACATATCCAATTATAACCCTACAGGTCACCACCCCCAAACCTATCAGGCATTTACTGTCCAGCCTTTGCTCAGGCCCTTATCTTGCACTAGGAGTTCCCTCCCCACATCTGGACAGCTATGAAAGTCCTAGTTATCTAAAGGCCCACTTTTGCCACGTCCCTCACAACCTAATCTTTCTCTTCATTTTCATAATCATTCCACTTCTATTACAGCTCTCATTCACTGATAGTTTCCTAAGTACACTGTCAACTCCCTGGTAGGGACACACAACACCTAATGCCACCTGTTCACTGGTCCTTTTTTGGGTTTGCAACATCTAGTACAAAGCTTTCCACATGCTGAGGTACCAAGTGAATGCTAAATTGAGAACAATGAGTAAACTACCTCCTTCATTCCTGCTATTCTATTCTTCTTTTTCTATTTGTACTTTCCGTACTTACAGTTTTTGTTTCTCTATTCAATCAGTTCTTCCCCCATTCTGTTTCTGAGGTCTATTAAAATACGTGGGAAAGGACAAAAAAAAATTCTTACTTGAAACTCAAATGAGGAAACCACTTTAAAATAAGTACTCTGGGATGCAACAGGAAACGCCAAAGACCCACATTCCTATTAACAAGCTGCCGAAGGGATGCTAGGTTTATAAATGGCTTCCTCAAATTTTCAGGTTTTCACATCTGAAACCCCTTGACTAACTCTCATTTCCAAAAATTTAAACTGAATTTATCACTCCTGATTTAAATTTAGGAACAGATCTTTTTCTTCTTCTTCTTTTCAAAATCACATGTTTCTTTTGCACTCACTCTTAAATGTCCCAGTTCGAGGCACGCCACTTTATTTCATATCACAGATTGAGAAACTGAGGCTCAAAGAAACTAACCAAGGCCACAAAAGCATGGTTAATCCCTCCATCGTTTCTATTTTCACCTAAGCTGTATTTATTTCCTTATCTCTTAATACAGGTGTGTCTTGCTTAACAGCCTCTTAGCTCCACTCTTTTATTTCCAGTCTTCCTGGTTGTCTTGCTGAACAAGGCCTGTTAAGGAAGTCATTAAGTATAATAATGGGCACTATCTCTACAGCAAGAACTGGAGCATAACAAAACGAATTAAGCAAATAGCACAGGCACAGACCAACTTGGGAGGCACAACTTGCCAGATGAAAACACGTTATCTAGGTGACCACTGAGCATTGCCTCAGAGCCTCAGAGATAGCTAGAGAAGGAAAAAACTACAAGTCAAACCATGCTATATCACGAAGTCAAAGCAGCTCATCCTACTTAAAGAAGTCGTTCTGTGAGTGCTCTTTTATGAAGATAGGCATCTAACTGAACTGTTAAGAAATATAAACTCTCAGTTTTGCTTAACACAAGGCACCTTTGTAGTTAGATATACTAATTAATCATTAACAGTGGTGGAGTGAGTGGGTAAGGAGAAGAGAGGAGAAAAAAATAGATTTGGTTAAGGAACTCAATTTTCTTAAATTATCCTGAAAGTAGAGAGCAGTGTGCTCCAACACAACTTTCTGTGATGAAGGAAATGTTCTTACATCCAATATAGTAGTCACAAACCACATGCGGCTACTGAGCACTTGAAATGTGGCTGGTCCAACTGAGGAATTGAAGTGTTAATCTCATTTCAATTTGGTTGCATTTAAGTTGCTACATGAGAACTGCATTGGAAAGTACAGATATGGAGTGTGCTTAACTGAGAGTCCATGCAAGAGCTTCAGGGGGAAAATGCACCTTCCAGAATCATAGGTGAGACAAGGGTGAGTGAATGGATAGAACTGTGCTTGAGCCTTCCTCTGGAAAGAGTCAAAAAGGTTTCATCAGATTCTTAATGGAGTATACACCTCAAGAAATGATCAATTAAAAATATTTTTTAAAAAAGAAACGATCAATACGCGTCTGCAACATTTGTATATTTCGTGTGATTAATTTGTGTAGTTCATAAGACCCTCAAGACTTTTACCTTTACTTGCCATTACTGTTTCGAGGTTCTCTCCCTTACCCATAAGACTTCATTAATATTATACTTGGACCATGAACTGTGACAGTTCAATCAAGAGACTTATTCACAGGAAACTGTTAATCCTGTGAGGAAAACATTTTGTTCTTCCTTTTATTTAATGAAGTCCTCAAAAGGAAAAGCATAAATTTACCTGTAATGAAGACACCTGAAAAAGGCACTTGAAATGCTTGACAGAAAAGAGTGGGGATAGGATAAGGCTGCACTTTGGGGGACATAATTAAAATGCAAAGAAATGAATAAAAGTCACAAAATAGGAATACTACACTAGGAAGTAGAGCAGGGTATTTCAGGAAGAAGACTGCGTTGTGAAAGAAATGAATGTGAATGTGCATGTTAGAAAAATATATTAAGAGCAACAAAACACAAACTGAACATGATCTGTGATGATCTGCTGTAACTTCAGGGAACCCTGGTTCTGACTCATCTCTTCAAGTTAGATAAGCAACCTGCTTGCTATCTTTAATTTGAAGCAGAAAGGGGTGAGGGCTGGAGAAACTTCTATGTAAGCTCAGGGAAGAGTCAGTATAGCAACACTGCCCACAAGGCATGAGGCCACAGCAAGGTAGAACTTCTTGGCTGTTAGAGAAATTAAGTAAGAGGGGTGGAATTTCCCAAGAAGGTCTATTTCAAGAGAACAGCTGTATATCCGGCATATAGGACTGAACTAGATTAGAGACTCCCATTCTGCTGGGAAACCGTCACCAGGTCAAAATGAGAAGAAACGTCAGAGCGCTGCAGGGAGCCTTATGGCAAGTTCACTTCATCACATGTCTCCATCGCTGATACTGCAGTTTGTCCCCACCAAGGTACCGAAGCTGACTTGGCTTACAAAAACCTTCCCGAGCCCAGACTTACTCCGCCATCATGACACATTTCGCTCTGTGCCTGATCAACTTTGCACCTGCTCACTGAATGGAGCTTCTCAACCGCTTTATCCTCCCGAGCGTCAGCAGAAGTCATGGGAGACTTCCCAAAGGCCAATCTAAGGGCTTCTCCTCAGTTCTCATCTAAAACCCCTAAGGCGCACGCAGCCTGAAAGCGATTGAAGAAAAAAGTGCCCCTCTGAGGACTTCCCTGTGTACACTTCTACAAACACACCCTCATGGTTAACCAGTGTCTTCACCAGAGGCCCACCCAGTAGATAGTGAATTCTAAGATGGAACAATTTGTCTGAATGTATTACCTGACATCAAATCTCAGAGGAGCACCCTTCTGAGGGCATTTTGTTTTTAAACACGTAAGACAATGGAGGCCCAATGAGAAAGGGTCTTGCAAATACCACACCTCTAACTAGAGGCATCAGTGGGACCTTCAAGTCTTAGCCAGGACTCAGTCACCAGTACTGTCTCCGTTAGGGCTAACGGCCTGGCAATGACCTTGAAACTGCTTCCTACTTCATCGTCCATAAAGCTACCCTGCCTCTCTGGCCCTCACCCATTAGCTTTCTGCAACCCAAATGGCTCCCTTTTCCAGCACGCTCTTAGAGCATATATAGCACCAGGTTGATGCCCTTGCTGTCGTTCAGTCACTAAGTCACGTCCAACTCTGCGACCCAAGGACCGCAGCCTGCCAGGCTTCCCTGTCCTTCCCTCTCTCCCAGAGTTTGCTCACTCATGTCTGTTGTGTCAATGATGCCTTTACCTCTTCCCAAACCATATCTTCCTGGGATATAACACCTAGTGATTCCCAAAGTCCATCTCCACCCTTCTGCCCCTTGGGCGCCAGATAAGAATTCCAACCCCTTTTATAATACAGTCATCTGATGTATTCAGATGGAAGTTCAAATTCAACAGATCTAAAAACCAACCTATTTTCCCCATTTTCAAAATCTCTTTCTTCTGTCTTACCCACTTCACCCACACAAGAAATGTGTCCAGTTCACTCCCTACCTACTGCCACTGTCTTGCTTGCTCAAATAACAAATGCTATGACTACAATAACATCAGCCGCCGCTGTTCCCTGAGTGTCTACTAGGTACCTGGCGCAGAGCACCTTGAAGTCACCTGCAACTCAGACGCTATCACCTGTGCTTTATAGATCAATAAACCAAGTTCATAAAGATTGAATACCTTCCCCCTGGTATAATTGAACAGGGCAGGTCAAACATGTGTGACCTTCACTCCCATCAAAAGAAAAGTCAAAAAAATATACAAAGCCAAAAAGGACAAGAGAACAACTGTAGGTGAGAGACAGCAACAAAACCAGGAAGATGGAAAGTAAATGGGCCAGCAGTGACAAACTGAAGAGCCAGGAAACCTACCTCGGGAGAAACAGCTGTCAAGGAGAAATGGGCCCCCAAGGGCATGGGGCGCTTCTCAGCACAGATGGGAGACAGGCTGGCTGGGTAGAAAGCACAAGAGGAGACCCCATGACACCCGCTCAGCACCCAGGGGCCCCTCCCAACCAGCAGACCTACTTCCTAATAAACTGTTCGCAGAAGGAGTAGGGGATGGAACTCTCCAGATGATGAGGGAGGGGACAGCAAGCAACAGCGTGTGCAGGGAACTGGGCAGGGCAGGTTATATGACATTTCAGAGGGCATCACAGAGGTGCTGGCGGTCCGCAGAATGCTTCACAACCCACGCGCTCAAAAGGGAGTTCATGAGTTCATGGTAGATCACACCACATTCCTTTCTATGACATCGTATCTTTGGGAGGCGGGGTTCCCTGGGGCTAGTATGATAAAAATCAGGTGCTGCACAAATATTAATGCGGAACAGGGTGTGAGGGTAGCAGCTGTTTGTTCCCAAACATTCTGAAATTTTACTGAAGAGTACTGGAACTCATTCTAGAAATGCTTTGTATTCACCAACGTGTGGCCTTTCAGCAGCTCTTCTGTTCTGACTTCCAACGAAACTGCAGATGTATGTTTAGGTGTGTCCACCTGGTCACTGCTCTGATTACACACCCCAGCGCGAGACTGTGCCCACGAGAGCGGTCGCCTAGCCACATGCCGCACTCCAGGGAGTTCTGATATCTGCGAACCTGTTAAATCAGTCAAACCCTCTGTTATCTGTGATATGCTTCTACAGAGTAAGTGCCAGAAAGAGAAATCTGTAAGGTGCTTTTCTGACTTCTCCAACACTGACAAATACAGCCCCTCTCACAAGAGCGAGCTTTCTGGAAACGACCTTAGCCTCTGTTCCCCCAAAACCTAACCCAGTTCACAAGAACCTGGGATGAAAACGGTTCAGCCCACACTGACCCAGCAGTCAGTTCATTGGCTGCCGTGCTCTGCTCTCCTTCACTCCTGGATAATGAATGTGGCCACGGGATGAATGTAGCCAGCTGTTCCACACTGTTTCTCCATCCCCCTCTAACAACAGCAGACACTGGGAAGGCATCAGGCCGTGGACACAAGTGGGGCCTGTGTTCTGAGTTCTTGCACTGAAACGAGCAGGTTGAGGGCAGCCGGTGTGGTGAACCTCCACGGCCTGCCTCGCTCCGTTCTGTATTTCTTCCCAGACACGGGGCTGGCTCTCCCCAGCCCACTCTGATCTAGCTGCGACCTCACCTACATTCGCTCACCGCTCATCATCCTCTCTATGTTCGTGATAAGCACCAGCATGCCCTACTCTGCACCTCGCATGGTCAAAAATTAACAGAAGGTAATGGATGAACCCAGGATGTGCAAACACCCGGAGCTCAACTTCACAACATGTGCAATGCCAAGAGTCATGCTGGGAAAGTTCTCTCCAGAGCAGAGGCACCCCCAGGCTTCCTGGCAAGCTCCAGCCTCCCCTCCCCAAACCAGGGCAGCTGGGCCCCCTCCACCTACACACCTGGGTCCCCCAGCTCTCCTCCCATGGGAACCGTGACCTTTCATCTGCATCACAGCTCTCCAAACGCCCTGGGGCCCTTGGTGAGTTCACCACTCCCCTCAAAAAATTCTTAATACATGTTCTGTTGATGATCTACTTAGTCACAGGCTCTATTTTCTTTTCCTTGGTTTTGATTAACAAATTTATTACCGAGCTACCTTTCAAGTGAGACCTGTTTCTCACACACACAGACACACACACACT
Organism: Moschus berezovskii; assembly: GCF_049115385.1. NCBI lineage: Eukaryota > Metazoa > Chordata > Mammalia > Artiodactyla > Moschidae > Moschus > Moschus berezovskii. The sequence continues at coordinate 12,752,751 of NC_142488.1, read as the reverse complement.
TTTCCATTTGGCTTATTTCCTTCTGTTGCTTCACCAGCTTGCCTGAGGCAGAACTCCAGGCAGCCCTCCTTTTACTGCGCTTCACAGTTATTAGGGGCTTTTTACAAACTGAAGGTTTCTGGCAAATTCTGCATGAAGCAAGTTTATGAGCACCATTTTCCAACAGTTACTTGCTCACTGCTTGTCTCTGCGTTACGTTTTCATAATTCTTGCATTATTTTAAACTTGTTCATTATTATTATATTTGTTACAGTGATCTGTGATATCAGCAGTGAAAAAAGATTACAATTCACCGAAGGCTCAGATGATGGCTAACAATTTTCAGCCACAAAGTATTTTTTAATTAAAGTGTGTATGTTGGGTTTTTTAGGCGTAACACACAGGTATGGTATAAATGTCTTGTAACTTTCATAAACGGTGGAAAACCAAAACCTTTGGTCTGAAACCAAATCCAAAATATCTCCAAGGTATATCTGTACTTGGAAGCCAATAATTTGATGTCTTGTCGTCATAGATCCACACAGGCATTACAAAGTGCAACCAGCTCAATTTTACAAAGAAAGAAATGTGGTGACCTAGCTTGGCCAGAGCAGCAAACCAAGTGCACACAGAGCAAGGCTCCCCAGAGGCCAGGGGTGCTCCTCCTGCACCAATTTCTCCTGCTACTCCCCAGGACAAAACCCCTCCAGCAGTAACAGAGCGCACATCCCTCTGGTAGACCGCACTGGATAGCAATCATTTTTAGGTGTATAATTCAGCACCCGCTCTACCCCATGGCAGACAACTCCTGATACAAGGCAGAGAAATGTATTCATTGGCAATGAACACACTCAGTGTCCATCAGCACGAGACAAAAAGCAAAGCTCCTCACAAAAGATGCCATGTTGACCGAATGAATAACACTCTCACAGTAATTCCTAAACAGAGCCAATCTTTTTTTTTTCCCCCTGGCCGCGCTGCAGAGCTTTCAGGATCTCAGTTTCCCCAACCAGCAACTGAACCCAGGCCATGGCATTGAAAGCCCCAAGTCCTAATCACTATGCCACCAGGGAACTTCCAGGGCCAAGCCTTTGGGACTCTTCTCACTCACAAAGTTCACCTAGGAGTTAAATCTGCCACCAGAATGAAGCAGTACATGGACTGAAGGGGCTAATTTTAGGCATGATGAAACCAGGTTGGAAAATGTCAGGAAAAAAATGCAAAAATCAATTAACAATTTTTATTGCTTATTTCTTGAATTCATTGATAAAATCCATGCAGAACTATTGTCCACTGAAGCTAATTTAAGGAAGAATTTTATACTCAACTAGAATGGCTTCTTCTCGATTTGTTTCTTGTAAATATTCACAAGTGTTCAACTTACAAAGCTATCAAAACGACATCAACCAGAGCTTGGGATTAACATACACACACTACTATATATAAAACAGATAATCAATAAGGTCCAACTGAGTAGCACAGAGGATTCTACTCAATATTCTGTAATAACCCATATGGGAAATGAATCTTTAAAAGAATGAATATGTATAACTGAGTCCCTATGCTACACACTGGAAACTAACACAACATTGTAAACCAACTATGTGGTAGTTGCTCAGTCATGTCTGACTCTCTGCGACCCCATGGACTGTAGCCTGCCAGGCTCCTCTGTCCATGGAATTCTCCAGGCAAGAATACTAGAGTGAGTTGCCATGACCTCCTCCAATAAAACTGAAAACAAAAAGAAAAACACATCAACCTTTCCCCACTTCACCTAAGTCACAGTAAATTCCATGAAACAGGTACCTACATGCTGGTTTGCAAATGTTTTGTTTAACAACACCTGGCCCATGACCTTGAGTAGGCTGGGTAATGAACTTTGTGGGAGGACAAAGTGAGAACCCGATCTCGTGACTGTGATCAGACTGCATGCTTCGGGGAAGGGGGGCTCCCTACCGCCCTTGAGATCACTAGCACCTTTTTATCAGCAACCGAAGAGCTACTCAGAAAATGTTTGCTGACAATTGGAATAATACCGAAACCAAATTTCCCAAGTCAGCTTCAAAGGCCCTAAATGCCCCTCGAGTTCTTTTCAACACTTTTGCCGACGAAACAGAAAGGGGGAGGGGGGGAGATTTCTGTTATCAGAAATTTTTTGGTCACTCTTATTCTTTCAAATGAATGAATATGTCTCTTAGTCAAGGGAAATCTCTTCAAGTTCCCAAGTCCAGGAGGTTTCCTAAACAGGAACCAACAGCACATTTGAAGGACTTACAGAAGCACTGACCGTGAGCTCTGGAGTTACATGGACTGACGTCAAGCGGGATTTCTCAATCCCAGTACAAGCAACATTCTGGGCTGGGCAACTCTCTGTGGGGAGCTGTCCTGTGCATTGTAGGATGTTGAGCAGCACCCCTGGTCTGTACTCAATAGATGCCTGCAGCACTCTCTCACACGTGTGAACCAAAAAGGCTGCCGAGGTTGTCAAGTGCCACCCCCCACTAGCACTCTAAATTCACAGGGGCCTACTCGGAATCCTGGCTCTTATCTTCAGTCCTGCAGAGAACCACAGTCTAGATGGAAGTGGCTGAGGAAGAAAGAAATGGAAAGAGGAGAGCTCAGACAAGAGTGAACAGCACTGAAGTATTTCCTTAGTCTCCAAGAACTCGGCTGGGAATCAAGGCCAAAAGTATTCCACTTAGTTTTCTTCGGTCTATTCTAACCTTACAAATGACAAACCAAAAATCTCTCCAACTCACAAAACTCTCCAAAGTAAATAAGTCAGCAAGCCAGCAGCCTTTTAGTATAAACTAGAGGAATTTACTATTAATACAACATCCACACAAAAAAACTGAAGACACCAGACGGCCACATCAGATGCAGAGTTTGAGACATGCAGTGAAGGTAACTTCAACCCAAGGTTCTAAAAGAGAAACGAAAATCAGTCTCCTTAAAGGTCCGTGGCAGAAGAGTACTGAGCTTCCTTCATGTCTGGAGTTTTGTTCCACTGAAAAGTTTCTGAGATTACAGGCAATTTAGGGATTTTCCACTACAATTATGATGGCAGAGAAAGACAAGCACGAAAAAGAATTTTTAATTAATTTCTAAAAAAGCAACCAAAATCTATTTTTATGAGGCCACCGAAATCCTACATAAAGAGCGCGTTCACGTGACGATTTGGAAACTACCCAAAGTCATTCCTCAAAAGAACCCCGGTCACGGGATGTATCATCATTTAAAAAAAAAACAACAACCCAAAACCCAACTGATACTCTTCGACTTAAAGTAATTAAATCGGCACTTAAAATTTTCATCTTGTCTCTTTAAAAAACGAAGTTGGAAGAGCGAAATGAACACGATTCGGAAACCTTGGCCAGAGTCTGCATCCGACAACGGCCCAAACCGCCTCCAGCCCCTAGGATTAGTTTCCCCCCTCGTCTCCAGAGTGGTACTAACACCTCAGCAAACGTTCATCTGGGAAGCAGGTCAGAAAATCAAATCGTGCGCGCCTGTGCTTTCTTCCTGTGAGTCACGTCAGAGTGGGCTGCTTTGGGGTGCCTGGGGGGATTTCTCCGTGTTTGTGTGTTTCCCTGTGGGTAGCATATGCCCTCTCCCCCCCGCCCCAGGGGTTTGTGTGGCTGTGTCCCTCTCCCTGGGTGTTTGGGTATGTGTGTCCCCAGCTGCTAATGTTTCTCTTTCCCCGAGTGTGTCTCCAGGACTTCTGGGTGTCTGTCTTGGGGCGCGTATCTCTCTCCCCGGGTGTGTAGGTGTGGGACCCCGTCTTTCCATCTGCGTCAGACACAGTAGGAGGCAAGGGGCTACAAGTCGTCCCTTCTCCCGGGGCTGGTTGGGAGGCGGAAAAGTGAACCGCACTGGCCGCGCGCGCCCCCCGCCCCAGTGCCCGAAGGCCAGGCCGCACTCGCCGTCGGCGGGCTCCGCTCAGACCCTGACGCCCGCGCAGCCGGCCCCAACCCCCGCCCGGCCCCGAGGGGAGTCGGCGCCCCGCTCACCTCACGGCCACACGGAATAAGTTCGGGAGCTCCGGACCGGTCCGTCTGGGGGCAGGGGAAAAAAAAGTGAAGAGGGTCGAGGAGCCAGCGGGCAGGAGACGTCAGCGGCACGGCGCGGGTCAGTCTGCGGTTGCCCCTGTCCTGCACTGAGGGAACAACATGGCGACGGGCCGGGGCGGGGCCTGGGGAAAGAGGGCGGGACCTAGCCGGCGGGGCGGGGCCCGGGGTGGCGGGAGCCCTGGGAAGGTGGGGCGGGGCCTGGTCGGCAGGAGCCCTGGGAAGTCCGGGCGGGGTCTGATTGGGGGCCTGGGGCGCGGGGCCTCGAGGTCGCCTCCGCTCTGCCCCCACCCACTCCTTGCCGATCCCCTCTAGCTGAATCATGGGTTTTCTTTGGGTGCGCTTTTTCTCTAGTCTTCTGGTTGCGTTCCCGGGAAAAGACAACACGGATACTAGTTACCTTTAAAAGCTGACGTAAAGTGGGAATAAAGAGACCGCAAAAGCACTGTCACACGATGCTGTGACAACGCGGCGAAATGAATATGCAAATAGACAAGTGAATAGATTGAAAAATGAAAACAGCTGTGATATTGTGAAATAACAGGATTTTTTTATTAATTTTTTTTAATTTCCTTGCTCTTGTTAAAGTTTTTACTGCCTCTCGCCTCTCTAAATATAAAGCAATAGTGGAAAAGGTATAAAGAATCAATGGGAAAAGGCAGTATTGAAACTCTTAATTCCTCACTTGAAATACGGAGTTAAGTGCAGGTCGATACTGGAGACCAGAGAGGGATTTTTAGTCCCTCTATAAATATATTTTGTAGGGCAGATTTAGTTTGTTTATTTTCTAAGAAAAGGATCTCACCTTTATTGTTTCCTGGGCCCACAATCATTAACCTCTGGCTCTTTAGGAAGTCATTTTTGGGTAATGAATCTAATGTAATTATTCAGTACTAGAACGGTTCCATTTGAGAGAGTTTGTCACAAGCATAATAGGCAATTTTAGAATCCTTGTGAAAGTGAGGCATATGACTGAATTCTAGTTTAAGCTTAAATGAATTTTTCTTTCATAGAAAAAAATCATATCCAAGCAGGGTATTTCCCCAAGCAAATATAAGTAAAGGTTTATAAGATACAAATCTACTATAATAGGGAGGATGAAGAGATTCATTATCTTATTTTAAAACACATAATTAAAACTACACAACAAAACATGTAAGAACTTATTCAAACGAACACCAAAATAGGTAGTGTTAGATCCAATGGACTAAATTGCAACAAGGAATCCACGGGTCACTGAAGAAATGCTATCTGAAAAATTCTAGATCTATGTCATAATCACAGACAAGGAGTGATGCAGTAAGGGTTTATCGTTGTAATCGCTAATACCAACCAGCTATTAACAGGTGCACTTATGAAATTATTGTATCTTGAGTTAAAGAAAACCTTGAGAAATCTAAGAATTTTCAAGAAAGGGTCCTAAGAAGGTCCTACAAGTGATTCTTAGGCTGTTTCAAAACGTGAGTGAGCCATATAAACATATCTGATTTTAGCCATAGTCAGCACCTGAAGAAAGAACATGGTGGTGGTGGTTTAGTCACTAAATTGCGTCCAACTCTTGCGACACCATGGACTGTAGCCTGCCAGGCTCCTCTGTCCATGGGATTCCCTAAGCAAGAGTACTGGAGTGGCTTGCCATTTCCTTCTCCAGGGGATCTTCCTGACCCAGGAATCAAACTGGTCTCCTGTATTGCAGGCAGATTCTTTACCAACTGATCTATGAGGGAAGCCCCAAAGAAAGAATATGGAAAGGTACTTTTTCTGAAATAACTCTTACTTGGATGCTAGCCAACTGACACTTAAACATACTTGTATATTCTGTTCTCTTCCACCATCCACTTCTTTACCTAGTAGATATGACAATGCGAGAGTAGGCTGAGTGGAAAGATTCTTCCCTGAAGGGCAAGTTTGGGGATTTTTCCTGTGGATGTATATATTTGGCAAGCTGACACAAGTTAGATAAATATGGTCTCTATTGCTCTTGCTTCATGAACTTGTTTATTAATGAAAAACATTGAAGAACTGACCTAGTTTGGCTCCCTTCATCTAATTAGGGTTTTTGCCTTTATATTCTGTAAACATCTACTGCATCACTCAAGGCAGAAAAAGAGGTCAAGGTTGCTGGGCATTAATCATGCCTTTCCTTAAGTAACACCTACTTATTACTATGAGTGCTGGGAGTTAATACTCCATTTAAAGCTAGAGTCTGAAAGAGATCACCTCTGGTATCTCTGATGAAAAGCTACAAGTAAATATTATAATATTTATTGTAATCAATAAATACATATATTATAATCAATAAGAAATATTGACATAATTAAATTGATTGTGGACTTCCCTGGAGGTCCAGTGGTTAAGACCCTGTGCTGCCACTGCAAGGGGTGTGTGGGCTGGATCCCTGGTCAGGGAATGAAGATCCCACATGCCTCATGGAGGAGCCAAAAAAATTTAATTGATTATACTTTTCACATATAAGGAAAAACACAGAACTCAATGGTAGGCAGTTTGACCATTAAAAGACAAATCTGAATAATCAGACCCTGGTGGCTCAGTGGTAAAGAATCTGCCTGCCAATACAGGAGATGCAAGAGACCCAGGTTCGATCCCTGGGTGGGGAAGATCCCCTGGAGAAAGAAATGACAACCCACTTCAGGATTCTTACCTGGGAAATCCCATGGGAAGAGGAGCCTGGCGGGCTACAGTCCATGGGGTCACAAAAGTGTTGGACACAACTTAGTGACTCAACAACAAAAATAATCAGAAATGTGGCCCCTCAAGTAATGAGACTAGAGGGTAGAAAGACACTGGAGGAATTCAGGGGTGTCCCCAGATACTCCCCCACATTTTTGCTTCTATCCTCCATCTGTGTTTATATTATATCATATGACCTTACCTTGCTGAATGAAATAGATTCAGTCTATTTCCTAACAGAGCTCAGAAGAGTGGAGGAGACATTCAGTAAGTAAGTACATGGATGTACAGTTATAAATTGGATGAAGGGCCTTGAAGGAAATAAATGAGGTGCAGCTGGTGGGAATACAGGGTGATGGGACCAGAGAAGGTGTGAGTGAGGAGGTGATTCAAACTGAGCCCCAAAGATGGCAGTGGGCAGGGCTGGTGCAAGTTGAGGGGACGGCAGTTCACCAAGAACCTAGCACACTGCTGCAGCCAATAAAATTATAAATAAAGACGCAAACTATTACAACATCTTCAGAATTGGTGGAAAAGCTGAAATTATACTTGTTTCTGTAGTCATAACTAGATCTAATGTGCTATCTTAAAAATAACAAGTAGGTGTTGAATAGGGCTGCTCTTTCTTTACCACACTGTAAACACAGCATAACCCAGGTAATTACAGAGGGCAGAATGAAGCAGGCATTAACCTTCAGGAATGAGGTGGGGAATTTGATCCCTTTGCTGATTTTCTGATGAATGTGAGTCACAAACTGAACTTCACCTTTAAGGGCAGCAGAAGGAAAATCCAAGGCATACCATGGTATGTAAAAATACATTTGTGTGTGTTTGTGTGGGTCTTTGTACATATCAGTATTTAAAAAAAGAAGAAGAAGAGTGGAAAGGAAGTAGGAAAATCAAAACAGTTGAATTGTTACGAGAGTAGAATTTTGGGTAATTTTTACTGAAATTTTGAATCCCACATTATAATATGCTTTTGAGCAATAGGTAGAAATAGGTGAAAATAGGTTGCAAAGAGTCGGACATGGCTCAGTGACTGAACAACAACAATAGGTGGAAATTTTTTGCTGAAGCAATATTAGGCAACCTTTAGGAATACTTGCTGTGACGTCAAATGTAATCTCTGCCTTAGGCTACACTGGTAAGAGCCAGACAAAAATCCAGTTATCCTAGCAACTCATTCCTTCAGATAGAAGTCCTTCCAAATCCATGGACACATCTAAAACTTTGAGCTGCTCCTAGAACTCAGGACAGTAACAGGAAAGTGTGGTCCTCCTACCTCCCAACTGCCATATGTCTGAGTACCCGATGCACATCAGCAGCTTTCTTGACCTTTTTGGTGTAAGAGCTGAGACCACTATCATGCTCACATAAGCAATTTCTTTCCTCTCATGTCATTGTCATCCACATAGGCATATCCTCTCAGGTCATCCACATGAACCCAAGCTGGTTCAGGTTGGCCATAGCTGTAGTTAGACTCAGCCAAAACTCAATCCCTGACTGCATTAAAGTGATAAATCCCTCAGCCTATCTGCCTGTTGGAGGACAGAGGGAACTCCCAGGAGTGGAAGATATTAACTAAAGCATTTATTTTTCATTTATGCACAATGCCCAGCACACAACAACAACAAAAAACTCGCCATGCCAGGAAGCAGCAAAGAGTGACTCATAATCAAGAGAAACCAAAACAACAGGGGCTTCCATAGTGGTCCAGTGGTTAAGAGTGTGCCCTGCAATGCAGGGGATGCTGGTTCGATCCCTGGTCCAGGAAGATCACACATGCCACATGGAGCAACTAAGCTCACACGCCACAACTACTGAAACCAGCAAGCCCTAGAGCCTGTGCTCCGCAACATGGGAAGCCACCGCAATGAGAAGCCCTCGCACCGCTACTAGAGAATAGCCTCTGCTCACCACAACTTGAGAAAGCCCGAGTGCAGCAACGAAGACCCAGCACAGCAAAAAATAATAAATAAAGTTAAAACAGCAGCAGTAACAATAAAATTGAGTATGTCATGACAATTTAAATGTATCTCAGGAATGTATGCTCAGGGAAGCCTGGCGTGCTGCAGTCCATGGGGCCACAAAGAGTCGGACACGACTGAGCGACTGAACTGAACTGAACAGGAATGCAAGGGTGGTTTAACATTAACAGTTTAAAAGAAGGAAAAAACAATCAATTCAATAGATGAAGAAAACAGTACATTCAATTAACAGCCATTTGTGATAATCTCAGCAAACCAGGAATAAAAGGCAAGTTTCTTAACCTCACAAAGAATATCTGTTGAAAACCTATACTGAATATCATTCATTCTTAATAGTTAAAATCTGTAAGTTCGCGCTTTAAAGCAGGAAAAAGGTAAGTATGTCTCTTTAATATTGCACTGGAGGTCCTAGCTCACAGTAGTAAAAGAAAGAACAAGTATAAAGACTGCAAAGGGAGAAACAAAACAGTATTAAACACAGATGATATGCTGACAAAATCCAAAGGAGACTATAGAAAATTTACCAAAGAGTTTAACAAGTTGTCTTACTGTAGACTGAAAGTTTGTATCCCCTCAAAATGCATATGTTGAAATCCTAGCCACCAATGTGATACTCTGGCCAATCACATACTCTCTTTGAAGGTCTGAGTCTCGGGCAAGCAACACAGAGATGCTGGAGCAGTTCAGAGTTCATTCTGGAATGGAAGTCATGGCCCCCGGTATCCAGTGACCACAGATAATGCCAGTAGTGATGATACCAGTGGCAGGATCTAGTACCTCACAAAGACAGCATCTTAATTAAGTCATTCACAATCTGGATTCCTGTTTTACTTGTGCATGTGTGTGCAACCCTATGGACTGTTGCCCACCAGGCTCCTCTGTCCATGGGATTCTCCAGGCAAGAGTACTGGAGTGGGTAGCCATTTCTTCCTCCAGGGGATCTTCCTGACCTAGGGATCAAACTTGCATCTCCTGTGTCTCCTGCATTGGCAGGAGGATTCTTTACCACTGCGCCACTTGGGAAGGACCCAGTGTCCAAACTCCATGCTCCATCCTTGCCTCTAAGAGCTATTCAGTATCTCCTTAAGAAATTCCTTTTCTAAGTTTATGTCTTTATTTTCAACTAGGAACTCTGAATGGTACAGAGTTAGACTGTATCTTATAGATTATCTAGTGCCAACTTACTTTGATTCATCATATAAATGCAGCTAAATGGAATTATACCTCTCTTGATATTTTTGGATCAGCCTTGCTTAGGCTTAGCCACGGCAGTGGTAGAAAAAGATGACCCCTCCCCAAATCTCCGTGGCTTACAAAAACGAAGATGTATTCCTCACCTTCACACCCATTATGGGTCAGCTGGGGCTCTGCCCCATGTCATCCTGCTGGACCCAAACTGATGAACCTGAGCTAGCGGAGCAGCCTCTGTCTGATATATTGCAGGTCTCAGTGGTTGAAAGAAAAAAGATCAAACTAATATCCCTGCTAGCTCTTAGAGCTCCCACCCAGAAGTGACATTCACCGTTTCCACCCATGTGCATCACCCACTGGGACGCACATTCCTTCTAAAGGGAGGGGCACTGAACATCTCATGGCAAATCTGATCTGAATGGTGTGGTGTTCTACAACTGGTTCACTGGGAGGGTCACCAAATATTTGAACAGTAACACAATCTAACAGAGCTCTTACCACTCAGAGCTTTGTTTTATTAATTTGATAAGTTTTACAGTGCATAACAGCAATGAAATAAATTTATTTTGAAGAAGTTCTTTTTCTGGAGGTTGGCTTTGAAACCTGAACAACAGTAACATTTGATCTAGTTTATTAAAGTTGGATGCGGGCTTCTAAAGTAAGAGATAGAATATGAAGAATACAAACACATAGGAACTCATACTGAAATTCCACTCTAAGTGAAAACCTATTTTACAAAGTCTCATTAAGCAGAGTTAGCCTCAGGGCTTTGAGAGAGATAAATGCAACTAAGATGTGCACAGGGAACTTGGTGGACAATTCAAGGGGGAAAAACAAGTCCACAAATAATATAAGGCAATGATAAAATAGAGATAGGATGAGAACAATTAGCTAAGTGTGAAATCCTCCAGCCTAGAGATATGATAAAAGTATATGAGGAAGGCACTACTTTACAACAAGCCATACAATTCAAATGCACAATAATTTTACACCACAGGGTATGTGTGTTTTAGACAGAGACATGCAGAGAACAGAAGATTGATTGAATATGTTGCTAAGAATTTCTAACTTTAGTCCTTACAACTGTTGTAGTGATGACATTTGATTAAACTCATCTTTGCCAACTAAATTAAGAAACTAGGGGGAAATATCCAAATTTCCTTTTTCTTAAAGAAAACAGAATTTATGACCTTTATCTTACAAATAAAAGGGGTTTTTTTGCTTTCAAAATGTCAAATTTGGCATGTGGTTAACCAAAAATAATTGCTGACACAAAAGTTTGAAGAAGTGTAATTGTGACAGATGTAAATATTAAATTATTTACGTAAATTCAGTTAAAGCTGCACTTTAAATAAAGGTCAGTAGAGTTCTTTTGCTTAGTAAAAGATGGCTTACTTCTTGAGTTTTCAAAAAACCACTCATGTGAAAGAAGCCAGACACAATAGACCACATATTGCATGATTCCATTTATAGGAAATGCCCAGCACAGGCAAGTTCATGGAGACAGAAGATAGATGAATAGTTGCCAGGGGCTGGGGGGACGGGGGAATGAGGAGGGACTGCTAACGGGGTTTCTCTTTGGGGATGAAAATGTTCTGAAATTGGGTAATGGTGATGGGTATACAACTTTGTAAATACACTAAAAACCACTGAATTGGAACAAAAAACAAATGCACAAAAGCTTAAAAAAACTCTTAAGTTGCAAATAGGGTATATAAAAGACCCACTTTTAGAATTACTGATCTATAGTCAAGTACAGTCTGTAATGCATAAATAATTAGGTCAAAACAACAAGAAAATCACCAAGCAGCTCTTTTAATTCTATTCCTTATCAAATATTTGTAGGGTCTTCTGACAAGTAAAACAGTGAACAAGTAGAATTTTAATTTTGATTTCCTTTTCCTTATTTATTTCTGGTGACAATGCTATTGAACATGAAAATAGAAAATGCAAAATGCAAAAGAAAGGTAAAGTTATAAGACAACTGGACAACTGTCTGTACACTAGTTTGAGCATGTGGCATAATATTTGAAGGTGTATCTGATGCCCACTCAAAGACACTACATGGGGAAGAAAAGCTTAAAAATATTACGGAAAAAAAAATGTATGTTCTCTCTTTTCCAGTTCTCCATTCTCTCCACTCTGAAACTGTTTAATTAACTGTTGTAAATTCTTCTAAACTTGCTTTTAATCCTTCATATAGATGTATGTATGTATCAATAGGTCACATTCCTGGCTCTTCTGGTTTTCTTAAGTACAGAACTTCCACAAATATTTACTGAAGGTTTTCTATGGGCCAGGAACTGTCCTAGGGGCTGTGAACCAAAAAGGCAAACATCCCTGATGCCATGGAGTTCACAATTTAGTTGGGGGAGGGAGGAAGCAGACAATAAACTATATAAGTAAGGCATTGAATTTAAGTAGCAAATAAGCTCCATAAAAAAAAAAAAACCCACAGGGTGCTAGGAAATGTAATAAACAGCCATAAAAGCTTCACTGCCCAAGATGACATTTGAGGTATGGCTTGAAAAAGGTAAGTTAAGTTGTTAGGAATCTGTAGCAAAAGCATTCCAGGCAGAAGCAACAGCCCATGCAAAGGTCCTGGGGTAGGCATGTGCCTGGCACAGTCAAAGACTAGCATGAGGCCAGCATGACTGAGTGTAGGACATAGGGAGAAGGGAAGTGGTAGTGAGTTGGGAAAGGCAGGAGAAAGTCGAGGAAAAGTAGTAGAGGGGCCAGACAGGTAAAGCTTTAAAGAAAGACCACTGTAAAAACTTCGCTCTTCTCACAGAGACAGAAATTTACAGAGAGTTTTGAATAGAGGGGTGACATGATTTGATGTGCATATCTCCTAGAAGCCCTCTGGCTATTGTGTTGGAAATACACCCAAGGGACAAGAATGGAAGTCAGGCAACCACTTAGCAAGGTGTTGTGGTCACCCAGGTGGGGGATGATGCTGGCTGAGATACAGGATGGTGGCAGAGACCATGATGCAGTCAGAGTCTGGATACTTTTACCAGCTTTACTGAAGTACAATTTACATACAATAAAAGTCACTATTTTAAGCATACAGTTGAATGACTGTTAGACTTTGTATAGCCATCACAATCCAATTGCAGAGCGGCTCCATTACCCTGGTTGGATCCCTCGTGCACAAAGGCAGTCACTTTCCAGTCCTACTCCCAACCCTAGGCTCATCTACTTTCTGTCTCTGGGTTTGCCTATTCTGGACATTTCCTATAAAGGGACCCAAAGGAAATGTGATCTTTTGTGACTGGCTTCTTTCACTTAGCTAATGTTTCCACAGTGGTGGTGGTGGTTTAGTTGCTAAGTCGTGTTCGACTCTTGCAACCCCATGCACTGTAGCCCTCCAGGCTCCTCTGTCCATAGGATTCTCCAGGCAAGAATACTGGAGTGGGTAGCCATTTCCTTCTCCAGGGGATCTTCCCAACCCAGGGATGGAACCCAGGTCTCCTGCAATGAGGCAGATTCTTTACCGACTGAGCTACCAGGGAAGCATTGCTAATGCACATATCACTACTTTAGTCCTGTATGTTACTGAACAGAATTTCTTTGACTGAAAAGACCTTATTTTGTTTATCCATTCACCAACTGATGGACATTTGGAATGCTTCTACTTTTTTGACTATTATGAATTATACTGCTATGAACATGACATACAAGTCTTTGTGTGTATGTCTGTTTTCATTTCTTTTGGATATGTACCAAGGGGAGGAAGTGTTGGGATTTTTTATGTAACTTCTTTTGTTCAATATTTATTTTTATTTATTTGGCTGTGCCAGGTCTTTGCTGTGGCATGCAAACTCTTAGTTGCGGCATGTGGGATCTAGTTCCCTGACCAGGGATATAATTCAAGCCCCCTGCATTGGGAGCGCAGAGTCTCAGCCACTGGACCATAAGGGAAGTAGCTGCGTAACTTGTTAACAAATGACCGAACTATTTTCCAAAGTGACTGCACCATTTTACATTCCTACCAGCACTGTACGAGGGTTCCAATTTCTCCATGTTTTCTCCAACACTTGTTATTTTCCAAGTTTTTGATTATAGCCACCCTAGTGGGTATGAAGTGGTATCTCGTGCGTGTTTTGATTTGCATTTCCCTAAAGACTATGCGAAGAGTTGACTCATTGGAAAAGACTCTGATGCTGGGAGGGATTGGGGGCAGGAGGAGAAGGGGACAACAGAGAATGAGATAGCTGGATTGCATCACCAACTCGATGGACATGAGTTTGAGTGAACTCCGGGAGTTGGTGATGGACAGGGAGGCCTGGCGTGCTGTGATTCATGGGGTCGCAAAGAGTTGGACACGACTGAGTGACTGAACTGAACTGAACTGAAAGACTAAGGATTTGGGGCGTCATTTCATATGCTCATTGGCCATCCCTGTATCTAATTTCATCTTCTTTGGTGAAGTGTCTGTTCAAATCTTTTGCCCATTTTTAAGTCGGGCTTCTGGATATATATTTGGAATAGAGCCAATGGGATTTGTTGATTACGTGGAAGTTTGATGTGAGAGAAATAGAGGTATCAATCATGTATTCAAGGTTTTTTAGCTCAAGTGATGTGAAAGTGGGTGGAGAAGGAAATGGCAACCCATTCCAGTATTCTTGCCTAGATAATTCCGTGGACAGAGGAGCCTGGTGGGCTGCTGTCCATGGGGTTGGACAGAGTCGGACATGACTGAAGTGACTTAGCATGCATCCATGCATTGGGGAAGGAAATGGCAACCCACTCCAGTATTCTTGCCTGGAGAATCTCAGGGACAGAGGAGCCTGGTGGGCTGCTGTCTATGGGGTCGCACAGAGTCGCACACGACTGAAGTGACTTAGCAGCAGCAGCATGCAAGTGCGGAGTTGCCATTAAGTAGACAACTTGAGAGAGTCTTGATTTTAAACATGTTAAGGGTGAGATGCTTATTAGACATCCAAGTAGACTTTTCAAGTAGGCTGTTAGACTTCTGGGTCTGGAATGCAGACGAGAGATGCAAGCCTGAAGATAAGGAAGGGAAGTCATCAGCATAAATGGTACAGAAAGCCATGGAACTAGATAAATCAACAAAGGAATATGTGCAGATATCCAAGGTGTCCAAGGACTGAATTCTAAACCTTCCAAAATTAATAAGTTGGGAAAATAACAAGGAAGCAGCAAATAATATTGAAACAGGGTGGCCAGTAAGAGGGAAAGCCAAAGAAAGCACAGCCTACTGCAAGCCACCTGGAAAAGGTGTCCTCAAGATGGAAGCTAGTGTGTCAACTGCTGCTGTTAGGGTTCCGGGCTGAGACTTATCCCTTCAGTTTAGCAACATGGAGGGTGCAGGCGGCTGGTAACCAAGATAGGTGGGGAGAGCACAGTGCTGGTTAGGAACTCAGGCATTTCATCCAAAAGTATATGTAGGAAGGCAGAGTTCATAGGCCCAGTTCCTGTGGACGACGAGTCAGCATTTCACAAGAGGTAACATAGATAGGAATCAGTCAGAGTTTTGTAGAAAGACAGATTTGGATTCATTAGGCCCCGGATGGGGCCCCCATTTCTGAACTGGATCCCAGGTGATGCTGGCACTGCCTACCCCTGGGGCCACGCTGTGAGGAGCAGGAGTGTGAGGTGAACTTTATCTGCAGCTTCTTTTCTAAGTGCAGATCTAACCACAGACATCAATGTCAGCCCACTCTGGGTTGATTCTGTCTGATTTTCTGTGTTCCAGGGGCTTGATGTCATCGATGGCGTAGCTCAAATGTGTGGCTTGAGAAATGGGGAAGAAACGGAAGGGGCAGTGATCGGGGAGGGAAGCTTTAGCCCTGTTTGTTATGTGGCTGAAAGAGGGAGGGGCCGTCTATGCAGAAATACAGAGGCCAGGGCCCAGCACTCGGCCTGCAGACAGGCCAAGGTTGCCTGCTGGGAGGTTCCTTGTTATCTGTCAGTGAGCTGGTGGGATGTCTCCCAGAAGGCCCCTTTGAGGAAGACTGCCAGTATTTCTCCATATGTGTAATTGGGATCCTAAAGGTTCAGAATGACTCACTGAGATAAATATCCGAAAGAGATTCTGTCTTTGCTTTCCTTCCTCACTCCACCCTCATTTGACTTTTTAAAATAATACTTTTATTGAGGTATAATTCACAGACCATAGAATTCTCCCATTCAAAGGGGATAATTCACGGGACATCCCTAGTGGTCCAGTGGTTAAGACTCTGCGCTTCCAACTCAAGGGATGGAGGTTCAATCACTGGTCAGGGAACTAAGATCATACAAGCCACATGGCATGACCAAAAAACAAACATAAATGAAATAAAGGGTACAATCCAATCAGTTCAGTTCAGTCGCTCAGTCGTGTCCAACTCTTTGCGACCCCATGAATCACAGCACGCCAGGTCTCCCTGTCCATCACCAACTCCCGGAGTTCACTCAAACTCATGTCCATCGAGTCGGTGATGCCATCCAGCCATCTCATTCTCTGTCGTCCCCGTCTCCTCCCGCCCCCAATCCTTCCCAGCATCAGAGTCTTTTCCAGTGAGTCAACTCTTCGCATGAGGTGGCCAAAGTATTGGAGTTTCAGCTTCAGCATCAGTCCTTCCAATGAACACCCAGGATTGATCTCCTTTAGAATGGACTGGTTGGATCTCCTTGCAGTCCAAGGGACTCTCAAGAGTCTTCTCCAGCACCACAGTTCAAAAGCATCAATTCTTCGGTGCTCAGCTTTCTTCACAGTCCAACTCTCACATCCATACATGACCACTGGAAAAACCATAGCCTTGACTAGACAGACCTTGGTTGGCAAAGTAATGCCTCTGCTTTTTAATATGCTATCTAGGTTGGTCATAACTTTCCTTCCAAGGAGTAAGCGTCTTTTAATTTCATGGCTGCAATCAGCATCTGCAGTGATTTTGGAGCCCCCAAAAATAAAGTCCGACACTGTTTCCACTGTTTCCCCATCTATTTCCCATGAAGTGATGGGACCAGATGCCATGATCTTTGTTTTCTGAATGTTGAGCTTCAAGCCAACCTTTTCACTCTCCTCTTTCACTTTCATCAAGAGGCTTTTGAGTTCCTCTCCACTTTCTGCCATAAGGGTGGTGTCATCTGCATATCTGAGATTATTGATATTTCTCCCAGCAATCTTGATTCCAGCTTGTGCTTCTTCCAGCCCAGCGTTCCTCATGATGTACTCTGCATATAAGTTAAATAAGCAGGGTGACAATATACAACCTTGACGTACACCTTTTCCTATTTGGAACCAATGGTGTTCAGCATATTGGCGGAGTTGGGAAACCATCACCACAATCAATTTTTGAACATATTCGTCACCCCTCCAAAGAAACCCCCAAGTCCTTGAGTCACTGGCTCGTGTAAAAATGATATCAAAATCCACTATGATGTTTGGAAACTTTCTGCTCAGTCATTTGTGAGATTTCACAAAGCTTGGCACGGGGGAGGTTAAAAGTCCATCTGCTGCATGAAAACACTCTGCAGAGATGGAAGTCCTCAGTCTAAGAAGACACTAAAGACCAGGTCACATGGCCTGGTGGACTCAGAGATGCCAACACATGATCCACTAGGAGCTCTTTCCTGTTGGACTTAGGTGAATGTCACTTAGGCTGACTCACACCATCCCAGGAACCCTTAGAAATGTCTGAAGTTTTTGTTTCCACCCACAAAGGTTAAAGTAGCCAATTATGATCCTATTTTGATTATTTAAAAGCAACTGCTGGGAGCTCTCTCTGTTTATATACTGAATATATTCCAAAAAATATGAAGTTTCAAAAATATGAAACAGACCCTGTTTTTATTTGCTTATTAATTAGAGGTATAACTTTTCCATGGCTGTTTTAGATTTTTTTTTAAATGCACGTCATCATATGAAAAAGATTAATGACTACTTAGAACCTACTGCTATTTGTACCTTGTTTGCATTTTAAAAGAAAGCAAGACTATGTAAGACAAATGTATTTTAATTCTATTTATTTTCAATGTCTAGCATGCACATCTGTAATAATTTAACAAAGGATGTAAAATAGCTTGCCTCTCTTGTCATAACTGATTATCTGTGTCATATATTAATAGTTTCCCTAGGTCATAAAGAAAGAGTATGAAAATGTAAAGGCCACTATATTTTATAGGAAATGGTATTTGCAACTGCATTTATATAGTCTTCAAACTCATAAAAGACATGTCCCTTTAAAGTGTTAGTCACTAAGTTCAGTTCAGTTCAGTCGCTCAGTCGTGTCCGACTCTTCATGTACAACTGTTTGCAACCCCATGGACTGTAGCCCACTATGCTCCTCTGTCCCTGGGATTTTCCAGGCAAGAATACTGGAGTGAGTTGTCATTCCCTTCTCCAGGGGATCTTCCCAACCGAGGGATCAAACCCAGATCTCCCACGTTGCTGGCAGATTCTCCATTGTCTGAGCCACCTAAAACTACATGTTTTTGTATGTTATTACTAAAATGTAAGTATTTTATACATAACTAATGAGAACCTACTATTTAGCACAGGGAACTCTACTCACAGCTCTGTGGTGACCTAAATGGGAAGGAAACCCAAAAAAAGAGGGTTGCTCAGTTGCTCAGTTGTGTCCAACTCTTTGTGACCCCATGGACTGCAGCATTCGAGGCTTCCCTGTCCTTCACCATCACCCGGAGCTTGCTCAAACTCATATCCATTGAGTCAGTGATGCCAAATATGTACACGTATAACTGATTGACTCTGCTGTACAGCAGAAACTAACACAACATTATAAAGCAATGATACTTCAATAAAAATTCATTTTGAAAAGTTTAAATATTTTACAAATCACTTACTTTTCAGAAAATCAGATTAAGGCACCTGGGTGTCACAAGATGGTTCAAGAAGGTTCCCCTGTGTCAGGAACACCAGCAACCACTGCCAAGCATTCCTGGGTGATCACTCCACAGAGGGACTCGCAGCTGAGGTGATGGCTGCAAACTACACACTCCTGTCATTGGGAAAACAAACCACAATTGAAAAACAGCTGTACCTTGCATGCCTGGATGTTTTTGGAAGCAAACTGATATGCAAAAATAAAATTTAAAAAAACCCACCTGTTTTTTATGAATAGTCCTGGCTTTGTCTCTGTGTACCCTGGGCAAGTAATTTAACGTCTCTCAGCCTCAGTTTTCCCATCTCTAAGTTGCTGGCTGGCTAGTTGTGAGGCTTAAATGAGTTGCTATATATAAGGTGTCAGGATCTAGCAGGGCCAGTAATAGAACATCATCCTTGCTTCCTCTGCCTGGCTTACTTCCTCTCAGGATTCACCCTAGGGGTCACAGCCTCCTAAAGCCTTCCCTGACTCGCTGGGTCCCCTGCACCTGTGCCTCTCTTACAGTTCTTGAAATAGAAAATGACTGTGGCCTCACCACCTGCACGGTGTTGATCCTGAGGCCTAGGATGGCGTCTAGCTCATCTCTTCGCTCCCAACACCTGGCAGAGTATAAAGCAATGTGCAATCATCACTTTATAGCATTTCTAGTAAGCTTAGTAAAATCTCTGGAAACCTAATTTTAAACAATAATGTAAATTAGACTATGTGAAGTTATCATACTGTAAATGGGACTATATGACGTTTTTCATCAGTGGGACAATAGGAAGTTTTCAATAATGGAAATGGGACTATATGAAGTTGTCAGATTGTGGGTTCTTCTGAAAGCAAGAAGGCACCTTTTACAATCAAGGTATTTACAGTAAATAACTCTGAGGATGAAAAAATATTTTAGGAAAATATTTACCATTTTCTGGGAAGTTATAAATAACAAAGCAAATCTGACCTAAAAGATGAAGGCCCAGTCCTTTTAAAGGCAGTGGAGCTCTGCTGACTGCAGGCTTCCTGACTGGTGTTTAGAAATGGTAATCTGGAATGAAAGGAACGTCTCATCACAGGAAGTGCTCAGCAAAGAGACAGAGCTGCAATTGTATCCAATTTTTAATTTAAAAAAAAAAGCAGCATGGACAAAAGGAGAGCGATGTGTGAAATCCCATGAAGACACCCTACTACAGTCAAGTATAACACTGATATTTATGTCCTGTGTGGGTATTCCCCGTAACCAGGGCAAGCAGGAGCCAAGCTATACTTGTGCCGAATTTCTGTGCTGTTTGTTATTTTTTTTTATTATAGGTCATGGGTTGGGAATTCAAGGTTGTGGTATTTTATGAAACATCCATTTCCAAAACTGCCAATGTAGGAAAGGAAAAAATCGTTTTTTCTCCTAACCATCTAGTTCTTGGCTGGAGCTCTGAAACAAAAGAGAGATTAATAAAAAGAAAGTACACATGGTTGGGAAAACTGGACAGACACATGTAAACGAATGAAAATAGAACACCCCCTAACACCATACACAAAAATAAATTCAAAATGGATTAAAGACCTAAATGTAAGGCTGGATACTATAAAAACTCTTATTAGAGGAAAACATAGGCAGAACACACTTTGCCATAAATAGCAGGAAGATTGTTTTTGATCCATCTTCTAGAGTAACGAAAATTAAAAAAAATAAACACATGGGATGTAATTAAACTTAAAAGTTTTGCACAGCAAAGGAAACCATAAATAAAACGAAAAGACAACTCTCAGAATGGGAGAAAATATTTGCAAATGAAGCAACCAACAAGGGCTTAATCTCCAAAATATATAAACAGTTCATGTAACTCAATATCAAAAATAAGAAAAACAACTCAATCAAAAAATGGGCGGAAGATCTACATAGACATTTCTCCAAACAAGACATACAGATGGCCAAGAGGCACGTGAAAAGATGCTCAATATCACTAATTATTACAGAAATGCAAATCCGAACTACAATGAGGTATCAATGGTCGCCATTAAAAAAATGTACAAACAATAAATGCTGGAGAGAATGTGGAGAAAATGGAACCCTCCTACACTGTTACTGGGAATATAAACTGGTACAGACAGCCACTATGGAAAACAGTGTGGAGGTTCCTTAAAAAACTAAAAAACAGAGCTAGCATATGATCCAGCAATCCTGGGCATATATCCAGAGAAAACCATAATTTGAAAAGATACATGAATCACTATACTCATAGCACTATTTACAATAGCCGAGACATGGAAACAACTTAAATACCCATCAGCAGAGAATGTATATGTGCTACACATATACAAAGGAGTATTAGTCATAAAAAGAATGAAATAATACCATTTGCAGCAACATGGATGGACCTAGAGAGTGTCAGACTAAGTGAAGTGAGTCAGACAGGGAAAGAAAAATATATGATATTGCTTTTATGTGGAATACCTTTTTAAAAAGGTAATACCTTTTAAAAAGGTACAAATTAATTTATCTACAAGACAGAAACTGAGTTACAGATGGAGAAAACAAACTTATGGTTACCAGGTGGTTAGGGGATGTGGCTGCTGCTAAGTCGCTTCAGTCGTGTCCGACTCTGTGTGACCCCATTGACGGAAGCCCACCAGGCTCCCCCGTCCCTGGGACTCTCCAGGCAAGAACACTGGAGTGGGTTGCCATTTCCTTCTCCAATGTGTGAAAGTGAAAAGTGAAAGTGAAGTCGCTCAGTCGTGTCCAACCCTTAGCAACCCCACGGACTGCAGCCTAGCAGCCTTCTCCATCCATGGGATTTTCTAGGCAAGAGTACTGGAGTGGCTTGCCATTGCCTTCTCCCATTTGGGACGTTGGAATGGACATACACACACCACAGTATATGAAATAGATAACCAACAAGGACCTACTGTGTACTGCAGGGAACTCTACTCATTTGTAACGACCTATAATGGGAAAAGAATCTAAAAAAGAGTAGATATATGTGTATGTATAATCGATCCACTTTGCTGTACACCTGAAACTAACACAATATTGTAAATTGACTATACTCCAATAAAAATTAAAGGAAAAAAAAAAGAAAGCACATACATTTCTGTAATATAAATTTTATCCAATCTGGGAGGAAATGAAGACTCAAAGAAACGGTTACCCCTGAGTGTTTCTATACAAGGTCTGATGAAGGGTGGAAAGTCGTGGCAAGTTTCAACTGGGGGTGACCCAGCAAGGACAGTTCCTTCAGATTCCCTCCAGCATCACTCCATCTGCAGAGAAAGGAATGCTCCTCTCCTCGGGTATGGGGGTGAGGGGCAGCTCTAGCCTGAGGGTCTTATGACCTGCCTCGGGGGAAGGGCAGAGACCTTCCTGCACCTGCCATTTCTGATTCCTTCAGCTTAAAATATTCAGTATGCCAAAGTGCCAGTATGTCCTCAATGCCATCACCGAGGACTCCATCAACTGTAAGGATGCGAGGAGCGCAGTCTCTGTGCACTCTTGCTAGAAACCAGTTAAATGACACTGGTGCCCCTGCCTCTGTCCTTGCTTCCCTCCTCATCTGCCTTCACACAGCAGCCAGAGAGATGCTGCCTGAGGTCATTCCAATTGCATCACTCCCCACCCTCAGCTACCATGGCTTCCCATCAAGCTTGACAAAAATTCCAAAGTCCTCATCATGACTCACCAGGGCCCTCATGAGCCTGACGGCTCCTGGATCCTTCATCCCCTTCTTTCTACTGTGCCTCAGCTCTGACAGACTCTGCCTGTGTCTTGTCTGTGTCAGACACCCTCCCATCCTGGGCCCTTTGGACTTGCTATCCTTGTAAAAATGATTATAATGGAAATGAGAGCTCCTTTACGCCATGAGTGCTTGAAAAGAAAACCCCTTTCTTTTCAGGAGATAAGCATAGGATGTAAAAGAATTCTTATCTATACTTGGAAAATGTAATGCTCTCTCATTGACTAAAAGAAAACAAAAACAGATTACTATTTTCCTATAACCCACTCCAGTATTCTTGCCTGGAGAATCCCATGGATGGAGGAGCCTGGTAGGCTACAGTCCACAGGGTCGCATAGAGTCGGACACAACTGAGCGACGGAACGGAACGGATTTTCTTATCTATAGTTGCAAAAGTCACTGACAAAGTTGATACAAAATGAAGAAGACATGCATACATATACATAGGTCAGTTGCTCCATTGTGTCAAACTCTTTGTGACCCCATGGACTGTAGCCCTCCAGGCTCCTCTATCCCTCTATCTGTGGGATTCTCCAGGCAAGAATACTGGAGTGGGTTGCCATTCCCTTCTCCAGGGGATCTTCCCTACCCAGGGATCAAACCTGGGTCTCCTGTGTTGCAGGCAGATTCTTTACCGTCTGAGTCACCAGGGAAGGCCATAAACTTAGAAAATGTAATGCTCTCTCACTGACTAAGAAAAAAAAAAGAAAACAGATTACTATCTATTTCTATCTATAGTTGCAACTCACTGACAAAGTTGATGCAAAATGAGGAATACAACTCAGATTGTTAGATCTTGGAGAATAAAGGAATTTCCATTTCAAGTGCTTCTATTCATCTGCACATTCAGTTTGCAAAATTCTGGTACAAATAAAAAACACGAAAATAAAAAACAAACAAAATCCTACCCCCTAAAACTCACCCCAAGAGCCCCAAACCAAAGGACAAACCCTGACATGAACTAATCACACACAGGTTTCATGTGCTGTGCTCTTTTCTAACCACTGAATAGGTTTTAAGACCACTCCAAGCAAGTCACATGAAACCACACTTGGTGAAACTTGAAGTTATAGTTGGCTGTGCAGAGTTCTTCTTTAAAAGACTGTTACATCACAATAGGCAGTGCTGGGAATCCTCCAGGAGAAAGATATCAAAACAGAATTCCTCCCAGAGGGCCTCAAGCTGCTTTCTTTAAAGCCATTTGAATACACAAATATATTTGCTTTGTGTGTTCTGAACATTTGGGGGAATTCTGTCATGAGGCAGGTAAACTGTATAGTCCATGAAGACTGCAGAGCTCTGCCAAAGGGACTTAGGAGAATAAAGAGAGAAGAACTGGTGAAAATATGTAGGTTTGGAGGTAACTTACACACTATAGTGAAAACAATAAAAAGTAAAATTCTATGAACTTCTAGATAACCACGATGGCGTGATCACTCACCTAGAGCCAGACATCTTGGAATGTGAAGTCAAGTAGGCCTTAGAAAGCATTACTATGAACAAAGCTAGTGGAGGTGATAGAATTCCAGTTGAGCTATTTCAAATCCTGAAAGATGATGCTGTGAAAATGCTGCACTCAATATGCCAGCAAATTTGGAAAACTCAGCAGTGGCCACAAGACTGGAAAAGGTCAGTCTTCATTCCAATCCCAAAGAAAGGAAATGCCAAAGAATGCTCAAACTACCACCCAATTGCACTCATCTCACACGCTAGTAAGTGAAGTGAAGTCACTCAGTCGTGTCCGACTCTTTGCGAACCTGTGGACTGTGGCCCACCAGGCTCCTCCGTCCATGGGATTCTCCAGGCAAGAATACTGGAGTGGGTTGCCATTTCCTTCTCCAAGGGATCTTCCCGACCCAGGGATTGAACCCAGGTCTCCCGCATTGCAGGCAGAGGCGTTAACCTCTAAGCCACCAGGGAAGCCCACCACGCTAGTAAAGTCATGCTCAAAACTCTCCAAGCCAGGCTTCAGCAATACATGAACCATGAACTTCCAGATGTTCAGGCAGGTTTTAGAAAAGGCAGAGGCACCAGAGATCAAATTGCCAACATCCGCTGGATCATGGAGAAAGCAAGAGAGTTCCAGAAAAACATCTATTTCTGCTTCATTGACTATGCCAAAGCCTTTGACTGAGTGGATCACAATAAACTGTGGAAAATTCTGAAAGAGATGGGAATACCAGAAACCTGTATGCAGGTCAGGAAGCAACAGTTAGAACTGGACATGGAACAACAGACTGGTTCCAAATAGGAAAAGGAGTGCATCAAGGCTGTATATTGTCACCCTGCTTATTTAACTTATATGCAGAGTACATCATGAGGAACGCTGGGCTGGAAGAAGCACAAGCTGGAATCAAGATTGCTGGGAGAAATATCAATAACCTCAAATATGCAGATGACACCACCCTTATGGAAGAAAGTGAAGAGGAACTAAAAAGCCTCTTGATGAAAGTGAAAGAGGAGAGTGAAAAGGTTGGCTTGAAGCTCAACATTCAGAAAACAAAGATCATGGCATCTGGTCCCATCACTTCATGGGAAATAGATGGGGAAACAGTGGAAACAGTATCAGACTTTAATTTTTTGGGCTCCAAAATCACTGCGGATGCTGATTGCAGCCATGAAATTAAAAGACGCTTACTCCTTGGAAGGAAAGTTATGACCAACCTAGATAGCATATTAAAAAGCAGAGACATTACTTTGCCAACAAAGGTCCGTCTAGTCAAGGCTATGGTTTTTCCTGTGGTCATGTATGGATGTGAGAGTTGGACTGTGAAGAAAGCTGAGCACCGAAGAATTGATGCTTTTGAACTGTGGTGTTGGAGTAGACCCTTGAGAGTCCCTTGGACTTCAAGGAGATCCAACCAGTCCATTCTAAAGGAGATTAATCCTGAGTGTTCATTGGAAGGACTGATGCTAAAGCTGAAACTCCAATACTTTGGCCACCTCATGCGAAGAGTTGACTCACTGGAAAAGACTCTGATGCTGGGAGGGATTGGGGGTGGAAGGAGACGGGGACAACAGAGAATGAGATGGCTGGATGGCATCACCGACTCGATGGACATGAGTTTGAGTGAACTCCGGGAGTTGGTGATAGACAGGGAGACCTGGCGTGCTGTGATTCATGGGGTCGCAAAGAGTTGGACATGACTGAGCGACTGAACTGATGAACTTCTAAAAAAAATCAGCTGTAATCACACAGAAGGACTGTTGTATTTCAACATTATACAGGTTGGTTTGACACTGTTTACAAAAGCCTCACGGAAGTGATTCCCTTTTCATTGAGGAGACAAACATTGGGAGATTCAAAGACCGAGGTAATGAACTTCCTCTGAGAGTTTAACGCCAGTTTTTACAAAAGCAGCATCGGAACTTCAGACCTAAAGGGGTTTGGAGTGTGCCACCCTCAAAATACAAGGGTAGAAAGATCATTGGAACTGAAAGCACACGAAAAAGAGGAAACACAGCTGAGCTCTCTGCCCTCCCCCAACTGCCTGAAAGCAGAACCAAAATTCCCCTTGTAAATTCCCTACCAGGGGATAACCACCCGATCATTAGAGGCAGCATGGCACAGAGAGGAGTCTACACAAACCATACTAGACGACCCATATCATTCATCAGTTCCCCAGCTAAATGACCTTCCCACAGCCTGCTGCCCCTAAAAGTCTACAGCCATTTTCCTTGGTATTAGTTGGAATTTCACTGAAAGTTGTTGTCTCTGCTCTCATGGCTCAGACGGTAAAGCGTCTGCCTACAATGCGGGAGACAGGGGTTCGATCCTTGGGCCAGGAAGATCCCCTGGAGAAGGAAATGACAACCCACTCCAGTACTCTTGCCTGGAAAATCCCATGGACAACAGAAGAGCCTGGCAGACTATGTCCATGGGGTCGCAAAGAGTCGGACACGACTGAGCAACTTCACTTTCTTGGTCCTTCTCTACAAATGGACTGTTCTTTCATAAAATGTTTAAGCCCAAGTTCTAACCATCCCTTTGAGTTACTCATCACTCAGCTTCTCCTGGAGGTATAGGTGCTGCACGTGTAAATAAACTTGACTTCTCTCTGGTTCTTCTGTCTTTTGGCATTTCTAATTTGCAGGGTCCCAGCTAGAGTCTAGGGTTTGTTTTTTTTTTAACTCCCCTAAGACCTGGGGGCGGGAGGAGAAGGGGACGACGGAGAATGAGATGGCTGGATGGCATCACTGACTCTGTGGACATGAGTTTGAGTGAACTCTGGGAGTTGGTAATGGACAGGGAGGTCTGGCGTGCTGTGATTCATGGGGTCGTGGAGAGTCGGACACGACTGAGCGACTGAACTGAACTGAACAGATCTAAACGCATGCCCTTGAGAACATGAAGACTCCCTAACATCAGTAACTGAATGTCCTAAAGAGTGTATGTACCCTGGAGAAATTGTGTGGAGGAAAAACAATGTGTGACTCCTATGACCGAGCAAGAGGGCTGGAAACAAAATTCTAACTGTAATAAATCGGGGAACTTTCAGGGCACAAGGAAGACCTGTAAAGTGGAAAGAGAAAAGGGAATGGAAAACAACAAAGCTCCCATCCCCCGATGTGAGAGCTTGAAGACACTATTATTTTAGTCCCACATCTCCAGGGCTCTATTTCTTAGGAGTCAATATGGAAGCCATCTCAGACAGGGAGTTGGAAGGAAGAAAATCTAGCCGCAGTTCAAGTGTGACTATTTAAGGTTGTGTTGCCGAGGTGAGCCACAGGACCTCTGTGGACGTTTCCTCAACTGTGAAGTGTACAAAATAACACTCTTTTCTTAAAGGTGACAAAAGGATCAAGTGCAAGCCTTTGGAACTCTGATGGCATCTTTAAGTAACTTGAAGAAAGAAAACAGAAATGTTGATGCTGGGGCTGCATCCCCAGAGTAAAAAGTCAAAGTCTTAGTCACTCAGTCGTGTCCAACTCTTTGTGACTCCACAGATTGTAGCCCGAGAGGCTCCGCTGTCCATGGGATTCTCTAGGCAAGAATACTGCGGTGGGTTGCCATTTCCTCCTCCAGGCATTCCACAGATCCAGATGTAATTGTCCCAGGGTGAGGGGTGGTCAAACTACCCCCGACAAAGCACAAAGAATGCTCAAACTACCACACAGTTGCACTCATCTCACACGCTAGCAAAGTAATGCTCAAAATTCTCCAAGCCAGGCTTCAACAATACGTGAACTGTGAACTTCCATATGTTCAAGCTGGTTTTAGAAAAGGCAGAGGCACCAGAGATCAAATTGCCAACATCCACTGGATCATCGAAAAAGCAAGAGAGTTCCAGGAAAACATCTATTTCTGCTTCATTGACTATGCCAAAACCTTTGACTGTGTAGATTAAAATAAACTCTGGAAAATTCTGAAAGAGATGGGAATACCAGACCACCCGACCTGCCTCTTGAGAAATCTGTATGCAGGTCAGGCAGCAACAGTTAGAACTGGACATGGAACAACAGACTAGTTCCAAATAGGAAAAGGAGTACGTCAAGGCTGTATATTGCCACCCTGCTTATTTAACTTATATGCAGAGTACATCATGAGAAATACTAGACTGGATGAAGCACAAGCTGGAATCAAGATTGCTGGGAGAAATATCAATAACCTCAGATATGCAGATGACACCACCCTTATGGTAGAAAGTGAAGAACTAAAAAGCCTCTTGATGAAAGTGAAAGAGGAGAGTGAAAAAGCGGCTTAAAACTCAATATTCAGAAAACTAAGATCATGGCATCCAGTCCCATTACTTCATGGCAAATGGATGGGGCAACAGTGGAAACAGTGGCAGATTTTATTTTGGGGAGCTCCAAAATCACTGCAGATCGTGAGTGCTGCCATGAAATTAAAAGATACATACTCCTTGGAAGGAAAGTTATAACCAACCTAGACAGCATATTAAAAAACAGAGACATTACTTTGCCAACAAAGGTCTGTCTAGTCAAGGCTATGGTTCTTCCAGTGGTCATGTATGGATGTGAGCGTTGGATTATAAAGAAAGCTGAGCGCT
This sequence comes from Moschus berezovskii, assembly GCF_049115385.1. Lineage (NCBI taxonomy): Eukaryota > Metazoa > Chordata > Mammalia > Artiodactyla > Moschidae > Moschus > Moschus berezovskii. The sequence goes on along the minus strand of NC_142488.1, from coordinate 12,724,262 downwards.
GAAGAACTGATACTTTTGAACTGTGGTGTTGGAGAAGACTCTTGAGTCCCTTGGACTGCAAGGAGATCCAACCAGTCCATCCTAAAGGAGATCAGTCTTGAGTGTTCATTGGAAGGACTGATGCTGAAGCTAAAACTCCAATACTTTGGCCACCTGATGCGAAGAGCTGACTCATTTGAAAAGACCCTGATGCTGGGAAAAATTGAAGGCGGGAGGAGAAGGGGACAACAGAGGATGACATGGTTGGATGGCATCACCAGCCCATGGACATGAGTTTGAGTAAACTCTGGGAGTTGGTGATGGACAGGGAGGCCTGGTGTGCTGCAGTCCATGGGGTCACAAAGAGTCAGACATGACTGAGTGACTGAACTGAACTGAATCACTTTGCCATACACTTGATACTAATAAAACATTATAAATTAACTATACCCCAATTAAAAAAAAGAATAGTATGTATAAGATTTGAAAGACAAGCATAAAAATGTGGTACAAATAAAAGATATCACTTCAGTTATCTCCTGTTAAAAGAACATTTATTTATCATCACAAGCACACCCACTTGCTATGATACCACTGCTCCCCACATTCATTGCAGATGACATAGGTCATCATTTCTTCATCTGGGCTTGAATTCTGCACCCAACCTGGAAGGAAGAGTGTCCCTCTGGGGATGACAGTGACCTGGCAGTTGAATTTCTCACAGCGCTTGCATTTTATTTTCCTGGTTGGCGTGCCCTCCACCAGTTGGGGCAGGTAATGTTCCTGTAAGGCAGATTTCGTGTAGGAGGCTCTCAACTGCTTCAGTTCCTTGCTGGCCATCTCCATGGCGGTCATTTCGGCAAATTCCCTCGGAGACATGGTCCCAGAGAGCAAGCTCTGCTGTAAGTGAGAATTTCGGGGGTTCTTCAGGTTAGCTAGTTTGCTGCGGATGCATGTTTTGTATTTTTGGAGGTTCTTGGGATGAAGGGCAAAAACGTGCGCTTCGATTTCTTGTGCCAAGTTGCGCCACACGTGGGCTCTGGGCTGGCCCGGGGAGGAAGCAGTTAGAGCTTCATACAGCAGCTCTGTGCATCTGGCTCTCACGGGCACTGTGGGGTCCGGCTGCCCACTCGCTGCCAGGTCAGTGGATTGAGGGTCCCCAGCACTGAGAGGCACTGCCTTAGGCTCCGCTGCGCTGCAGCTATCTTCTGGCACGATCGTTTCAATGGCTCCCACCACATCTTGGGATGTGAACAAAGAATTATACCTGGAGCCACCCCGTACCTCCTCCTCCTGATCTGGGTCAGGAGGAAGTCCTCGATTTTCTTCTTGACTTCCACCGGGAGGAAATTGTTTAGGCTTGCAGAGAGTAACCTTATACAGCGCTTTCCATTTTGACAGCAAACGCTTGGCTTTCTGCTTCAAAGCCACTGTGGGGTAGTTTTTGAGGACTCTGTATACCACCCTGACTACCTCCGTCTCCTGAAGGTGCTCTGGAGTCACATGCAGAGTTTCCAGTGCAGTGAGGTGATGGCTGAGATCCTCAAAATTCCTTTGAGACATCAGCTGCTCGATAAGGGCAACTCTGGCCACTATCTCGTTCTTGTCAGACATCGTTAGAGCTGACAAGAAAAAAGGGCTTTCATGTTCTCAAGTTTGCATTTGCCGGGCACAGCTCCATCATACATTCACTGTGCTCTCTGCCAGTTACCTAGGCAGAGAAAAAGAAGAAGAAGAAAGTCACTCAGTCTTGTCTGACTCTTTGCGACCCCAGAGACTATACAATCCATGGAATTCTCCAGGCCAGAATACTGGAGTGGGTAGCCTTTCCCTTCTCCAGGGGATCTTCCCAAGCCAGGGATTGAACTCAGGTCTTCCCCATTGCAGGCGGATTCTTTACCATCTGAGCCAGGCAGAGAAAGAGTTAGGTAATAAAAGTGGGTGTGACATGTTAGAAAATGCAATCTGCAACGCAGTATGGTTCAGTCTCAAAAGTCTGAGTCTCAGTAGTTAAAACAAAAAAAACAGCAGCCCTGTAAACAGCCTCTGCATTAACAATCGATTAAAGGAGGCTTGCTGAAAGAGCTGCTGTAACTTTCCCATCTCTACTTTTACAAATGAATGCCCTTTTCCAGATCAAGATTAGTCAACTCCTTTGTGTGGAATCTGGTGGTTATGTTGGGAATGAAAACATGCCAGTGTCAGCATCCATGGGGAAAGGCTGAGGAGGGCAGACTATTTTCCCCTATATTCAGCTATTTAAACTGAAGTCCTTGCTGATTTTATAGTTTTACTTTTTTTTTACTATATAGCTTTTATTGGCTGTACTATGGCTTGTGGGATCTTAGTTCTGCAATCAGGGGCTGAACCGAAATTCTTAAAAAGATGGTGATACAAGACCACCCGACCTGCCTCCTGAGAAATCTGTATGCAGGTCAAGAAGCAACATAGAGAACTGGACATGGAACAACAGACTGGTTCCAAATCAGGAAAGCAGTACGTCAAGGCTATATATTGTCACCCTGCTTATTTAACTTATATGCAGAGTACATCATGAGAAATGCTGGGCTAGAGGAAGCACATGCTGGACTCAAGATTGCTGGGAGAAATATCAATAACCTCAGATATGCAGATGATACCAACCTTATGGCAGAAAGCGAAGAAGAACTAAAGAGCCACTTGATTAAAGTGAAAGAGGAAAGTGAAAAAGTTGGCTTAAAACTCAACATTCAGAAAACTAAGATCATGGCATACGGTCACATCACTTCATGGCAAACAGATGGGGAAACTTAATTTTTGGGGTTCCAAAATCACTGAAGATGGTGACTACAGCCATGAAATTAAAAGACGCTTGCTCCTTGGAAGGAAAGTTATGACCAAACTTGATAGTATATTAAAAAGCAGAGACATTACTTTGCCAACCAAGGTCCATCTAGTCAAGGCAATGGTTTTTCCGTGGTCATGTATGGATGTGAGAGTTGGACTGTGAAGAAAGCTGATCGCCCAAGAATCGATGCTTTTGAACTGTGGTGTTGGAGAAGACTCTTGAGAGTCCCTTGGACTGCAAGGAGATCCAACCAGTCCATTCTAAAGGAGATCAATCCTGGGTGTTCATTGGAAGGACTGATGCTAAAGCTGAAACTGCAATACTTTGGCCACCTCATGCGACGAGTTGACTCACTGGAAAAGACTCTGATGCTGGTAAAGGTTGGGGGCGGGAGGAGAAGGGGACGACGGAGAATGAGATGGCTGGATGGCATCACCGACTCTGTGGACATGAGTTTGAGTGTAGTCCGGGAGTTGGTGATGGACAGGGAGGCCTGGCGTGCTGTGATTCATGGGGTCGTGGAGAGTCGGACACGACTGAGCAACTGATCTGATCTGATCTGAGACAGCATATTAAAAAGCAGAGACATTACTTTGCCAACAAAGGTCCATCTAGTCAAGGCTATGGTTTTTCCAGTAGTCATGTATGGATGTGAGAATTGGGACTATAAAGAAAGCTGAGTGCCAAAGAATTGATGCTTTTGAACTGTGGTGTTGAAGAAGACTCTTGAGAGTCCCTTGGACTGCAAGGAGACCAAACCAGTCAATCCTAAAGGAAATCAGTCCTGAATATTCATTGGAAGGACTGATGTTGAAGCTGAAATTACAATACTTTGGCCACCTGATGCAAAGAACCAACTCACTGGAGAAGACCCTGATGCTGGGAAAGATTGAAGGTGGGAGGAGAAGGGGACAGCAGAGGATGAGATGGTTGGATGGCATAACTGACTCAATAGACATGAGTTTGAGTAAACTCCAGGAGGTGGTGATGGACAGGGAGGGCTGGCATGCTGCAGTCCATGGGGTCGCAAAGAATCGGACACAACTGAGCGACTGAACTGAATGACTGTGGCTTGTGGGATCTTAGTTCTCTGATCGGGGGTTGAACCCGGGTTCCCTGGAGTGGAAGCGTGGAGTTCTAACTGCTGGACTGCCAGGGAATTCCCTGATTTTATAGTCTTGAAGTAGGACTTTTCTGAATATAAAAGCATGAAAAACAGAGCCAAAATCAGATGCTGTTCAGAAGTCCCAAGGAATCTACAGAAATGATGAAACACCACAGGTTGGGAGGCAGCTGGACGCAGGTCAGATGGGCCCCAACAGTCAACAGGCCACAGAGTGCTGACGTCTAAGTCTTCTGAACATCGGGGTCAAGGTTCTGAGTCTGCAATCCAGAGCATTTAGGACTTCGGACTAACGGGTCCCTAGGCCAGAGTTTCATTCCATTAACTCCCCCTCCCCACTTTTAGGTGTAAAAAGCTGGTTATGTCTGTGTGAACCTCATCCTGAGGAGGCAAAGTTCACTTTATCTAACCCGTCTCTTTTTCTCTCCACCTAATGCACACAACCTTGCCTACAAAATACCCTTGGATGTGTATCTGCCTGTTTGGTCTAAATGTGAACATAAGCATTTTGATGGCAGGGATATCATCTTTTCAAGACTCCATGGACTCTTGTTTTATAGCACATGATATTAAATAACAATCACCAAAAACACACAGGTTCACAACACTGAAGTGATTATAGAGGTAGTTAATGCAGTCTTCCTAGACACCATCTGACAAGTGCTGTAAAGTTTAAGGTCCTTTTAGTCAGCAATTCTATTTCTAAAAATTTACTTTAAGGAAATGAGAGATGTGGAGGCTGTTTTTGTAAGAATTTTCTGCAAACTTAGAAGAAATGATGAGGTTCCAAATGGTTAGGCTTGCACACGAACATTCATAGCAGCATGGCTCATAACAGACAAAAAGTGGAAACAATCCAAATGTCTATCAACTGAGGAATCGAGAAACAAACTGTAATATATCCATATAATGGGATGTTGTCAATAAAATGAAATTCTGATACAGACAACATGGATGAGCCTTCAAAGCTTTATGCTAAATTGAAGAAGCAGAAGACCGCATATGGTATGATTTCATTTACATGAGATGTCCAGAATACACAATTCTACAGACAGAATGTAAATTCATGGTGGACGAGGGCTGGGATGGAGGGAATCGGGGAACCAGTGGGGTGGAATGAAGAGGCGGTGGCTATTAATGGGTACACAGCTTTTCTTGGGGGAGGTACAAATTCTTCTCTCAAACTGACTGTGGTAACCATTGCACAGCTGTGAATATGATTTAAAAAAACCCATTAAACTGTACACTTAAACTAGGTGAACTTATGGTATAAAAAGTGTATCTGAACAAAGCTGTTATTTAAAAACAACATCGAGGGAATGCCTTGGCAGTCCAGTGGTTAGGACTCAGTAGTCTCACTGCTGAGGGCCCGGGTTCAATCCCTGTTTGGGGGACCAAGATCCCATAAGCTGTGCAGTGTGACCAAAAAAAAAAAAGCTAAAAATTAATAAAAATAAAAACAACATCTAAAGTCCATTTATTTTTATCTTTACTATTTTTTTCTGGTTATGCTGCACAGCTTGTGGGATCTAAAGTCCGATCCAAATTTTATTTAAAAATCACATGTGAAGAGAAAAGGCTGAAAATAGATACAAAAAACTCCCGACAGTGTTACTTTCTGAATGGCAAGATCTTAAGTGATTTTTGTTTGTTCTTTTACTCTTTTTTTAGATTTTCTATTGATGTATACAAATGCACTGCTTTCCTAAACAAAAAAGTTATGGGTCTATTACAATTTCATGATAAACCCTCTATGTTCCAGAGATTTGCTTACTGAAAAATTACATGGTACATGGCTCATCCTAGTCCTACTGCCCTTTGGAATCAGGACACCAGAAGAGAAGCACCTCACCTCACCTGTGACTCTGCATTCATATCAGCTCTCACCTTCCTCAGAAGCCCACTGCTGCACTGGAAGCAATTCCATCTCCCCTCAAACCTGATCCCCAAATATGAACAGGTGATCACCCACAGCCACAACTCTGAGGTTCCTACTGGTTTTTCCCCATCGCACAGTGCACATGATCAAGGTTCTGGGTCTTGTATTTTTACCACCTGGTGGTCTTTCTTATTATTCTTTTTTATAGTCAGTTAACAAGAACTCAATGGGCCACTGATTCTGGATTGTAAGTGGTATTCTCTAATTATTGAGAACTGGTACTTCAAGATCATTGTTTTTCCTTTTTGAATTCCATTTCTTTTTCTGAACGATCAGAATGAAGATTTATGTATTGATTAATTTTTTGTACATAAAGTTTCATTGGAACACAAAACTACCCATTTACTTATATATTGTTCCTTTTTAAATGTTATTGTAGTTGATTTACAATGTTAATTTCTGCTGTATAACAAAGTGATTCTGTTATACATAAATATTCTTTTTCATATTCTTTTCCATGATGGCTTATCACAGGATGCTGAATATAGTTCCCTGGCTCTACAGTAAGACCTTGTTGTTTATCCATTTGTATATAGTGGTTTGCGTCTGCTAATCCCAAACTCCCAATCCTTCCCTCCCTCACCCTGTCCTCTTGGCAACCCCAGTCTGTTCTCTATGGCTGTGAGTCTGTTTCTGTTTCATAGATAGGTTCATTTGTGTCATATTTTAGATTCCATAGATAAGTGATATCATATAGTATTTGTTTTTCTCTGACTTATTCACTGAGTATGATAATCTCTAGGTCAATCCATGTTGCTGTAAATGTCATTATTTCATTGAAATCCACTGCAATAGTAAAAAGGGTCTTCCTAAGAATCAAAGGCTCAGTTAACAAAGAACAGGCAAGACAGCACAGAAAAATTAAAAATACACATCCTCACTTGCTGACTACTGCTCTCAGCACTGTCTGCTTGAGATCTCAGGACCTGGAGGAAGTCAAGCAAGGGAGTCACGACAGTCCGGTCACAAGGAGCTCAGGGCACTTGAACCCTCCCCCACATGTGGGAACATTTCCTAGCAAGGACTCAGTTTCATCACGTTCTACACTCATTCTCTACGCATCGTTACCTGAGAAAGCAGGATTGAACTGGGCTGGATGTCAGCAAGGTGGTTAATAAGACACTGGTCTAGAGTTCCCCCAAGGAGGTTAGGCAATCTTTAACTTAGGTCAAATTTCTCAATGAAAGGTCAGAGCTTTAAGGAGATTCTGAAGGCAAAGTTAACTGTAGCTTCAGGGCTTCAGGGAGATGGAAGCACTGTTTGTTGAAACTTTTTCTTTACTCATGGAAATCTACTGAAGTTAAAGGTTTCAAATATATAAGCACTCTGCTCTTCACTCATAACCCTTTTATTTACTGTTCCTCTACATTTAAAATTTTTTAACTGTGGTAAAAATGCACATAAAATTTATCACCTTAACCATTTTGACATGGATGGTTCATTAAAGTACATTGACACTGTTATGCAACCAGCTTTTGGAATGCTAGTCGTCTTGCAAAACAAACTTTGCACCTATTCAACCAACCGCTCTCCACTTCTTTCTCCCCTGCATTCCCTAGTAACCATCATTCTACTGTCTGAGTTTGACGACTTTAGATACCTCATATAAATGGAATCATACAGTATCTGCCTTTTTGTGTCGGGCTTATTTCACACAGCATAATGCTCTCAAGGTTCATCCACATTGGAGTGTCTGTCAGAATTTCCCTCCATTCAAGGCTAGATAATATTCCACTGGATGGCTAGACCACATTGTGTTTATCCATCCACCTGCGGATGGACACTTGAATTGCTTCCGCCTTTGGGCTCTTGTCAATAGTGCTGCCATGAACATGAATGCATAAATACCTTTCTGCTTTCAATTCTGTCGGCTATTTACCCAAAAGTGGGGTTGCTGGATCATATAGGCATTCTATTTTTAATTTTTTGAGAAACTGCCATATATATATATAATTTTTTTTTTAGAGGAGAAAGTGGCTTTATTACTTTGCCAGGCAAACAGGGAACACAGTAGGCTAGTACCTCAAGAACCGTGCCCCTCTCTTCCATATTTTCTGCAGCATTTCCATGATGTCAAACTTCCTATTCTCCCTGTGGGATAGTCATGTGACTAGAAAGCAATTTATTGCCTTAGGAGGCTGCAGTACGTAAGCAACTGGGTTATAAAATTTTGAGAACTGCCATAAAAAGATGAAGTAGGCTCCGTGTCCAGTTTAGAGTTCTACACAGTTCACTGAATAAATATCTGTTATATATCTCGTACACAATAGATGCTGAACCTAACGAGATACTCTCTGCCATAAAGGAGCTGACAGCCCAGTAGAATAGACAAGAAACTGGCAAATACAAGGACAGACACTGCTGCTAAGGGGCACACATAGGAGGGATACACAAACCAAACCTGTACTTCCTGCTATCTGGCCGGCTCCATTTCTCCACTGCTTTCATTCTACGCACGACATTTTGTTAGAGGGATCATCTTCTAGTAGAGGTTTCAGCAAAAGGCACCCTCCTTTTCTTGCTTAAGGCCCTTCAGAGGTTCCCCTCTGCTCTCAGGATGGAGCCCAAGGTCCCTGGCCAGTAGTGAAAAGTCCCTTTCCAGCCTCCTTTGTGATCTTACTGAATCACTGGCAGGCACTTGCATCCCCCAGCTCAATGCCTTTGCACCACTAGCTCTCTGAGCCTGGTGTGTCTCTCACCAGGAGTATTTCTCACTCCTGCCTGCCAATCCATGTCATCTGGAGAACTTACACAGCCAAAACAAAAACAATGCCAGGGCCTCACCCCAGACAGAATGAATTTGAATCTCTGCGGGCAGGCCTGGGCATGTTGCAGCTCTCCAGGTGACTGTGATCTAAACCAGAGCCATCACCACGGCCCCCAACACACAGGCACAACTCCTCTCCCGCAGCAGGACCAACCCGGCTAGTGGGCCTCCACCCAAAGGCAGTTCCCGACCTGCTCCTGGGCTGAAAGCACACCACCTCTCCGACTTCACATTCTGCTGGAGGGAGCCTCATTAAACTGTGAAATGTTTAAAAAACAAACAAACAAAAAACTTCCTAAGAACAACTCGCCTGAAAACCTTCTCTACAAATTCCAACCAGCGACTGCAATGTTTTCAGTGTCACTGTGTACCCAATCCCCTGCATTCATTCCTGAACTTACCTCCTAACAGCAGAAAGCAGCACACGTGGAGTAAGTCGGTGTGCTATAGACGCTCATGTCCATCCTCATAGGTACAGGGCTTACCGCCATCTTACAGATGAGGAAATCTGTTAAGAACATCAAATATTTGTACATTTTTTCCGCATGATGCATATCACACTAAAGAAAGTGAAAAAGCTGGCTCAAAACTCAACATTGATAAAACGAAGATCATGGCATCCAGTCCCATCACTTCATGGCAAATAGATGGGGAAACAATGGAAACAATAAGAGATTTTATTTTCTTGGGCTCCAAAATCACTGCAGATGGTGACTGCAGCCATGACATTAAAAGACGCTTGCTCCTTGGAAGAAAAGCTATGACAAACTGAGACAGCATATTAAAAAGCAGAGACATTACTTTACCAACCAAGGTCCATCTCGTCAAAGCTATGGTTTTTCCAGTTGTCATGTATGGATGTGAGAGTTGGACCATAAAGAAAACTGAGCGTTGAAGAACTGATGCTCTTGAACTGTGACACTGGAGAAGATTCTTGAGAGTCCCTTGGACTACAAGGAGATTCAACCACTCAATCCTAAAGGAAATCAGTCCTGAATATTCATTGGAAGGACTGATGCTGAAGCTGAAGCTCCAATACTTTGGCCACCTGATGCAAAGAACTGACTCATTGGAAAAGACCCTGATACTGGGAAAGACTGAAGGCAGGAGAAGGGGACGACAAAGGAGGAGATGGCTGGATGGCATCATCGACTCGATGGACATGAGTTTGATCAAGCTCTGGGAGTTAGTGATGGACAAGGAAACCTGATGTGCTGCAGTCCATGGGGTCACAAAGAGTCGGACACGACTGAGCAACTGAACTGAACTGAATTCACACTAAACAATTTTTTTCTTGTCTGCTTTCCCTACAAGACCAAAGAATGATGTCTGTTTCATTCACTGATACACATCTGGCAAACACCTGGCCAGGGCTCATTATTACTCAACAAATTCTCCCCTCTCTGCTTGTGAGCATCATCCTTTGCACCACAGACTGGCTTGCTTATACCCACTACCCCTAAGCCCCTCAGCTTCTTCCATAGGAAACCAACCTTATCTCAATTCTAATTTAGAAAATAATTTTAAAAGTATTCTAGTTAAAAAAAAAAAAAAAAGCAGCACAGTGCCTCCTGTGGGCTAATCAGGACCCCAGGAGTCAAGTCATTTGGGGATAAGGAAGGACTAGAAGGTACAGTTCCCAGAAGTATGTTGACTATGTTGGGGGTGGAGGGAGAATGCAACATCATAAGATTAATATGAGAATTAAAAGGGATAGTCCTTACAAAGTCCTTGGAACTATGTCACACACTAAGCCCAACTAAGGATTATACAGCAATGAAGAGGAATAATATGTATTCATTACATATACAATGAAAAGGTTTACATGTATCTACCATACCTGACATTGTACTAGAGCAGAGGTTCAGCAAACTTTTTCTATAAAGGGCCAGATGGTAAATACTTTAGGCTTTGTAGTCCATCCAGCTTCTGTATGGACTACTCAGCTCCACTGTTCTTGTAGCAGGAACAGCAGCCACAGACAATAAATATTGTGTCAGTGGGTGGTTCAGACGGTAAAGAATCTGCTTGCAACGCGGGAGACCCGGGTTCGATCCCTAGGTCAGCAAGATCCCCTGGAGAAGGAAATGGCAACCCACTCCAGTATTCTTGCCTAGAGAATTCCATGGACAGAAGAGCCTGGTGGGCTACAGTCCATAGGGTCCCAAAGAGTCAGACACACCAGTCACAGACAATATATAAATGAGCTGATATGTCTTTGCTACAATAAATCTCTTTTTCAAAGACAGAAAGGCTGAATTTGGTTGCAGGCAGTGCTGTCCAACAGCAATATAACAGCAAGCCAGACAAAGAATTTAAAAATCTCTAGTGGCCACAGAAAAAAATAAGCAGGTGAAATTAGTAATAAAGTGAAGTGAAGTCGCTCAGTCGTGTCTGACTCTTTGTGACCCCATGGACTGTAGCCTACCAGGCTTCCCTGTCCATGGAATTTTCCAGACAAGAGTACTGGAGTGGGTTGCCATTTCCTTCTCCAGGGGATATTCCCGACCCAGAGATCGAACTTGGGTCTCCTGCATTGCAGGCAAACGCTGTACCATCTGAGCCACCAGGGAAGCCATTTTATTTAACCCAGTGTATCTCAAACACTGCCATTTCAACACGTTGATTGATATAAAGAAATTGAGATAGTTTGCATTCTCTTTTTCATACTAATTCTCCAAAATTCGCCATTTTACACTTAATGCACATCTCAGTTAGGACTAGGCACATTTCAGGTACTCAGCCTTATGGACCTAGTGGCTACCATACTGTACAATTCTAGAGCATATGCTAGAACCGATAATGCTGAGATACACTCCTATATCCCTAGCTACTCAATACATATCAAAAACAGAGTTTATACAGTACCCGAAATATCTGTTGAATGAATGCATACAAAACCTTGTTAATATTAACTGATGTTACAGGTATATGCAGAAATGCACACATATGCTCTAAAAGCTAACAACAGATCAAAGAGAAATTTCCAAAAGCTGGTAACAAATCAGCAATAACCTACATGAGTTTAGACCTAAGATCTAAAGAGAAAATTGAAATTTCTAGTCACAACCCAGGTACACCTCTCTGGCTATACAGGCAACCTCTCCCTCTATGGCGAGAAATTATGCTGTCAGGAGCGTCGCAATTTCTGAAGTGGCACAATACTGCTCTAGCGCCCTTCTGCTTTATGACGACCAATAGCAAATGTGCAGCGAGAGGAAAGGCCGAAGGGAAGGGAATGGCACAAGGGCCCACTCTGGCCCGGGTTCGGGTTCCAGTGGGTGGGGTGGAGCGACAAGCGAAGTCTGCCGCAAGACTTCCAAGGGTGACAGCCTGTCACCCAGCACGCAGGGAGCGGCGGCCCTGAGGGATCTACCCACGCTCTCCTGGAGCAGAGGGGAAGGCGAAAGTACGTCTGGGTCTACCGATCCCGGCAACACCGAGAGCCTCCCCGAGCGGGGTGGGCTTCCCCTCGGAACAACTGGGTCGCCTGTCTGCAGCCAAACAGCCATTGGCGAAACCTGAACACCGCTCACCGAGAAGCACCGGCGAAACCCGGAAGTCCTCGGTGTCCTCGGTGTCCGAGAGGGCTTCCGGTCCCAGGGCGGGACCACGAAAGCTCAACCAATCCATCCCGCAGCCTGGAGAACAAGGCCCGGGACTCAACGCATGCGTGCTAGGAAAGTAGCGTCTGCGCAGAGCGATCGGCCTGCCCCACCCCCACCCCCCACCGCCCACCCCCCGCAGCTCCCAAATTCCGGTCCTGGTCTGGGGCCAGCAATCTGCAGCCGGCCACGAGTTGAAAAAAATAAAAAGAAATAAACAAACAGCCCCACTGTTGCTTTTGAGCATCGAAGTTTGTTGAACTAACCTTTCTGTTTGCCATCAAGACAGTGCTCAGCTAAAGGTTGACAACACTTAGGACGAAAATGAATTTACTTAACGCGGTAATTAATTCAACAAGTACTTATTGCACCTCTCGCATGCATCAGTTGATATGAAAGCAGAAGACATTCATTAAGGAGCCTTGTGCATGCTGTGTGTCCCACCTGTACACGTTCCCTGCCAGGATCCCGTAAAGACACCCTGATGGTAGGACTAGAGAAAGTGGCAGCCTTCTTTGCTGATCCTTTAGGATAACTTGGGGGACGGTTCAAGGAAGCAGAGTGACTGTATGATTGAGCCACGTGATAAACCTTACCTAGGAGGGAAGACAGGACCAGGACTAACGCTGTAATCAGTAACGCAGGAGCAGTGACTCCATCTTAAAAACTTGAAGCACTGCAGATTTATCCTAGATGTAATCTAAGAAACTATAGTTTCAAAAGGCTATTGCTATGAAATTGTTTCCAGCACAAGAACAAAGTGAGACACCTATTAATCTATTGAACAGCCCCGGCTCTGTAGGGTATAAAGAAGAAACTTTAAATTTTTTCTCACCACTGCCTTGAAACACATTCTTTTGGCTCTCTTCCTGTATCTTGGCTGCTCTAGGGCTGGAGCTTGAGGAAATCCCACAGCTTTTATTTTCCTTCCAGTTTTACTGACATATAATTGATGTGCAGCACTGTATAAGTTTAGGCTTCAGTGTGGCTCAGTTGGTAGAATCCGCCTGCAATGCAGGAGACCTGAGTTCGATCCCTGGGTTGGGAAGATCTCCTGGAGAAGGGAAAGGCTATTCACTGCAGTATTCTAGCCTGGAGAATTCCATGGACTGTATAGTCCTTGCAGTCACAAAGTGTTGGACACGACTGAGCAACTTTCACTTTCACTATGAGTTTAAAATGTACAACATAATGATTTGACTTATATACATCATGAAATGATGACCACAGTATGTTTAATGAACATCCATCATCTCATATAAATATAAAAGAAAAAAATTGTTTTCCTTGTGATGAAAGCTCCTAGGATTTACTCTGAACAACTTTCATAATCAACATACAGTGATTGTTAATCTTTATCATGTTGTACATTATAGCCCTACTACTAACTTGTAACTGGAGGTTTGTGTCTTTTGACTACCTCCATCCAATTCCCCTTCCCCTTATTTCCCCATAGATTTTCTAGTCACTTTCAATATAAAGAAACAATCTTAAGTTGTTAAAAAGTCCATTCTATTCAGACCTTCGATTACTTAACCAATTCAAAGCACCGATGCACCCTCAGTTCAGGTGTGCTCTGTAACTCTGCGAACCAGCAAAGGACACATGGATCTATTCCTTCACTAGCCTTCTTGTACCCTTTCTTGGCTTCCTGCGCTATTTTCTGGTCTCTCCGGGATAAGGACAGGAAGAAGGAGGGGTAAAAAGTTTTATCTGATTATTATTGTGGATTGAATGGTGCTCCACATCCCCCAGAAAGCTATATTCACTTCCTAACACTGGAACCTATGAATGTCCCCTTATTTTTTTTAAAGGGGGGGCTCTTTATAGATATAATTAAGTTAAAGATCCTGAGATAAGATCATCTCGGATGATCTGGGTGGACCCTAACCTCAGTGATGAGTATCCTTAGAAAAGACAGAAGACACAGAGACAGAGGAGAAGCCATTGAAGATCAAGGTGAGCATCAGGGTGATGCAACCACAAGTCAAGAGACTCCTAGAGCCACAAGAAGCAAGGAAGGATTCTCCCCAGAGGTTTTTGGAGGAGCATGGTCCTGCCAACACTTTGAGGTTGAACTTGTAGCTCCAGAACTGAGAGAATAGATTTCCGTTGTTTGAAGCCACCCAGTTTTTTATGGCAGCCACAGGAAACTAATTAACGATGGTGTTACCTGGTATCGGAGCCCTCCGGATGCTGATATTCAAAGGCTGCCTCTTTTGTGTGCTCACTTTGGGGATAATTTTTGGAGATGCCCACCACCTTGCTGGGGGGCCCCTACTCACCCATTCTCTGGTTCAGATGGTACAGTGGTTGACCACCAGCTCCTGCATTTAGTGGCATGTTGCACCCAGCCTTCTGTTGAGTCAGGCCACCTGCTTACAGGCCTCTTAGGTGAGGTCCTTCCAGAACAACCCAGCTACTTGCTTGCTATGCACTTAGCCCTTGGGAAAGTCCTAGCAGCTCTGCCCCCCTCCCCACCCCGCCGCAAAACTTGGAAGCAGAGGCTGCTCCCTCTGCCATCAGAGGTAGACTTAAGCAGCCCCTGCTAGCTCCTCACCTGTAGGGTTTTTCCAGGGAGTCAAGCACCTTGTGCCCTTTCAATTCAGTTCAGGAGCATCTGTCAGTCTCTCTTGAGTGGTTCTCTCAAGTTCCCCTCCACTTGCGGGAAAGGCCGGAGGAAGTTTCTAGAATTCTAACAACCATCTTCCAATTTTGCCTTCTCTTGTACATCAGCTGAAGAGGGGTGACAAACCATGGTTGGCAGATGTAGTATTGGGCTCCCCACTTAGCTCCATGTAGACTGACTCTCTAGAAGAGTGCCCAGCGGGCACTTAAACACTGAGCTCAGAACTAGGTGAAATCAAAGTCAGGAAATTCGTGTTTAATATCCTCTTGCCCCTGGGGTGACCCGGAGGTCATTTCCACACCTCTTGTTCTCCTTTCCCACACCTTCTGTCCATTCTGCCCTTTCTCTGGAAGGGAAGTTCTTCTACCATAGATTTGTGGCAACAGAGTAGGATCCACAAGCCTGGCTCCCATTACTTGATGGTACATGTCATTCAAGAGGCAGCGAAACAACACTGATACTACTTGGTCACTGTTGGGGGGAGCTTCACAATCCATGTAATCAGGAAAATAGAGAAAAAATACAAAAAGAGATGGGATGAAAGGATATCAACTCAAATACCTCCACCTGTCTATTCAGCTGACTCCCACATTGCTGTTAACAAATTCGAGCTGAAGCCCACCCCCTGGGACGTCACTCTGTAAGAGTGACTTGTTACCATGAGGAACGTGTCTACCTGTGATGTGGACTATTCCATGAGAGCCCCCACTGCATTTGGTTCTCAGGGTTTTCTTTTAAAAGAATGTCGTTTTGTAAGAGCATTTCATCAGAGGAGCAGCATGCGTCCGACTCTTTGTAGCCCACTAGGCTCCTCTGTCCATGGGGATTCTCCAGGCAAGAATCCTGGAGTGGGTTGCCATGCCCTCCTTCAGGGGATCTTCCCAACCCAGGGATCGAACCCAGGTCTCCTGCATTGCAGGCAGATTCTTTACCATCTGAGCCACTAGGGAAGCCCAAGATGTAAGCAGTGAACTAAAATCCATTGTTGTATGCTGCTTCCTTGGTCTTTCGTGCTTGTACCCCACAGCCAGAAGGCTTACTGTCCCAGACTCACCAGTGTACACAGCATCCACAGACCCCTTTTCCCCATAGAACCAGGGCATGCTGCCAGAAGCGACCATTCATCAGGAACGACAATATGACTCATCCCAGGTCTTCTGAGTCTTCAGCGGGAGATGCATTTGCCCAGAAGTGTACCATTCTGATTTATGGTGCCCAAGAGAAGCAGTTTTTCCATTTCAGCCTTACTTTCCCCCCATAACAAGCTACCACATTGTTGTTGCTACATCATTTGGTGCATACAATAGTATTTATGTTATTATTCATTTCAAACCTGACCCAAACACCACCTAGGTTTCTAGCTTCTGAAGACGGTGAAGGTGTTCAACTCCTTAGGCATGACAAAAGTACATCACTTAGCTTGCTATGTTGGCTGGGATAATTACATGTACTCAATACCAGCTTTTATGTGATGGCGTTCATGTGGTGGACTCACTTTCACCTCACCTTCCGAACAGCTCATCAGGTGCCCTGCTCTGCCCTAGCCAGGGGCAGCTACATGATCCAAGGTGGCCTGATCGCATACCCCTCCCTGGAAAGTGACTTTTGTGGAGCCATGTGGAGAGTAAGTTGCTAAGAGATTATTCTAGCAGATGGTGGCTTCCTGATCGACAATGACTTTTTCCCATCCACTTCTAGCCCTGGAGCTCATTTCCAAGGCTGGGGTGCTGGGCTTTCCATCCTCCTACACACTCATCTTTCCTTACTGTAACTTCCCTTTGCTGTAGGTTAGCAGAGGTCTGTTTTCTGTCGCTGGCTACCAGCAAACTCTGACTCAGCCTCCATCTTAATGCAGCTGTGTGATTCATCAGAGAAGAATCCTTGATCTTACACAGTGGTGAAAGTGCCTTCTTACCTGTTCCTTGGTATTAAGGCAGTGGAAGCTACTATTATAAAAGAGTAAATATTATTTGGGCTTCCCTGGTGGCTCGGTGGGCTCCGAGCACGCAGACGCCACGCCAGGCTGCAAGACCAACCACGCGCAGAAGCTTGGCGGAGAAGAGCTACCCCAGGTCCAAGGCCAGGGGCAGCAGCCGAGAGGAGCTTCCCCATGCCCGAGGCCATGGTCACCTCATGCGACGAGTTGACTCACTGGAAAAGACTCTGATGCTGGGAGGGATTGGGGGCGGGAGGAGAAGGGGATGACAGAGAATGAGATGGCTGGATGGCATCACCGACTCGATGGACATGAGTTTGAGTGAACTCCGGGAGTTGGTGATGGACAGGGAGGCCTGACGTGCTGTGATTCATGGGGTCACAGAGAGTTGGACACGACTGAGCGACTGAACTGAACTGAACTGGTGGCTCGGTGGTAAAGAATCTGCCTGCCAATCTGTCCAGCCTGCAGGACCCATAGGTTCGATCCCTGGGTTGTCAGGAAGACCTCCTGGAGAAGGAAATGGCAACCTACTCCAGTATTCCTGCCTCAGAAATCCCATGGACAGAGGAGCCTAGCGGGCTATGGTCCATGGGATCACAAAAGAGTTGGACATGACTCAGTGACTAAACGACAACAACAATTACTTAGTGAGGTTACAGTTCCTTGGGCCTGAGTTTTTTTTTTTTTTATAAGGGTCGTTTCCTTTTCATTTGTCAGAGATCAGCAGAATGGAACTCAGGACAAGTCAATGTTGACAGGGCAAACAGGGAGGGGATGAGAGGCCTGCAAGGTTGGATTCTTCAAGAGCTCAGGGGTGAGTTACTGGAAGGTTCTGGGTACCCAGAAAGAAGCATGAGTTCACAAGACACTAGGGAGAGGAGAAATGGAATGAAGAGGAAGCAAGAGATGCTGAAGACAGCCCTCTTTGCTGTCTGCCTGCTGGCAGCCACGCACGTGCACGGAAGCTGCCACCAGAGGGCGCTGCTGGAACTCTGAGAGCGGAGCTGGAAACCAAGGGAGGCAAGTGCCAACTGTCCCTTTCAGCGGGGGAGCTGTGGGACTCCAGCTCAAATTCAGGAGGAAAAACATTTTAAAAGGACAGTGACAGGGAGAGCAAAGGGGGATGCAGAAACTTTTATCACTGTCCAGAAAGACCAACAGATGTTGGGGAGATGGGCGTTCCAGGCACCCGAACAGCGGGAAAGAAGGACCTCAGGCCTGAACCCCTGGGCCTGTTGAACCCACTCCTCAAGATTCCAATGCTGGGATTTCCCTGGTGGCCCAGTGGTTAAGACTCCGTGCTGCCAATGCAGGGGACCCAGGTTCCATCCCTGATCAGGGAGCTGATCTCATATGCTGTGTAGCGTGGCCAAAAAGAGCCGGGGGTGGGTTCCAAAGCCATTTGTCTCCAGGCCAGGGTCCCTGGGTATCCTGGATGGCAGGCGAGGGGACATCCCCAAGGTCAAAGTCATTAGTGGCTGGCTTATGCATGAGTCTGTGGAACTGCAGTCACAACCTGCCTATATTGAGAGATGAATTCATGTCCCAAGTCAGCAGGCCCCAAGTCACACTGATGAGGTTCATCTCAAAGAGGGGTAACACTTTCACTTAAGTGAAGCAATGACCATCCCCAGAAGTCCCCGTGTTCCTTCCTAGCACCCTCTCCAAGGGTAAACACAATGCCAACTTCGCCACCACAGATTCATTGCATCTGATCTTGAAACTTATATGTGTGTGTTGGGAAGAACATATATATGGAATGATACAGTATGTACTTTCTGTTGTTTTTTTTTTTAAACTTTTCGGATGTGTTGTGTGGCTTGTGGGATCATAGTTTTCCAACCAGGGATTGAACCCAGGCCTTTGGCAGTGAGAGCGTGGAGTCCAACCATGGGACCACCAGGGAATTCCCAGGCTTCTTTTGATCAATGCCATATTTCAGAAATTCACCAGTGTTCCTGTAAGTAGAATTAGTTTGTTCGTTCTCATTTCTTGCTAATATTTCCCTGAATAAATATACCAGTTTATTTATCCATTCTACTCAAAAGGGATGTGATGGATATTTGAGTTGTTCTAGTGTGACTATTATAAACAGTGCCATGATGCGTTTCTATGGAGTATATACCTAGGAGTGGAGTCCTGAGTTGGTAAGATGTGCTGTTCTTGGTCATAAATGACATGTGACCACAAATGGACATATCAAGTCTTCTGTATGATTTTTGTACCCAAAAAAGTCACTTCCAAATGTGTTTTGAGCAACATTGCCAGTGAAATACATATATAGGCTCTCAAAGAAATTACTGAGAAGGAAAGAGTAATTAGTTCTCACCTAATTGCACTGAATCCGCCACCCATCATGGTCTAGAAAGTGGCCACAGGGTAGGAGAAACCATAATAAACAAAACTATGACCTAGAAATGGAAAACAATTTCTATAACATTCCCAAACTGACTAGAGATATACACAGCACAAGTTTTGGTCAAAAATAGGCAGATGCAATCTTTCCATTCTAAACCCACTTCGGGGAGCCCTCCTCAGCTCCAGGAGGGGCTCTCACTGCCCCACAACTGCCTCTCAGATAAAAGTCGATTTGCAAACTGTTGTACAGAGTTTTTTCACATGTGTGCTAAGGATGGAATTTTTATGAAGCAGGCTAGGATATTTAAAGATGTAAGAGTTCCCCAGAGGTCATAAATAACTACTCCAATCTACAACTCCATTTTCCACAGGAAGAAAGAACCCATATCTGTACACATTTACAGAAATCCCAAATTGCTAACTGCTTTGCTGTTCCCTGGCCACACAAACTGAAGCTGCGTCCATGTAGCAGCAGGATAAGGCTTTGAGTGGAGACCAAACACAGTGATCTGGCATTTGCAGTCAGTTTCACTGACTTGAGGAAAAAGTTTGAAAATATCCCACTTACATGTGGAATCTAAAAAGATGATACAAATGAACTTATTTACAAGACAGAAACAGACTTACAGACTTTGAAAACAAACTTATGGTTACCAAAGGGGAAAGGTGAGGGGGAGGGATAAATGAGGAGTTTGGGATTAACATATACACATTTATATAAAATAGATAATCAACAAGGACCTACTGTATAGTGCCGGGAACTCTACTCAATATTCTGCAATAACCTATATGGGAAAAGAATCTGAAAAAGAGTGGGTATATGTATATGTTTAACTAAATCACTGTGCTGTACATCTGAAATACAATATTGTAAATCAACTCTACCCCCAATGTAAAATACAAATAAAATTTTAAAAAATTTAAAAAAGTTGATAGTTCTCTCTCAGAACATAGAATGCTTTGACTTTATGTCTGTTTATTTTGCAGAAACTAATTCACCTGATTTCTTCTTGTCTGATTGGAAAAAGATTTAAACATTGGTCCTGGAAAAGTAAGTTCCAGAAAGCAGTCGTATCAAAGGTGAGAATGTTAGCTGCCAAGTTCTAAACTTAGGAGCCCACACTGCTACCCAGCTTTTCTCAATGCCACCCCCTCACCCAACTGACTCCTGAAAAGTCCTAAGAGGCTGCTGTCGGGAGGCCATTCTCCATGGGTCTCGTGTGTTTCTGCCCTTTTCCTGTACAAAGGCATTGGCGGCTTTTGTTCTGTGCTGTCTTATCAAGGATGGTGGTAGGGCACACAGCCTGGGAGAACAGAGATAGTATCTTATTTCTCAAGAGCAGATTTGTTTCCTGACAAAGCCAAACAGTCTCCTTCTAGGGCAAAGTTTGGGCAGGTGGCCTAGTGGTCCCCTTATAAGTCTGTGGCTTTCCTTAACTCAGGACTCCTCAGCTGGAACACACACTCACCCTGTACCTGGCATCCCTCTGGACCCGCCTCTTTGTTGGCACACCCCCTGGGAGACTCGGGGTCGGGGGTAAGGGGCAGTGGAGTGATGGAGGCCCATGCTACCTGTTGTCCCATGAGAAATAAAGTCTCTCTGACCCAGGAGGCTTGTCTCTTCTACTGATACCTAGGAAAACTGTGACAGGTCAACTTACTAGCTTTGCAAGGAGGGCAACGGTTCTTGACATCTGAAAACATCTTCAGTTAAAAGTATTCCAGAGTCATCCCACAAGTATTCTGTGCCTGAGGAAAAAAGAAAAGCACCAAAAATTTAGGTGACATCACGCTAGAGATCAGTGCATCTTCAGGAGGCATCAAGTGCCCAAGTGGAAGGGGTCGTTCAGTATTCCTCCTTGCTTAGGAGAGGAGCAGGTGTGATGCGGAAGGGACAGAAATGGTGGGAGTTAGTGTCCAGAGGAGGGAGCCCATAACAGCGACGGGAGGAGAGAGTGGGAGGGTTTGAATGACAAGGGGAGTTCCATGTTGGGTGGTGGCCAGGGTTCACAGGTATGGGAGTTGTGGCTGAAATATTTGACCTTAGGTTCGCCAAAGGAATCCAATGGGATTCCGTGCTGCTGCAGGCTAGAGATCCATGACTATAGGCTGTGGACTGGAATTCGAAACAAGATATTGGTGTTTAAGGTCCAAGAAGTTAGTCCCAAAGACTGTGGTCTTGCAATGGACATGGCAGGGCAGCCCTCTGGGGCTCAGGAAGAATGGTCACCTGACATTGGATTGTGTTTTGTTTGAAATCCTAGATAGGCCAAGAGAGGATTTATTTTTGTCTCATGTAATGTCAAGCAGTGACCAGTGTGGGACAGGGTAGACATGCCACCATGTCATCAGGAACCCAGCTTTCCTCCAGCTGTGTACTCCACCATAGGCTGTGGCCCTAGACCTCATGGTCACAAGGCAGCTCCCAGAGCTCCTGCCTTCACAATGACATTGCAGGCAGGAAGGAGGGAGGGAAATGGCAAAAGGATCTGCCAACTGAGAGCCTTCTTTAATGATCCTTCCTGGAAGCCTCACCAATGACTTCAGTGAGCTCCCCCATCTGAAGGAGAGGTTGGGAAACACAGTCTTTTAGTTGAACACACTGCAGTCCCCCCATATATATTTATACATGGTTATACTGGTAAGGAAAAAGGTGAGAAGGGATATTGGGCAGGCAACTGGAAATCTCTGCTACAGATACTAGAGAAATGTGCAGTATTACTAAATTCAATTTAAATCAGCTTCATATTGATTTTCTCCCTATATGTAACATAATTGCAGGCCTTCCTATTTCATTTCAGTTTAACATCTCTTCCTATAACATGGATTACTGGGGCACCGACTGGCCTTCACTGCACATTCTCCTCTCTATCTTCCTTTACTCTAAGCCATAACTATGCTCTCAAATTTCCTTGGTCACTGAGGAAACACGGTGGGAGAGGTCTTCTTCAGGTTCTAGCACAGTCATATAATCATTTGTGTCAGTCAACTTTTGCCGTGTAACAAACCACCCCACATTTTCATTTTCACCCCTTAACACAACCATTTTATAATATTATCTCTTACAATTCTGTGGGCTGATTTCACTGAGCCAGGCAGTTCTTCATCTGGTCTCACTAGAAACACTGTTTTGGGGGTTTCTATAACTAGTAGTTATCCTAACAGATAGAGCCACAGTCCTGTGTCAACTTTCTATGGGAAAAGAACTTCACACTAAACAAAATGTATTTTTTCCCACCATCTTAAAAGGTCGATTTAAACCCTTTGTAATCCTTCTTCTTGTCTTTCAACAATATTGTTGAAGAAGGATTATTTAAAAGAAAAGCACAAAGAAGAAGGACTACTATGAATTTCAATATAAAAAAAAACTCTAAGAAAAAGGCTACAAATTTTAAGGATTAGTTCAGTTCAGTTCAGTTCAGTCGCTCAGTCGTGTCCGACTCTCCGCGACCCCATGAATCACAGCACGCCAGGCCTCCCTGTCCATCACCAACTCCCGGAGTTCACTCAAACTCATGTCCACAGAGGTAGGTGGACACATTCTCGCTTTCCTTCCTTTTACAGGTCAATACCTTCATTGCTTCCAGTGCTAACGGGCAAATATCTGGGGAATCTTCTGTTTGGGAGCTGTCCTGAACCACCTTCCAACCTAGAATCTTAAAACAGAATATACTTTCATCTGCAGGAATGTACACTCAGGATTCATTACCACACAAAGCAGTTCTTGAATTCAGAAGAAAAGAGAAATAGATAAGGAGGCATTAGTCTTTTTTGGAACCTAGTTACTAGCATAATTTTGATTTTAGATAATTCTCCAAGACCTTCAATTCAACAACTTAAGCTAATTGGCATCATAGTTATGAGGCCTAAGAAAGCAGTCGTGTGTTTCTATAATAGCAAGTAATTTTAAGAATTTTTAAGAATATAAGTTAAAAATAATATAAGTATTTTCACAGAAAAAAGAATATAAAACACATTTTCTAGCAAAGCAAATAACCATACACATAATTAAACATACAATCAATAACACATTTTCTTACTTAGAAAAACTTAAACCATGACACAAGGTGATTATTTGGATATTATTATTACAAAGGACTTAAATATACAAACTTGGTTGTAAAAGATCTGGCTAAGCCACTTAGGTAAAAGTCTATCTGTGATGTTATAGTTTCCAAGAAGTGCCATAAAAGTCAAATAGTTAAACATTTCTCTGTGTTGCTTTTTTTTCTTGTAATTCTAGAAATGTTACATAAAGTGGTTCACCAAGTCATGTAGACACGTCACATGTACTGGGGAGGGGAGGGCTGAACTGATAATGTCCATGTTTTATAGACTCAGAAATGAATGAGAAGACACAATGGTACTATATTTAAAGCAAATATCAGTATATCATATACAAGAAAGGCATCTTACAGCAATGAGTCTGTTTGTACACCACAATTTTTCAGTTTGTATTCTAAAATGGGGAGGGGAACCTATGATATATTGTCAAAAAATAGAGAACTGACATAAAAAGCCAAATATAAAGATATAAAAAATAACAGTAACATTCAACCATCCACAGATAAAAGGTCATCTGGACATAAGCCTGAAACCAGCAAGACGCCGTCCACTGCAATTTCTCCAGTCTTGCCCTTGCCACGTTCAGCTTCAAAAATGATCTAACAATGGAGAAAGAATAAAAAATTACTTGCAAATATTAAAAAAAAATGATAAAGTCCCACTATTTAATTGCTATTAAACTGAACTCAATTCATATGTCCCTATTCCACAGAAACAGGCTTTGACATTAAATATATGGTAATGTATTTTCCAGATGCCTGGTATCTACACTGAGTGAATTACAATCAGAGAAAACAGGGCTCCTGCAACACCTAGAAGAATATGGAAAGCCCTGGAAAGCTAAGAACAGTAAAGTTTAAGAGGAAATTTTGGAATTCCTTCCCATTTAGAAGAAAAAAAAAAGCCAAACTAAAGGAATAATACGGTTTTCTTTTCAAAACCCAGGCTAGAAGAAATTTAATCATTGTCGTGAATCCTCCTACTCCACTGGTGGGAATGCAAATTGGTACAGCCACTATGGAGATCTGTATGGTAGTTCCTTAAAAAACTAAACACAGAGCTACTATATGATAGGCCAATCCCAATCTTGGATGCCGAGAAAAACGTAATTCGAAAAGACATATGCATCCCAATGTTCACTGCAGAGCTGTTTACAATAGCCAAGATATGGAAGCAACCAAGATGTCCATCAACAGATGAAGGGAAAAGAAGATGTGGTATAATGGAATATTACTCAGCCATAAAAAGAATGACATAATGTCATTTGCAACAATATGGATGGATCTAGTTGGTCCTATTGAATGAAGTAAGACATAGAAAGACAAATGTGATATAATTTATATATGGAATCTAAAAAAAATAGTGGGGAAAAATAGTACATATAAACTTATTTACAAAACAGAGCCACAGACATAGAAAACAAACATGATTATCAAAGGGGACAGGGGTAGGGAGGGATAAATTGGGAGATTGGGATTAATATATATACACTATCATATATAAGATAGTAACTGGGAATTCCCTGATGGTCTTTTGGTTAGGACTTGGAGCTTGCGCTGTCAGGGCCCAGGTTCAATCCCTGGTCCAGGAACAAACATAGATGGACCTAGAGGATATCACATTAAGTGAAGTAAGTCAGACAGAGAAAGACCAACACCATATGATACCAGTCATATGTGGAATCTAAAATATGACACAAATGTGGACTTCCCTGGCAGTCCAGTGGTTAAGACTCTGCACTCCCAATGCAGGGCGCATGGGTTTGATCCCCAGTCAGTGAACTAAGATCCTGCATGTGGCACATTGGGGCCCAAACATAAATAAAATAAAATATGAGACAAGTGAATCTATCTACAAAACAGAAACAGACTCACGGACAGAGAGAACAGACTTGTGGTTACCAAGGTGGGCTGAGGGAGGGATGGCTGGATTGGGAATTTGGGGTTAGCAGATGCAAACTATTAGAGAATGGATAAACAGCAAGGTCCTACTGTAGAGCACAGGGAACTATATTCAGTACCTTGTGATAAACCATAATGGAAAACATTAGGAAGAAGAATTACCGTTAAGTCCCCTACATATGAGCCTTCAAGTTTCTAGTTTTCAGAGATGCAAACGTATGTTCCGTTCATGTCAGGCGTGAGTGACATTACAGCTCGCCCTCTGTCTCCTATTGCTGACGATCCTTCAGCTCTACCATCTCCCACCTCCTCTCCCTCCTCCATCGGTAACTCTTCTTGCCTGTCCACTCGATGCAGGCCCCTGGATGCGTGCACTACTGTGCTTTTCAAGGTACTGTACTGTAAGATTTAAAATGTTTTATTTTCCGTGTTTTTTAATGTATTATTTGTGTGGAAAGTATTATAAACCTATTACAGTACAGTACTATATAGCCAATTGAGTTAGATAGTTACCTTGGCTAAATTTGTTGGACTTACAAATGCATTCTAGGAACAGAACTCATTCATATGCAGGGGACTTACTGTATATAGAGGTAGAACTGAATCACCTTGCTGTACAGCAGAAATGAACACAGCATTATAAATTAACTATACTTGAATAAAATAAATATTTTGGAAAATGATCTTTTAGTTTCCATTCATTGTGATAAGTGCTGGGCACAAAATCAATGAACAGGATGTGCTTTTATGTAGTAAGGAATTTAGAGCCTGTTTTGGAAGGAAGTTGGTGGGAGGAGCCTGACACATGAGCAGTTCATTTCCACAGAATATGATATGCCTGCATCTGACAAGTATTATCATTAGTTGTGCTGTTAAATACTTTGCCTATTTCACTCCAGAACATAAGCTCTTTAAGTGGAGGGAAAAGTCCTATTCATCTTTGTAGTCCCAAGGCCTAGGTACTTCAGTAAGTGTTTTGCTTTGTTTGTTAAGTCACTGAAAAAGAATGTAAATATCTCATTTAATACAGTTTTCCACTTACGTTTTTGGGAGTATCAGTTCCGTGATACAGCTGAATTTTCCCTATCTTCCACTGTTCATTGGTGTTCCTGGTTTTCTCCCAGGCCAGGGCATTATTACTATTTTTCACAAACACTCTAAGCTTCCCTACTTTGTTTCCAGCCAGCCGGTAATGAAAGAGCAAACAGAAGTTGCTGTGGGGTTGCAGGTTGGGGAGGAGAAGTTTCAAACGGCCGATGTCCTTCTTCTGACCTGTCAGGGCTGAAACAGCCATATAGTAGCCAACAGCTGGAAGAGAAGAAAAACCCACAGTTAATGAGGCCATTGCAAAGGGTTTGGCTACAGTGAATAAAATAGCTGTTAAAAAATGAACACTAGGCTCCTATAGGGAAAGCTCAAGTCCTTTTCATTTCAAATATTTAGGAAGAAAATTTTCATGCTAACATGAATTTTAGTATTCTAGGGCTGAAATTCTTTGCTCTGTAGAGAAGGAAACCAAGAGTTAGAGAAACTGAGGAATCTGTTCACATTCACAAAGCTTGGTAGTAGTAGAGATGGGGTAAGAATCTAATTTAATGGTCTTTGAGCACTTAAGATAATTTTCAGCTAACAGAAAACTTGTGTTCCAGAACTTTCCACTTCGGTTGTTTGACCCTGGAATGCATTTCTCCACTGAGTTGTATGTACGATGGCTAGCTGGTTAGGTGGGTCCACAGTGTGGTATTTAATTCACAACATACATGAATTTGTACTAATGGTATCATGGAGCTCAGTCACCATGTGTAATGTATCACTCTAAGTTCTGTTTGAAGATGGCAGGAACACAGATCACCTTCTGTTCTCAGATCTTTTTCCCAGGAATTCTGTAACCAGTGTAGTGGAGGTGTGCTCATCCACAGCCTTCTGGTTGTGGCTTTGATGGACTTGGACAAAAACTCTCATAGGGTGGGGTTTCAAGAAGTTGACAGAAAGAAGATATTCCTCTAGAAGCCAGGAGAAAGACACGGTGGGTGGGTCGAGTTTTTTGGTAGTCCAACTCCTAGAGACATTCTCAGGACCCAGATTGACATTGCTTTAGTTTTCACTGGACCCAGAGACTGTCTGGTCTTCTTCCCCAGTTAGTAAGTTTTCCAGATTCAGAGAATAAAAGTACAGAATGCCCTGTGGAGTTTGCATTTCACAAAAACAACATGTCAGAGATATACTAAAAAGCATGTGCTGATTATCTGAAATTGAGGCATCCTACATTTTATCTAGCAGCTCTACTAGCTATAGTCTTTTGTGACCCACTGTGGTAGGTTTCCTTTTTACTCCAGTTCAAGCCCACTTTGATCTGTCCTTGGGATTTCATCCTTCTAAAAATGCTGATTCATCCCATGTTGAGTGAACCTCAGGGTTATTTGCAAATCAGGTGTTTGTAAATAGGGAACTTCTATCCTCTACCTTAATCTCACGTTCTAAAAGGTATTTTTGTTAGGAGATACCCAGGTTTCCTGATTGCATGTAAGGGCTTGCAAGGAAGGCTCTCAGGGAGGAATCAGTGTCAAGGAAGGATCTAGAAGGATCTTTTACCCAAGGGCTGGGCATATACCTCCCCAAATAAACACTTTGATTGGTAAACAACCAGATTTCCTGAAAGTATAACAGTTTTTTCTAATTACAGAGTCAGCCTTAAATGACCAAAATTCTATTTATGCTCCAAATGGGATCTGCCGACCAAATACTCTGCCTCAAAGGAAGTTAGAGCCCATCAATAGTAGACAGTGGATAGTAGGCAACTCAGAGCTTCGGCAGAGAAAAATTCAAGGTTAACTGGAAAGAAAGAAATCCTCCAGCAATAGGTGGGCAAGTCCAGTCCAGGAGTTCAGAGTGCTGATCTGCTGCTCGTTATGATTTCAGTGCTCTGCGGGGTGATGCTCCTAAAACTCTAGGTTTAGGGAGAGGTCCTATTAATATTTCCTTTCCAGATTCATTTCCCCCTCCTCCTAAACTCAAAAGAAAACCACAGAGCACCATAGCTGATAAACTGGGGAAAAGAAACAACTTTCTTCTACCTTTTCCCAAATACTCTTAAATATTATACAAAGTTCTACATCTGTGTCCCAGCAGCAGGGGAGTGAATATGGAAGAGGTTTGCTGGAGAATCCTTTACGGGGTAGGTGGGTGGGAAATGGACTAAGTCAATCATTTATCAGGGGAGACTTGGGAAGGTCTAAAAGCTTCCAAACGTGATAAACAACCCTGACTTCACAAGCAATGAGAACAATTACCCTTGAATCATTGGATAGCTTTAATTCCAGGGCCGGATCACAGGACATGGATGAGTGAAGACTACATACCATTATCTCGGTCCGCAGGATTCCAATCAAAATCATCTTCTACATCCTGTTTCCAGTCACAGATGCCATGGTCAAAGGTGCAGTCAACTGAGATATTTAAATCTGCTAAGAAAAAGGGTGCATCAGCATCATTAAGCAGATTAGAAAATGTTTTAACATTGGGAGCTTTGGAAGGCATGGCCATGTTTGCGGTCAAGAGTTTAGGGAATTTGGGACTAAAAGATGCAAACTATTATATATAGGATGGGTAAACAACAAAGTCCTATTGCATAGCACAGGGAACTATATTCAATATCCTATGACAAGCCATAATGGGAAAGAATATAAAAATAAATATATACATATGAATGCATAACTGGATCACTCTGCTGTGCAGCAGAAACTAACACAACATTGTCAATCAAATATATTTCAATTAAAAAAAAAGTTTAGCTAAGTATGGCTGTCTTGGTATCCATTTGGTTTGGCCCTGCAACCTTCGAGGGCCTTAAACTGGCATTAGCCCTCATGCAAGTGCAAGCCCTAGATAAGAGCCCATGGAATCACTAGTAAAAGTGAGTTCCTCATATGACTTTTCCCCTGTGATTGACACCCTCCCCTGCTTCCCAGGGCCTTGGGTCTGCCTTAGATAAGACCCCCCTGAAGCTTACTAACACCCCAATTGTTTTTGTTGGAATCCATCAATGCAACCTTAGCCCAACAAGCCCAAAGCACTACATACACATGGACCCTCACAGAGGTGCGTGCCCCACGTTCTGCCTGGACTTCCCTCTGGGGCCCCTGGAGGCCATGCCATGTCGTTGCTCAAGACCTGGAGTAATAAACTTGTCTATTTCAATTTCTTTTGTGGTCTTTTGTTGAACCATCTGGCACCCAGGGGCTCGATCTAACAAATGCTCATTTAACAAATCCTAACAACTGTATTGGAGAAGGAAATGGCAGCCCACTCCGGTGTTCTTGCCTGGAGAATCCCAGGGACGGGGGAGCCTGGTGGGCTTCCGTCTATGGGGTCGCACAGAGTCGGACACGACTGAAGTGACTTGGCAGCTTGGCAGCAACAACTGTATGGAGTACAGGGTCAGCTAGCACGACCTTTGACCCAGTGGCTCCAGTTACTTTTATGTAGATTGGGGTCAGCAAACTAATATCCTGGCCCATTGCTTGTTCTTGCAAATAAAGTTTTACTGATACATACCACACCTATCATTTACATATTGTCTGTGTCTGCTTTTGAGCTGCAGTGATAGAGCTGACAGATGCAACAGAGAGTTTATAGTTCACAAAGCCTGAAATATTCACCCTCTGACCCTTTACAGAAAAAAGTCTTGACCGCTGATGTAGGTGTCAGAAATTACCACTGGGAAAAAGATGAAAGACTGAAATGTTTCTGATTTGTAACGAATACCAGACTCTGGCTTGGAATGGGGGGGCTTTTGCAGTTTATACTAAGGAATAAAAGAAGGACAAAGAAAGAGGAAAGGCTAAAGATATAAGGGGCAGCAACTCGTTGACGCATTAACGATTTGCAAAGCATTTTCACGTACATTACATCATTTGATGTGGCTGCCACAAAAATTCTACAATCATGCCCATTTTCAAGAAAGTAAAACTGAGAGTCGTAAGTGATTTGACCAAGTCCTCCAAACACTGAGGGCTGGAACTATACCTGACTCCTAAACTAGATTGGAATCCAGGCTGTCCATCTACATATATCTTAAGCCGGTACAAACACACGGCCTCTTCTCTCACTTTCCTTTCTTCTTAACCCGTATTTTCCCCTATTCCAGAAAAGATATTTTATTTCTGTCTAACTCCTAAAATTAAAAGATGCCTGGTAATGCTTGCTTCCATTCTTCAATATTCTTTATGAGTGCTATTACTCCTAAAATATACTCACTCCTAATATATGTTACTCACCTTTGTGTTTCAGGTGGGATGATGTAGTTTTTCTTTGGACCAGAACCAGATCCACTTCACCCGCTTCATTCACCTTAGGGGCTAACAATGAACACTTAATCAGTAAAACAAAAGTCCCTAAAGCCCCACATACTAAGAAGGTATGAATCAATGAACAAAGAGGGTTTATCATATACAGCTTATCATACACAGCTGGCCATTAGTAACCATGGGCTCCACATCCACAGATTCAACAAATGACAGGTTGAAAATAATTTTTTAAAAATCCAGAAAGTTCCAAAGAGCAAAACTTGAATTTGCCTTGCATACCAGGAAATCATTTACACAGCATTTACATTGTATTAGGTCTTTTAAGTAATCTAGAGACTACTAGATGTGGGGAGGATGTGTTTAGGTTATATATGAATATTGCACCATTTTATATAAAACTTGAGCATCCATGGATTTTTGTGTCTGCGGGGGTTCCTGGGACCAGTCCCCCGGGGATACCAAGGGACAGCTGTGCCTACTTACAGAGTATGTTATAGCAGCGTTTCCCTAACATTTCCAAAGCATTCATATTGGTGCCAGTTTTCTCATCTAGAACAACTTTTTCGAAAGGTGCCCCCACTGGACCCCATTAGGCATCACCTAAGTAACCTAAACACAGCATATTAAAAAGCAGAGACATGACTTTGCTGACAAAGATCCATATAGTCAAAACTATGGTTTTTCCAGTAGTTATATATAGATGTAAGAGTTGGACCATAAAGAAGGCTGAGCACTGAAGAACTGATGCTTTCAAGCTGTGGTGTTGGAGAAGATTCTTGAGAGTCCCTTGGTCTGCAAGGAGATTAAACCAGTCAATCCTAAAGGAAATCAGTCCTGAATAGTCACTGGAAGGATTGATGCTGAAGCTGAAGCTCCAGTCCTTTGGCCACCTGATGGGAAGAACTGACTCTTTAGAAAAGACCTTGATGCCGGGAAAGATTGAAGGCAGGAGGAGAAGGGGACAACAGAGGATAAAACGGTTGGGTGGTATCACTGAGTCAGTGGACATGTGTTTGAGTAGGCTCCAGGAGACGGTGAAGGACAGGGAAGCCTGGTGTGCTACAGTCCATGCGGTCGCACAGAGTTGGACACAACTGGGCGGCTGAACAACAACAACAATGGGACAAGCATAGACAAGGCAAAATAGAGAGGGAGCAACAGATGGCTGGCGAGAATGAAAGGGAATGTCCCAGGCTGGGTCAGCATGGAAACCCCTCTGCAGGGGCCGAGGCTGATGATGGCTCTGCACAGTCACCGCTGACAATGATGATTCTCTGGCTCATGTAGAAAACTGAAGCTTAAGCTCTATATAGAATGTTCCTCTATTTCACCTTTTTAAATTATAGCCACACAAATCTGACATTCTCCTTTCACCGAGTGTGCCTGTAAAAAATGCCTTCAAGAAGGAAAAAGGCAGAGCTTAGCAGATCTACCTGGGTGGGGGGGCTCTCTGGGGTTGAGGGGTGCACTGCACGCAGAGCTGGGCAGCCAGATGACCGAGCTGTCAGGACAAGCAGGCTTCCTTGGTCAGGAGCAGAAGGAGGGGCTGCATCAAATAGGACACCCCCTAGGTAAGTGGAAAGGACTGACCTTCTGCGCATCCCACAGCAGCAAATGTGATTTTGTATCTGCAGAAGATGTTAGCTTCCAGACCGTTTAGAGAACCTTGCTTCTTAAGATTTAAAGCTGACCCCATCTTACTTAGGCTTCCCTGGCAGCTCAGACGGTAAAGAATCTGCCTACAATGCGGGAGACTGGGGTTCGATCCCTGGGTTGGGAAGATTTCCTGGAGTAGAGATTGGCCACTCATTCCATGGGCAGAGGAGCCTGGTGGGTCATAAAAAGCTGGACACGACTGAGCCACTAACTGTCACACTTCACTTCACCATCTTAGTTACGGCATGAAACTATCTTCCTCTTCCCTGTCATTTGCCAGGGAAAACTACAATTCACTTTTCATAAGATGCATAAATGAACAAAAGTCATACTTGATACTCACAAAACACATCTCCACGGAGGCTTTGTTCCTGTTCCACATGGTTCTCATCTCTTTTCTCGTCCTCCAGCCTTTCTTTCTTTCTGTTTTCATTCCTCTTTTTTTCTCTGTGAGGGTTCCCATCTCTGGAAATGCTCTCTCCAGAGCTGAAGGGCTCCAAGTCAACCTTTGGGGTGGGAGTCCCTCTGGGTTCTGCGAAGTTTTCCATTTTTACCTTCTTTCTCATGCTATTCTTGTGAGCAAGCAACTTCTTAATTCTGTCTTTGATGGTATCAGGTGCTCTGAGGAATTCTTTCACAGAATTTTCGGGGATTACTAAAACCAACAGTAAAAGAGAAGTTCCACATTGACAAATAATTAGATCTCTCACAAAAATGGAGCATTTAGTATGGCAAAACAAATACAATAATGTAAAGTAATTAGCTTCCAATTAAAATAAATAAATTAAAAAATGTCATAGTGCAGTCAATGAATGCTTCCAGAATCAATACATATGAGGCTCAATCATCTGATATTTTAGAAAGAACTGCATTTGCATCTGTTTTAAGTGGTTCCAATGATTACAGCAGGATCTTAACTACCTTCATCGTTCGAAGACAAACCTTCGTTTTGCTTCATAAACTATAATGATGAAATACCTGCTCCTACCAAGCTGGGTTACAGATCACAACGTGATGAATTTTCCAGAATCCTCTAATATTTCCACTTTCACATTGGTATTTGTCAAAGCTGCTGTTGCCCAGGGAGCCCTGTAATTTGTTTAGATGTGATGTTAAAAAATTATAGCTAGCATTATGTTGAACCATATGTACATTGCCAATAATGAGCCATTTGTGACCTACAAAAATGGTGATTTTTGATTCAGTGTATACATATCTTTGAATTTCTTCACCTCAACCAACTAGTATCAAAAGCTAAATGATTTTAATTATTGATTATTTATAGAGAGGCATCTATATTTAGTTTTACATTCATTTCATATTTCTCACCACTAAATTAAATTCTTTTTTAAAATGCATCTTTGTAATAGACTGACAGACATAAAAAGCAAATTTATGATTACTAAAGGGGAAAGGGAGGGAGAGATAAAATAGGAGTTTGGGATTAACAGATACACACTACTACTATATATAAAATAATCAATAAGGACCCTATTATATAGCACAATCCCTGGCTGGGGAACTAAGATTCCATAAGCCACTTGGTGTGGCCAAAAAAATAATAATAATAATTTAAAAAGATTAAAAACTCTGACCTTTAAAATCAAATATATTGTCCTTTTATAAAATATCCACGCATGTGCTAGTCTGAAACTGAGCAAAATGGGTCTAATACCATCTGAACCAATTCACTTGATTCTACAACCTGGATATATTTCAGAGGGAAATGAAATAAGGGAGTAGGCACCAATTTCAGTGTTCAAAAAGAATATTACAGAAAGGAATTGGATTGGGATTTTATTAGAATATTTTTCTTGTGTGTGTTAGTCGCTCAGTCGTGTCCGACTCTCTGCAACCACATGGACTGTAGCCCGCCAGGCTTTTCTATCCATGGAATCCTCCAGGCTAGAATACTGGAGTGGGTTGCCATTTCCTTCTCCAGGACTAATACAAATAATGCATCATTACTCATTTACTTGACCTTCAGATAGCCTGTTTCAGTTGATTTGTCAGAAGCTGCATAAGTTCTGGTTTTAAGTAATGTGCATATACACATCTTCCTCTGGAGGCCCCACTGTGCAACTCTGTCTACGGGACCCAGATTCCTTTCCCAGGATCCAGAGTGAAAAATTAACAGGAAATACCCATTCCCTGGAGATTTCCTTTATGCAATCAGTAACATAACACTAATGACCTTTAATATTATAAATAATGAGGAGAGGGTTTCAATCCACACCAGGCAAACCTAAACATCTGCCTTTGGTGTCTGCTTTGAAGTTTTGAGTTTTTCCACTAAAAAAAAAATAAATCAAACAACGTTTGTGGTGCCAACAATTTCACTTCTTCAGTATGTAAAGAGCTGGGCAAGGACAAAACAAACTCTGCCTATGCATGACTACGAATGGACAGATTCGGCTGTGTCTAGGTGCTGCTGTTTCATATTGGACATAGCTGATGACCGTTTCTCTTGACAATTTCTTGATTAGCACATCTTCTTTTTGAGAATATACAAATGTGGCAGGAAGCTGTGGCAGGAGGGTCTGGCACATTTGGGGCTCTCAGACATAAAAACAGGGACTTCCAGGGTTTTCACACGCATAGGCCAGTCTTATGTGAGTGAAACTGACAATTTCTCTTGGGAGAGATCTGAGATTTCTCTAAATATCCACTTTGTCAAAAACTTCAACCTATCTGAGATCCTTACTTAGAGAAGATCACTATGATGTGAGAACATCTTTCCCAGGAGGAGCATGACTCTGACAATTCATTTCCCTGAACCGAGCTCACCAGATGGTCTCCTACCACCTGGCAGCAGAAACTTCCCTCTCATTCGTGCTTTAGACGTAGTCTTGGGTGGAGAGGCTTAGTCGTGGGTGAGAAATACATTGCACCATGAGATGCAGGCATTGGGAAGGGGGTAGGACAGCAGAAAAACTGAGCCAGGAGTGTCTGATGGGGAGGGCCCAGAGGAGTAGCCATGAGCCACAGACACAGCATGCTGCCTTGAGGCAATCAGACTTGGAGCTCAGGTTCCTGGGTATGACCCCCAATTCCTCACAGTTTCTAGTCCTAAGACCTCGAGCCCACTTCTCTTTGCTTCAGTCTCTGCATTTATCAAGCTGGGATAGGGACTTCCCTGGCGGTCCAGGGGTTAAGAGTCCACCTTGCAATGCAGGGGGCACGGGTTCAATCCCTGGTCAGGGAACTAAGATCCCCACATGCTATGGAGCAACTAAGCCCACATGCCACATCTAGAGAATCCGTGTACCACAATGAAGGATTCTGTATGCTACAACTAAGATCTGGCACAGCCAAATAAATAAATAAATGACAAGCTGACTTTTAAAAAAAGCTAGGATAAAAAGACGGCATTCATAAGGTCGAAATGGGTGAATACATGTCAATTACTAAGATCAGTGCTCAATATATATTGGGCCTGTGTTTACTATTATTTTTAGAATTCATCACCAGAATGTCGAAAATCTTCTACTAAGTTAAATTCTTTTCCAGATCATACCTCTCTGCTTATGTTATTATTGAAGTAAAAAGTATTGGAATGGCCTTGTTGTCCTCACACCTATATTCTTGAATATGTTCTGTAAAATGTGAACTTGTAATGGTTAAAGCATATTTTCAATGACTAAAGAAGCTGCTTTCCAAGGGGAACCATCATTGAATTTTGGTAAAGAAGCCATTGTCACTCCTCCTCCTCCTATGAGTGCATGGTTATAGAGCAGTTAATACATTCTGGGCTGGAGTTAAGCCCTTCAAGTGGATGTTTATTTATTATGTGTGGATTATTTCATGCAATAGTCAAAACAGTATTAAGGGTCAGACACTATTATGGGCTTCCCAGGTGTCACTAGTGGTAAAGAACCCACCTGCCAATGCAGGAGACATAAGAGACACAGGCTCAATCCCTGGGCTGGGAAGATCCCCTGGAGAAGAGCCTGATAACCCACTCCAGTTGCCTGGAGAATCCCATGGACAGAAGAGCCTGGCAGGCTATATAGTCCATAGTGTCGCAAAGAGTCGGCCATGACTGAAGTGACTTAGCATCCATGCATGCACTATTTTGAAGAGAGAAACTGAGATCCTAAAAGGTTAGTTTGCTCTCAGACCATAGGCAATCGGCTAGGGAGCCAGAAATCAAGCCAAGGTAATTTGATTCCAGAAGCCATGCTCTTGGTAACTAAATGACACAGTG
Organism: Moschus berezovskii; assembly: GCF_049115385.1. Lineage (NCBI taxonomy): Eukaryota > Metazoa > Chordata > Mammalia > Artiodactyla > Moschidae > Moschus > Moschus berezovskii. Next base: position 12,687,961 of record NC_142488.1, on the reverse strand, counting down.
TCCTTTCTTAAATTGACTGTTACTAACCAAGTTGGGTGGAGAAGGAAATGGCAACCCACTCCAATGTTCTTGCCTGGAGAATCCCAGGGACAGGGCAGCCTGGTGGGCTGCCGTCTATGGGGTCACACAGAGTCGGACACGACTGAAGTGACTTAGCAACTTAGCAACCAAGTTGGGTAGTACTAGAGTTTTGATTTCCTTAGAATGATGTATAGCTGCTGTCAAACTAAGACCAAATTATCTAATGGTGCATTATTAACACCCACATATTCCCTGGTGGCTCAGATGGTAAAGAATCTGCCTGCAATGCAGGAGACCCGGGTTTGATCCCCGGGTTGGGAAGATCCCCTAGAGAAGAGAATGGCTACCCACTCCAGTAATCTTGTTTGGAGAATTCCATGGACAGAGGAGCCTGGCGGGCTACAGTTCATGGGGTTGCAAAGAGTCAGATATGACTGAGAGACTAACACATACACATAAGAACAGTAAAAAAAAATACACACATCCACATTTAGGCTGCATTGTTCTTTGGATACAGATGGTGCATAAGGATAATTGACTAATTCCTCTTCTGTACTGCCATGTAAGGTCTGGACTTTCTCAAAAATAATAAACTCATAATAAAAGCTGCTTTATTATTATATGCAAGCAGTTAACACAGATACAAATGTATTTTACAACACAGCATTTTATAATGCTGAACACTAATTAGATGTGATTCTCTCATTTTTCTATGACTTTTCTTTGCATGTAAGGGTGGATTTTGGCCATCCTTTAAGCAATGTGTGTTAAGACGTTAAGATCAATTTTCAAAAGAGACATGGCTGTTTATTTTACCAAAGCAGAATGGAAAGGACTGGGCAAATAACATAATGATTGACCTGAAGATAGTTTTCTATTGCAAATAAACATTTTGGCAAAAGACTAGAGAAATGATTCTGCCGCAGAATGGATAGTAACAAAATGAATGATTTTTCAGATATCAAACAGAACATTGTGATAAGTTTGAGGTTTTGAAGAATCAAGAAAAATTTGTTTTAAACTGCTCCTCTAAATAAGCTTAGAGTTGGATGACCAAAGGGAAAAAAAAAGTTTTTTTAGCATAAGAAATATTTAGGTTGACCAAAATAAGAAACAGCTCATGCAACTCTATGTCAAAAAAAAAAAACAAGCCAATCAGAAAATTGGATATTTCTTCAAAGAAGACATACAGATGGCCAAAAACCACATGAGAAGATGCTCAGCATCACTAATTATCAGAGAAATGCAATCAAAACTACAACGAGGTATCACCTCATACCAGTCAGAATGGCCATCATCAAAAAGTTCACAAACAGTAAATGCTGGAGAGGATGTGGAGGGAAGGGAAGCCTCCTATACTGTTGGTGGGAATGTAAATTGATACAGCCACTGTGGAGAACAGCATGGAGAGTACTTTAAAAACTAAAAACAGAACTACCATATGATCCAGCAATCCCACTCCTGAGCATATATCTAGAGAAAACTGTAATTCAAAAATATATATGCAATGCTAAGCTCATAGTACTATTTACAACAGCCAAGAGATGAAAACAACCTAAATGCCCATCAACAGAGGAATGGATAAAGAAGATGTGGCACATATATACAATGGGATATTATTCAGCCTTAAAAAAGAATAAAACAATGCCATTTGCAGCAACATGAATGGACCAAGAGATGATCATACTAAGTGAAGTCAGTCAGGTAGGGGAAGACAAATTTCATATATTGTACATTGAATCTAATTTTAAAAAGTGATACAAATGACCTTATTTACAAAACAGAAACAGATTTCAAATATTTCAAAAACAAATCTATGGTTAGGCTGGGATTAACATATACTCACTACTACATATAAAATACATAAAGAACAAAGCCCTACTGTATAGCACAAGGAACTCTACTCAATATTCTGTAATAACCTATATGGGCAAAGAATCTGAAAAAGAATGTGTGTGTATATATATACATATACATATATGAGTCACTTTGCTGTACACCTGCAACTAACACAACATTGTACATAAACTATACTTCAATAAAATTTAAAAACTGTTTGGGTTGATGTGGGATTTAAAATCTCTGAACACTGGGCTGCAATAACAAAAACATGGGTTGCAAACAGCTACCCATTTGCACACTTACAAACAGTGCCTTCATTTGGATGTTGATGACACACTGTGGTTTCAAGAGGGAGCAAGTGATTAAGAAGGAAGAGCACTCCAGGCCTGTTTTGGCCAGTTCTTCCTAATCTCTGTGATTCTTTGGTCTGGGGGGCAGGGATGAGTACGTGGAGGTGAGTTGAGCTGCTCACTTACTGACACAAGTGTTTTTCCAGTGCATCCTTTTTTTTTTTTCTATGCACAGCATTTTTCTGCATTTACTTTTACAGGATTTCAGAGTCAGGAGGAGCTAGACCTTAATGAATATGATTGAAACTGTGCTAACAACAGTCTGAGCCAGAGCTAACTTTATTGAGCATCTACTATGTGCCCGGCTGAACTAAGCTCTCTGTCTATACTACCTCATTCAAGTCTCAATGAACCTATGAGAGAGGTACTGGGAGGAATGTGGGGGCCCCCAAACATAAGCCAAGATAAGGATTTGGGTGCAGGTGGTTTACGTAACAGGTGATTCCAGGAGGTGGAAGAGGGGTAAGAGGGATAGTGAGACAGGAAGGGAGGAGAGTCAAAAATGGTGCCTCAATGGACAGGTAATCACTGTGGGTGACGAGGGACATCTGGGAACCAGCATAGAACCCACCTCAGAGTTGTCCTGCTGCACAGGGGAGGCTGGGGGATTGAGGTGTAGACCCTTGGCCCTCACGGCTTGAGGACTGTCCCTGGGGGTTAGAACTTGGGGCTTTAGCTCTGGGAGGAAGCTGCAAGGCTACAATGCAGAGAGTCCATTGCACTGGGGCTTGGGACATGCACAGAACTGTCCCCCACCTCATTAAAGTCAGGTGTCACCGAGGGATGGTGGCCTGGCCCCTTCTGAGGACTCGCTAAAGGGACACCATGGGGCCCATTTCAGATAGAAAGACACTGAGTTTAGAGAGGCGAAGCACCTGGCAAAAGGCCACAGGCAGTACGGGGTACAGCTCGGATTCAAATTCAGGCCTTCCTACCCTTACGCTGGGCTGTCGACCAGACGACCTGAGACCAGCAAGGCCAGAATGGACAGGTGCAAAGTTGGTGGCGTGAAGGAGCCCTTGACCACTGATCCTGTGTGGAAGGTTTACTGATTCCATCTCTTCTCTGCAGGTTTTTCAAAATTATGGCATCTTTCCCACCATCCCACCTACCCATGCACATCCCTGCACGGGAAGCCAGTCTCTCAGTCTTTCTTTGAATAAAGTTTCAGAAGGACACCATGGGCATGTCTACACAGAGGGACGGAAACCACAGCAACAAGCTACTGGAGACCAAGGAGTTGCTGAATCCCATCTCTAGCCCAAGGCGGGGGCCCTCCTGGAGGCCATGGTCCCCACTCCACTGGTTCTCTTCACTCTGAGATCCCTGATGGAGAAATTTGTCAGAGAGAATGAAGCCCCACCCTTGGCCTACTTTGGTTATGGGAAGGCACTTCTACTTTTGTTGTTGTTCAATCGCTCAGTCATGTCCGACTCTTTGAGACCCCATGGATTGCAGCACTGGAATTCCATCACCTCCACTAGCTTTGTTCCTAGTGATGCTTTCTAAGGCCCACTTGATTTCACATTCCAAGATGTCTGGCTCTAGGTCAGTGATCACGTTATCGTGACTATCTTGGTCGTGAAGATCTTTTTTGTACAGTTCTTCTGTGTATTCTTGGCACCTCTTCTTAATATCTTCTGCTTCTGTTAGGTCCATACCATTTCTGTCCTTTATCGAGCCCATCTTTGCATGAAATGTTCCCTTGGAATCTCTAATTTTCTTGAAGAGATCTCTCGTTTTTCCTATTCTGTTGTTTTCCTCTATTTCTTTGCATTGATCGCTGAGGAAGGCTTTCTTATCTCTCCTTGCTATTCTTTGGAACTCTGCATTCAGATGCTTATCTCTTTCCTTTTCTCCTTTGCTTTTCGCTTCTCTTCTTTTCACAGCTATTTGTAAGGCCTCCTCAGACAGCTATTTTGCTTTTTTGCATTTCTTTTCCATGGGGATGGTCTTCGTCCCTGTCTCCTGTACAATGTCACGAATCTCCGTCCAGAGTTCATCAGGCACTCTATCTATCAGATCTAGTCCCTTAAATCTATTTCTCACTTCTACTGTATAATCGTAAGGGATTTGATTTAGGTCATATCTGAATCGTCTAGTGGTTTTCCCTACTTTCTTCAATTTAAGTCTGAATTTGGCAATAAGGAGTTCATGATCTGAGCCACAGTCAGTTCCTGGTCTTGTTTTTGCTAACTGTATACAGCTTCTCCATCTTTGGCTGCAAAGAATATAATCAATCTAATTTCGGTGTTGACCATCTGGTGATGTCCATGTGTAGAGTCTTCTCTTGTGTTGTTGGAAGAGGGTGTTTGCTATGACCAGTGCGTTCTCTTGGCAAAACTCTATTAGCCTTTGCCCTGCTTCATTCCGTGCTCCAAGGCCAAATTTTCCTGTTACTCCAGGTGTTTCTTGACTTCCTACTTTTGCATTCCAGTCCCCTATGATGAAAAGGACATTTTTTTTGGGTGTTAGTTCTAAAAGGTCTTGTAGGTCTTCATAGAACCGTTCAACTTCGGCTTCTTCAGTGTTACTTGTTGGGGCATAGGCCTGGATTACTGTAATATTGAATGGTTTGCCTTGGAAACGAACAGAAATCATTCTGTCGTTTTTAAGATTGCATCCAAGTACTGCATTTCGGACTCTTTTGTTGACCATGATGGCTACTCCATTTCTTCTAAGGGATTCCTGCCCACAGTAGTAGATATAATGGTCATCTGAGTTAAATTCACCCATTCCAGTCCATTTTAGTTCACTGATTCCTAGAATGTCTATGTTCACTCTTGCCATCTCCAGTTGAGCTATTTCAAACCTTGAAAGATGATTCCGTGAAAGTGCTGCACTCAATATGCCAGCAAATTTGGAAAACTCAGCAGTGGCCACAGGACTGGAAAAGGTCAGTCTTCATCCCAATCCCAAAGAAAGGCAATGCCAAAGAATGCTCAAACTACCGCACAATTGGACTCATCTCACACACTAGTAAAGTCATGCTCAAAATTCTCCAAGCCAGGCTTCAGCAATATGTGAACTGTGAACTCCCAGATGTTCAAGCAGGTTTTAGAAAAGGCAGAGGCACCAGAGATCAAATTGCCAACATCCGCTGGATCATGGAGAAAGCAAGAGAGTTCCAGAAAAACATCTATTTCTGCTTCATTGATATGCCAAAGCCTTTGACTCTGTGGATCACAATAAACTGTGGAAACTTCTGAAAGAGATGGGAATCCCAGACCACCTGACCTGCCTCTTGAGAAACCTTTATGCAGGTCAGGAAGCAACAGTCAGAACTGGACATGGAACAACAGACTGGTTCCAAATAGGAAAAGGAGTATGTCAAGGCTGTATATTGTCACCTTGCTTATTTAACTTATATGCAGAGTACATCATGAGGAACGCTGGGCTGGAAGAAGCACAAGCTGGAATCAAGATTGCTGGGAGAAATATCAATAACCTTAGATATGCAGACGACACTACCCTTATGGCAGAAAGTGAAGAAGAACTAAAAAGTCTCTTGATGAAAGTGAAAGAGGAGAGTGAAAAGGTTGACTTGAAGCTCAACATTCAGAAAACAAAGATCATGGCATCTGGTCCCATCACTTCACGGGAAATAGATGGAAAAACAGTGGAAACAGTGTCAGACTTTATTTTTTGGGGCTCCAAAATCACTCCAGATGCTGATTGCAGCCATGAAATTAAAAGACGCTTACTCCTTGGAAGGAAAGTTATGACCAACCTTGATAATATATTAAAAAGCAGAGATATTACTTTGCCAACAGAGGTCCGTCTAGTCAAGGCTATGGTTTTTCCCGTGGTCATGTATGGATGTGAGAGTTGGACTGTGAAGAAAGCTGGTCACCGAAGAATTGGTGCTTTTGAACTGTGATGTTGGAGAAGACTCTTGAGAGTCCCTTGGACTGCAAGGAGATCCAACCAGTCCATTCTAAAGGAGATCAGTCCTGGGTGTTCATTGGAAGGACTGATGCTAAAGCTGAAACTCCAATACTTTGGCCACCTCATGCGACGAGTTGACTCACTGGAAAAGACTCTGATGCTGGGAAAGGTTGGGGGCGGGAGGAGAAGGGGACGACGGAGAATGAGATGGCTGGATGGCATCACCAACTCTGTGGACATGAGTTTGAGTGAACTCCGGGAGTTGGTGATGGACAGGGAGGCCTGGCGTGCTGTGATTCATGGGGTCACGGAGAGTCGGACACGACTGAGAGACTGAACTGAACTGAACTGGATTGCAGCACACCAGGCCTCACTGTCCATTACCAACTCCTGCAATTTGCTCAAACTCATGTCCATTGAGTCGGTGATGCCATCTATCCACCTCATCCTCTGTCGTCCCCTTTTCCTCTTGCCTTCAATCTTTCCCAGCATCAGGGTCTTTTCCAGTGAGTTGGCTTTTTTACTTTACGTTCCTTAAAATATTGACAGGCACTGTGTCTGCTTTTCCACACTTTTTTTTTTTTCTTCCAGGTTAAATGCTGCCCAGTTCTTTTGGCAGTTCTTCACAGAATGTGATTTCCAGACTCATCTTCTTTGCTTATACTCCTGTACATCATCTCATCCAGTGCCGCTGGGGTATGATGAATCTTTTATGAGTGTGGTGCTCAGAGTCCATCATAATGTGTGGACTGTTTATTTTTGCCATCACTGAGTTTGGCTCTGTTGTCATTAGGAGTGTCAGTCAGGTGGGGGTACAGGATGGGATACAGGTCATGGGACGACTTACAGCCATATTTATTGGAATATGTGGCCATGCTCCTAAGGCATCTATGAGAGAGTAGACTCAGGGTGGTCAACAAGTCTTGGCACACAATGAGACAATGCTAAAAGGGACATGATCAAAGGACAAGCCCAGGTGACTAAACAGAGTGGGACACGGTTGGTCAGGCACGTGACTATCCTGTAATCTTTGCTGGCTAGTCTTGGAAGATATTCCGGGCACTCACCATGATTTCTAGTTTTCTTCTCTTTCAGGATGCATGACAGGATTAGATATATTTTCTCCCCTGCTTCCAAGCTTAATCATGATTGTCCACAGTTCTTTAACTGCTGTGATGAACACTCAGCCTCGGATTGACACCATGGTACCATAAGACAGTGGGACCTCTGTCAGCCTGTATTCCTAAGTGACAATGTGGACAAGAAACGCCCTGACAACTCTCTCTGGGTATAGCACAAGTGGCAAAAGAAACTGTGATTATTGTTGCAGTTTTTGATAGCAGTGATGTTTTCTTGTTATACATTGAGTGTATCAGAGTTTACCAGCTGAGCATTAAAGAATTCATCAGCAAAAACCATGGGACCTGACTCTACATCAAAAAAAAAAAAAAAGTGAATAGAGGCTTGAGGAGGATGACAAAGGGAGGTTAGCTTTATCGTACTTTTTTTTCCAGTTGTACGTTCTGAAAAAAGTCCTGACTCACATGGTTAAAAACCTTCTCTGGTTCTAAGCCACTGACTCTTCAGGACTGTTTGTTATTGTCCCATAACCGAGCCTCTCCTGACTGATACATTTGCTCAGTGTCATCGTCCTCAAATTTTATTTTCAGTATTTGAAAACATGTCGTGAGCAGAAGACCCTTCAGAATCCTTGCGGTGCTTTAAGTGCAGTGCCTACAACTTCTGTGAGAACTGGAGGTGTGGTCTGATTAGCTGAGAAGATGAGTTGGAGGCGGAGTGAAGTTTCCAAACACTGTATGCACACATCTTGCTCCCCTTCCGCTCCCAACACACCAGAGGGGAAGGAGCAGGGGGAACGAAGGGAGGAAGGAGACAAGGAGAGAATGCTTTATAGGGAAGAGCCAAGATACGGTGACCAAGTGTACTTACGGGTGCACTGCAGTCCGCTGCCTTTATACCCCTGCTTGCACTTGCACTTGAAGGATCCTTGGGTATTAAGGCAATTGGCATGGAGGCTGCACGTGTGGGTGTTCGCAGCACATTCATTTATATCTGAAAATGTGAGCAGTCGCATGAATCATCTTGTGGTAACAGCACTTGCTGAAAGACTATCCCCTGAACTTGAGTAACTCCAGGGCCAACCACTCCACCCAGCCAGCGAACCCTGTGTGGCCAGGGAACTGAGAAGCGCTGAGGATGCCTGGCGCCTTGGCCCAAAGCCCTGGCTTTGCTTGCTGCCCAGTATGGAGGGAGGGTGTCTGTAGCTCACCTCCCCCACAGCAACCTCCTCTCCTGCTTATCAACGCTCCTGACATCTCTAAGTTGTTTGGGCTTGATTGCTTAACATTGTCATCAGCCAAACTTACCACTAAACAACAATATCAGAAAGTAAATTCTGTACATGGAAGGGCTTGGGACTCCTAGCCCATAAAGAACAAGACGGGCTGGGAAGGACTGACATCATCTGAAAAATGTGAAACTTTTGTTCACAGGCTGCCAAGAGTAGGGGTTAGGCCGGTCTGAGCTCGTCTGTTGGGTTTAGACTCGGAAAGTTTACTGAATTCCGCCCATGTGACAGCTTTCTTGGCCTTCTTTTCCCTCCCGCTTTTTTTCTATACTTCTCGAGGGCTTCCCATGGATGCTTGTGGTAAAGAACCCACCTGCCAATGCAGGAGACATGGGTTGGATTCTTGGGTTGGGAAGATCCCTGGAGAAGGAAATGGCAACCCACTCCAGTATTCTTGCCTGGAGAATATGCACACAAAACAGGCTATTGTTTGCTTATTTAATTAATTAATTTCTCTATGGCTGTGCTACATGGCATGTGGGATCCTAGCTACCTGACCAGGAATCAAATCTGTGCCACCCTGCACATGAAGTGCAGAGTCTTAACCTCCGGACTGCCAGGGAGGTCCCCTAGGCTATTGTTTTTAACTCAGCCACAAGGGGGCTCAGGTGCTGATCTTAATCACTTCTTAAATCACAAAGATTTGCTTCCTTTGACAGCTCCCCTTGTGGACTCCCACCCTGTCCTGTGGCATCTCCCTCTAGGTCTCAGGAAACAGGCTCCAACTCTGGACACAGCCTGGAGATAGACCCCAGAGATGGTGGGGTCTGGAGCATCTTGGAGGATCCCAGCTCACAAGAAGTGGGGATTTTACAAGCCAGATTAGGATGGCCTTTAGGCTTGAGGGAAGAGCTATGGAGGCTTCATATGATGTGTTCAAAACCCAGGAATGGATATTGCCCCAACACGATTACACAGGACACGTCCTGGTCAGCTCTGAGCTTAGGGTGGAAAGAAATCCTACTTGCCCTGCTGCTGTTAGCTTTCCGTGTTACGCACACATGTGTGTCATGTGTGCATTATGTAAACAGGAATCTCCAGGGCGCTGATATGTCTGTAGGACCAACCCCATCCATGCTCTATCAGGGGCAATGGGAAGCCATCCAAGGGCTCCCCAAATACCCCACTTCACTTGCTCATTGAGACTTGGGATTCCTTCCCTAAGGGACAGGATTTCTGATTTCACCCATATTGGGCCGAAAGCTGAGTGATGTCTCAGTCTTATCATAGAGTGATCTTGATGACCCCAGAAAATGAACATTTTAGGGGACGTAGAGTTGGAACCATGGAAGGGTTGAAGGATGAGCAAGGAAAGAGCACATTGCACCTCCTTCATTCATTTTTCTAAAGCCACTCCTGATGGAGACTTAGGCAAGGGCCACTGAGATCAAGATTAAGCAGGACTTGTTATTCCTCCTTTTATCAAATATAAATATGCTTCACTGTCCTCATTTTTAGGGCTTCCCAGGTGGTGCTAGTGGTAAAGAAGCTGCCTGCCAATACAGAAGAGATGCGGGTTCAATCCCTGGGTCGGGAAGATCCTCTGGAGGGTGAAATGGCAACCCACTCCAGTATTTTTGCCTGGAGAATCCCATGGACAGAGGAGCCTGGAGGGCTACGGTTCATAGGGTCACAAAGAGTTGGACACAACTGAAGTAACTTAGCCCTTTTAGCTATACATGGAGATGGAACCAAAAATATAAACAAAACAAAACCAATCAATTTTTTTCAAAAAACCCACAGAAATCATCTCAAGCTATTTATCTCCATAATAGAACAACAGAGACTGCAATTCTTTAAACTTTGATGAACCTGGCTTCATGTAATTCATGTCATCAGAGTTCCCAAATGACAAAAATTTTTAAAAAAAAACCTTTCTCTGTGCTGTTAAGCTGGTCAGTACAGTAGATGGTTCAACTAATAGACTGAACTGATGTCTAAATATCTGTAGAGAAAGCCTATAAGTTTCTTACCTAAACAGTCGTACCGGCCACTGATATATTTCAGTTCGAAACCAACATGACATTTGCAATAGTAGCTTCCAAATGTGTTCACACATCTTCGATTGTAGGGGCAGAAGGCTTTATCAGAGACACATTCATCGAAGTCTAGGATGGAGAACCAGGACATGTCAGACACACCAAGAAAGCAATCTCCCTCCAACACACTCTCGTGCCCGCACCCAGAGCACACAGCACACACACGCACATGTGGTTTCTTCACTGGAAAACTCTGATTATTCTGCTACCAACGTCCTATCCTCTGGGAAGAGTTCTGGATCCCTGAGGCACATTCACTGGATTTCTATCACTTTGTACAGCTTATTTTAGAGGTACTATCTTGCTGTAATGGCATTACTTAAATTCACATTTTCTCTCTCATTAGGCCCTACCTTTTCAGGGGCAGGGAACATATGGCTGGCACTTGTTACACAGACACTCCATTTTGCTGAAGGGATTAATATTCTTCCAGCTATGGATATTGCATGGCAAACCTAATACACAAACATTCAAAGCTTGCATTTTACAAAAGAGTTATTTCATTAGCAACTGCCTCCAAATCCTGTCATATTGCCCCAAATCATAGAAACACAGTTTTTAAAGAATGTACTGATAACATAAATTGTGAGTTAAGTGGAATGAAACCATGATGCAACTTAGGAGACAAGAGACTTCCTTCCTTTGCTACCATGGAAAGGCACATCACAGAGGGGCTGACAGCTATGCTGACCAAACCATTAAGACTCAGACTTTGCCTTAACTTTCAGATGTCAAATCAAGTAAATTTGGAACCATCATTATTTTGGAACAGTGGTTAAACAAGAAACTTGGTGCTGGCTTATTGTTCTTTTTGCATTCTTGATATAATTAATGAGTAAGTGTTAGACTGAACAAAATTATTTTTCAGGGATCACTTTCATATACATCAAGTTTCTCCTCCAATACAAATGGTACTCGACAAATCAAAGAGGTGGGTGAACACTTGGATTCATTTGGTCAAGAATTAGCCTTGACATAAATCTGATTTTACTGAAGAGCACTAAACCTTGTGAATTGAATTAAATATTTGCCTGCTTTCAAAGAGCAGAACCAAAATTTTAACTTATACAGACTTCTTATTAAAGTGGCTAACTGATTTAGGCGGAGAAGGCAATGGCACCCCACTCCAGTACTCTTGCCTGGAAAATCCCATGGACAGAGGAGCCTGGTGGGCTGCAGTCCATGGGGTCGCTGAGGGTCGGACATGACTGAGGGACTTCACTTTCACTTTTCACTTTCATGCATTGGAGAAGGAGATGGCAACCCACTCCAGTGTTCTTGCCTGGAGAATCCCAGGGACGGGGGAGCCTGGTGGGCTGCCATCTATGGGGTCGCACAGAGTTGGAAACGACTGAAGTGACTTAGCAGCAGCAGCAGCAACTGATTTAGGGTATATTTGGGAGAGCTTTCTAAACGCGGTTTACCAAGTTATGTATCAATACATTTAGGGTAAATAAACACCAACCACCTCAACTGAAAAATACTTCTATTGTAGTACAGAAGTTAGAATATTAAATCATAGTGCTATTTGCTTGCTTCCATCAAAAAAGATTAAGAACTCTTTCAACATTCTGTTTGGTTTGACATCCCATATTAATGCTATGTTCAGACTTAAATTGAAGAAAGTAGGGAAAACTACTAGACCATTCAGATATGACCTAAATCAAATCCTTTATGATTATACAGTGGAAGTGAGAAATAGATTTAAGGGACTAGATCTGATAGAGTGCCTGATGAACTCTGGACGGAGGTTCGTGACATTGTACAGGAGACAGGGACCAAGACCATCCCCATGGAAAAGAAATGCAAAAAAGCAAAATGGCTGTCTGAGGAGGTCTTACAAATAGCTGTGAAAAGAAGAGAAGCGAAAAGCAAAGGAGAAAAGGAAAGAGATAAGCATCTGAATGCAGAGTTCCAAAGAATAGCAAGGAGAGATAAGAAGGCCTTCCTCAGCGATCAATGCAAAGAAATAGAGGAAAACAACAGAATAGGAAAAACAAGAGATCTCTTCAAGAAAATTAGAGATTCCAAGGGAACATTTCATGCAAAGATGGGCTCGATAAAGGACAGAAATGGTATGGACCTAACAGAAGCAGAAGATATTAAGAAGAGGTGCCAAGAATACACAGAAGAACTGTACAAAGAAGATCTTCACGACCAAGATAGTCACAATAACGTGATCACTGACCTAGAGCCAGACATCTTGGAATGTGAAATCAAGTGGGCCTTAGAAAGCATCACTAGGAACAAAGCTAGTGGAGGTGATGGAATTCCAGTTGAGCTATTTCAAATCTTGAAAGATGATGCTGTGAAAGTGCTACACTCAATATGCCAGCAAATTTGGAAAACTCAGCAGTGGCCACAGGACTGGAAAAGGTCAGTCTTCATTCCAATCCCAAAGAAAGGTAATGCCAAAGAATGCTCAAACTACCGCACAATTGAACTCATCTCACATGCTAGTAAAGTCATGCTAAAATTCTCCAAGCCAGGCTTCAGCAATATGTGAACCGTGAACTCCCAGATGTTCAAGCAGGTTTTAGAAAAGGCAGAGGCACCAGAGATCAAATTGCCAACATCCGCTGGATCATGGAGAAAGCAAGAGAGTTCCAGAAAAACATCTATTTCTGCTTCATTGACTATGCCAAAGCCTTTGACTCTGTGGATCACAATAAACTGTGGAAACTTCTGAAAGAGATGGGAATCCCAGACCACCTGACCTGCCTCTTGAGAAACCTTTATGCAGGTCAGGAAGCAACACTTAGAACTGGACATGGAACAACAGACTGGTTCCAAATAGGAAAAGGAGTACGTCAAGGCTGTATATTGTCACCTTGCTTATTTAACTTATATGCAGAGTACATCATGAGGAACGCTGGGCTGGAAGAAGCACAAGCTGGAATCAAGATTGCTGGGAGAAATATCAATAACCTCAGACATGCAGATGACACTACCCTTATGGCAGAAAGTGAAGAGGAACTCAAAAGCCTCTTGATGAAAGTGAAAGAGGAGAGTGAAAAGGTTGGCTTGAAGCTCAACATTCAGAAAACAAAGATCATGGCATCTGGTCCCATCACTTCATGGGAAATAGATGGAAAAACAGTGGAAACAGTGTCAGACTTTATTTTCTTGGGCTCCAAAATCACTGCAGATGCTGATTGCAGCCATGAAATTAAAAGACGCTTACTCCTTGGAAGGAAAGTTATGACCAACCTTGATAATATATTAAAAAGCAGAGACATTACTTTGTCAACCAAGGTCCGTCTAGTCAAGGCTATGGTTTTTCCCGTGGTCATGTATGGATGTGAGAGTTGGACCGTGAAGAAAGCTGAGTGCCAAAGAATTGATGCTTTTGAACTGTGGTGTTGGAGAAGACTCTTGAGAGTCCCTTGTACTGCAAGGAGATCCAACCAGTCCATTCTAAGGGAGATCGATCCTGGGTGTTCATTGGAAGGACTGATGCTAAAGCTGAAACTCCAATACTTTGGCCACCTCATGCGACGAGTTGACTCACTGGAAAAGACTCTGATGCTGGGAAAGGTTGGGGGCAGGAGGAGAAGGGGACGACAGAGAATGAGATGGCTGGATGGCATCACCGACTCTGTGGACATGAGTTTGAGTGAACTCTGGGAGTTGGTGATGGACAGGGAGGCCTGGCGTGCTGTGATTCATGGGGTAGCGGAGAGTCGGACACGACTGAGTGACTGAACTGAACTGATTAATGTTATGTGTTAACTTGGTCATAATATTATCTATAGTGCAATATAGTTAAATACACTAGGAGTATATACAACTTGGTAGTTGAAGTAAAAAGTGCAGGGTAAATATACAAAAATAAAATTACTTATATCTTTTTCCATCATGGCATTAGGCAACCCAACAAATTATAGAGAAGTATTTTCTCTAGCATGGCAAAGTGCATCTGTCTAGAACATATGTGCTATAAATGTCATGGAAATGGACATAAGTCATTTCAGGAACTTTCGATGTCGAGTCAACGAGTAGGTTGTAACGGATGAAAAAGGAGGAATGGAGTAAAGGGAGAAATCAGGGGAGGAGGTGACTCTGGATACTCTACCTAGACAAGTTCTTCCATTGGGGGCCAAGCGGAGGCCTGGAGATGGACACAGACAGCGTGGCCCCTCTTCCGTGTCTTTACAGCCATACTGGCAGTTGGTCATGGCACACGTCCTAGAGTCTGCGAAAAGAGGCACAGGTTAGCCTTTTCCCCAGGAGATGATAAAAACATGCTCACTAAGAAATGATCCCCGGCTCCTGAGACATGAAATGTAACACATGGAATGGTATCAGAGGATAAACTTCATCATCTGCATCCCAGATGGAGATCCAAATGGAATCTGTGCAGGGGTGGTGTCTTGGTGGCCCCATGGTTGATTCCATTGGCCAATGCATTGCACTTGACGGTCTTTAGGCAGAGCATGCACCCCTCAGTCACCAAAGAGGGCATCTTTCTCTTCCTATACAAGTTCCAATGACTCCTTTACGTCACCTGGCTGGTCTCTACTATTGGCTGAAATGCAACCTCTGATGGAGATGATTCATTTGAATAAATAGGCTAAAAAAAATGCCAACTCTATCCATCTCTCCATTCATATCTAGCCTCTGTGAGAGTCACTCAAATCACAAAACCTTGTCTTTCAGGTGCGTGTATTAAAACATGCAGATAAGGCTGATCAGCTACCCAAAAGCCATTCCCATTACTGAGGCTGAAAAGCCAGTTACACATCTTTTTCCTAGCTTCCCATGCAGCAACAAGGGAGTGGCCATATGATTTTCTTATAGCCAAAGAGATATTAAGATAAGTCTGCTGGAGTTTCTGGAAAAGATGCTGCTGCATGACAAAACAGATGGACATAAAAGAGGCGTTTGTTTCCTGGTATCACTCCTTTTCCCTTTGTCTTGCCTACCTTTGATGTGTGTGTGATATCTGGAGCTAGGGCAGCCATATTGTGACCACAAGGTCATAAGCATAAGGATGAAATCAATACCCTGAAGATAGCAGAGGGTGAGTCCTTGCTGACCTGTTCTGGAACTGCTTGCCTCCAGCTTTTAAAAGTAAAGATAATTTAGTTCGATTTTTCTATCACTCATTGCTAAATAGACCTTGTCTTACAAAAACACATATCCCTAGTAGGGTTCCAGTATATATGGATCAAAATTGCCTATAACAGGGGAGCACAGTGAATATCCTCTCTTTATACATCCGCATCTATAAAATGCCAGTCAACCAGCTGGACGAAAGACTGCAAAGGGCTGGGTAAATAAAATCGGCATCCATGAGAGACATTCAGGGCCACCTGGCCACTGTAAGCTATAAACAGGGAGGCAGAGGCAACCCTCACATGTATAGTAACAGACAAAGAGGATACCAGGACAGACACACAGGCCACAGTAATGTAGCAAACACTGACCGATGGTTATATTTCTAGTTTATTCCTTTTGTCTTTAGTTGTCTTCTTTCAAAGTTAATCTTCAAATTTTACCTCATTTTATCCTTCCATTTGGAGAAAGATATCTTTTTTGGCACTAATTAGGCTTTTGTGGAATGTTTCAGAAATATCCATTAGCATATATCTTTTTAAAAATGTTAAGTGATGACTAGAAAACCCTGGACAGTTGTTCCCAAGGGGCTGGGGGTAAAGGGGGTAGTTCTGGCAAAGTTCTATTTGGTAGTGGTTACATGGATGCTAGCTTTATAAGAATTCATTAAGCTACATATTTGTTTCTTGGGGGTTTCTGTTTAATTTATAATAAATATTTTTTTAAATACTCAAAAAATTTTTATGAAAGATTCTCTGAATGCCTGCTTTATCTCTTAAGCATGCTTGCTAATGGAGACTCTAGTGGTGTTGGGGCATTTTGCCAAGTGGGGCGAGCAGCTCAAGGATGAGGCAGGGGTGGGGGAAGCGAGCTATGCACGAGCCCGGATTTTACAACCGAGGGAGAGCCCAGGATAGGCTGGGGAGTCAGAGGACCCTGCAACCATGGGAAGCTGGCAGAAGACACAAGCTGCAGGCTTGTTGGGGGCGGCAGGGCAGATGGATTTGCTTTTCAGCTGCAACATAAAACCTGAAAAGCCTTCCTTCTCAATAAATGAACGGATATAGACATTTAGGCTCCCACAGGACATGGGTTCTCTTTATCAGAGAAGGGCTTTTCTTTTCAGGAATGTGAACTGGAATGGACTTCCAACAAGAGTCATTAATCTTTGAGCATGGGGCAAGGGGCGTGAGAAAGATAGCTGGTGGGAAGAACTGATGTCCTGAGATGGAATTGAGATTTATCACCTTCCTGAAACAATATGCTTATATTTTCAGTAGGCTTATTTTTTTTCATGAAGAATTCTAATTCATCCTTGTATATATAGAGAGACTCAATTTATCTTTCTCCTCAGTTAGTTTTTTTATTTAAAAACGACGAGGCCAGAACAGGCAAATCCAGAGAGATAGAATGCAGGGCTGGGGTGGAGGAGAAGATGAGTGGAGAGTGACTGCTAATGGGGACAGGGTTTCCTTTTGGGGTGATGGAGATATTCTGGAGAGTGGTGATGGTTTGCACAACAGTGTGAATGTACAAAATGCCTGAAGTACACTTAAAATTGTCAAAATGGTGAATTGCACAATATATGTATTTTACTACAATTAAAAATAAGTCCTAGAGGGAACATATATATATGGCTGATTCATGTTGATGTTTGGCAGAAACCAATACAATTCTGTAAAGCAATTATCCTTCAATTAAAAAATAAATAAATTGAAAAAAATAAGTGCGCAAAGATGTTTTAGTCTAGGGTGATGTGAGAGTCTTTGAGGGTGGAGTTTCCCCTCCAATAACTCAGTTTAACTTTGCCCCAAGCATTAAATGGCAAAAGTCAAGCCTCCGGGTTGACTGAGAGCAGGTCAGCTGCTGAAACTTACTGGAACATGTGGCGTCCGGCAGGAGCATGTGGCTGCTGGGGCAAAAGCACTTGTAGCTACCATGTGTATTAACACATCTGTGTTGGCACGGCCGAGGTTTGAATCCACACTCATTCACATCTGCAGGGGGCAGTGAGAAAATGGAGAAAGGTGAACTGAAGGAGGAAACACCCAGATGTGGAACAGGGTTGGCCTCCCTGGACCCCACCTGTGGGGGTAGGTACAAAGGGGGTGACTCGCCTCTTCTCCGACCGTCATTAAAGCGTTGGTGAGGATGTGGAGCAAACTGAATCATCGTACACTGCTGAAGGGAATGCAAATATAGGTACAACCACTCTGGAAAACTGTGTGGCAACTAGATACAGACAAACTCCTGAGCCAGCCATTCCACTCCTGGGCAAATGTCCAAGAGAAACATGGGTACATGCCCACCGGACTTCCCTGGTGGCTCAGTCAGTAAAGAATCCACCTGCAATGCAGGAGACCTGGGTTCAATCTCTGGGTCAGGAAGATCCCCTGGAGAAGGAATGGCAACCCACTCCAGTATTCTTGCTTGGAGAATCCCATGGACAGAGGAGCCTGGCAGGCTATCGCAAAGAGTTGGACACAACTGAGCAACTAAACCACCAAAAAATCACATGCTAAAATGATCACAGTAGCACTAGTCTGAATTGCCTCAAACCATAAAGAATCCAAATCTCTCCTCCCCAAAGGATGGATAAATGACTTGTATACTCATGCAATAGAATACTATACAGCAGTGAGACTGAACAAACCACAAGTACAAACAACTGTGGATGAAACTCACAAACATGATATTGACTGGGAGAAGCTGGACACGAATGAGCACACTGAAAATCAGGCATGAGTGAAAGAAACAAAACAAATCCAGGCATGATGACTCTGTGGTGTGAGAGACAACGTATACAGTTCCTTGTTGGGGGTTGGGAGCAAAGTGATGGAGGGGAGCATGAGGGGTCTTCAGAGAGGCTAAGTTTCCATTTCTTGATCTGAATGCCAGCTACATGGGTGTTCTTGAACATTCATGGAGTTGTACATTGTTGATAGGTGTACAATTTTGTGTGTTTCCTACTTGAATACAAAGTTTAAACATAATCTAGATACTGCTACCTTTAATGCTGTTCCAAGTAGTCTATGACAGATGCCGACAGCACAATCTCCTATCAATTATTATTTTGAGCGGCCTCATGATGGCCAAATGGCCTTGTCTCACCCTTTCCTGAGGGAGCCCTGCTAGGCAGCTATTACTGGTGATCAGGTCACAGGACAATGTTTAATCCAATATAAAGGTGCTCAGAGGATGCTGTTACATAAGAAGGTTACAAAAATATGTATGTAGCTACCACATTTTTAAAATAAGCATAGGACAAAGTGCCTAGGGAAATTCCCTGGCATTCCAGTGGTTACAACTCAGCATTTTCACAGCTGGGGTCTGTGTTCTATCCCTGGTCGGGCAACTAAGATCCTGCAAGACATGTGGCTCAAGGCAGAAAAAAAAACCTTGGGAGACCAGGCTCTACACGTTTATAATGGTTACCTCCTGGGAAGACTGAGAGGGACTTTCTTCTCTGAGCTTTTCAGGGTTTAAAACATGAAACATTAAGAATGAAGTAGCTTTTATTAAGATTAAAAAATGATACATAAGGAAAAAAACTTGTAAAACCATCATGGGTTTCATCTTAGGGCACATGGTGATATGGGTGCCACATGCCGTAACTACCCCAAGGCAGATATAGAAAGGAGAAAAGAACCAAATTCCATGTGAGACCAAAATTCAGCACAGTAACAGGCAAAGGCCATTCTGAAAAATAAGTATGTGGCTGCTTTCACCTCTGAAAAGAACCTTACATGGAGATTTTCCAGCACATTAGCTGGACACTTGAACCCGCTTCTCCATGGCCAGTTCCCTGTACACCACCATGTCCTATATGGATCCTAACTGCTTCAGATGTGTGAATTAAATAATGCTGGTTGGACACAACAGGAAAGCCAGGGATATTCCATCACTTGGCCCTAAGTCAGAGGCGTCTCTTAGAAGAAGCATTTTGGGGAAAGACATCA
The DNA here is from genome assembly GCF_049115385.1 of Moschus berezovskii. Classification (NCBI taxonomy): domain Eukaryota; kingdom Metazoa; phylum Chordata; class Mammalia; order Artiodactyla; family Moschidae; genus Moschus; species Moschus berezovskii. The sequence goes on along the minus strand of NC_142488.1, from coordinate 12,668,436 downwards.
GTTGGGTTGAGGCCTGTGGCCATCAGTGGATATACATGGACTTTGATCAGGCAGCCCTGGAGCAGGGAGGCTGTGGGGAAAAGCCAGACAGCCCCACATCTGAGCCAACTGGACACTCCCTCAAAGTGAATATTTTGCCAGGACTTGAAAAGCAGCATGAAAAAACACCTTCTCCATTCCAACTCTCTTGAGAAGGTATCTTGGTACAGAATCCAAGACATATGGAAAAACAGGTCTTCTGGTGGGAAAAGCTCTGGTAAGGGACATGGTTGAATTATTACTTATGAGAGCATGGCTCCTGCTGCACTTCCCTCAAGCCTTCTGGACACGGTTCTAAGGAGCCCCTTGGTGGTGCTGGCCCCCGTCCTGGGGTTGGGACAGGAGAGCTAGAGGCTCCTCCCTGAGCCTGCAGGTCTGTCAGCACAAAGAAAGGCTATGTGAGCATCTGGCCTTGGCAGTGAGCTGGCGGGGGAGGGACAGAGTGGGGCAGACCCCTGGCTTTCTCTGGAATTCCATTCTCCCTTCTAGAACCCTGGCAGGGCTCTTTCCTAAGGACAGCTGAACTGGATTTGCTGCTCTTTGCTTAACTGTGTTATAGAACTGGGACCCTTTCTTAATTAGTGCAGGTTTCTTGGTGCCTGGGCTCCTCCACACTGGACATCTGGGGCCAGATCACTCAGCGGGGGGCTGCCCTGTGCACTATAGATGTTCAGCTGGGCTCTACCCACCAGATGCCAGTAGTAACCCCTCCAAATGTCTCCAGGCACCGCCAGATGACCTCGGGGGTAAGGCTTCCAGATTTATCAAATAAAAATACAGGATGCTTGGGTAAATGTGAACTTCGGAAAAACGACTAATATTTGTTCAGTGTACATGTGTCCCATACAATATTTGAAACATACATACACTATAAAATTATTTGTTTTTTATGTGAAATTGCATTTGAAAATAAGATTTAAATCTAACTAGGGATATGTATTTTATCTGGCAAGTCTTCCTAGGGGACAAAATTGGCCACCTTAAGAACCACTGTTCTTAATATTATAACCGCTTTAATATTTTGAGATAAACAGCCTATGACAAAAGTCATAAATTGCCTTTTAAAATATATCAGTTACAATAAAAATATGCATGTCATTCAGCCCAACAATTCCATTTTTAGATATTTACCCTATAAAAATACTCAAAGGTGCAAGGATATGCATAGGATAATGACTGATATAGTGCTATTTGTAGTGGCAAAACATTGGGGACAACTTCTATAATAGTGGGTACTGACTGAACTGAAAAGTATTTTTACGTAAATGACACAAGCATTTGCTCTAGGGACTAGGATACAGCCATAAAAAGTATGAGACAGCTCGCTATGTGCTCACGTGCAAAAATGCCCATAAGAAATATCCATATTTGTAAATATATCAGAAAAGAAACTGCAGAGATGGAGGTCAAACTCTCAGCTATGGGCGGAGGATGGACTGTGGGTGTTCACACTCACTTTTTAATTTATATCCTTTTGTTTTGTTGGATTTTCTTAAATAAAATATAAGCATTGCTTCCTTAGCTTAAAAAAAACAATAAACATTATTTTTTTAGAGGGAAAATAATGTTTTTTATCTGGCATCCTAACAAAAGCATCAGAATGACTTTGATGTTTTTCTAGAAGAGATTGACTGAAAAATCTCATTCTGAAACCACTTTCATTTGAAGATCGGAGTTACAAACTACAGAATCCTGAGTGATATACTGTGTCCCAAACACCACTGCACTGCCTAAGTTGATTCTGAAAGCTCTGCGGTAGGTCTGTATTACCACCGTGGTCTCTAGTACTGACCTTGACTGCAGGTTTTCCCGGTGTATCCTGGAAAGCATCTACATTTGTTTGGTCCCACACACTCACCGAACTTACATCCAGGTTCACACATAGCTGTGGAAAGAAAAGATATTTTGACAATTAAAGAATAGGAGCCAATAGGTATATGAAAAGATGTTCAACATGGCTAATTATCAGAGAAAGGCAAATCAAAACTACAACGAGATATCATCTCACACCAGGCAGAATGGCCATCATCAAAAAGTCTACAAATAATAAATGCTGGAGAGAGTATATAGGAAAAGGAACACTCCTACACTGTTGGTGGGAAAGTAAATTGGTGCAGCCACTAGAGAGAACAGTATGGAAGTTCCTCAAAAAGCTAAAATAGAGTTGTAATCCCACTATTGGGTATATATCTGAACAAAAATTTAATTCGGAAAGATACATACAGGCACTATCAACAATGGCCAAGACATAGAAATAACCAAAATATTCACTGAAAGGTAAACATATGAAAAAGATGTGATACATATATATATAATGGACTATTACCCAGCCATAAAAAAGAATAAAATAATACCATTTGTAGCAACATGGATGGACCTGGAGAGAAAGACAAACACCTTATGATACCACTTACATGTGGAATCTAAAATATGAGACATATAAACTTATCCATAAAACAGAAATGGACTCACACACATAGACAACAGACTTGTGGTTGCCAACAGTAGGGGAGGATGAGAGAGGGCAGGACTGGGAGTTTGGGAGTAGCAGATGCAAACTAGTATATATAGGATGAATAAACAACAAGGTCCTACTGTAGAGCACAGGGAACTATATTCAATATTCTGTGATAAACCATAATAGAAAAGAATATTAAAAAGGAATACAAATATATATGTATAACTGAATCACTTTGTTGTAGAGCAGAAATCAACACAACATTGCAAATCACTATATTTCAATAAAGAAATTAAAAAGAACAGGGGTAGTCAGCCCAGTGAAATGCACACGTGTTAAGCTTAGCTGCCTGCTGTGTGGTAGAGAAATCCATGGTGACATACAATACAGAGGGTGATCTGCTTCCCCTCCAGTTTATTTTCACCTTTAAAATACTGAGTAGTGCTTTGCTTCTGAACTACATCACCGGCCCCCATCGCCTCACCCACTTCCACCCCACAAGTACAAGTTGACCATAATGTTGCCTAGCACTGCCACACCTCCAGTGGCATTCAAAGGGGAAAAAAAGCCTCCTACATCACAGTTAGCCAGTTTTGTATATAAACACAAAAGATTTAACAAAAGGAATATGATTTGTAAGCTGGAAGAAACTCCATAGTTATACTGGGCCAAAGTCCTTCTCCCCCTTTCTACGTTTTTTTTTTTTGTTGTTGTTGTTGTTGCTGTTCTCTTCTGTATTATTTCCCCGTTTCTCTTTTGAATGATCAAAATTTTTAAATTCTGTGTGTTATCAGCCAAAATGAACAAAGCACAGGTTGGAGGCAGGGAGACGCTGCCTCCGGTCCCAAGGATGGGAACCACAAGCATGATGGTGATGGTGATAATGGTGGTGATGGAGGAATGCCAAAGGCAGGATTTGGTTTTCTGTTTTATCCACTTCTGTATCCAGACACCTGACACAAACTGCTGCTGCTGCTGCTGCTAAGTCACTTCAGTCGTGTCCGACTCTGTGCGACCCCATAGATGGAAGCCCACCAGGCTCCCCCATCCCTGGGATTCTCCAGGCAAGAACACTGGAGTGGGTTGCCATTTCCTTCTCCAATGTGTGAAAGTGAAAAGTGAAAGTGAAAAGTGAAAGTGAAGTTGCTCAGTCGTGTCCGACCCTTAGCGACCCCATGGACTGCAGCCTACCAGGCTCCTCCATCCATGGGATTTTCTAGGCAAGAGTACTGGAGTGGCTTGCCATTGCCTTCTCCATTTCATTGCCTAGAAGTCATCAAATAATCTCTGTTGGGTCCTGAATCCAGGACAGGGGTCATAACCATGATCTGGCCTCTGCCTTCTTTTAGTCTTACTCTGTTCCCTGAACCCAGGCAATGATGAGGTCAAACCAGACTGCCTGCTCTGTTCTGACCCACTCAGCACTTTTTATCCCTTCTCTATTGTTACCCCACCCTGCGGCACCCCTCCCTGCCACTCCAATGGTTAATATCCTAACAATCCTTCAAGGACTACCATGTAGGGCCCCTCCTTCCAGAAGCTTGTACAGATTTCTCCAGCCACACGTGAACTTCTGCTCACCTCTGAGAACTCCACAGAACTCTGGCAGGCTTCTCCCACGAAACTGATATCTTCATTTTATTCAATAACTAGTCAGATATTTCGCTTCTATGTTTGACTTCTATCTACTATCTGATACTAGGTGCTTTCAGAACAGGGATATAAACATTTATCTTTGTTTCTCCTCTTGCATTTAATAGTGTGAACATGTTAGACACTGAAATAGTTTTGAATGACAAAGCACTAAGTGTAGAACTTTGAACAGGGAAACATTTCAAGGCTTGAAGTAGATCGTAAGTGAGAGAAGGTAGGGGAAAACATGCTTCCCACCAAAGTTCTTCTACTTTTGGAGGTAAACGAGATAGAATTGGATTTCCAGGGTCTATTTTGTTATGGTTATGTTCTTGGAGATGCAGCTTTAACTCTAAATGTTAGAAAAATATACTTTTTTTTTAAGCCCCAAAGACCTCTGATTGCTCCCTGGAAAGTTATTTTCAATGTAGTCCAGACAGGAAAGCACAGGATAAATGCCAAATAGAAGAGAGGAGAAATGATGACTATTAATACCCTTGCTGTTTGGAGGTCAGCACTCCAGAAAGACGTTTTTGATTTACAGTAACTTCAGATCTGTGATGGGAACAGCCAATCTATGGCATAGGGAAATTCCGTTTATGTCTAAAATGGCCTGAGATTTAAGTGTGCTTTAGATAAAGGAAGCTCTCTTCTTTAATTTCTCTGCAAACTCCTCCATCTTTCTGGAGTGTTTATCCACTCTTTTTCCACTTTTTCTGCCTCTTTAATCCCATATCTCACTAAGTGACCCATCCATATCTGAAGGCTAAGGATATTGAGTGAAGCAGATCCTGCCCTGGGAACAGATTTAAGCAGGGCAAAGGCTGAGCTCTAGAAAACTCTGGCATAGAGGCAGGGCCTCTGAAGGACTGAGGGCTGATCAGTCAAAGGAGGTGAAGGCTGGGGCAGACTGCACCCTCACAGGCTGGAGCCTGGCTCTGCCTGTTCAGGCAAGTTGGCATGCGTTCCTGTCTCATCACCATGCGCCCCACGGCTAAGAAATCAGAGGCCTGCTGATCAGGGACTAACCAGCCTGTTACCTGGTGCTTCGAGGACTTAACCATCAAGAGGGACCATGCTGATTGGATGTAATATGATACAGATCATAGATACAAAGATCATTGCCATTTACTGTGTCAACATTTGACGGGGGCAGAGGGTGGGCTGACCATCTCTTCGGCTTGCCAAACATGCAGTGGGAGCAGTGTGTGGAATGCCCTTTAGCATCTGGCTTCCAATTCTTTTCAGGCCTCTGGTATGAATATTGGCCACAAAAGTGGTGAGAATGTGATTGGTTGTGTGCATCATGGTCAGACTGCTCCGATCTAGTTATAGAATAGCCCTTCCAGAAAAACAAAGCTAACCCTCATTTATTCACCAGAGACAAGCAAGTTTTATGGCTGGAGGTCCTGAGGTTCGCGTGACTGTAAGAGAGATTCCAAATCAGGTATCCCATGTGGTTTTTGACCCTTTCCATCTGACTGACTTCAAAGAAAGATGTATCATGTTGTGTTTAGAAGGAGAAAAAAGCAACATTGAACCCCCTCATCACCTGCTGCTTTGACGGACAGAAGTCTGCAAGGGAGGAAATGGAGTCTGAGCAAGCTTATCTACCTTGCCCAAGGTCACCCACGTCAGTCTGGTTCTCAAGACAATGCCCTTGATCATGACCCACCCAACCAGTGTGAGTACCACCCTTTTCAGCCAACAAAATCCCAGGGGAATGTTCTAACTTTCTTTTGCTAGGCAGGCAGTGATGACCTTCAAACATTTCTTCTACTGTCTTCACACTCTTGTCATCTCCTCATAAGGAAACTGCGACAGTGCAGGGTTTTACATAATATTAAACATGTGGGGGGATTCCCTGGTGGCTCAGACAGTAAAGCATCTGCCCGCAATGTGGGAGACCCGGGTTCAATCCCTGGTTCGGGAAGATCCCCTGGAGAAGGAAATGGCAACCCACTCCAGTATTCTTGCCTAGAAAATTCCATGGATGGAGGAGTCTGGTGGGCTACAGTCCATGGGGTCACAAAGAGTCGGACACAACTGAGTGACTTCACTAAACATGTGGGAGCGAGATCAATGTCCTCCAATGTTTCATGGATTTCGGACGTGATCAAGTTCTGCCCACAGTTACAGTCTACCCAGATTATTTTTGAACTAGCTAAATCAAAAAGGAGGAGGTTGGGGCAGGGAAAGAGCAGAAAAAGAATGTAGAATTATTATTCTTAAAAATCGCTAACACTTTTGGGCTTTATAGTTTATAATCCAATATGATCCACACCAGTGCCTAAAGTATATGGGACGTGCAAATGTCTGTTCATCCCACTTAACAGATTAAGGATTCAGGTTCTATGCCACCTACTAGATACATAAGGCCCTGAGACCAGATTCCTGCCCTGAAAGAGTGTACCCCTGGTTAGTCAGCTACGAAGAATACAGATTTGATTCTTTCACACTGTGAGTGTCAATTATTATAGAAATTTACATGAAAAACAATGCAACACAAAACTCTGTCCTCATCCCTAGCCTCCCCAACTCTTTTGAAACTGTCAGAGGCCTCTCTTGGAGTTCCTAACACTGGTCTGAGAAATGATGTCCAAAGCAAATTATGGAAACTTAGTTTGAAATGTACACAATAGAACCATGCATATCTTGCATATATATGCACGCATCCCTTGAAACCGTCTAGAAATAGGCACGATGGACTTGAAAAATGTGAGTAACCAAACTACAAAGTAAATGGCTAACCTTGTTTGTGACCAAAGCCTACTGGTTGGGTGATTCATAATTAAAAAGTGGAATTTATTAGAAATCAGTTGGAAACATTATAATTAGAATGAAGTATTTCTTGACCTGTTTTTGCCAAACTCAGTTTCTCTAGATTGAAACAAAAACAGACATACTGACTAAGAGAACAGCAGAAATAATTGATGAAACAGGGCTCCTAAAACAAACACATCCTATCAAGGGTGATGGTGTCAGCCATATTCTGAATGGGAAGATATCTCACAGGAGCCTAGACCTTGGGTGTCAGTTAGGACTGTGTCCTTGCTCTGGAAAAGCCACTGGCAACCTGGTGACAGCTTATGGTATCACAGAGAAAAACTGTAGGACCCAGGCCAACTACCTGAGTACCGGGTGGTCTGAGTTTTTACAGAAGTACCTTCACAGACTCCCTTGCTGCTCCTTCTCCAGCCATAGCAGCAGGCCAGTATGGTTCCATAGCGACAGACACCAGGCTGGAGCGACGATGCCGACAACTCGTGATCCTTTGGACTGTGGATAAAGAGCCACATGTGAGAACTGAGAAAACAGGAAGTACCACAGAGACTCTGCCCTGCTACTCTATGGACAGGAGACATGACAGTTACCTGGTCAATTCCCACAGAACTGCTGGAAGTGCTAGATCGGATTTTGAAAACATGAATTTCAGATTGCCAGCCTCTGCTATCATCCTTTGCCAGCCTTCACCAATAATTGTGCTAAGTCACTTCAGTCATGTCCGACTCTTTGCGACCCCATGGACTGTAGCCCACCAGGCTCCTCTGTCCATGGGATTCTCCAGGCAAGAATACTGGAGTGGGTTGCCATGCCATGCCCTTCTCCAGGTACCCAATATTTAGCATCAGCCATTTCCTTATTCCCCAGGGTTAAAAGAATTGGATTACATGGGACTTCCCTGGTGGTTCAGTGGATAAGAATCCACCTGCCAGTGCAGGTGACACAGGTTCAATCCCTGGTCTGAGAGGGTTCTACATGCCGCGGGGCAATTAAGCCCACGTGCCACAGTAGTGAGGCCCTGCTCTGCAACAAGAGAAGCCAGTGCAATGAGAAGCCCGTGCACCGCCACTGGAAAGTAGTCCCCACTCTCTGCAACTAGGGAAAACTCCGAGCAACAGCGAAGACCCAGTGTAGCCATTAAATAAATAAATAAATAGAACTGGGTTACATATAGTCTATGAAACTTGGACACATGAAAGTGGCCCAGATCGTCTGCTTCTGAATCCTGGAGAGGGCCAGTTTTCAGATCTGCTCTGTCCAGACACACTGGCTCCCCAGGTCTGTGTCCAGCTCCGTGCCCTGTGTGCTCACGTGACTCCTGGCCCCCGTGGCTTTGTCCCAGACAAGAGCACTGCCCCTCTGCCCCACCGGCCACCTGGGGGCCACCGAACAAACTGGAATCTGGATACACTAGAGACGGTCAAAGCTGGAAAGACGCTATAGAGAGCCTTCATGCAAGCCGTCTCCTGTTACAGATGAGGCAACTCCAGCCCGAAGGAGCAGTCACAACCCCAGCAGAGCCCTGTCAGCAGTTCCAGCCCAGGGTGCCCTCCTCACTCCTGGAAACACAATTCACTCAACTCTTCATCTGTAGAGCGGAGGTTGGCAGATGTTTTCTATAAAGGGGCAGATGGTAAATAGTTTAGGCTCTGTGGGCCACGGGGTCTTTGTCCAAGTGCAAAAGCAGCTGCAAGCAACAGTAGATAGATGGGCATGGCCATATTCAGTAAATATTTATGGACACTGAAACATTTGAATTTCATAAGCTTTCCACATGTCATGCAATAATATTCTTCTTTTGGTTTAGTTTTAACTGTTTATAAAGTAAAAGCCATTCTTAGTTCAAGAGCCACATAGAAACAGAGGACCACCTAGCCTTGGCCTGAGGAAAGAGTGGGCCCCGACCCCAAGCGCCAAGGCTGTAGCTTGCTGCAAACTCAACGACTGGACAGGGTTACCACCAGATTCTGGAAGAAAAGACTTCAGTTGTATATTTGGTGAAGAAGGCTGATCGCCGAAGAATCGATGCTTTTGAACTGTGGTGTTGGAGAAGACTCTTGAGAGTCCCTTATACTGCAAGGAGATCCAACCAGTCCATTCTAAAGGAGATCAATCCTAGATGTTCATTGGAGGGACTGATGCTAAAGCTGAAACTGCAATACTTTGGCCACCTCATGCGACGAGTTGACTCACTGGAAAAGACTCTGATGCTGGGAAAGGTTGGGGGCGGGAGGAGAAGGGGACGACGGAGAATGAGATGGCTGGATGGCATCACCGACTCTGTGGACATGAGTTTGAGTGTACTCCGGGAGTTGGTGATGGACAGGGAGGCCTGGCGTGCTGTGATTCATGGGGTCGCGGAGAGTCGGACACGACTGAGCGACTGAACTGAACTGAACTGAACTGTATATTTGGTGGATGGCTGGGGTTCTTTCCTCTTGCATATTAAATACACGATAAAATGCATGCATATTAAACACCTGGGCACTTTAACAGACAAGGAATGTACATTTGACCATCCACTTTCTGCTGCAACTGTCAGCACCATCCAATTCCAGGACATACCTAACAGCACTTAGTCCCAATTCTCCCCTCCCTCCATTCCCTGGCAACCACAAATTTACATTCTGTCTCTAGATTTGCCTATTCTGGACATTTCACATAAGTGTAATAATATATTATATGGTCTTTTTGTGTCTGACTTTTTTCATTTAGCATGTTTTCAAGGTTCATTCATCTTGTGGCACATAAGAGTAATTTGTTCTTTTTTACTGATGAATAATATTCTATTGTATGAATAGACCACATTTATCTGTTTGTCAGTTGATGGACATTTGGGATGTCTCTACCTTTTGGCTATTAAGAATAATGCTGCTATGAACACTGTGTATTAGCTTTTGTATGAACATACATTTTCATTTTTCTTGAGTATATACCTAGGAGTGAAATTGCTGGATCATAGGCACTCTATGTTTAACTTTTTGAAGAACTGACACACTGTTTTCCTTCCTTTTCTCCTTTGCCTTTTGCTTCTCTTCTTTTCTCAGTTATTTGTAAGTCCTCCTCAGTCAATCATTTTACCTTTTTGCATTTCAGGAAATGAATGGAAGCCTGGCTGGAGTCCATGCAGTAACAAAGAGTTGGAACGACTGAGTGACTGAACAACAACAAAACACTGTTTTCCAAGATAGCTGTGTCGTTTTACACCTCCACCAACAGTGTATGAGGACTCCAACTTGTCCATGTTCTCACCAGCACTTGTTATTGTCCATTTTTTAATTATAGCTATTGTAGTGGTTGAGAAGTAGTACTGTGCTTTGACTTGTATTTCCTAGATGGCTAATGATATCGAGCATTTTTTATGTGTTTATTGGCTCTTTGTGTATCTTCTTTGGAGAAAGGTCTATTCAGGTCCTTTTCCCATTTTCCAAATGGGTTATTTATCTTGATATCCTTAAGAATGAAACACAAAGATCAAAACTAATCGGTAAAAACAGCTGTCCCCATGCCCTGATGAATAAGGTAATGTAATTTTACCTCACCCTGAGAAAAAAATCTTCCATCTAGATCCTCAAAGAGTCAGTTTTTTTTACCATGTTTATACTAAACTTTGACAAAGTGCCCACATCTGTTTTCTCTTCCTTTAACAATATGGAGCTGAGTTTGAGGAGCAGGGTGGAGGGAGAAACTGACTCTGCCCAGAAAAGAAGAAGATGTCGCATTTCAGGTGGATTTAAAAAGAACACATGACAAAGAAGAAACTTATAGAGGGGGATATTCTGCCAATGGGAATTTAATTCCATATTTTTATAAGAAATGTGTAATTCATTTAGTGAGATTTTAATCTATCAACAAATCATGGAGCTGACCTGTAAACTTCTTTTTTAAAATATTTTTATTTTGTATTGGAGTATAGCTGATTTACAATGTTGTATAGTTTCAGGTGTACAGCAAAGTGATTCAGTTATACATATACATATATCGATTCTTTTAAAATTCTTTTCCCATTTAGGTTATTGCAGAACATTGAGTAGAATTCCCTGTGCTATAGAGTAGGTCCTTGCTTGTTATCTATTTTAAATACAGCAATGTTCACAGGTCAATCCCAAACTCCTAAATTATCCCTCTCTCCTACCCTTCCCCTTTTCCCACTTTTCCCCTTCTTGACCTCAGATTTGCAAGCAATAAGTGCCCCAGCTCCAATAGGAAGGGCCTTACCTATTCCCTGATGCCAAAAATCCCAGCTTCATCCTCAAAAGGAGCCATTAAGAACATGAGGAGTCAGTGGCCTGTAAGTTGGAGCAGAGAAAGTGGTGTGTGTATGGATCAGGGGAGTGAAAAGGGAAGCAGACAGAACAGTGGGAGGGAGAAGGAGCAGGAGATAAATGAGGGCCAGAAAGGAAGGGCCTGTGTCCACATGAAACATTTGGCCCATCCTAAAGGCGCCAGACAGTTATACAGAGATTTCAAGCAGTTGGAAATAGCAATGATTTTGCAAGACACAAAGCAGCTTCCATAGAAGTGAGGTGAACTCAACAGGCGCCAACAAGATTATTGAAACATTACACCAAAAGCAAAGGCAAGAAAAGCAAAAGCAAACAAGTAGGAACTATGTCAAACTAAAAAGCTCTGCACAGCAAGGAAACCAACAGAATGAAAAGGCAACCTACCAAATGGAAGAAAATATTTGCAAATCATGATAAGGGGCTAATACCCAAATATAAAATGTAATATAAATATTTATAATATAAAAGGAACTCGAACAACTCATTTCCAAAAAAAAAAAAAACACTCTGATTTTAAAATGGGTAGAAAATGTGAAGAGACATTTTTTCAAAGGAAGTCATTCAGATGGCCAACACACATACAAAAAGATGCTAAACATCAACTAGTCATCAGGAAAATGCAAATCAAAACCACAATGAGGCATCACTTTACACCTGCCAAAATGGCTATTATCAAAAGACAACAAATAACTAGTGTTGGTGAGGATGTGAAGAAAAGGAACCATTCTACACTGTTGTTGGGAGTAAATATTGGTACAGCCACTCTGGAAAACAGCATGGACGGTCCTCAAAAATTTTAAAAAGAAACAACCATACAATCTAGCAGTTACATTTCTGGGTATTTATCCAAAGAAAATCTATATGCTCCCCTATGTTCACTGCAGCATTATTTACAATAGCCAATATATAGAAAAAACCTAAATGTCTATCAATGATTGAATGGATGAAAAAAAAAAAGTTGTATGTGTATACAATGGAATATTATTCAGCCATGATAAAGAATGAAATCTTGCCATTTTCAACAACATGGATGGACCTTGAGGGCATTATGCTACATGAAAGACAGATTCTGTATGACCTCACTTACATATACTTAAATGTGGAATCTAAAAAACAGACCAAAAAAACCACCCCAAGCTCAAATACAGAGAAGAGATCTGTGATTGCTGGCAGGGGCCACAAAACAGGTAAAGGGGATCAAAAGGTACAAACTTCCAGTTATACAATAAATGAGTCCTGGGGATGTAATATACAGCATGGCCACTATAGTTAACTGTGCGTGCTCATGCTCAATTGCTAAGTCGTGTCTGACCCTTTGTGACCCCAGGGACTGTAGGGGGAATCCCCATGGGATTCCCAGGCAAGAATACTGGAGTGGGTTGCCATGCCCTCCTCCAGGAGATCTTCCCCACCCAGGGATCGAACTCAAGTCTCCTGCGGTGGCAGGCAGATCTTTACTACTGAGCCACCAGGGAAGCCCCATCATTAATAATACTGTAATGCATATTTTAAAGTTGCTAAGATAGTAAATCTTAAAAGTTGCATCACAAGGAAAAAAATGCTGTAACTATGTATGTTTAGAGATAGTAACTAGACTTATTGTTGTGATCATTTTGCAGTGTAGACAAGTATCGAATCACTGTCATAATGTTTTATGACAATTATACCTAAAAAAAGATTACTGAAACTGTGAGATGTGAAATTACAAAGAACCAAATTGAAATGTTGAAATATGATTTTTTTTAAAAAAAAGCTTACTTAGAAACTTTGGTGAAAAAGCCCAGGGTTCCTGGTACAGGTGGTCAAACCCATTTCATATGTATTTGTCAAAGTCAATTAGTTTTGATTGTGGAGAATACTGCCTGGGGTTAACTAAGAGGAGAAAGTTACCAGGAGGTGAAATTCATATACTGTTTGTACATTAACAGAACTCTACAGAGAAATCTGCTTTCTTGAGTTTTATTGCTTTCACATGTTTGCCTTTAGGTGAAAAAGTGAAACTGAGAAATCTGAGGTGTATTAATTTCTTCCAAGACATCATTTTTGACATTGTACAAAGTATCACTTGTAAAGTTCTCCAAAATGTTAATGATGAACACTTAAGTCATCAAAAACTTGTTAATGAAGTAAGATTTCGTATCCTTCCCTGGTCACAAATGCATTTTAGTATTACAGCTCTGTTGGAAGACATCAGAAATTCAATATTACATCTAGCCTTCTCCTCACTTGTTTCAAATATGGAAAGAACAACTAAGACTCAACTCATGATTGAGAAATATACAATGGATTCTGGATGTTCAGGCACCTACACAAATCATAAAACATCGCTTCGGTCTCCAGCTGCTCTATGGATGCACAGACATGTTCTGTGAATATTTCCTACAGGAGAGCAAGAACCTTGAAAGAACTCTGTAGAAAAAGCCATCAGAGAACCATGTGAGTCCATAAATGAACAACGTGCCTTGTAATTAATGAGTGTGCAGTCCATGTAGTCACCCAGTTTTGAGAAACAGCTTCAAAGGGATAGCCACAAATGGGATTTTACTGGTTTAATCATCAAATTCTACATCTGGTCAGGAAAGTGGGAAAAGTTTAAAAGAGGGAAATCACTAGTGGATAGAATGGCTAATAATTACTTGCTGATTTGTACATGCTGAAGGAAATTCATTTATTACACCAAGAATCCACTTCTGCATTCTATGCTTGCTAGTTTTTTTAATTCACATATGGCAGCTATTTAAAAAAATAAATAAATAAAATTATGGATAAAAAGAAAATTATTTAAAATGTTTCTGATTAAGCTGAAACAATATTATTGAGGGGAAGAGAGAATCGACCACAGGCGAGCACAATATTGATGATAACAGTAGGATACACTATCTTATAAAATCTTTTTAAAACCTGCTAAAAAAAAAAAGCTTTCACTTTTTGTTTCTTTAACTTCATAGTTCTCAAATGACACTGCAAGTAAATGTTAGTAAGTAATTCAGATTACTTTCCCAGCATTGTCTCCTACCTGCCTTTTGCCCTAATTTCAGGGCCAATCACTAACTTTCCCACCACTAATTTGACCACTCTTTTAACATCTAGTTGTGAGTACTCTGGATAAGAAATACAAACTATTAGGTGAAACTGTATAAAACTATGATTTTAGAAGTTAAAAATGTCCAAATATCTGTATATCATATGATACAATTTAACAATCATGGAAGAGAAGGCTAGTTCAGTTCAGTTCAGTTCAGTCGCTCAGTCGTGTCCGACTCTCCGCAACCCCATGAATCACAGCACGCCAGGCCTCCCTGTCCATCACCAACTCCCAGAGTTCACTCAAACTCATGCCCACAGGGTCGGTGATGCCATCCAGCAATCTCATTCTCTGTCGTCCCCTTCTCCTCCTGCCCCCAATCCCTCCCAGCATCAGAGTCTTTTCCAGTGAATCAACTCGTCGCATGAGGTGGCCAAAGGATTGCAGTTTCAGCTTTAGCATCAGTCCTTCCAATGAACACCCAGGATTGATCTCCTTTAGAATGGACTGGTTGGATCTCCTTGCAGTCCAAGGGACTCTCGAGTCTTCTCCAACACCACAGTTCAAAAGCACCAATTCTTTGGCGATCAGCTTTCTTCACAGTCCAGAAGGCTAAGCGCTCAGTTAATCCATTTCTGTGTCTTCTGGGCACAAAGCTACACTATAATTCCCAGCCAGCCTGCTGGTTAGGTGGGGCCACATGACTGGTTTTGGCCAACAGAATGGGGGTAGACCGTCTCCAAGCCTGTGCACAAAGCCTCCTGTGGGATCCTCGACTCCGTTTCCATCAGCCCAATATAGAGGACACTGTGACCCTGGCCAAAGATAGGCACCTCAAGATGGACGGAACCTGGTCCCATGTGAAAGTATGTAGCAGACTCTCTCAAATGTGTGTTGGACTTGAAGGCAGGCAAAGAAATGAACTTCTACTGTGTCCAATCACTGTGATTTTGGGATGGTTTGACACATAAAGCTAGCCCACCTTGATGAAGAGAGTAATATTCCAAGACCATTTCTTTTCCTCAAGTCTAGTACACATGATCTTTTCCTCATGTGTGAATCCACTGAAACAACAAACAAAACCTTAGAAAGCTATCAGTATGATTTGCATTTAGTTTCATATTTAGCAAAGCATTTTTTTTAATGTACAAAATTGGAGCAGTGCATTCTGGGAGATCAAGAATGCATGGTTAAGGCATAGCCCTGAATTTAAGAGACATCTGAGTATAATGAGCTCATATGCATTTGGCTGGATTAACCCAACTCCATGGAACCTGGTAAACCTGGGGTTATCAATAAAAAAGGAGTTCCTGAAAGAGGAACCTAGAAAGAGAAAGCTAGAAAGAGAATTCTTGATCTTGGACTGAAAGGATCCCACCAACATTCTCTGCCACCCTGGGAGGTCTGACCAGGCTAGACAGCTGCTTGCACATGTGTGCTTATGTGCTCTGCCTCTGATCTCTCTTCCTAAACAACACTGGACATATAGAAGGCTCAGGGCACCCTGTCCTGAGGCAGGGAAGTGGCGCTGCAGGTGAACAGTCTCTGTGGGGAGGAGGCCCTGAGCTGAGGCTGTCTGAGCTACATGCTGAATTGCCCAGAGCTCCTTTCACTCATTATACAGCTTGCTGTCTACATTGATCAGATTAATCACAAATTGCCGTCTCCACAGCTGAAGTCAATTTTCAAAACATTCCAGGGATTGTGTAAGTTGTATAGTATTTCTTCACGGGATTCCTTATTTTCTGCACAAATACACTTTGCCAGAATTGTTAGTCTGCTTGTTTATGGTCAGGTTCCAGGAAACTTTATGATATTCTCCAAGACAAATTGAGAAGTTAAAACTTTTTTGCTGATGTTTTTATATTTAAATATTGCCAAACGAAAGAAATGAAGTATTTTCTAAAGAGGGACAACAAGGTCCAGCCAGAAGAGATTTTTTTTTTGCTTTCTCCTGTTTTTATCATAACTTCCAGCACAACAAGTTCATAGAACCCAACTAGTTAAAATAAATTCTGGGCTCCCATCCATTTTTGACATACAGAGTCCAAGTCCAGTAGGCCCAGGGATGCCCCCAAAACATCTCACTTTACTGGACATGTAGGCATCTGAGAACCCAATCCAAAATGCTCAAGCTATCAAGTGTATCCCAGTGCGTGTTGATGCATCTTCAAATTTCCCATGCCATGAGTATACAAAACTTTGAACTCTTCACTGCTTCTTCTATTTTTCTCACTTATTCTTAATCCAATAGAGAGTCACTGGAAGGTTTTAAGGAGAGGGCTGACCTGACCTAATTTATTCTCAAGGAGAAAGCTCTAAGACATGGACTAGAGGGGACAAAAGAAGAAGCTAAGGGAAGCTCTTGGTTGGGGGGTGGGGTGCTGGTTCCAGTGAGAGAGGATGGTTATAAGGCTGGATGTGGCAGGTAGGAGGGAGAGAAGGAGATGGACTTGACACATGGTCTGGAGTAGGACTTAGTACCTCCCCACTTAAGTGGGGAGGAAGAGCGAGTTGTCAGGAACAATGCCCAGGTTTTCGAAACTAATCAGTCTGGACACTGCTGGAATAGGGGGAATGGATGAGAAGCAGGGAATGAGTTTTGGAGAGCTGACCAAGAGTTCAGTTTTGGATGTCCTAAGCTCTGTGAGACATCCCGATGGATAGGGCAAGAATTGACAAGGGATTAATCTCCAAAACATATAAATAGCTCATGCAGCTCAATATCGAGAATACAAACACCCCAATCAAAAAATGGGTGGAAGATCTAAGTAGACAGTTCTTCAAAGAAGACACTCAGATGGCTAAAAAGCACATGAAAAGATGGTCAATATCACTAATTATGAGAGAAATGCAAATCAAAACTACAGTGAGGTATCACCTCACACCAGTCAGAATGGCCATCATCAAAAAATCTACAAACAATAAGAGAGAGTATGGAGAAAAGCGAACCCTACTACACTGTCAGTGGGAATACAAACTGGTACAGCCACTATGGAGAACAGTATGGAGGTTCCTTAAAAAACTAAAAATAGAGCTACCATATAATCCAGCAATCCCACTCCTGGGCATGTATCTGGAGAAAATTATAATTCAAAAAGATACATGCACCCCTGTGTTCATTGCAGCACTATTTACAATAGACAAGACATGGAAACAACCTAAATGTCCGTCCATCAATAGAGGAATGGATAAAGAAGATATGGTACATATATACAATGTAATATTATTCAGCTATAAAAAAGAATGAAATAATGCCATCTGCTGCAGCATGGATAGATCTAGAGGATTGTTATACTGAGTGAAGTAAGTCAGAGAGAGACAAACACCATATGGCACCACTTATATGTGGAGTCTAAAAAAAAAGGGGGTACAAATAAACTTATCTACAAAATAGCAATAGAGTCACAGATGTAGAAAATAAACTTGTGGCTACCAGGGGGTAAAGAAGGGGTAAGGGATAAATCAGAAGATTGGGATTGACATATATACTGCTATATAGAAAATAGATAACCAATAAGGACCTACTGTACAACACAGGGAACTGTGTACTCTGTAATGGCCTATATGGGGAAAGAATCTAAAAAAGAGAGGATATATGTATATATGTAACTGATTCACTTTGCTGTATACTTGAAACACAACATTGTAAATCAAGTATTCACCAATAAAAATTAGAAAAAATGAAAAAAGAGAATGTAGCAAAGACAGCCTAAGATTTAAAATTCACATTTTTAAGTCATCCACATACAGATGGTATGAAAGGGCAAGGACTGGCAAGATCACCTGGAGATAGTTTAGATAAGGAAGATAATAGGGTCAGAGACTGATCTGTGTAGAAATGAAGGCTGGGAAAGGAGGTTGAGGAGTAATCAGTGTGAGAGAAGGAAAATGAGAATGCTTTGTGATGTTTTTAAAATTTTCCCACCAATTCTTTGATGTTCCTCCTTTTAAAAGTTAAGCCCAATTCCCCTTCCCTTATGAAATAGAGCAGGACTCTATAGTCTTTCCCCAACATGTCTTCCTCTTGCTTTTTGTCTATTGAAAAATTTAATCAGATAAGTGAGAAAATGCAGAAGCAAAGGAGACACAATAATAATAGTTCCAGTTCAGTTCAGTCACTCAGTCATATCCAACTCTCTGCGACCCCATGGACTGCAGCACACCAAGCTTCCCTGTCCATCACCAACTCCCGGAGCTTGCTCAAATTCATGTCCATCGAGTTGGTGATGCCATCCAACCATAATAATAATATTTTAGTCATTAAGAAATGTCAAGGACCTTTAGTTCCTCCTCAAGAACTATAGATAATATTCTGAGCTATATCCTTTGAGTTGTTTCATAGATACTAAAACCCTCACCATACGCAAGAATGTAACTATATGGCGACCAGGCTGTAGTCATGACATAAGCTGCCACAGTTCTGAGAACTGGCCTCAAAGAACTGGGAACAAACCAGCCTTGGGAGCTGAAGATTAACTGTACTTAAAACAATCAAAATTAACACTGATCAGACTACCACATGATCAATTCCAAGGTAGGACTGTCAGAGTTGACTATGTTGTTTCTACTTGTAGCCCCCTCCCTCCATCTATACACCCCTGAAACTCCCCTATGAGAGCTCTTGCCTACTGATTGTCAGTGAGGAGTCGGCCTTTGGACATGAGTTTACCCTGTCCTCTAAAATAAAGCAAACTTCCTTCCCACCAATCTTGCCTCTCAAGTATTGGCTTTTGAGTGGTGAGCAGTTGGACCTAACACTGATGTGGGACTGCACTTAGTGACTGGTTTCTGATGAAGAGATTATAGTGGGAGTGATGGAGAGTAACTTCTGAGATTAGGACATAGGAGGCATTATAATTTCCTCTTTGTTCTCTCTCTTTTGTAACCCTTGATATGTAGGAAGTCGGCTGACACCTCATAAGGGCACTCAAGTAGCCTTGTGGAGAGGTCCACAAGGCGAGGAGCTCATGGCCGTGTGAGCACACCATCTTGAAAGAAGATCCTCCAGTTGGAGTCAAGCCTTTCGATGGCTGCAGCCTCGGCCAACAACTCAACTGTAACCTGGTGAAAAACCCCAGGCCCCATTCAGGTACACTGCTCCTGAATTCTCCATTCACAGAAACTCTGAGATAATAAATGTTGTTTTAAACCACTAAGCTTTGCAGTATTTTGTTGAATAGCAATAGATAACTGTAATATATGTGGGGACCAGAAATCGAACAAAGGGAAAACTTGAAGGACAAGGTGATGATCTTTATAAAAGTATTTGCTACTTTGGTATTTTGAGTTTTAATTTGTATTCATCAAATCTGAGATACTATGGACTATTATTATGTACACTAGGGGAAAAATGCTGCCAGGTAAACTAATTTATTGCTCATTATCTTAAAAATTATTTTATGCAATTGTGTGATAATTCTGAGCATGAATTGGTCATGATGGGGTTATCGTTAAAGAATTCAGCCAGCAATGCCCTGCTTTGCTCACTACTGCCCTCAGATTAAAGCTCAAATTCCTTACCCAGACATGCAGGGCTCCTTACAGAGTCCGTGCTGCCTGAGAGCATGGCAAGCTGAACACGTAGACTTGGCATCCTCCGAAGCCCTCCACCAGTGACTGCTGGGAGCACAGATATCCCAGCTCCTGTGCCTCAGCGGGGATAATCCTAAGGCTTGGGCCCTACTTCTTCTAGAACTCCCCAGCAGAATTCAATCACAATGGTAACTTATTTATATAACATGTCTTTTCCTTCTCTGTCCTACTAGAACTAGAACTTTTGGGGACAACCTCCCAAATAAACTGTGCACACTTGAATTCTGGTTTCAGAGTCTGCTTCTGAGAGAATGGAAACCTAGAGAGGAAGAGCTTGGGAGAATGGAGCACCAGGATCTCCGCACTTACTCTACACACATCCCTTGATGGTGCTGGACAAGCATCAAGCTCAACAGGCTCACTGGTGATAACATGTGAGAAGGTACTTTGTAAGAACGTCAGCTTTTATGTATTCAATTTTTCTTGAGAAACAAATTTGAAATATTAGAATGTCACTGTTTTTAGGTCAGAAGACCAAATCCAATGCAGTTCTTGAGGAATCATCTCATTTCAAATTTCTCCATCCCACTGTCTGTCAGAGACCCAATACTTATTTCTTAGGTTTGAAGAGACAGTTGACTGAAATCACACTGAAAAAGTGTTGACACATAGTGTTTCAACAAAATTAGCTGAATGCCAATCTGATTTATGAAGACTAGATAATATACTTATTCATTTTAATGTTTACATAACCTTAGATTATGTACATAAACTACATATAAATAGGACTTTCAGTTCAGTTCACTTCAGTCACTCAGTTGTGTCCGACTCTTTGCAATCCCATGAACCACAGCACGCCAGGCCTCCCTGTCCATCACCAACTCCCGGAGTTCACTCAAACTCATGTCCATCGAGTCAGTGATGCCATCCATCCATCTCATTCTCTGTCATCCCCATCTCCTCCTACCCCCAATCCCTCCTAGCATCAGACTCTTTTCCAGTGAGTCAACTCGTCGTATGAGGTGGCCAAAGTATTGGAGTTAACACCCTTTAAACCAATGAAACTATTGAAACAAGACTGCTCAGAAATGATTTCTATACTGTAACTGGGCATTTCATGGTCACTATTTCCTAGAAACACTCAGCTCTTGAGCTTGGGTATATTCCTACAAACCCTGATTTTAAGAATAAAGAAAGGAATGATATGCCAACCACTCACAAATCATTAAAATCATGTTTAAATATAAGATCCAATCCATAAAACCAAGAACAACAGACTCAGAGCTCAGACTTCCTGTGGCAGGCGAATAATGACCCCCCACAAAAGATGGTCATGTCATAATCCCTGGAACCTCGAAATGTTACCTTATGGAACAAAAGGGAAATTTCATATGTGCTCTTATGCATCTTAAGACAGGGAGGTCACCCTGTATTTTCTGGTGGGCCAGGTATAATCACAGGGTTCTTGTTAGAGGGAGGAACATGATTAAGAGTCAGAAGAAAGGCAAAGGGACAAAGGAAGAAGAGATGCAGTGATGTGCCTACAAGCCAAGGACTGTTGGAGTCTCTATAAGTCTAAGAGACAAGGAATGGATTCTCCCATGGAGCCTACAGAAGGAACAAACCCTGCAAACAGCTTAGTTCTAGCCCCATAAGACAAATTTTGGACTTCCAACCTCCAGAACTCTAGGAAAATAAATGTATATCCCTTCTACCACCCCTGCCCTACACTGCAAGGCTTGTGGGATCTTAGTTCCTTGGCCAGGGATCGAACTGATTTGATCTTAGTTCCCTGTGCTCTCAGCAATAGAAGCAAGGAGTCTTAACCATGAGACCACCAGGGAAATCCCAAATTTATGCTATTTTAAGCCACTAATTTTGTGGAAAATTGTGACAATGGTACTTCCTTAGCAGGGCTCTGAGAAGAATCAACTTTCAAACAGGGTGTAGTTTGCAGAAAGCAGGCCTCTGTCCATGAATACATGAACTCAGTAATTCCTTTATCTCTCACATTATTGTTACTTGAACTCAATAGAGAAAAAAAATGTATATTGCATAAATATAAGAAGGGACTTGTTCCACACATCAAACTCAAGAACAGCAAAGTTAATAGCATATTTATCTTATGTGCCCAAGGCAGAAAGGCACCAGTGTCAGGACCTGGAATGCTGGAGATGAAGTTCAGATCAGTAAGTGTTCTAGACTAACACCATTCAATAGAAATATAATTCTAGCAGCCATATTGTTTTAACTGTAAAAGAAACAGGTGCAATTAATTTTAGTAATATATTTTATCTAATGCAGTACATCCACATTATCAACATGTATTCAATATAAAATGATTAGTGAGATGCTTTATGTTCTTTGTTTATTAGAAAGTCTTCAAAATCCAATGTATATTTTGCAATCACAGCACATCACAATTCGGACTGGTTATGTTTCAAGTACCCAACAGCTACATGTGGCTAGTGACTACTGATTTACTGTATTGGACAAAGCAGGTTGAGAGCATCTAAATAGTCCCAAAGCCCAAATGGCATTAAAACGCATGGGGATCACATAGGGAAATAGTATTTTATAAGAACTCTGTATGGTGTGTCAGCTACAAAAATACTGAATCACTATGTTGTACACTTAAAAATAATACTGTAAGTCAATGATACTTAGAATATTAGTTTGAAGTAGCATACAAGTTAAAAGTAAACGGTTTACGCCAAATTCTGATGCTGAAGATGAAAAAACTGCATGCTGCTGAGGATTTATTCACTTGATGACTGTTAATTGAATACTAATACACTAATACCATTTAAGAGGCATATAATCTTCTAGGTCACTGAAATTATGGTACAGTGTCTCAATTAAAAAATACAACAATGGGTGCTTATCTTAGAAATCCCTATAAAGCAGCGAGTTTTTACTAAAAGTCGTAAAACCTCAGGAAATAACCAGTGGACATGCTCTTGTGCTACGAGCACCTTGCCTTTCCTGTAAACGTGCCATCTGTAACCTGGGGGCTGGAGGTGATTACACCTGGTCCCTGGGCAGTTCCTGAAAAACTGAGCGTGAGACGTTTCCAAGCATGTTGCACAGATAATGAGCATACCAGCTCGTGAACCTGAGACCACAGACAGAAACCACGGTTCACATCTTTAAAACTGTGAAATTGCAGAATCCTGACATCAAGCCTCCATCGTACAATTCTTGGGTTTAACTTGGGAGCTTTTCGACTGCTGATTTAATTTGGTGACCCTCCAAAACTGAGGCTCCTGGAGGTCAGTTTGTCCACTGCTAGAACAACTATTAATCTCATCTCCAAATAGCACTTGATGTTTCTTAAGTGGGCTTTCTAGCAATGCCAGAATCTCCAGCATTCCAGGAAATGTGATCATGAGCAAATTGCATCTCCTTACATTTTTATCACGAAAAGGAAATAGAAACTTGTGATCATACATTCTAAGAACTGGGTCTGAAGCTTATTCTATTTGAACTTCAAAATCCCTTAATATTGTGACTGACGCTGATGAAAGATTTTTCCTGTAAGTCAAACAAAGATAGCTAGGCTCACCTTTAAGAAGCCCATTCCAAACCAAAGCTCTCAGCCAGCTCTCCACAGAAACTGTTGACTAAAATCTAATAGTGCAGAGGTCCTCACTCAGCTGGAAACAACTGTGCAAAACCCCCAGCCCCATATCAGTACTTTGGGCAATGTCTGGACCCAGTTCTGATTGTCACAACCTAGGAAAATTGCTACTGATCTAGTGTGCAGAGGTTACAGATGCTGCTAAGAATCCTACAGTACATAGGACCGCTCTCTAACCACCCTAAACAAATAACTGTCCTGCCCAGCCCAATAGTGCTCAATAGTGCCACAGTAGAGAAAGAAACTAGGGTATGCCTTGGAAAGCAAGAGAACCAGGAATACTTTTTCAGTGAGTGATTCCAAAAAGGCTGTCCTAGGGCTTCCCTGGTGGCTCAAAAAGTAAAAGGTAAAGAACTCGCCTGCCAATGCAGGAGATGCAGGTTCGATTCCTGGGTGAGGAAGATCCCCTGGAGAAGGAAATGGCAACCCACTCTGGTATTCTTGCCAAGAAAATTCCATGTACAGAGGAGCCTGCGGGGCTACAGTCCATGGGGTCGCAAACAGTCAGACATGACTGAGCAATTAAACAACAGCAACAGTGCAGCACTGGGGAAGAGCAGGGACTCCAGACCAGATGGCCTGGGTTTCAACGCTGGTGTTTTCATTTACTGACTGTGCCTCTTGGGGCAAGCTACTGGATCTCTCTGTGCCTTGTTTTTCTCTTCTACAACACGGGGGATCATAGTAACAGTATCTTCCAAGCAGAGCACTTACAGACTTTAAATGGGTTCATAACTCTCACCTGTTTAGGACAGTGCCAGGCCTACAGGATGCACTAGAAGTGTGTATTTGTTAGATGGCTTTGCTGATCTCTGGAAAAATAAGTTTCAGGGCTTAGAAAAGTTTGTAAGAAGTAAAGAAACAGCTTCAGACTCTGAATTGCCAGGGCAAGAAGAGAGAGTCAATTTCATCTGACAATCCCGGCTTTTCTTTCCAGTTCATCAACCTTAATCATAAAGGCATTGAGTAGAGGGCCCCCCAGCCCCTCACGGCGGGCTCAATAAACCCTCACCATGGATCGTCCTCTGGGTCTCTCCCTCCTTCCCCAGCAAAACTAGTCACTGACCATCAGTTGGCCCCCTTCCAATAGAGTGGAAAACACAGGACCGTACAAGCACGGAACACAGCCACCCACAGACAGACACACACGCCGGCCCAACGGTGGATGTCTGCAGCCCACCGAGTCCGAGCACACCGGTAGGTCCGCGCACGTCTCCCTCCACCTCAGGACGCAGCCAGGTGGGGCGCAGCAGATGCCAAGGAGGTTCTGCGAAGCCCGCCAGAGGGGCGCGCGGGGGAGTCCATAGGCGCGCCCAGCCTGACATCCTCCTTGAATTCTGTCTCAACGCACACAGATACACATGCCCACGGGTGCCTAGAGGGACGGGGACAAAGAAAAGGGGCCAACGGTGGCGGGGGACAGCTCATGGCCCGAAGCAGATCGTCAGCCAGACACTCACCTGGCTGCCTTCCCTACTCCACCTGCCACCCAGGAGAGCAGAAGCGGGAGCGCCAGAGTCCAGGGCTGCAGCATCTTCGCGGGGTCCTCTTTCTTCCGTGCCTCCTGCTGCCTCCTCGGGAGGGCGCGGAACCCCGGGCGCCCCGGGGCCACCGCCTCCGCTACCCTCGGCTGCTCCGGACCTCGGTCCTCGCGGGCGTGAAGCGGACTCTGGGCAACTGCGGCGGGGGCGCCCGGGCGAAGCGCACTGAGGCTCCTCTCCGGGTGCGCGAGGGAGGGCGGGGCGGGCTGTGCACAAGTGGCCGGGAACCGCCTCCAGCACCACCCGCCGGCCTTCGCTCTCAGTAAGACACTTCTGTCTTACTCTCTGCGCTTTCATACTCTGCGAGGTTTTCTTCCCAGATGGCAAATCACAGGCAGCTAGAGCTGGAAGGTCACCAGGTCCTGGGCGACCCCTTCAGCTGACAAGTGCTCTCTCCTGCTCATTTGCAACAGCTTTCCTGACGTGGGGGTCGCCAGAGGATATTGTAATATAATAACCAGTGCAGAAATCATGGTAGAAACACCAGTGCTATATGAGCTCAGAGAATCCACGTGGGTATTTAGCGGCTCTTTGTTTTGACAACTTGTTATAATAGAATGAATGACTGGTCCCTCCTGCACCAACTCCCTGCACCCACACCCTGTGGCTTCACGGTGGGCAGAGCCTCTGGTTCCATACTTTGGCTTTGGACGTGGCTGTGTGACTTGCTTTGACTAATGGCATAAGGACCAGTTCCAAGCCTAGAGGTTAAGACCTGGGTCTCTGTTATAGTGGTGAGAAGACCATGCCCCAGCCAGCTTCTTGACTCAAGGAGAATGAGGATCAGGGGGAACAGAGCTACTTGGTCATCTGCAGACCTGTAGCAAGCCTAGTGTATACTAGCTAACCCACAGATGCATGAATAAACTCAGTCACAGTCAGCAGTGCCAGTCAAGCTACTGAGGCTTATTGGGATAATTTGTTACATAGCAGTAACAAACAGTCTGATACACCTGTGACCTGGTATCAGAAATAAAATGAAGACTATAGAGAAAGAGGAGATTTGTCTTGACTGTAAGCTTGGCTCCTGCTTACATAATGGGTATATACCTTAATTCTAGGCAGTGAAATATGCAAAATGGGGATATGGCAGATGCCTGCTGCAGACCATGGACGTCCGTACTGGTATAAGCCATGCTCCACTGGATCTTCTGTTTTATGGATGAAGACATCTTAATGGACTCAGTATCCTTGGTTAGTAACCACTTAAGCCTTGAACTGTTCATAGCTAATAGTGACAAGCATTATCCTAAACACTTTACACACATCTTACTGAACACTCACAACTGTATAGGTTAGGGGTGAATAGCTCCCTCATGTTTGAAGTGTCCAACTGAGGGGCAGAGAGGTGAAATGACTTGCCCCAGTTCACAAAGCTAACAAGTATAGCACCAGGATTGGAAACCAGCGGCCATCTCCCCCTGGGCTGTGCCACTATTATACTGACCCCCTTTTTTCATCTTCTTACTCCTTGGTGACTTCAGATGTCAATGAGTCTCATGAACAAGGTAATAAGATGATCTCTTCAAGGCCATTACTAAAACCCTTTGAAATCTTCATATCATAACTAGTTCTATCAACTGAAAATATCAAAATAGAATGGAAAGAATATAAAGGTATGAACGGTATACCTACAAGTATCTTAAAGGAAATGCAAGATTAAATTTGCCTAAGTGTGGGTTTTCCCACAAGCAGATGCTAAGGCAAGGATTTGAGCGGAAGTAGATTGCTCTACAGGTGCACAAAACAGTAGTAAGGGAGTGAGGGAGTGAATCGGGAAGGGAGGAAAACAATAGCAGGAATGTGTCAAGTTATCACGGAGCCACTGAAGCGTCAGGCTACCAGCATCACCCAGAGCCAGCCTAGATTGTGCATCACCACGTGATCTCGCTCAACAGGCAAGGCAGCTAGGGTATTTAGACACCATCTGAATTCAGACATTCCCTAAAGGGCACAGCCTTCTAGCAGGGCACTGATCCTAGGACTTCTGCTTGCTGAGCTGAGGGCAGAGAAAGCTGAAGGCAGAGAGCTGAGCCAAAGAAAGCCCTTAGTCCTGTAGATGCCAACTGGTGAAGTCCTATTGAAATGTTAAGGCCAGAGGCATGTGAGCAAGGCACCACAGTGACTGTGACCTAAAGTCTAGAAGTTGAACTGAACTGAGACTTATGTATTTACCCATGCCACTTCTCCCCAAACATTCAGACCCAAATCACTCCCTCCTCCAAAAACACCATTATTCAAAATAGTCCTACTAGAACATGACGAGCCTCCCACCTGCTTAGCCCTGAGTTATCAAGGGTTAGAATTACATCTCGCATAACGTTTATGTGTCACTTTCTAGCTTTTTTTTTTTTTTACTTTCTAGCTTTAGTTTCAGCATTTTGACGCGATTTCTGCTTTGTTTTTTTCAGAGGTGACTTCTGTTTAATTAAAGGAGGTGATGAACATGGAAAAGACTCTGATGCTGGGAAAGGTTGGGGGCGGGAGGAGAAGGGGACGACCGAGAATGAGATGGCTGGATGGCATCACCGACTCAGTGGACATGAGTTTGAGTGAACTCCGGGAGTTGGTGATGGACAGGGAGGCCTGGTGTGCTGTGATTCATGGGGTCGCGGAGAGTCGGACATGACTGAGTGACTGAACTGAACTGAACATGACAAGGGGAACATGAAAGGGGAAACTTTCAGAGGAAGTCAACCGCTCCTCTGCCAACACACCCATTATTTCCTGGGGAGAAATATCGACGAGGGCATGGTCAAGAAACATGAGGAACAGAGAAGGAAACCTGGAAATGATGTGCAGCCAGGCGAGAAGATGCTTGACACAAACTGCCACTTAGAGGCAGGTGTTTGTAATAACCACACCGGCAGGGCTGACTTTGAAGAGAACTGCTCTTTAGACGGCCCTACTGCATTCTACAAAGGAAAAGCAATCTTTGATCAGAATAATAAAATCAGTCACCCTTTTTACAGGAATACTTATTTTATCCCAATCTATTTCCACTTAGCCCGCTGCATGGCACAGGTGTGATGGGGTATTTTTGTGCTTGTTGAATATATGCACATAACACACATATAAAGCTTTCAACCCTTATGATCTGCCTGGGGTTGAGATCCAGAAGTTATATTGAAATATCAACACCAAAAGTAAAGCACTGTTGGATGAAAAGGCAGGGTGGGAGGGTGTCCAAGCCAGAGTTTTTAAACTTTAATGTCAATACAAATTACCTGGGAGTCTCTTGTTAAAATGTTCCCAGGTGGTGCTAGTGGCAAAGACCTGCCTGCCATGCAGAAGATGCAAGAGAAATAGGTTCAGTCCCTGGTCCGGGAAGATCCCCTGGAGGAGGGAATGGCAACCCACTCCAGTATTCTTGCCTGGAGAATTCCACTGACAGAGGAGCCTGGTAGGCTATGGTCCATAGGGTCGCAAAGAGTTGGACACGACTGAAGCGACTTAGTACACACTTGTGACAATGCAGGTTCTGTCTGTGTGGCTCTGGAATGAGGGCTGAGTCTTGATTACTAAAAGGAACCCAAGTGGTACCCAGGCAGTTTGTTGAGAACATCTTAGGGCAGTGAGGGTATAGAGACCACCTGGCCCAGTAGTTCTCAAGTTCAGCTGTATATTGGGATCATCTGGGAAACTTTGAAACTATTGATGCCTGTGTCCCACGTAAGGTGAGTCTACTGTCTGGAATATGGCTTGGGCATGGGGACAGCTGGAAACTCCTTGGGTGGTTCTATTGGAGAACCAAGATTGAGATCCATTGATCTGAACCAGCTCTGATATCTTACAGATGGAAAAACTCCATGTGTGAAGCACCTTGCCTGAGGCCACACCCAGGATGAATTCATGTCCCTGAGTTTCCATCACATCAGTCCTCGCCTTCAAACTTCACAACATTTTCTCCATCACCAGTCCTACCGAAGAAGAAAATGGCATCCTTCTTCACCTTCTCCATCAATTGTACCCCAGCAACATTGTCTAGAAATGGATGTTTTTCTCTAGTCTGTTTCTTTTCATGTCTGCTTGTTCCATGAAAGGAGGCAGTGAAGAAGTAAGTGTTAGATTCAATGCAGACACTGTTAAATTCTGCAGGGGAAAGTGTGTCTTTAGGGACACATTGCTTTCCTTCATCCCATGCCTGTCAAGGACTCTGTTCTCGGGGATTTATGGTAGAAAAAAAAATTCCAAACAACTTCAGTCTTCCTTCCTTTTCTCCCTTCCCACCTCACGGCCTCCATCCTTCCCTTCCTATTCCTACCCTCTTTCCTTACTCAAACACTTACCTGAGTGCTATATTGCTCAGTCGTGTCCAACTCTTTGCAACTCCATGGACTATAGCCTACCAGATTCCTCCATCCATGGAATTTTCCAGGCAAGAATACTGGAGTGAGTTGCATTCCCTTCTCCAGGGGATTTTCCTGACCCAGAGAGTGAACCAGGGTCTCCTGCATTGTAGGCAGATGCTTTACCATCTGAGCCACCAGGGAAGTCCATAAAACATTTACCTGGAAGCTACAAAATGCCAGGCCCTGGTATTTATTGTGCACTAAGTGAGGACACTTAGTGGAGATGGGTACACAGATGGTCCCTGGTTCCTTTTACTCCCTGGTGACATGGGCTGGACAACCAACAATATAAGAACATACGATCTTTAATGATAGGACTCTTACTTCTTAGGAAGCAGGAAAAAATGAAGGTAAGATTAAAAGAGGAAAAAAAACACATCGCATGATCCATTTTCTCCTTAAATTTTTCCAACTCCCCACTTGAGATTTGGGGAAGAGAAAGTAATTGATATTTGTGGAGTGATTATGACATGCTAAATATTTTAGGCTTCCCTGATAGCTCAGTTGATAAAGAATCCATCTGTAATGTGGGAGACCTGGCTTCGATCCCTGGGTTGGGAAGATCCCCTGGAAAAGTGAAAGGCTACCCACTCCAGTATTCTGGCCTGGAGAATTCCATGGGGTTGCAGAGTCAGACAGAGTCAGACACGACTGAGTGACTTTCACTTTCAAACATTTTAGAGAGAGTAACTGTTTACTCTTAACAATACCGATATAAAGTAGATATCACTACACAATTTTACATCAATGGGAGGTTTAGAGCAGACAGAATCTTATGTTAAGATCACTTATCAACATAACAGAAGTTATGAAGTTAGATCTCACTGAATATTAATTTTGCCACAAGATTTCATTCTTCATGACATGAAGTGGTGGTGGGGGAGAGGGGGGCGGGGATCAGTTCACCACCAGCAACAGTGAATAATGTTGTATGTGGAGGGGAGGGGACTATGTTCTAGTGAGGAGCAATAGGAGTTTCTTCAGATTTTTAAGTGAGTCTATGACCCTTTAAATGTGGTTACTGTATAGAAAAATCCCCTTGTCCATGAATAAAATCTTGTCTGCATGTGAACTCCCTTGACTTTTACCAAATTCATGTTTCCAACTTAAGGCACTCAATCATCAGGGGCTTTTCTGTCTTTATTGGGGGAAGGTATGGCTTGAGTTCATCCTGAGCACTTCCTTCCTGTCCCATGTGTAAACATCTTTTGCTATGTTCTTGTTCACAATTGAATGTAATAATAACTTGGCATACACCTACTAGGCTTGTCTATTTACTTTTTCCTATGTAAACCCTATAGAATGATTTCTGAGAGCTAAAGCCAGGAAACTCAGTTTAGATAGGCCTTAAGAGTAAAGGCTTTTACTCAGAGTCACTCCAACTTGATTTGGGAAAGTTGGGTTGAGAAATATTCTGTGAACCCTAAGATTAGAACTACATTTGTGACCATTTTTCAAAAAAGATAAAAATAGGAACATTTGTGAAAACAAAAAATTTTTAAAACATTTACCTCTCTATTTTCAAAAAGTTCTCATACGTGGTTTATAGATTCATTCATTCTTTTAACAAACATTTAATGTCTTCTGGCCATCATGGGGTGGACAGTGTTTGGTTGAGGTATAAAGAGGACTAAGACATAATCCCTACCCCTAGGTGACAGAAATGTACATATACTATTAGAATAAATAGCCTAAGTCTTAAAGAAGTACTTTAGGGTGCTGTGGAAATAAAAAAAGTGAAAGTCGCTCAGTCATGTCTGACTCTTTGTAACCCCAGGGGATATATAGTCCATGGAACTCTCCAGGTCAGAATACTGGAGTGGGTAGCCTTTCCCTTCTCCAGGGAATCTTCCCAACCCAGGGATTGAACCCAGGTCTACCACATTGCAGGTTGATTCTTTACCAGCTGAGTCACAAGGAGAGCCCCCAGAAATAAAAAAGGGAAAAGAGAAATTCTTGGTGCTCTGTACATGCAAATGTTTGTCCCTCTTTGACTCCCTGCATTCATGAATCGTCTTATAAAATGATTTTTAGATGCAAGATTTCTAGAAAATAGAAAACCCTGACAACTGTATTCACTCAGATAATAACTTGCCCCAAACTCACTGTCCTGACTCACAGGAGTTCTGCTATTCTTGAGTGAGGCACTACTTGGTTAACCACCACAACAAAAAGCTCAGAACTGGAAATTAGAAGAATCAGAATTTAGTTGCAAGTTCAATCCAGTCTGCCTGTTTAGGTCTCACTTTCTACATCTATATTGTGCTTGCAAAGGATTCTGGGGGCTTCCCAGGTGGCTTAGATAGTAAAGAATCTGCCTGCCAATGCAGGAGATGCAGGTTTGATCCCTAAGTCAGGAAGATCCCCTGGAGAAGGAAATGGCAACCCACTCCAGTATTCTTGCCTGGAAAATTCCATGGACAGAGGAACCTGGCAGGCTATGGTCCATGGGGTCAGAAAAGAGTCAGACACGACCTAGTGACTAAACAACAACAAAAGGATTCTGGACCTTTCACTGTCTTTCTCCAAAGTTGCCTGATTCAAACACTTTGTTTGGGAGGAGGGTGGGAAAAAAATCATCTATGTCCCCAAAGACCGTATTTAAAATGGCAGGGTTGGGTTAACTTCAGCAAAGGAATCTTGATCTCAAGAATACATATGAATCAGTTCTAATGAGGTGAATGAAACTGGAGCCTATTATACAGAGTGAAGTAAGCCAGAAAGAAGAACACCAATACAGTATACTAACGCATATATATGGAATTTAGAAAGATGGTAACGATAACCCTGTACACGAGACAGCAAAAGAGACAAAGATGTATAGAACAGTCTTTTGGACTCTGTGGGAGAGGGCGAGGGTGGGATGATTTGGGAGAATAGCATTGAAACATGTATATTATCATATATGAAACGAGTCACCAGTCCAGGTTCGATTCATGATACAGGATGCTCGGGGCTGGTGCACTGGGATGACCCAGACGGATGATATGGGGAGGGAGGTGGGAGGGGAGTTCAAGATGGGGAACACATGTGCACCTGGGGCAGATTCATGTCAATGTATGGCAAAACCAATACAATATTGTAAAGTAATTAGCCTCCAATTAAAATTTTAAAAAAATCAATGGATAGACAAATGAGTGGATTTTTTTTCTTCCATTGTGGTTAAGATCCACCCTGCTTTGCTTCTAAAGTTTATTCCACATTCTGTGAGAGCTGTTACATGTACACATTAATTTGTTGAGTATCCATTTGGGGCCAGGCACAATGCCTGGGTTGGGTGATATAAAGTTCAGGATGTCTAGTGTTAACTGACATTAGTGCCCCCAGTCATCAATGCTTACCTTTAAAGCCACTGCGAATTTTCAAAACACCCTCACGAAAGTGGTACTGTCCTGGTGAGAACCATTGGCCTAGCATGCTGACAAGCCTCATGAGCCTGGCTGAAGGGTTTGGACTTCATCCTATGGGCTCTGGGAGCCATTGAGAGACTTTAAACAGGGAGTAACATGATATATTCCAACATCCGTTGGATCATCGAAAAAGCAAGAGAGTTCCAGAAAAACATCTACTTGTGATTTACTGACTATGCCAAAGCCTTTGACTGTGTGGATCACAACAAACCTTGGAAAATTCTTAAAGAGATGGGAATACCAGACCATCTGACCAGCCTCCTGAGATATCTGTATGCATGTCAGGCAGCAACAGTTAGAATTGGACATGGAACAACAGACTGGTTCCAAATTGGGAAAGGAGTATGTCAAGGCTATATATTGTCACCCTGCTTATTTAACTTATATACAGAGTGTATCATGAGAAACGCTGGGCTGGATGAAGCACAAGCTGCAATCAAGATTGCCAGAAGAAATATCAATAACCTCAGATATGCAGATGATTCCACACTTATGGTAGAAAGCAAAGAAGAACTAAAGAGCCTCTTGATGAAGGAGAAAGAGGAGAGTGAAAAAGTTGGCTTAAGACTCAACATTCAGAAAACCAAAATCATGGCATCTGGTTCCATCACTTTATGGCAAATAGATGGGGAAACTATGGAAACAGTGAGAGTCTTTATTTTTTGGGACTCCAAAATCACTGCAGATGGTGACTGCAGCCATGAAATTAAAAGACGCTTGCTCCTTGAAGGAAAGCTATGACCAACCTAGACAGCATATTAAAAAGCAGAGACATTACTTTGCCAACAAAGACATTACTTTGCCAAGTCAAAGCTAAGGTTTTTCCAGTAGTCATGTATGGACGTGAGAGTGGGACTAAAAAGAAAGCTGAACGTCAAAGAATTGATGCTTTTCAACTGTGGTGTTGGAGAAGACTCTTGAGAGTCCCTTGGACTGCAAGGAGATCCAATCAGTCCATCCTAAAGGAAATCAGTCCTGAATATTCATTGGAGGGACTGATGCTGAAGCTGAAACTCCAATACTTTGACCACCTGATGCAAAGAACTGACTCATTGGAAAAGACCCTGATGCTGGGAAAGATTGAAGGCAGGAGGAGAAGGGGATGAGGATGAGATGGTTGGATGGCATCCTAAGTTTGAGTAAATTCCAGGAGCTGGTGATGGACAGTGAGGCCTGGTGTGCTGCAGTACATGGGGTCACAAAAAGTCGGACACGACTGAGTGACTGAACTGAACATGATACATGATCAAATATGTGTGTTTAAGGGCACCAAGACTTCTGAATCCATTAATTGCCAAAGGCTTCTTACTGTGAACACCTGCAACTCATTGAGAGTTTCTTAGTTACTGATGGCAGCCCAAAACCAATGATGGATAGGGGCTTGGTGAGTCAATACCCCAGCCACCTCACCCCTTGGTTGAGAAAACTGAGTCATATCATACATGCTCTCTTAGCGATCCCCAGTGGGAATGATGTCCAGAGGCCCAGAGTGGAAACAGGCTTCATAGCTTACTCTCCCATGGCTTCCTTCTTTTCCTTGTCTCACTTTCCCCTTCCTTGCCAGTGTTTCCAAGAATCACCTTCCAAATACCTGCTGGCATTCACCTTCTTGCCTCCAGGGAAACCCCAAACAAGACATTTATATATTCTGATAGAAATAATTTCCACTCAAACTTTGGTTATGTCTTATGGCAGATTTGGAAACAGAATCTCCTTTTAATTCTATCTAGCATAAATTCTCGGAGAAGGCAATGGCAAGCCACTCCAGTACTCTTGCCTGGAAAATCCCATGGACAGAGGAGCGTGGTGGGCTACAGTCCATGGGGTCGCTACTAGTCGGACAAGACTGAGCGACTTCACTTCCACTTTTCACTTTCACACATTGGAGAAGGAAATGGCAACCCACTCCAGTGTTCTTGCCTGGAGAATCCCAGGGATGGCGGAGCCTGGTGGGCTGCCATCTATGGGGTCACACAGAGTCGGACAAGACTGAAGTGACTTAGCAGCAGCAGCATAAATTCTATTGTATGTGTGAGCTTCGAGGTTCCCCAAGGCCAATTTGAGAAGAATGGGGTGTTTTGCTCTTCTTTAGATAGAGAAGTGGTCATTTTGGTATGACCCATTCATTTATTCCAGTCTGATTATAACCAAGGGGATAAAACCCACGAGTCTAATCCTAAACTCATTGTTTGGTCACACACGTTTCATTTAGTGAACTTGTAAGAATGTGGTATTTTCTCTGTGGTATAAAATTTGTATGGTGTGAAAATGAAGAAAACACATCTTTTAAATTTTGTTTTCAGTGCAACAAAGTACACTATAAATTCCCTAAATGACAGATTTATGACATATGTGAATTTCCTTCTTTTGTCAAACGCATGGTACTGCTTGGATGAATTTATGTAATGAGAAGCATATGGTATAAACACAATATGACAACTATTATATATTTCTATGATAAACAGAAAAATAATATGTAATTTTTTTGATGCTAATTACTATTCAGATTGTAAAAATGTTTGCTACTAGGCTCCATTAAGATGACTTAATTACTAAAACATTTTAGATGACTGCATATTCTCAAGAATTGACAATACAATATAGATCTGATGCAAATATGTGACTGTGCTCAGAGTTTACTGTTAAAAAGTCTATTTTGTTCGCTTTCAGTCAATAAAGGTTTACATGGCACAGGTCCATGGGACAAAGCAGGGAACAAGAGAAAATTTCTGCTCTGGGAGCTTCCTTATAATGAGGGAAAACAGGCAATTAAAAACTAGATAAAAGCAAACCAAACCCAATAATACCTAAAAAAGATCATACATCATGATCAAGCTGGATTTATTCCAAGGTCATAAGGATAGTTCAATGTAGGCAAATCAATCAGTGTGATACACGACATCAACAAAAGACAAAAACCACAAGATCATCTCAACAGGAGTAGGAGTAGCATTTGACAAAACTCAATATGCATTCATGATTAAAAACTCTCAAAATGGGTACAGCGGGACCATTTTTTAACATAACAAAAGTCATTTAAAACAAACTCACAGCCAATGTAATATTCAATAGTAAAAAGCTGTAAGCCTTCCCACTAAATTCAGTAATAAGACAAGGATGCCCATTCTCACCACTTCTATTCAACATAGTATTAGAAGTCCTAGCCACAGTAGTCAGACAAATATCTAGGAATAAATTTAACCAAGGAGGTACAAGACCTACACTCTTAAGACTTAAAAACATTGATGAAGAAAACTGATGATTTCAAGAAATAGGATAGCCCATGCTCTTTGAGTGGAGGAATTAAAATTATTAAAATGGCCATACTACCCAAAGCAATCTATAGATTTAATGCAATTCCTATCAAAATACCCATGACTAAAACAAATAATCCTAAAATTTATAAGGAACCAAAAAAGACCCCAAATTGCCAAAGCAATCTTGATAAAAAAGGACAATGCTGAAGATATGACCCTCCCAGACTCCAGACAATACTACAAAGCTACAGTAATCAAAACAGCGTGATACTTCCACTAAAAGACACACATATATTAATGGAACAGAATGGAACAGAGTGGAGAGCCTAGAAATAAACTGACACACCTACAGTCAATCTACAACAAAAGAGGCAAGAACATACAATGGAGAAAAGACAGTCTATTCAACAAGTGGTGCTGGGAAAACTGGACACCTACATGTAAAATAATGAAATTAGAACATTTTCTCATACCATATACAAAAATAAACTCAAGATGATTTAAAGATCTAACTGACCTGAAACCATAAAACTCTGAGAACAGAACATAGGTGAAACACTCTCTGACACAAATCGTAGCAATATTATCTTGTGTAAGTCTACTAAGGCAAAATAAATAAAAATAAATGGGACCTAATTAAACTTTTGCATAGCAAAAGTAACCATCAGTGAAATGAAAAGACAACCTACAGATTGGGAGAAAATATTTGCAAATGATGAGACTGACAAGGGGTTAATATATGAAATAAACAAACAGTTCACACAACTCAATATCAAAAAACCCAAACAACTCAGTCAAATATGGGAAGAAGACCTAAAGAGACAGTTCATCAAAGAAGGCATACAGATGGCCAACAGGGACATGAAAAGATTCTCAATATTGTTCATTTAGAGAAATGCACATCAAAACCATAATGAGGTATCAGCTCACACCCATCAGAATGGATATCATTGAAAAGTCCACAAATAAAAAACTGTTGGAGAAGATGTGGAAAAAAGGGAACCTTCCTATATGACACTATTGGTAGGAACGTAAATTTGGCACAGCCACTATTCTAGTCACTGTCTGGAAAGCAGTATGAAAGTTCTTAAAAAACTAAAAATAGAGCACCATATGATTCAGCAATACAACTCCTGGGTATATATCCAGAAAAGATAAAAACACTAATTTGAAAACATACATGCCTCCCAATATACATAACAGCACTATTTAAAATAGCCAAGACATGGAAGCAACCCAAGTGTCCATCAACAGACAATGAGGATTAGAAGATGTAGTGTGTGTGTATATGTATGTGTGTATATATATATATGTGTGTGTGTGCGCGTGTGTGTATATATATATATATAGGCTTCCCAGGTGACTTTAGTGGTAAAAAATCCACCTGCCAATGCAGGAGACTTAAGAGACCCGAGTTCAGCCCTTGGGTCAGGAAGATCCCCTAGGAGGAGGGCATGGCAACTTGCTCCAGTATTCTTGCCTGGAGAACCCCATGGATAGAGGAGCCTGGAGGGCTACAGTCCATAGGGTTGCACAGAGTTGGACATCACTGAAGAAACTTAGCACACACACAGGGTATATATATACATACATACATACATATATGTATGTTTGTGTGTGTATATACACACAATGGAATACTACTCAGCCATAAAAAAGAACAAAATATTGCCATTTGCAATGTGGCCGAACCTAGAGAATACTATGCTTAGTGAAATAAGTTGGACAGAGAAAACACAAATACCATACGATATTATCTATATGTGGAATCTGAAGGATAACATGAATGTATATGCAAAACAGACACAGACTCACAGAATATAGAAAACAAACTTGTGGTTACCAAAGAGGAGAGAGAAGGGGAGGAGCGACAACTTTGGTATATGGGATTAACAGATGCAAAATATATACATACATAAGCAACAAGCATATACTGTGAAGCATGGGGAATTATACCCATTATCTTGCAACAATCTATAATGAAATATAATCTACCAAAATACTGAATCACTTTGCTGTATACCTGAAGCTAATAAAACACTATAAATCAAATAAACTTCATTAAAAAACTATAAAAATTAAAACCAAGTACGTAAATGCACAAGTAATATAACGTGCTTTTAGTTGTAGAAAAAATTTTTAAATAATCTGGACATCTTGTTACATACCTAGGTCCTCTCTTGATTTGGCTTTATAAATCACAGGAAAACAGAATTGGAGATTTTAGTCAAGTCATTAACTTGTGTTTGGCTTTACATGTCATTTATTTAAACTGCAACTGCTTTTTAAAGCCTATCTTTCAGGACTTCCCTGGTGGCCCAGTGGTTAAGATTCTATCCTTCCAGTGCTGGAGTCCTGAGTCTGATCCCTGGGCAAGGAACTAAGACCAGCACATGCTGCAAGGTCTGGGGAGAAAAAACAACCTGTCTTTCAAAGTAATATTTTAATTAAGATTTTTTAAAATAACAAAACATTCATTTGGTCTCCTTTGGAGATATGGAGAGGGATATTAATCACAGCATATAGACTTTTCAAGTGTGACTTTGGCCCTCATGCAAAAAGCTGTCCAAAGCCTAATATTACTAAGTCCCAACTGATCATGGATAATTCAACATTAGGAAATGCAGAGAAATAATAAAAGTGCAAACTTCAGCAATAAAGCAGCATAAGACTTCCTATTTCTCAAATAAGGTCAAATGCCTTTAGAATTCAGTTCAGTTTAGTTGTTCAGTCGTGTCTGACTCTGCGACCCCATGAACTGCAGCACGTCAGGCCTCCCTGTCCAACACCAACTCCCGGAGCCCACCCAAACTGATGTCCATTGAGTCAGTGATGCCATCCAACCATCTCATCCTCTGTCGTTCCCTTCTCCTCCTGCCCTCAATCTTTCCCAGAATCAGGGTCTTTCCAAATGAGTCAGCTCTTCACACCAGGTGGCCAAAGTACTGGAGTTTCAGCTTCAACATCAGTCCTTCCAATGAACACCAAGGACTGATCTCCTTTAGAATGGACTGGTTGGATCACCTTGAAGTCCAAGGGACTCTCAAGAGTCTTCTCCAACGCCACAGTTCAAAAGCATCAATTCCTCGGCGCTCAGCTTTCTTTATAGTCCAAATTTCACATCCATACATGAACACTGGAAAAACCATAGCTTTGACTAGATGGACCTTTGTCGGCAAAGTAATGTCTCTGCTTTTTAATATGCTGTCTAGGTTGGTCATAACTTTCCTTCCAAGGAGTAAGCGTCTTTTAATTTCATGGCTGCAATCACCATCTGCAGTGATTCTGGAGCCCAGTTGTGTTATATTATGAGCTTTGCTTCCACTTTGGGGAGCTAACTTAAAAAACTTCTTTTCTCTGTTCTTAATGAATTGAACCACAGACATGACCCAAACCTGCAAATGAGTGTCACCTGGATGTCAACACTACTACTGAAGTACAGTCCAGCTCCAATGTCCTTACCTTGAATGTGACATGATCCATTTTCTTGTAATGAGAGCATTACAAGCATGTAATTCTGAGATCAAATATGGCTGGACTTCCAAGATTTACAAATCAAGTGATCTATCTCAAGCTGCTACTAATTCTTGGTGAAAGTGAATTGTTTGATCATGGTATTTCTTCATCAGTTTTGAGGGTCAATGAGAATACTCTTAGATGTTTGACATTTAGAAAGTTTGTTCTCTGATTTGAGTGTAAGTGCAAATAGATATGAGACACTGTCATTGAAAGAGGTGACAAGTCTGCTGTTCTGTGCTGTGCTTAGTTGCTTCAGTCCTGTCCGACTCTTGTGAGCTATGGACTATAGCCCGCCAGGCTTCTCTGTCCATGGGATTCCCCAGGCAAGAATACTGGAGTGGGTTGCCATGCCCTCTTTCAGGGGATCTTCTCAACCCAGGAATTGAACTCGTATCTCCTGTGTCTCCTGCACTGCAGGCAGGTCCTTTACCTACTGAGTCGCCTGGGAAGTTCCCCAAGTTTGCTATCCATGGTTTAATCTCTTCTTGTGCTTTTCCCTTTCTGTCCTACTCAAATTGATGCAAGGCCAGCTGGAAGTTCTGATTTCCACATGAGAAATAATGAATTCTAAGACAAATTTTGGAAAATAAACTTCTACAGAAATAGACCCCATTTTACCTAATTATCTTCCATCTTTATTTTGTTTTGGCTTTATGACTTAAAATTTCAGAGCTAGAAGGCACCTTGTGCACGATCTAGATCACTTCCACAAATATGGAACTGAGGTTAAAGCCCCACTTCTTACTAACTGTATCACATGGGATCCACTGTTTCTTTTCTCCTTAATTTTCTTAACTGTGAAACAGGAAGAAGCTACTTTGCAGAGTCATTGAGAAGTTACATGAGTTGATATAAACTCAGCCCTTAGAATGGGCTTCCCCAGTGGCTCAGTGGTAAAGAATCTGCCTGCAATGCAGAAGGTGCAGGAGATGTGAGTTCAAACCCTGGGTGAGAAGATCCCCTGGAGGAGGGCATGGCAACCCACTTCAATATTCTTGCCTGGAGAATCCCAGGGACAGAGGAGCCTGGTGGGCAACAGTCCATAGGGTCACAAAGAGTCAGACACAACTGAAGCGACTTAGCACTCACACACAGCCCTTGGAATGGTGCCTGGCACAGGGCAAGCACCCACTAAGTGTTAGATGACATTGGGGTTGGAAATGTTTTTTATGAGATGTATCCAAGGCCTACAACTAGAGAAAAGCAGCCAGGATTTCTGACTCCCAACCCAAAGTTCTTTCCATAATACCACACTATAAAACTAACCCTGGTTTTGGAGCCTGGGGGTTAAACAGAAGTTCATCTCCCAGTTATACGGTTGATTAGTATACCAATAGAGGCTATATATTGTCACCCTGCTTATTTAACTTATATGCAGAGTACGTCATGACAAATGCTGGACTGGATGAAGAACAAGTTGGAATCAAGATTGCCAGTAGAAATATCAATAACCTCAGATATGTAGATGACACCACCCTTATGTCAGAAAGCAAAGAAGAATTAAAGAGCCTCTTGATGAAAGTGAAAGAGGAGAGTGAAAAAGTTGGCTTAGAACTCAACATTCAGAAAACTAAGATCATGGCATCCAGTCCCATCACTTCATGGCAAAAAGTGTGGAAACAGCGACAGACTTTATTTTCTTGGGCTCCAAAATCACTGCAGATGGTGACTGCAGCCATGAAATGAAAAGACACTTGCTCCTTGGAAGAAAAGCTGTGACCAACCTAGATAGCATAATAAAAAGCAGAGACGTTATTTTGCCAGCAAAGGTCCATCTAGTCAAAGCTATGATTTTTCCAGTAGTCATGTATGGATGTGAGAATTGGACTAAAAAGAAAGCTGAGTGCCAAAGAATTGATGCTTTTGAACTGTGGTGTTGGAAAAGACTCTTGAGAGTCCCTTGGACTGCAAGGAGATCCAACCAGTCCATCCTAAAGGAGATCAGTCCTGAATATTCATTGGAAGGACTGATATTGAAGCTGAAACTCTAATACTTTGGCTACCTGATGCAAAGAACTGACTCATTGGAAAAGACCCTGATGCTGGGAAAGATTGAAGGAGGGAAGAGAAGGGGACAATAGAGGATGAGATGGTTGGATGGCATCACTGACT
Source organism: Moschus berezovskii (assembly GCF_049115385.1). Taxonomy (NCBI): domain Eukaryota; kingdom Metazoa; phylum Chordata; class Mammalia; order Artiodactyla; family Moschidae; genus Moschus; species Moschus berezovskii. The sequence continues at coordinate 12,626,846 of NC_142488.1, read as the reverse complement.
CAATGGACATGAGTTTGAGTAAACTACAGGAGTTGGTGATGGACAGAGAGGCCTGGTGTGCTTCAGTCCATGGGGTCACAAAGAGTCGGACATGACTGAGGGACTGAACTGGACACCAAAGAGGTATGTATTTGGTAGACATAATTTTGTGCATAATGACAAATACAGAGCCAATATTAAATGTAAGAATTCTGCTAATGCTTTCTAACATAAAAAGATTCTTTAAAAGTTGTCTTCTTTAGCCTATTTTCTATAATAAATCCTCTAAAGCTTTATTCTTTTGCTATGTTAGACCCCAAACACAATCACACCAATGAAAAACTCAGTCTAGGACTTCCCTTGTGGCACAGTGGAAAAGAATTCACCTGCCAATGCAGGGGGCATGGGTTTGATCCCCAGTCTGGGAAGATTCCACATGCTGAGGAGTAACTAAGCCTGTATGCCACAACCACTGAGCCCGCTCTCTAGAACACACAAGCCCCAACTGCCAAGCCTGTGAGCTGCAACTACTGAAGCCCAGATGCTCTAGGGGAGGCATGTCGCAACTACTGAGTTCATGTGTCAAGAACCTGTGCTATGCAACAAGAGAACCCACCATAATGAGAAGTCAGCACACCGCAACAAAGGGTCGCCATCACTTGCTGCAACTAGAGAAAGCCCATGCAAAGCAACAAAGACCCAGTGCAGCCAAAAAATGAACAAATAAAAAATGTTATTTCTAAAAAAAGAAAGCTCAGTCCAAAAGTGTGTACTATCCATACACCCTAAGGTTCATAGTAGCAATATTTACACTAGCCAAGACATGAAAGCAACCTAAATGTCCAAAGTCAGGTGAATGGATAAAGAAGGTGCAGTACATAATACAGTGGAATATTACTCAGCCATAATAAAGAACAAAACAATGCCATCTGGACCTAGAGGTTATCATACTAAGGGAAGTAAGTCAGACAGACAGATACAAATATCATATTATACCACATCATGTGGAATTTAAAATCTGACATAAATGAACTTATTTACAAAACAGAATGAGACTTATAGTCATAGAAAACAAACTTCTGGTTACCAAAGGGGGAAGAGAGGGGAACAGGTATAAAGGAGTTCAGGATTTGCAGATACAAGCTACTATATATAAAACAGTAAACAACAAGGACCGACTCTATAGCACAGGGAGCTATATTCGGTATCCTGTAATAAACCATATTGGAAAAGAATATAAAAAAGAATATATGTATAAATATAAAAAAGAATATATGTATATATATAAAACTGAATATATATATATATATATATATATACATATAACTGAATCACTATGTTGTACAATAGAGACTGACACAACATTGTAAATGAATTATATTTCAATTTAAAAAAATAGTAAATGGAAAAAATGTATTATCTCATGGTGTGTAGAGAAACATTTATGCTTCAATGAAAAGTACTGTTTAGATCACACCCTTCCTGGTTTTCTGAGTCTAGCCTTTCATTGTCTTTGAGCTATTTTATTGCAAGCTGTAAGTTACTAGTATAACAAAGCAAAATCTTTCATATATACAGACATGTACATCCTGTCTTCTGGAGATTCAAGTGACTTCCCTCCCCCATGGTGGAAGAGGACAGTTTTGGTTCCATTTGCAAGCTCATTTCAGCATTTCTGATTTATATGTGTCTGTTCTTTGGTTTCTCCTTTGAACTAGTTGTAATATCTTACTAGTTCCCACAGTAATTAAATAAAATCTTTAATATTTGTTTATATCTTTATAATTTCACCTTTTTAAAAATTATCTTTTAATTAATCTTAACCTTCTAGTCAAGGCTATGGTTTTTCCCGTGGTCATGTATGGATGTGAGAGCTGGACTGTGAAGAAAGATGATCACCGAAGAATTGATGCTTTTGAACTGTGGTGCTGGAGAAGACTCTTGAGAGTCCCTTGGACTGCAAGGAGATCCAACCAGTCCATTCTAAAGGAGATCAATACTGGGGGTTCATTGGAAGGACTGATGCTAAAGCTGAAACTGCAATACTTTGGCCACCTCATGCGACGAGTTGACTCACTGGAAAAGACTCTGATGCTGGGAAAGGTTGGGGGCGGGAGGAGAAGGGGACGACAGAGAATGAGATGGCTGGATGGCATCACCGACTCTGTGGACATGAGTTTGAGTGAACTCCGGGAGTTGGTGATGGACAGGGAGGCCTGGTGTGCTGTGATTCATGGGGTGGCAAAGAGTCGGACACGACTGAGCGACTGAACTGACTGATACATATATTTAGGTTTTATTTTATTTGTGAGGCATAGATTTATTAATTAAAACATTCCCAGTTGCTGTCTATGTTACTTTCATCAACTTAGATTCCCTAACCAGTTTTCTTGGTCACAATTTTTTCCCACTTAGCTCAAATATATTTCTTAAATTTGAATAAAACAAAATATCTCTCCCACTCAAATTTTTTCAAATAGAGATAATAAAATTTAATTTTAAAATTAGTATATCAAAAATAAAATAAAATTAATATATCATATCACATCAAAAAGAATAATGCCTAGGACTGAATCTAAAACTATCAGACATTGATGAAAGAAATTAAGGATGAGAGAAACAGAGGGAAAGGGAAAGTGAAAGTGGCTTAGTTGTATCTGACTCTTGCAACCCCATTGACTATACAGTCCATGGAATTCTCCAGACCACAATACTGGAGTGGGTAGCCTTTCCCTTCTCCAGGGGATCTTCCTGACCCAGGAATTGAACCAGGGTCTCTGGCATTGCAGGCAGATTCTTTACAAACTGAGCTATGAGGGAAACCCATTTAAGGATTAGGGGAATGAATATTGTTAAAAAGTCCATACTGAGGGGTGATAGGAAGATTCAAGAGGGAGAGGATATATGTACACTAACAGCTGATTCACGCTGTTGTATGGCAGAATCCAATACTACATTGTAAAGCAATTAGCCTCCAATTTTTTAAAAAAAATTTAAAAATGGATAGAGGGTGAAAAAAATGAAAACAACAACTGGGTCACAGACATTGTTAGAGCCTAGAATAAAGCCTCATCTGAAAGATTCCCTCTCAATTAGTCAATTAAAGGAGCTAGTAAACATTATTTTTTCCTTAAAGGAAAAAGTTCATACTGACCACGGCAATACACAGATTCAATGCAAAATCCTTATCAAATTATCAATGGCATTCTTCACAGAACTAGAATGAATAATTCTAAAATTGATATGGAAACAAAAAAGATCTCAAATAGCCAAAACAACTGGAGATATCACACTCCCTGCTTTCAAACTATACCTCAAAGCTAATCATCAAAACAGTATGGTACTTGTATAAAAACATACACATAGATCAATGGAACAGAATAGAGAACCCAGAAATGAACCCACACATATACAGGCAATGAATCTATGACAAAGGAGGCACAAATATACAATGGAGAAAAGACAGTCTCTTCAATAAATGGTGTTTGGAAAACTGGACAGCTATGTACAAAAAGAATCAAACTGGACTACTCTCTCACACCATGCACAAAAAGAAATTCAAAGTGGTTTAAAGACTTAAATGTAAGACCTGAAACCATAAAACTTCTAAAAAAGAACATAGGCAGCAAGCTGTTTGATATGACTTCTAATATTTCTTTCGATATGTCTCTTCAGGCAAAAATAAATAAAATAAAAATAAAAGCAAAAATAAATAAATGGGACTACATCAAACTAAAAAGCTTTTGCACACCAAAGTAAACAATAAACAAAACAAAAAGGTAACCTATTGAATGTGAGAAAATATTTGCAAACAGTATAAGGTATAGGACCTGATAAAGAATTAATGTCCAAAATATATAAAAAATTACATAATTCAATATAAAAAAAAATCAAAGGACCCAATTTAAAAAATGAGAAGAGAATCTGAATAAACATTCTTCAAAGGAAAACATATAGATGGCCAACAAGTACATGAAAAGAAGCTCAACATCTTCAATCATCAGTTCAGTTCAGTTCAGTTCAGTCGTTCAGTCGTGTCCGACTCTCCGCGACCCCATGAATCACAGCACGCCAGGCCTCCCTGTCCATCACCAACTTCCGGAGTTCACTCAAACTCATGTCCACAGAGTCGGTGATGCCATCCAGCCATCTCATTCTCTGTCGTCCCCTTCTCCTCCTGCCCCCAACCTTTCCCAGCATCAGAGTCTTTTCCAGTGAATCAACTCGTCGCATGAGGTGGCCAAAGTATTGCAGTTTCAGCTTTAGCATCAGTCCTTCCAATGAACCCCCAGTATTGATCTCCTTTAGAATGGACTGGTTGGATCTCCTTGCAGTCCAAGGGACTCTCAAGAGTCTTCTCCAACACCACAGTTCAAAAGCATCAATTCTTCGGCGATCAGCTTTCTTCACAGTCCAACTCTCACATCCATACATGACCATGGGAAAAACCATAGCCTTGACTAGATGGACCTTTGTTGGCAAAGTAATGTCTCTGCTTTTTAATATGCTATCAAGGTCATCAGGGATGTGCAAATCAAAACCACAATGAAGTACCACCTCACACCTGTCAGAATCAGTTCAGTTCAGTTCAGTTCAGTTGCTCAGTCATGTCCAACTCTTTGTGACTCCATGGACTGCAGCACACCAGGCCTCCCTGTCCATTACCAACTCCCATAGTTTACTCAAACTCATGTCCATTGAGTCGGTGATGCCATCCAACCATCTCATCGTCTGTTGTCCCCTTCTCCTCTCACCTTCAATCTCTCCCAGCATCAGGGTCTTTTCCAATGAGTCAGTTCTTCACATCAGGTGGCCAAAGTATTGGAGTTTCAGCTTCAGCATCAGTCCCTCCAACGGATATTCAGGACTGATTTCCTTTAGGATGGACTGATTGGATCTCCTTTCAGTCCAAGGGACTCTCAATAGTCTTCTTCAATACCACAATTCAAAAGCATCAATTCTTTGGTGCTCAGCTTTCTTTTTAGTCCAATTCTCACATCCATACATGACTACTGGAAAAACCATAGCTTTGACTAGATGGACCTTTGCTGGCAAAATAACGTCTCTGCTTTTTATTATGCTGTCTAGGTTGGTCACAGCTTTTCTTCCAAGGAGCAAGTGTCTTTTCATTTCATGGCTGCAGTCACCATCTGCAGTGATTTTGGAGCCCCCCCAAAATAAAGTCTCTTACTGTTTCCATTGTTTCCCCATTTATTTGCCATGAAGTGATGGGACTGGATGCCATGATCTTAGTTTTCTGAATGTTGAGTTCTAAGCCAACTTTTTCACTCTCCTCTTTCACTTTCATCAAGAGGCTCTTTAGTTCTTCTTTGCTTTCTGCCATAAGGGTGGTGTCATCTGCATATCTGAGGTTATTGATATTTCTCCCGGCAATCTTGATTCCAGATTGGAAGGGAAGGTTAGTTCCCCAAAATTTAACGAAGCCATTCAAAATATACACCTTCCCCCACCCCAAATAGAATCAGAACACAAAAATATTTGGAAACTTAAACTTAAATGAGTAACCATGTCATTTGTCTGAGTTTCTGGAGAATGAAGATACAGGAAACTCTAAAACCATTTGAACATTTATCTGTAAAAAGTAATCAGAGACAGAACAGTAGGTGATTCAAACTGACAATTTCAAACATGTAACTGGGTGTTAAACATTTTGGGAGTGAGGGCCTCATCAGACATCATAGGCAATGTTCAATTTCCTGTGAAGATGCTTTCCCCATTGTACACCCAGAATAGATGACTGTTTAGTAAACACTCTGCCCTTAGTATATAGGAAAAAGTAAAGTCACAAATGACCCACATGTAGAGATTACCATACTAAGAAAAGTAAGTCAGACAGAGAAAGACAAACATCATGTGATATTGTATATATGTGGAATCTAAAAAAATGACACCAATGAACTTATTTACGAAACAGAGGTAGACGCATAGGCACAGAAAACAAACTTATGGTTACCAAAGGGGAAGGGAGGGAACAAGATAGAAGTTTGGGGTTAGGGACTCCCCTGGTGGTCCAGTGGCTAAGACTCTGAGCTCTCAGTGCTCAGAGGGGCCCTGGGTTTGATCCCTGGTTGGGGAACTAGATCCCACATGCCACAACTAAGACCCTGCACAGCCAAATAAATAAATAAAAATAAATACTTTTATTTTTTTTTTAAATAAGTTTGGGGTTAGCAGATACAAATTACTATATACCAAATAGATAAATAAAACCCTACTGTAGAGCACAGGGAACTATACTCAGTGTTTTGTAATAACATAAGTGAATAGAATCCGACAAAAAAATATGTATATAATAAATATAACTCAATCACTTTGCTATATACCTGAAACACAACATTGTAAATCAACTATATTTCAACAAAGATTTTTAAAAATATTTGAAACCAAAAAAAACACACAAAAATGACATGTGTTCAGTGAGTTGTATATGACACAAAAAAATATAGCCAAAGACTTTGTAAATGTCAATGTCTGGGTACTATAAATGCTGATATTCAAAATCAGTCATTTAAGCAGATGAAAGAAGCCTAGAGGAGACCTTGGGGCTTAAGTTGCAAGAAAGAATATATATCTGGAGGGAAACATACTGGCAGGAAGTTTATAGTTCTAGACCTTTGGGAGTGTAAAGGTTTTGTTTTTTTTTTTATAAGAGAGTTTGAAGTTGGCTGAGATAGGACTGGTGTTTTAAATACAATATGGGTTTTAACAGCAGAACGTAATTCCTATGCTATAAAGATGCTATTTTGAGTTTAGAGCTGTAGTTAAGGATTTTTTCTTGCTATTTCCTTCTGGAGAGGCACAGGACAAATCATTTCATCCTGAAGTCTAAGTGACAATAATGGCTCTAGGAAGACTACATTATAGTGTCCTGTTCATTCCTAGAACCATTGTCCAGGGACTAGATATCTTCCATAGGTATGCAGAGCCTGGACTTTGTTGGAAAAATGAAGCCTGTAGGATTCTGGCAGTAAGAACAGAAAGAAAGGAGTCAAAGAAGGAAAAAAAAAAAAGAACCAAGATTTGATAACAAAATCAATATAAGTAGTAAAAGAGCGGAAACAAAAGTTAAAGACAATCGTAAGGTTTTCATTTGGGAACCTCTCACTGCTACAAAGCAAGTTGTTAAAAAAGTATCACATCTGTAGGAGAAAGAAATAAGAGAAACTTATTCAAAGAGTGATGTCCAGTGAACAGCTGGAAGCATGGAACTAGGGTTCAGATAAGTTGAGGCTGATCCACATTGAAAGCTAGTTATTCACAATCTTAGAGCATTCTTTGGAGTTATAGAGAGTGAAAATTAATTTTCTTTGTAGACATTTGAGAAAAGACTCTGAACTGTCATTTAGAAACAAAAAGATTGAGATTTACTGCTTAGCAATAGCCCATCCTCTGAAGTTATAATGCTGCTGAAAATGTTCAACAGAATGATAATTTCTGGCTACATGTAACATCATTGGCAACACATTCCTTTGATGAAAAAGGGCATTGATCTCAGAGAGTGCGAGGCAGCCCTGGCCCCTGAGACCAACATGATGTGGACATGGTCCCTCTGAGCACAGATGTGGCGAGTCCCGGTGAATCCGGGCAGACCTGTGCAGCCCTGAGCTGCAAGGATGCTCCCCGGCTCTGTCTTAGCAACTTGCCTCCTGTATTCAGGCCTCAGCATAGGTCATGGGCAGTGCTGCCAAGGAAAGGTCCCTGAACCTTACTGGAGAGTGGTAAAGAGTGAAGTTGAGAAAAGTAAACTTTCCCTGTTGTCGGGTAACTCTTCTTTGTAAAACCCTCCTCCAGCTTCACATCTCACTTAGAAGAAAATACACCCCACCCCCACCCCCACCCCCCACTCCCCGCCCAGTGCGCTCCAACCCCTGCATCCTCTCCTACCTTCTGCCCTCACTCACCCTCGGCCGGCCCCACTGGCCTTCTGTTGTTCACTCCAATCACAGGATGCTCTCCTTTCCTCTTACCATTGTCTGCACTGCTCTTTGTCCTGATCTTAATATGCTGGGTCCTTCTCATCATTCAGGTCTCAGCTAAAATGCCCCTCCCCGCCCCAACCACTTAGAGAGAGGCCTTCCTGACGCCCATAGCTGAAGCTGTATTCAGGATCTCAATCTGTCCTGTGCATGCCGATCTGGGAGCCTGTTACAAGGAAGACTTGGACTCAGTCAGTGGTCGGGGGTGGGGGGTGGTGGTGGTGGAGGACAAACTGGGGGTAGTGGGGGGAAGGCACTGAGGTTAGCATTTCTAACAAGATCCCAGGAGCTGGATAGGACCACCCTTTCATCTCTGTCACACTACCTGTTTCATTTTTCTCGTGATGCTTCACATTTTGAAATTACTTATCTGTTTGTGTACTGGATTGTTCATGGGTGGGCTGATCTATTCGTCTACTAGTGAATTCCATACAAGCATAAGAGCCGGGACTTTTTTTTCATACAATTCTTGCTTATTCTTTAATCTTTGTATTCTCAGCATTAGCAGAGTTCCCCCAGTGTTCAAATCAAGTAAGTGGAAAAAAAATTGTAATCTGTTTATCTGAATCCTATCTCCTTGTGACAATCTGCTCCCAGTGGAACATACTAGATACAGCACTGCCTAGATTCTGGCCTCAGCGGAGCCAGGCTCACTATGATTTCAGATTAGCTCAGCTAAATGAGGACTCTGGTGGGGAGAGTGCGACTTCAGTGAACATAGAACATCTGCTGGGCAATTTTGGAGGGAGATTCAGCTGCAATATTCTGCACTGAAGGGAAAATCCTCCAAATGGGACAGAAGGTTCATGGTGCAGGGCTTCCAGTTTCTGTTGAAGCTGAGTATGATCACTATCTCATCGTTCAGTGTAAAAGTCAAGGCCTGAAAGTTCTCAACAATGCATGTTTGTGTCACAGACTTGGGGATTAAAACCACATTTCTCTGGATGGGGGACCGGATCAGAACCTGGCCTGCAGTTTTTGTGCTTTGCAGCAATCTCCTTAATCATGGGATCTTCCAGTAGGGAAGAGTCTTCTGGGTTGGCCTGAGGTTTATCTGGAGAGCCCAGAGGGCTATGCAGGCTTCCCAGGTGGTACTAGTGGTAAAGAACTTGCCTGCCAATGCAGGAGACACAGGAGCTGAGACCCAGAGCCCTGGGTCAGGAAGATCCCCTGGAGGAGGGCATGGCAACCCATTCCAGTATTCTTGCCTGGAGAATCCCATGGACAGAGGAGCCTGGAAGACTGCAGTCCATGGGGTTGCAAAGAGTCGGACTCGACTGAGCACACACACACATACCAGAGGGCTGTATAGTATGACAGTTATGCCCCTGGAGTGGTATTACTGGCTCCATTCCTCCTTCCTGTATGAAGTAGGGGTGACAATCTGGTTAGTTACTGTATTTCATTCCGGGTCTGCTCAACAGCATTGTGTGTCTGAACATACAACAAGGTACTACTATAGGTACAGAGAACATGTTCAGTATCCTATAAATCATAATGGAAAAGAAATGTTTAAGAAAAGATTTGTGTGTGTGTATATATATATATACATATATATACATATATTTGTGAGTATATATATATATATATATATATAGGAATCACTTTGCTGTATAGCAGAAATTAACACAACATTGTAGGTCAAGCATACTTCATTAAAAAAAATTATTTATTTATCTGGCTGTGCTGGTTCTTAGTTGCAGCAATATGAACTCTTCGTTGTGGCATGTGGGATCTAGTCCCCAATCAGGGATCTAACCTGGGCACCCTGCATTGGGAGTGCAGAGTCTTAGCCACTCATCCACCAGGGAAGTCCCTATACTTCAACTTTAAAAAGATTTTTTTTTAAGTTAAATAAAGAGTCCTTTCTGGAGCAGGCAATGGCAGCCCACTCTAGTACTCTTGCCTGGAAAATCCCATAGACGGAGGAGCCTGGTGGGCTGCAGCCCATGGGGTCTTGAAGAGTCAGACATGACTGAGCGACTTCACTTTCACTTTTCACTTTTCATGCATTGGAGAAGGAAATGGCAACCCACTCCAGTGTTCTTGCCTGGAGAATCCCATGGATGGAGGAGCCTGGTGGACTTCCATCTATGGGGTCGCACAGAGTTGGACACGACTGAAGCAACTTAGCAGCAGCAGCAGCAAAGAGTCCTTTGATCTAGAAGTTGCTGAAGTTGGAGATTCCAATGGCTTTCACCAACCCCCTCACCCACCAGCCCCACCATGGTCTCTCAGGCTTCCAAGAATGCTATTTTACTGGTGAGGACATCACCTTTCCTGTGTTTGGGGAAAAGTCTTCCCCAGGCTGGAATCCCAGTCATTAAGATAAATGTCCAGATGGTCCAGTTTTAAGTCCTTAAGGATCTTCTGACAGGTTTCCTTCACCAGCTTCTCTCAAAGAAGATGGACCATAACTTGTTCATGATGAAGAGGTCCCCATGCTTCACAACCTTCTCTCAGATGGCTTCCACCATCTTATTCTTCTTCTGATAAGACACAGGCACAGTCAACATGGTAGTTTCCTGCACCAATGGCCTCCTTCACAGGCTCCTTGACTTTGCTGGCGGGAGACTTTCATGTGTCCAGGCCCACAATGGATGCCCTGGCCTTAGTATTGAGTACCAGAAGGTGGCCATGGTCAGTGCAGACACAGTTCTGAGCAAGGAGATAGGGACCCTGTGCCCTGGTAAAGAGGACTGGCCCTCACACGGGGACTCTGTTCAGCATAGTCACTTCTGTATTCCTAGCACTTAACACGGACCTTGGCAGGCCACAGATGCTCCGTAAGTACAGGTGAATAAATGAGGCTTTTCAAGATAATTCCTTTATCTCTTTACTGCCCCTTACTGCTTCAGTGACTGCTCCTTCATACCATAGGATCTAGACTATAAGTGATAGAGGACAGTGCTACCCGACTGCCAGTCCAGGAAGTATGAGTTACTGGTCTAAGTTGAGACACAAAGTTTATACCAAAATGTACATCTGATATGCCACTCAGCACAGTGTTTATCAGGATGACTTTTTTTTTCATAGTAATATTTTATTGATGAAAGAAATTGCACTCCATTCTAGCACAGGCTCATTTCATAAAACAGTGTGTGCACTGGTACCTGTGTTCAGGATGCACTGTGACCAGCACAGACACAGGGGTTAAACAACTAATAAAATATATTTTCTGACTTCAGAAAACTCATAGGTAGGAGAAATACACAGTTTAAGACACAATTACCAAATTCTGGGTCAAGTTGTATAATAAACAGTTGTGGGAGAAAACGTGGAATTGTGGGAGTAATAAGGAATTGTGGGAAAGAATGGAAAACTGTGAGAGCTGTGGGAGAAAACAGAATTTTAAAAGAGAATGGAAAATCAACACAGAGAAACAGAAGTGCGAAAGTAAATGGAGAATATTAAGAGGAAACAGAATTGTGAGAGAAAAATGGAGAACTGTGTGGGAGAATGGGAAAATCCCAAGAGAACATGGAGTATTTTAGGGTGGAGGATTATAGACGAGATATGGAACTGTGGAAGAGAATGGAGAGTGAAGGAGCTGTATGGAACTATTTAAAAAAATAGGGCCTTGTGAGAGTTGGGAATTGTGAGAAAGAATGAAGAATTGCTAGAGAATAGATAACTGGAAAAGATAATAAAGAACTGCCTGACAGGAAAAAATGGGAGAGAAAACATGGAATTGTGGGAGAGAATGAGAAATTTTGGGAGAAACAGTGACTTGTGGAGACAATGAGGATTTGAGGGCATGAGTAAGGGATTGTGGGGGCTAGATGGCATTGTGGGAGAAACTTATGTGGAGAGGTTGCATGGAATTGTGGGAGCAAGTGGGGATTGTGGGGGCTGTGGGGAATAGTGGAGGGTACACAGAATTGTGGGAGTGATGGGGATTATGGGAGCCACTGGGGATTATAGGAGAACAGTGATGAGTGAGAGAGAGGGCTTTGTGGAATTGAGGAAAAAATAGGGACTCATAGCGGAGAAGGCAATGGCAAGCCACTCCAGTACTCTTGCCTAGAAAATCCCACGGATGGAGGAGCCTGGTGGGCTGCATCTGTGGGGTCGCTAAGGGTCGGACACGACTGAGCGACTTCACTTTCACTTTTCACTTTCACACATTGGAGAAGGAAATGGCAACCCACTCCAGTGTTCTTGCCTGGAGAATCCCAGGGAAAGGGGAGCCTGGTGGGCTTCCATCTATGGGGTCACACAGAGTCGCGGATACGACTGAAGTGACGCAGCAGCAGCAGCAGCAGCAGGGACTCATAGGGGCTGCCTGGAATTGGGCCAGAGAATGAGGAATTACGGAAGAAACAGTGATGGGGGAGTGAGTAGGAAATGGGGGGAAAGAGAATTATAAAAGAACAAAAAGAATCATGGAGAGATCAAGAATTGTAGGAAATATAGGAAATTGGGGGAGGGAATGGAGAATTCTGGAAGAGAATGAAGACTTGAGAGAGACAAGGAATTGTGAAAGCTGGAGAAATACAAAAGGAGCACTGATAAAGATGAAGAACTATAGATTTGGAAAGGCAGCTCACTTTACAAGGACCAACCCTAAATTGAGCTAGCAACCCAGAAAGAGTGGCTGACTGACCTCTGCTAACCCTTCAGGTCTGACAGCGGCAGTTCCTATCACAGTGTCACGGGCTGGCAACCTCCTAGGCACTGCCTCATGTGTCCCAAGGTCTGGTATTATTATTCCAGACTGTGTCGCTGCTCCTCTCCTCACAGGGCTGGCTTGGCCTTCATTCAGAAAGTTAAACGCAGCGGTTTAGTGCACTTTGCCACACCTGAAACTCTACCCTGAGGAGCCCTGAAATGTGTGCCCCACACCCATTTTTCATGACACTTTGAGTTGTCAGTCCAGAAAGAAAAGGAACATAGGTCTTTGCTCAGTGACATTTTCCCTCTTTTGTACTTTATTTTCCATTGAAACTAGGAAATCTGCTCATTCATCAGGAAATGGCCCATTTATCATTTTTATGAATAAATGTAATGAGAATGCTAGTTTCAACTTGGAAGTGTTATAAATATAAATCATTGGCTTTGGAATGGAAAAAAGAAATCTTTGCTGACCTCTGGCCAAGAGCTGAGGGCTTCGTATTGCTGCATTTATATATCGATGATTTTGTGTTTATAATTATAACCAGGGAGATCTCCTGGATGTAATTCAGGACTCTTTCACTTCTTGGTCAATAATACTTTCCATATGTTAGTTTAGAAATGCTGTACCTCTCTGTTAGCAGCCTTTCCCCCTCTAAAATGCCAACAGCTTTTAAAGGCATAGGGATATTTCATTTTTTCAGTGGGAAGAACATTGTCATGTTACGGATAGTTACCTTCTCTCTGAGGTACTTTCATACCTGTACATATATGCGTGTGTGCTCAGTTGCTTCAGTTGTGTCCGACTCTTTGAGACCCCCTGGATTGTAGCCCATCAGCCTCCTCTGTCCATGGGGGTTTTCCATGCAAGAATACTGGAGTGGGTTGCCATTTTCTCCTCCAGGGAATCTACCCAACTCAGGGATCAAACCCACGTCTCCTGCGTCTCCTGCATTGCAGGCAGATTTTTTACACACTGAGCCACCTGGGAAGCCCCTATACATACATATGGACACTTTAAAGACTCTTTAAGCCAACAGTCAGCCTCCCCTTTGCCTGTGTCCTCTCGTCACTCAACATCCCTTCCTGGAGATAGGATTACCATTTCCTGTGTACAAATGACTCATTCTCAAAACGAACACGTTCTTGAACTCAAACTGTTTTCCACTAATATTATTCAATATTCGATGTAGCAAAATTCCATTCCAACAACATAATTTGCAATGAACTGAAATGATATGACCCGAATGCATGTAGCCCCACAATGACTGTAAATGGGGTTAAGTAGTAAACCAGTCAGTGAGTACACTGGAATCATACACCTGAATTATCACCTAGTCAGTGACTTCTAGGCCAGGGGCAACTTCAGGGGTCATTTTTAATCTGTAACTTGCTCTCATGTGCACCAAAAATTTCTACCGTTTTAACCCACTTCAACAGCTTCAGTCCAACTTAGAAAGGCAAAGCCCAGAATGTCCTGAGACAAACAAAAGACCTGCTAAGTCACTGGGGAAAGTCAGCCAGTGTTTTCCAGCCTGTATCAAAGTTGAGACGTAATGTGCTGGAATTTCTCAAATCTGTGCCATAACAGTTAGGGACAGCAGAATCTAAATCTTAAAAACACAACCGATAAAGGATGTACGCTCTCTGAAAAGAAATCACAGACTAACAATAACAATCAGTAGTGTCTCATTCTTTGCGACCCTGTGGACTGAAGCCCACCAGGCTCCTCTGTCCGTGGGGATTCTGCAGGCAAGTATACTGGAGTGGGTTGCCATTCCCTTCTCCAGGGGATCTTCCCAACCCAGGGATCAAATCCAGGTTTCCTGCATGGCAGGCAGATTGTTTACCCTCTGAGCCGCCAGGGACCTTTATAATTGAGACAGAGCATTTAAATAAAAGAAACCATATAGGTGAGGCTGGCACAAAACACCCCCTGGTGTGGGGACATGAGGCCCAAGGACCACAAACAGAACCAAGAATCTGGGTGGGGCCCTGTGTGGTACAGGGCCCTGTGTGGGAGGGGCCCTGTAGGTCCTCTGTGGAAGCATTTGCGATGGGCTTAAACATGTGAGGATTTTATGAGGGCAAATGCCTGTGGGAGAAATTGAGGAGGACGCTGGGGAAGGCTGGAGCCACTTCAGTCCTTGACGGAGGTCAGACCCCAGTGAAGGGGAGCAGGAGGGCAGGCTGGTGGAAGCACCCTAGACTCCCAGGAAGACTAAGAAAGGGTCAACCAAGCTGCTCGGGTGTCTTGGAGCCCAAGTCCACCAAGAGAGGAAAGTGTGTCTCCATTAACAGGCTGCCTCAGGGTCCTGTCACACTTGGCCACTGGCGGGGAGCCCCGTCCAGGAGGTGTGGCCTCAACACAGATGCTGAGATGGTGTTCAGAACCCAGCCGCTGGGGCCCTTAGTTAACTAGGCTCCTGCAGGTAGAGGTCAGCAAGGCACATACTTATGACATTCTCAGGCCCTTCTGTTTCAGAATCAACATTCACATCTAAAGCTGACTCGGGAGTTGATGTCACAACTAGTTCATCTCCTGCAGGTTGGACCTCTGTGTGAAGATCCCCTGGAGGAGGGCATGGCAACCCACTCCAGTATTCCTGCCTGGGAAATCCCATGGACAGAGGAGCCTGGCGGGCTATGGTCCATGGAGTCACAAGAGTCGGATATGACTGAAGCAACTGAGCACACATACGCACTAGTCTGTCTCCAGTCTTGTTCTGATCAATCTCTATTTGCTCAAACCCACTACAATCAGCTCTCTGTATCCAGGTTCCAAATCCATGGATTCAACCAACCATGGGTCAAAAATACTCAGACAAAAAACTTCCTGAAAGTTCCAAGAAGCAAAGCTTGAATTTGCCACAGTCCAGCAACTATTTCCACAGCATTTTCCATTGTGTTAGTATTATAAGTAATCTAGAGATGATTTAAACTTTATGGAAGGATTGAGTAGGTTATATGCAAATGCTATTGAACCATAATCAGTATCAAAGCTGCAAAGAAAAAAGAGCTTTACTTCTTGTTTAGTTCCTAAGTCATGTCTGACTCTTTATGACTCCGTGGACTGCAGCATGCTAGACTCCTTGGCCCATGGGATCGCCCAGGCAAGAATATTGGAGTGCGTTTCCATTTTCTTCTCCAAGAGAAGACTTGAGGTGTAAGAAATTTCCATTCAGGAGACACAGATTCAGATAACACAAAGACTGACCTGGGGAAGAGAAAGGCAAAAGTCACGAGGTTATTAAAGTTGTCCTGCAAGAATTATGATTGGTTCTGATACAAAAAGGATGTATTTGTCCTTAAGGGCTAGGCTGTCACAAGTTATTTAGGATAAGGATCCCATAAGTATCTGAAATTTCTGGAACACTGTGCAGATGTTCTGGATGCTTGCATTAAGACAAAAAGTGGTCAAAAGTTCAGATTCCATCTGGGCTGAGATGTAAAACCACCTCCTCAGTGGCCTCCTAGCCCCATTTTAGACAGCTCTCTTAGCAATACTGGGCTTCCCAGTTGACACACTGGTAAAGAATCCACCTCCCAGTGCAGGAGATGGCAGGAGATACAGGTTCGATCCCTGGGTTGGGAAGATCCCTAGGAGAAGGAAATGGCAACCCACTCCAGTATTTTTTCCTGGGAAGCCTCATGGACAGAGGAGCCTGGTGGGCTCCAGTCCATGGGGTTTCTAAGAGTTGGCCATGACTGAGCACACACACACACTTAGCAATACTGACTCCACTTTGATTTTCCTTTCATAGTACTGCCCTATTTTATATAAGAGACTTGGGGATCCATGGATCTTGGTATCTGAAGGGTTGGGGGTGGGATGTCCTAGAACCAATTCCCTGCAAATACTGAGGGAAAACTGTATTTAGAAAGCTGTACAGACTTCATTTCCTGAGAGCAGGTTTACTTATTCAGCTATTATGATATCTTTAGTAAAAGAAACTTTTAAAGTGTTTTTAAGACAACTGGACTGGTGACTGATACCAAGTTTCTGGTGCTCAGAAGAGGTAGATCAAGTGAACGAACACTCTATACAACCCGGGTCCTGACAAGACCAGCATCTTTAGGTAGGAGTGCAAATGCTGCCTATGCACCTGTAGGCTGGAACACTGACACACTGATGAGGGCATGGTAAGACTTCTTGCTGAGGTCAAAAATGAAGATTTCAAAAAGATTAGTCCCCAGCGGTGAGAGAAAATCCTCCAACTCTGCCAAATTGTCTTCAGTCAGCTTCACAAGGGCTCCATGTGACAACCACAGGGCTTCAGCAAAATCCCTTTCAACAGAGGACCAGGAATGCTCTATTCATGTATACTTGGGCTACAGTTTGTCTCCTCTTTCATGATTTGTTCTTGTGTATGAAGTGGAGATAAGAAAAGAAAAGTCGGCACATTCGTGGGGAGTAGAATGCCTATCTGTACAATCAAACCCAGGGAGAGAGGGTAGATTCTGCACCCAGCAGTGTGCCACCTTCACCCACACAGCATCCCTCCCATGTGTATCAGGGACACTCAGAACCAATCCATCAAAATACTGGAAAGTTTCCAACCTCAGTGCTTTCATTAAAGTTGTAAGAAACACTGGCCACAGATACGTGCACCCTGGTATTCACTGCAGCACTGTTTACAACAGCCAAGACATGGAAACAACCTAAATGTCCACTGACAGGTGAATGGATAAAGAAGATGAGGTGTCCACACACACACACAATGAAGTATTACTCAGTCATAAAAAAGAATGAAATAATGCCATTTGTAGCAACATGGATGGACCTAGATATTGTCAACTGAGTGAATTAAGTCAGATAGAGAAGGAGAAATATCGTATGATATCCCATATATGTTGAATCTAAAAAGAAATTATACAAATGAACTTATTTACAAAATATGAACAGACTCACCGATGTAGAGAATGAACTTATGGTAACCAGTGGGGAAGAGTGAGGAAAAGGGATAGTTTGGGAGTTTGGGATGGACACATATACACTGCTGTATTTAAAATGGATGACCAAGAAGGACCTACTGTAGAGCACAGGGAACTCTGCTCAATGTCATGTGGCAGCCTGGGTGGGACAGGAGTTTGGAGGAGAATGAATATATGTATATATACATGGCTGAGTGCCTTCACGTTCACCTGAAACTACTACATGGTTAATCTGCTGTACGCCAGCATAAAATAAAAAATTTTAAAAAAGAAAAGAAACATTGCCCAAAAAAGAGGTTTCTGGAATTTTTGGTCTTCTCTTATTTAAAGTTTATTTTTAAATTTTGTATTTGTTTAAACTTCTATTTTATTTTTTTGCCACACCATGTGGCATGTAGAACTTCCCTGATCAGGAATCAAACTCATGCCCGTTGCAGTGGAAGCACAGAGTCTTGACCACTGGACTACCAGGGAAGTCCATAAACTTCTAATTTTTGGACAGATAAAATTCACAAGTACAAAGTACATACGCCATGAAAAATACACCCTGTTTCTTCTCTCTGCAACAAGGGCATTGATTGCTACTGGAGCCCTGTGTGCATGGAAAATGGTAGAAAGTTAAGAAATATCCCTATGCTTTTGTGTTCCAGGAAAAGGCTTACAGCAAAGAACCACCTTTCCCCATAGGACTTAAATAAGACTTGTGCGTAAAACCCTTGTGATGTACTACAAAGCCAGATACAGGCTCCAAATGCTTTTCTGCCTTAAAAATGACTTGCCAAACTGTTGTCCCCAGTGATCCATCAGAACAAAATGCTTGACAACCAAACTTTGGTGAAGTTCCTCTCTTTTCCCGAGACCCTGGAATCCCCTCAGCTTGAACCAATAGATAACCCTCCTGAGGATAGGCAAGGCTTCTGGTGCAGGCATTCTTGGAGGACTGTCCCGTGTCCTGCCTTACCTGGTCCTTCCCTATGGAGGAAGACCCCTTCCTGTCTAACCCTTGAGAGCTGGCAGATCTGTGCTGAGGCGTTCTTCCTGTTATAATCATCTCTTGCACCCCATCACTACAATGTTTCTGAATAAAGTCTTGAATTATTGGATCTGGTTTTCATTTGCTACCCATCTCCCAATTCTCCCCCTTGGAGGCAACCACTATTCCCAGATTCTTACAAATTCTTGCCTGGTCTGTATCAAAAAAAATGTCAATATTTACATAGTTTCTACTTCCTTATGTAACAGGGTTATTTACAAATTATTCCCTGTTAGTACACATGAATGACCTTACTGTGTTTGAAGTCTATAGTTTTCTATGGCATTCTATGGGTGCACCATCATTTATTTACAGTTCCCTATTGGTGGACATTTAGGTTGCTGTACAAACTCTAGTGCAATGAATTATGCATATGTTTGTCATTTTTAAACCTGTTTATACCTACAAGAGAAAGACTCTAAGCAGATAGGGTAATGGTTTCCTGGAGAATGAAGCAGGCAAGGCTTTCTTGACATAACAGAAGACATATTTGGCCTAAACCATTTTGTGATCTAATCCTGGCCACAATGCTTGCCCTTGAACAGGTCTCAATAATTAATGATTTTAAGGGAAAAAAAGAATGCAGAGACAATGCCTGCTATAATGCAAGAAAAGTAACAACAGCAAAGATCAGGTGAAGAAATAGACCAGTAAACATAGAAAACAAACTTATGATTACCAAAGGGGAAGAGGTGGGGGGAGAAGGGATAAAATAGAAGTTTAGTATTAACACATGCACACTATATATATATATATATATATATATATATTATATATATGTATTTTGTATACATATATAAAATAGATAACCAACAAGAACCTACTGTATAGTTTGGGGAACTATACTCAATATTGCGTACTAACTTATCAGTGAGAAGAATGTGAAAAAGAATATATATATGAATCACTGTTCCGCATACCTGAAACTAATAACACAACACTGTAACTCGACTACTATTGTTGTTCAGTCACTCAGTTGTGTCCGACTCTTTGCAACCCCATGGACTGCAGGACGCCAGGCTTCCCTGTCCTTCACCATCTCCCAGAGCTTGTTCCAACTCATGTCCATTGAGTCGGTGATGTCATCCAACCATCTCATCCTCTGTTGTCCCCTTCTCCTCCTGTCCTCAATCCTTCCCAGCGTCAGGGTCTTCTCCAATGAATCAACTCTTTGCATCAGGTGGCCAAAGGATTGGAGCTTCAGCTTCAACATCAGTCCTTCCAATGAATATTCAGGGTTAATTTCCTTTACGATTGACTGGTTTGATCTCCTTGTAGTCCAAGGGACTCTCAACTGTACTTCAATTAAAAAAGAATTTTTAAAAATCAGTTGTAAAGATCCCCAGTTCTGCTTCAATAGTAAAGAGTAGCCTGAAGCACTCAACCACCAGAGCAATTGGAATCTAAGGTATGATAGTATGATAATGTTGACATGTGTCCCTCATGACTTCAATCAAGCTTGGACTCTGTTGACTGCCCAAAGCCCCTTCATGAATACACACGAACTGGGCTTAAAATTGCCCCAGTTTTGCTGTTGGGGAGACACTGCTTTGGTAAAGGTCCCTGGTGTTCTCCTTACTTGCTACAGTTAATAAATCCTTCTCCTGACCTTTGGCTTGGTTGTGCCTTTTGATACCCTCTGAAAGGGAAACCCAGTTTTCAGGCAATAATACCTTTGGGGGAATTCTGGGTCAGGCAAATAGATATTTTTAGCTTGTGCTAGATTATTCTAGTAAGCCCAAAGTGTCAATTTACATTCCACTGACCGCCCCCCCCCCCACAAAAAAAAGAAAGAAAAGCAGAATCTCAGGTCTCAGCTCAGATTTACTGAATCAGGGTCTGCATTTTACCAAAGCCCCAGGGGATTTGCCTGCTCCTTCAGGCTTGAGAATCTGCCCCCAGAAGAGTGGTTCTCATCCAGTCAGAGACTGGACTCAGGTAATTTAACGTCGGCAGACTAAGAGCCAGTCCCTTTGGCCTGCATGACCTTTGGTAGTGCTGTTTGAAAACTTTAGTTTTAACCACATCTCTTTTACTCACCCCCGTTTTTAACAACCATCTAAAGATTTCCACTTCGCTGAAATGAGTCCTTTGGTTTTTGCCTTTCTGTTTTCTCTGTTTCACTCCTGTCAATATTCTGTACTTATATCTCAATAACCTTGAAAAAATTTCCACCAAGTTTGGAAAAGTCCCTTGACCCCCACTGGGTCAATTGAATCAGACTACTTGGGGCAGGCTCTGGCTATTTCAGGTCATCAGCTATTTCACAGAATTGAGCACCACTTCATTCAAGCCTTCTTACCCTCCAGCTCAAACTCACTTGTGAGTTCTTTGGGATGGACTGATTTATCTTTATAGTTTTTATTTATTTTGATACCCTTGTAGATTCGATCATCTCTTTCTCTCTCAAGATCTGTGCTGTCCAATATGGTAGCTACCAGCTGCACATACAGTTATAATTTAAATGAAAATAAAAGAAGAAATTTAGTTCATCAGTTGCACTAGTGATGTTTCACATGCTCAAAGGCAAAAGGTTAAGTTAAAATTAATTAAAATAGCAAAACACTCTCCAACATAAATCACAGCAAGATCCTCCATGACCCACTTCCCAGTGGAAATAAAAGCAAAAATAAACAAATGGGACCCAATTACAATTAAAAGCTTCTGCACAGCAAAGGAAACTATAAGCAAGGTGAAAAGACAGCCTTCAGAATGGGAGAAAATAATAGCAAATGAAGCAACTGACAAAGGATTAATCTCAAAAATATACAAGCAACTCCTGCAGCTCAATTACAGGAAAATAAAGGACCCAATCAAAAAATGGGCCAAAGAACTAAACAGACATTTCTCCAAAGAAGACATACAGATGGCTAACAAACACATGAAAAGATGCTCAACATCACTCATAATCAGAGAAATGCAAATCAAAACCACATGAGGTACCATTTCTTGCCAGTCAGAATGGCTGCTATGCAAACGTCTACAAGCAATAAATGCTGGAGAGGGTGTGGAGAAAAGGGAACCCTCTTACACTGTTGGTGGGAATGCAAGCTAGTACAACCACTAGTGTGGAGAACAGTGTGGAGATTCCTTAAAAAACTGGAAATAGAACTGCCATACGATTCAGCAATCCCACTCCTGGGCATACACGCCGAGGAAACCAGAATTGAAAGAGACTCGTGTATTCCAATGTTCATTGAAGCACTGTTTATAATAGCGAGGACATGGAAGCAACCTAGATGTCCATCTGCAGACGAATGGATAAGAAAGCTGTGGTACATATACACAATGGAGTATTACTCAGCCATTAAAAATAATACATTTGAATCAGTTCTAATGAGGTGGATGAAACTGGAGCCTATTATACAGAGTGAAGTAAACCAGAAAGAAGAACACCAATACAGTATATTAACGCATAATATGGAATTTAGAAAGATGATAATGATAACCCTGTATACGAGATAGCAAAAGAGACACAGATGTACAGAACAGTATTTTGGACTCTGTGGGAGAGGGCGAGGGTGGGATGATTTGGGAGAATGTGGCACTGAAACATGTATATTATCATATGGGAAACGGATCACCAGTTCAGGTTCAATGCATGATACAGGATGCTCGGGGCTGGTGCACTGGGATGAACCAGATGGGTGGGATGGGGAGGGAGGTGGGAGGGGGGTTCAAGATGGGGAACACATGTACACCCAGGGCAGATTCATGTCAATGTGTGGCAAAACCAATACAATAGTGTAAAGTCATTAGCCTCCAATTAAAATAAATAAATTAAAAAAAAAAGAAAAAAAATAAAATTAATTAAAGGAAAGTAAAATAAAATTCCATTCTTTAATCCCTCATTTTTAGTGTCTAACAGCCACATAGTTACTGATTCCTATGTTACACAAAGCTGACCAAATGAGGGCTAATGTGATGGAGTGACAGTGTATTGTATGTAAGGGCTGCATGCTCTGACAAGGTACAGCACAACTATTTTTTAAATTGGGAGAAAATGGAGACAGCATTTGTGGTTTTTTTAATGTTTCAATAATCATATTGGTGGGCATGTGAGGACTGTTATTCTGAGGTCATTTGATGTATAATATGACATAAAGCAAACGATTACAGATTACATTTGGGGTATTCTGGTTCCAAATAGGAAAAGGAGTATGTCAAGGTTGTATATTGTCACCCTGCTTATTTAACTTATATGCAGAATACATCATGTGGAACGCTGGGCTGGAAGAAGCACAAGCTGGAATCAAGATTGCCGGGAGAAATATCAATAACCTCAGATATGCAGATGACACCACCCTTATGGCAGAAAGTGAAGAGGAACTAAAAAGCCTTTTGATGAAAGTGAAAGAGGAGAGTGAAAAGGTTGGCTTGAAGCTCAACATTCAGAAAACTAAGATCGTGGCATCTGATCCCATCACTTCATGGTAAATAGATGGGGAAACAGTGGAAACAGTGTCAGACTTTATTTTGGGGGGCTCCAAAATCACTGCGGATGCTAATTGCAGCCATGAAATTAAAAGACATTTACTCCTTGGAAGGAAAGTTATGACCAACCTAGATAATATTTTAAAAAAGCAGAGACATTACTTTGCCAACCAAGGTCCGTCTAGTCAAGGCTATGGTTTTTCCAGTGATCATGTATGGATGTGAGAGTTGGACTGTGAAGAAAGCTGATCACCAAAGAACTGATGCTTTTGAACTGTGGTGCTGGAGAAGACTCTTGAGAGTCCCTTGGACTGCAAGGAGATCCAACCAGTCCATTCTAAAGGAGATCGACCCTAGGTGTTCACTGGAAGGACTGATGCTAAAGCTGAAACTGCAATACTTTGGCCACCTCATGCGACGAGTTGACTCACTGGAAAAGACTCTGATGCTGGGAGGGATTGGGGGTGGGAGGAGAAGGGGACGACAGAGAATGAGATGGCTGGATGGCATCACTGACTCGATGGACATGAGTTTGAGTGAACTCCGGGAGTTGGTGATGGACAGGGAGGCCTGGCATGCTGTGATTCATGGGGTCACAAAGAGTTGGTCATGACTGAGGGACTGAACTGAACTGAACTGAACTGAATTACATTATGTCCTATGTATTGGAAAACCAGGATGCTTGGTGTGGAAGAAAGGAGTTATTAATGTAATAGAGAAATGCTTAAGTCAAAGTTCAGTATTCTTATATTTGAATTGGAAGTATCACTATGAGCTCATGAGATTTTATGTGTGTGTGCACATGTATGGATTACCCCATCCTACTCCCAGGCTTGAGTCACTGAAATGGACTAGAAACAGTGACTGACTCAGTAGCAATGACTATTCCCAGTGACCAGAGTGGACTAATTAATTATTTCTCATTAAAAAACCCCAGGACTTCTTAGCGAAACAACTGACTCCAAGTCTGGCCTAGGAAATAAAGAAGGTGAACCTGTACGATAATTGCCTGACGTAAGGCTCTTGATTGTCAAGGTACCCATCTCAAAGACAGCTATCTCAATGGATGAAAAATTTTTGGTACATATATACAGTGGAATATTACTCAGCCATATAAAAGAACAAATTTGAGTCAGTTCTAGTGAGGGGGATGAACCTAGAGCCTGTTATACAGAGTGAAGTAAATCAGAAAGAGAAAAACAAATATCATATATTAAGCCATATATATGATATCTAGAAAAATGGTATTGATAAACTTATATGCAGGGTAAGAATAGAGACACAGACAGAGAATGGACTTACGGACATGATGGGAGAAGGAGAGGGTGGGAAGAAATGAGAGAGTAGCACTGAAACATGTATATTACCATATGTAAAATCAATAGACAGTGGGAATTTGCTGCATAGTGCAGGAGGCTCAAACCTGGTGCTCTGTGACAACCTAGAGGTGTGGGATGGGGTGGGAGGTGGCAAGGAGGTTCAAGAGGGAGGGGACACATGTATACCCATGACTGATTCATGTTGATCTATGGCAGAAACCAGGGCTTCCTGGATGGCTCAGTGGTAAAGAATCTGCCTCCCAAGCAGGAGACCTGATCCCTGGGTTTGATCCCTGGGTTAGAAAGATCCCCTGGAGAAGGGACTGGCTACCCACTCCAGTATTCTTGGAGAATTCCATGGACTGTATAGTCCATAGGGTCACAAAGAGTCAGACACAACTGAGCAACTTTCACTTTCACTTTTTACTTTCATGGCAGAAACCAACATACATTGTAAAGCAATTATCCTCCAATTAAAAAAAAAAAAGACAGCCATCTCGAATAAACACAATGCCAGCTGTATGACACAAGCTACTAATAAACCAAGTAGACAAGGAGTCAGGGCATCCCGACCCATGAAGTTCACCTTTTAGAAAGGCTCTGGGTGGCCTAGACAACTGACCACTTGAGTGACCCCGTTTCTCCCTTCACACTTCCTCACTGCCACTCTTAGGCTTTCCATCTGCCACTGAAGAGTGAATACTTGAAACCCTAGATCCCTATCTTCAGACCTTAATAAAGGTAGAGCCCCAAGTCTGCACAACCCTCCCCCCGCCCCCCCGACCTGTGACCTGGCTGTATGGTCCTTGCGCATGTCAGGTACCTTCCCAGATTTGTGAGTAATAAATTTCATTCTTCAAAGTTCCCTGAGGCTTGGTGCTAAGGTACATTTCATAATCATAAGAACCACAAAGGCTGGTCTAGCTACAGTATTGGCTCTGGTTTGGGAAGTGTCTATGGGGGCTGCCACAAGTAGTGGGGGCCCAGATGAGCGCTTCAGACATTTCTAGACAATAGCATCACTATCAAAAGGCTGACATGACATAACAGAATCTGGAACATCTTCTGACACCAGATAGCAAGGACACTCTCAAAAGCATCCAGGATCACATCAGACGACTTAGAAATCAACTTGATGAGGCTCCCACTGGCCAAATATAAGCTCTAAGAATAATACTAATTGCCATAGACTGAAATCCATTAAATGTTTAAATATATGAGTTCAGAATGATGATGATGATAACTGCCATCTTTATAGGAGGATAGGACGCTAATCCATAGTCTTAAAAAATGGTAAATGAAGTGAATCAGAGATTTATCCGACCTTTCCTCTGTGAACTATTCAGTTCAGTTCAGTTTAGTTGCTCAGTCATGTCCAACTCTTTGCGACCCCATGGACTGCAGCACGCCAGGCCTCCCTGTCCATCACCAACTCCCGGAGTTTACTCAAACTCAAGTCCATTGACTCAGTGATGCCATCCAACTATCTCATCCTCTGTCGTCCCCTTTTCCTCTCACCTTCAATCTTTCCCAGCATCAGGGTCTTTTCCAATGAGTCAGCTCTTCGCATGAGGTGGCCAAAGTATTGCAGTTTCAGCTTTAGCATCAGTCCTTCGAATGAACACCCAGGACTGATCTTCTTTAGGATGGACTGGTTGGATCTCCTGGCAGTCCAAGGGACTCTCAAGAGTCTTCTCCAACGCCACAGTTCAAGAGCATCAATTCTTCAGCACTCAACTTTCTTTATAGTCCAACTCTTACATCCATACACGACCACTGGAAAAACTATAGCCTTGACTAGATGGACCTTTGTTGGCAAAGTAATGTCTCTGCTTTTTAATATGGTGTCTAGGTTGGTCATAACTTTTCTTCCAAGGAGTAAGCATCTATGAACTATACCAGTAGGCAACAGAGTGTGAATGAGGAGACTCTTTCTCTATAAAAGTATTCCAACGAATAAATGAAAAAGAATGGATAAAGTTAAAAAATAACCATTTTGCAACCCCTGATGAATATACAGATAATGTATAGGTATTAGACATCAATGGCTGGTGATGTCATTGAAACAGAGACAGACAGATACTGTGAGCCTCCTGACAGGAAAACACCTTGCCATCCTGTGGTTAGGGCCAAAGAGAAGTGACATGAGTCTGACAAATCTCAGGATCCAGATGTTGAATTACAGAAATATGGAAGACAGAGGAATATATTGAGCTGTGTGAGTCAAGAGTGTTGTGTTAATTATTTACTGCTGCATAACAAATGACCTCAAAACATAGTGGCTTAAGACAACAATTCACATTTATACTCACAGTTTCCTTGGGTCAGGAATTATAGAGTGTTTTGGCAGTTCTGGCTCAGGGTCACACATGAGGTCACAGTCAAGATGTTAGCTGAGGCAGAAGTTATCTGAAGGCTTGATCAGGGCTGGAATACCTGCTTCCAAGGTGTGTCATTCACATGGCAGCTAAGTGAATTCTGGCTATAGGTGGGATGCCTCAGCTCCTCCTCACATGGGCCTCTCCCAGGCTGCTTAAATGTCCTCATGACGTGGTAGCTGATTTCCTGCTGAGTAATCTAAGGAAGAAAAACAGAAACAGCACAATGTCATTGATGGCAAAACCTTAGAAGCCACACACTATCACTTTGGCTGTATTCTTTTGGTCACACAGACCAACCCTGATACCATGTAGGATGGGACTATACAAGTGTATGAAAGACAGGAAGTGTGGGTCATTGGCACCCATCTTGAAAGCTGGAAACCACAAGTATGCCATCAGCAAATGCCATGCTGTCAAAACACTACAGTTCAAATAATCTATGAACTTCATCAGATAAATTATAAGCAAAAGAAAGGAATGAGAAGGGAACTTATAGATTGAAAGAGATATAAAAGCCATCAAATTTTAAAATGTCAGCAAAACTATATAATATCTAGGTACATCTATCTGGATAACAAAACTATTAAAAACTGCAAGGAAGTGATTACTAGAAAAGCCAAAATGGTTTCTTAT
This sequence comes from Moschus berezovskii, assembly GCF_049115385.1. Taxonomy (NCBI): domain Eukaryota; kingdom Metazoa; phylum Chordata; class Mammalia; order Artiodactyla; family Moschidae; genus Moschus; species Moschus berezovskii. The sequence goes on along the minus strand of NC_142488.1, from coordinate 12,599,521 downwards.
GGGGAATGGGTGGGAAGAGATGAGGACTGGGTACAAAGAAGGGGCTTTGGGTTGGCTCAAAAAAATCTTTCTGGATGTGGTAATGGTTACAAGCACAAGGGTGCTTGACTTAGACTACTTCACTAAGACATGAATTTGCTTTATATGATTTCTTGTGTTTATGCTTTATCTTACAATAAAAATTTTAAAAACTAGAAATCCTAGCCCTGGAGGTATACTGTTAAATCTTCTTAAAGATATTTGTTGAACTTTGTGCAAAAGTCACAGTTCCTTTTAATATTAGAAATTAGGAGGCCAGAACAGAAGTCTGATTATCTATCTACCCATTTATCTATTCAGCTGCACTAAATCTTAGTTGAGGCACATGAGATCTTTACTTGCAGCATGCAAACTCTTAGTTGTGGCATGTGGCATCTAGCTCCCTGACCAGGGGTTGAATGCCGGCCCCCTGCATTGGGAGTGCATAGTCTTTAGTCACTGAACCAACATGGAAGTCCCCACAAGTCTTTTTTTTTTTAATGAAAATTTTCAAAAGTACAAAAGGAAATGCAAGCATGCCAACATATTTACAGCATTCCTACAGTTTTTTTTCCTTCCACCAATTTTCAAGGTAGTAAAAACAAGAAATTTCAGATAACTCCTAACAAACTGTATAAGCACAATTATTCTGTCTTTCCTCAAAACCAGATCATTGTATTTGAAATGGAAATAGGAAACTGAATGTGATGGAATGTCCTTCCACCCACCTTTCAGGACAGGAATATTCAATGCAAGTAGCACCAGTATCCCAGGCCTGCCTTTTGAATAAAAGAATGAAATCCATCTCCCCCTACCTCCTCTGTCAATATGCTGGACTTACCAGGTGGCCCTAGTAAAGAACCCACCTCCCAATGCAGGAGATGCAAGAGATGTGGGTTCGATCCCTGGGTCAGGAAGATCCCCTTGAGGAGGGTATGGCTACCCACTACAGTATTCTTGCCTGGAGAATCCCATGGACAGAGGAGCCTGGCAGGTTACAACCCATGGGATTGCAAAGAGTTGGACACAACTGAGCAACTTAGCATGCATCCAAAATATTGGGGGCTTCCCTGGTGGCTCAGATGGTAAAGAATCTGCCTGCAATGAAAATATTAAAAGAAATAACCTCCCAGCTAAAGATGTAGGTTCTCATAATTCCTTATAAAGCCCGAGAAAAAGAAAAAAAAAAACATACTACTCTAATCTCAAGATATTACTTAGCTATTGGAACTAAAATAGAAAAGCAAATCCAATCAGATCCATCTTTTTTCTTAAGTGAAAATGATTCTGCAGTGAAAACCAAGTAAGTTTTACTGGCGAGTGGCTGAGTGAACTGTTTCCACAGGGTATCTTTTAGTTTTCTAAAGGCTGTTACAAGTTCAGGGCCGCTCATTATTGGTAGCGAGAAAACAGTTTCTGATCAACGTCGCTTCAACCAGTCACAGTGAGCTGAATTTCCTGTGTGCTTACCTCCCTGTTATGTATGCCCTACTCTCATTTTCAGGAATGTTTTTATAAACTGGGTACAAAAAAGGGAAGAAGAGCACTAATGAAAGTCTCTCTGGGATGCTCACGGACTGGGCCAGAGTAGAAGAAATTTCTGGAGCTTTTTCATGTGTCTGTAAGGAGTGGGCCAAGGCTGCATTGCCTTCACAGCAAACTGAGGGCTTTGCTGTCCCTTTTTCTTCCCTTTTACTCTTTTTCTCCTCAGTTCAGTTCAGTCCAGTCACTCTGACTGTCATGTCTGAGTCTTTGTGAACCCATGAACCGCAGCACACCAGGCCTCTCTGTCCATCACCAACTCGCGGAGTCCACCCAAACTCATGCCCATTGAGTTGGTGACACCATCCAACCATCTCATCCTCTGTCGTCCCCTTCTCCTCCTGCCCTCAATCTTTCCCAGCATCAGGGTCTTTCCAAATTAGTCAGCTCTTTGCATCAAGTGGCCAAAGTATTGGAGTTTCAGCTTCAACATCAGTCCAGTCCTTCCAATGAACTCCCAGGACTGATCTCCTTTAGGATGGACTGGTTGGATCTCCTTGCAGTCCAAGGGACTCTCAAGAGTCTTCTCCAGCACCACAGTTCAAAAGCATCAATTCTTTGGCGCCCAGCTTTCTTCACAGTCCAACTCTTACATCCATACATGACCACTGGAAAAACCATAGCCTTGACTAGACCTTTGTCGACAAAGTAATGTCTCTGATTTTAATATGCTATCTAGGTTGGTCATAATTTACTTGGGTTTCTCTTATCTCAGACGTGGGCTATCTCTTCATGGCTGCTCCAGCAAAGTGCAGCCACTGGTCCTTACCTTGGATGTGGGGTAGCTCCTCTCGGCCACTCCTGTGCCGTCATAGCTGCCACTCCTGTACCGTTTTTCTCCTCATCCTCCTCTTTTTATAGTTTATAAATTAAATTTTTATAAAATATAAAAAATATATTACATATTTTATAATAATATATGTAAAAACATAATATATAGTAATATATATAATATTTTGTAATAACATTTATATATAATAATGGTGATATGAATGATATTCACTCTTCTCAAACATGTTGGTTCAGGAATCTCAAGACATGTCAAATTATCTGGGCCAGGTGGGTAGTTCCTCTATCTGCGTTGTCTGAGAACAGTGAATGTCATTCACATCACTGTTATTATATATAAATTTAATTTAAATCAATTTGGTGAACATTGAAAATATTTTAGATATCAGGTTTTTTTCTTTTCAGGCATCAAATATACAATATCAATATGATCTCTTTCCATCAGTGGCATTTTGAGCAAGGCCTGGAGGTACAGAAGTAGATTCGCACACCATGGGGCAACTCCAAAGGTCAAGGATCTAAAGAAACGGATGGAATCTGTATTCTGACCCACAGACTATCTTACCTGTGTTCAGAGACACATGAGTAGGCAGAGGAGGAAGACTGCCTGTTAGGAATGCCCCTATGTTGGTATCCTCTGCTTTAATCAGCGGTTGCCTCCTCCATGTTGGGATGAGCTAACTGGTAAATACATCACAGGACTGATCAACTGAAATGACAGAGGAGTGGTATTCTGGGTATGTTTACTAGGAAGTATAGCTTGGAATTCAGTGTTTCTGAAAATTTTTCTTGAAAAAATTTAGGGGAGCTTGCTTAAACACTGCATGTTCCATCCATTGCTCTAGTTGACACTTCTCAAGGGAGTTTTGCATCAGAACCATGTGGTAAGGGTGTTAAGAATACATGGGTATGGCTCCATCTGCGACACAGATTCCCAGGTCTCAGGTGACATCAAGGCAGTTCCTGGAGAACGCTCCCTAGGCGGTTTTGTGTCTGCTCCGGATGACCCTCTCACCACAACCTCCATTCTCCATGAGGTTCCTGCCCCAACACACAGGAATGATTCACTGCAGGCTCATTGTTAGTAAATTTCAGGACAAACATCCTAGAGTTCTATACTGGAAGAGTATGTAAAAAGAGACTATATATCTGAATCACTCTTCTGTACACCTGAAACTAATACATCATTGTAAATTGATACTATTTCAATTAAAAAAATCTGAGAGTCCTAGTAAATCTCAGAAAGGATGGCAATAGCGAGGTGCTTATGGAGTTTGAAAAGATCCCCAGCTGATTCCAACAGCTGGATCATTTCCCCAATTAGTCTAAGAACCACACCTCTACCATTTATCCTTGGACAAAAGGATCCATTAGAAAGATTCTCATCCAGACAAAATTTTTTTGATCCCTAAGCTCTTTGCTTCAGAAATGCTTTTTTATTTCCATTGGCCTACTAGAAGAACAAACATACCAAATAATTTTTTTCATGGGGTCATTGATAAGGTCCTTCTTCACTTTTATACTGTTCTTTTTGTAGGACTAGGGAGAAGAGAACACTTTAAGAATTAGTTTATGCTTTATGAATGCTGGATCATGTAACTGCCTGTGTTTCTCTTGTCTTGGCTGGTTGGAAGTTTTGAACTAATTATGTTGAGCAGTTCACTCTATTTGCTTTTGCCCAATTTCTTCACTTACTTCTTTTTTAAGATTTTTTTTTTGATGTGGACCATTTCCAAAGTCTTTATTGAATTTGTTACAAGATTGCTTCTGTTGCTTCTATTCTAGTTTTTTTGGCTGCAAGGCACAGGGGATCCCAGCCCTGACCAGAGATCAAACCCACATCCCTGTCAACTACAAATTGGCACTTTCCATGATTGCTTGCCATCTGTCTCTACAAGGATTAGATCATGTGCTGCTGCAGCTGCTGACCTCTAACACCCCCAAAAGATTTCAGGGTGGAGAGCAGAAGTGAGGCCCTCTGTGCTCTTGGAAAAGTGGCTGGACAGGTCTTCAGATAGTTAGATATTCCCAGGAGCTGATTTTATGAGCCCAATTCTTGTATCTACTCATATCTAGAAAACCACTAAAATCCTTCATGGTGACACTGTTCCTCATGACTAGTGAAGACTTCACAATACTAGTAGAAGCCTTCTGGAAAAAGTGCTTCATGGCATGGATTTCCCCTTCACCCAAAATCACATATATACTGACCTTCTCCCCTGCCTCTTTGGAGCAGTTTCTCAGACCTATCTGAGGTGCTGGCTCCAGGGCTGTATTCTCCATTTTGCCCCAAATAAAACTTAACATTCAACTCTCACATGGTGCATTTTTTCTTTTAAGTCGACATCCTCATATCTAGAAAAACACTGAAATCCTTCATGGTGACGACTGTTTCTCATGACTAGCAGAAAGCTTCTGGAAAAATATGTGCTCGATTGCATGTATTTCACCTTCACCAAAATCACATATATACTGACCTTCTCCCCTGCCTCTTTGGAGAAGTTTCTCAGAGCTATCTGAGATGCTGTCTCCCAGGCTACAGTCCTCATTTTGCCCCAAATAAAACTTAACTCGCTACACTCACATTGTGCATTATTTGTTGTTGTTGTTGACATCGCCCTCATTGGAAGGTGAAGTCTCAACTATCAGACCACCAGGAAGTCTCTCCACTTATTTTTAAAGTTAACTTTACCTCTTATATTCAAACACTGTTCAATGGATACTTCTTTTTTTTAACTTTATTTTAACTGAAGGCTAATTACTTTACATTATTGTATTGGTTTTTCCATATATTGACATGAATCTGCCCCAGGTGTACATGTGTTCCCCATCTTGAACCCCCCTCTTACCTCCCTCCCCATCCCATCCCTCTGGTTCATCCCAGTACACCAGCCCCGAGCATCCTGTATCATGCATCGAACATGGACTGGCGATTCGTTTCACATATGATAATATACATGTTTCAACGCCATTCTCCCAAGTCATCCCACCCTCGCCCTCTCCCACAGAGTCCAAAAGACTGCTCTATACATCTGTGTCTCTTTTGCTGTCTCGTATACAGGGTTATCGTTATCATCTTTCTAAATTTCATATATATGCGTTAGTATACTGTATTGGTGTTTTTCTTTCTGGCTTACTTCACTCTGTACAATAGGCTCCAGTTTCATCCACCTCATTAGAACTGATTCAAATGTATTCTTTTTAATGGCTTAGTAATACTCCATTGTGTATATGTACCACAGCTTTCTTATCCATTCATCTGCAGATGGACATGTCCTGGCTATTATAACCAGTGCTACGATGAACATTGGAGTACATGTGTCTCTTTCAATTCTGGTTTCCTCAGTGTGTTTGCCCAGGAGTGTGATTGCTGGGTCGTATGGCAGTTCTATTTCCAGTTTTTTAAGGAATCTCCACACTGTTCTCCACACTAGTGGTTGTACTAGCTTGCATTCCCACCAACAGTGTAAGAGGGTGCCCTTTTCTCCACACCCTCTCCAGCATTTATTGCTTGTAGACTTTTGGATAGCAGCCATTCTGACTGGCTTGAAATGGTATCTCATTGTGGTTTTGATTTGCATTTCTCTGATTATGAGTGATGTTGAGCATCTTTTCATGTGTTTGTTAGCCATCTGTATGTCTTCTTTGGAGAAATGTCTGTTTAGTTCTTTGGCCCATTTTTTGATTGGGTCCTTTATTTTTCTGTAATTGAGCTGCAGGAGTTGCTTGTATATTTTTGAGATTAATCCTTTGTCAGTTGCTTCATTTGCTATTATTTTCTCCCATTCTGAAGGCTGTCTTTTCACCTTGTTTATTTCCTTTGCTGTTCAGAAGCTTTTAATTGTAATTGGGTCCCATTTTTTATTTCTGCTTTTATTTCCAATATTCTGGGAGGTGGGTCATGGAGGTTCCTGCTATGATTTATGTTGGAGAGTGTTTTGCCTATGTTCTCCTCTAGGAGTTTTATAGTTTCCGCTCTTACATTTAGATCTGTAATCCATTTTGAGTTTATTTTTGTGTATGGTGTTAGGGAGTGTTCTAGTTTCATTCTTTTACAAGTGGTTGACCAGTTTTCCCAGCACCACTTGTTAAAGAGATTGTCTTTTCTCCATGGAATATTCTTGCCTCCTTTGTCAAAGATAAGGTGTCCATAGGTGCATGGATTTATCTCTGGGCTTTCCATTTTGTTCCATTGATCCATATTTCTGTCTTTATGCCAGTACCATACCGTCTTGATGACTGTGGCTTTGTAGTAGAGCCTGAAGTCTGGCAGGTTGATTTCCCCGGTTCCATTCTTCTCATGATTGCTTTGGCTATTCCAGGTTTTTTGTATTTCCATACAAATTGTGAAATTATTTGTTCTAGCTCTGTGAAAAATGCTGTTGGTAGCTTGATAGGGATTGCATTGAATGTATAAATTACTTTGGGTAGTTTACTCATTTTCACTATATTTATTCTTCCAATCCACGAACATGGTATATTTCTCCATCTATTAGTGTCCTCTCTGATTTCTTTCACCAGTGTTTTATAGTTTTCTATATATAAGTCTTTTGTTTCTTTAGGTAGATATATCCCTAAGTATTTTATTCTTTTCATTGCAGCAGTGAATGGAATAGTTTCCTTAATTTCTCTATTTTCTCATTATTAGTGTATAGGAATGCAAGGGATTTCTGTGTGTTGATTTTATATCCTGCAACTTTACTGTATTCATTGATTAGCTCTAGCAGTTTTCTGGTAGAGTCTTTAGGGTTTTCTGTGTAGAGGGTCATGTCATCGGCGAACAATGAGAGTTTTACTTCTTCTTTTCCAATTTGGATTCCTTTTGTGTCTTTTTCTGCTCTGATTGCTGTGGCCAAAACTTCCAGAACTATATTGAATAGTAGTGGTGAGAGTGGGCACCCTTGTCTTGTTCCTGACTTTAGGGGAAATGCTTTCAGTTTTTCACCATTGAGGATAATGTTTGCTGTGGGTTTGTCATATATAGCTTTTATTATGTTGAGGTATGTTCCTTCTATTCCCACCTTCTGGAGGGTTTTCATCATAAATGGATGTTGAATTTTGTCGAAGGCTTTCTCTGCATCAATTGAAATAATCATATGGTTTTTAGTTTTCATTTTGTTAATGTGGTGTATTACATTGATTGATTTGTGGATATTGAAGAATCCTTGCATCCCTGGGATAAAGCCCACTTGGTCATGATGTATGATCTTCTTAATGTGTTGTTGGATTCTGATGGCTAGAATTTTGTTAAGGACTTTTGCATCTATGTTCATCAGTGATATTGGCCTGTAGTTTTTTGTTTTTTTTTCTGTGTGTGTGGGATCTTTGCCGGGTTTTGGGATTAGGGTGATGGCGGCCTCATAGGATGAGTTTGGAAGTTTACCTCCCTCAGCAATTTTCTGGAAGAGTTTGAGTAGAATAGGTGTTAGCTCTTCTCTAAATTTTTGGTAGAATTCAGCTGTGAAGCCGTCTGGACCTGGGCTTTTGTTTGCTGGAAGATTTTTGATTACAGCTTCTATTTCCATGCTTGTGATGGGTCTGTTAAGATTTTCTATTTCTTCCTGGTTCAGTTTTGGAAAGTTGTACTTTTCTACGAATTTGTCCATTTCTTCCAAGTTGTCCATTTTATTGGCATATAATTGCTGATAGTAGTCTCTTATGAGCTTTTGTATTTCTGTTTTGTCTGCTGTGATCTCTCCATTTTCATTTCTAATTTTATTGATTTGGTTTTTCTCCCTTTGTTTCTTGATGAGTCTGGCTAGTGGTATGTCAATTTTATTTACCCTCTCAAAGAACCAGCTTTTGGCTTTGTTGATTTTTGCTATGGTCTCTTTTGTTTCTTTTGCATTTATTTCTGCCCTAATTTTTAAAGATTTCTTTCCTTCTACCAACCCTGGGGTTCTGCATTTCTTCCTTTTCTAGTTGCTTTAGGTGTAGAGTTAGGTTATTTAGTTGACTTTTTTCTTGTTTCTTGAGGTATGCCCGTATTGCTATGAACCTTCCCCTTAGCACTGCTTTTACAGTGTCCCACAGGTTTTGGGTTGTTGTGTTTTCATTTTCATTCATTTCTATGCATATTTTTATTTCTTCTATGATTTGTTGGTTATTCAGCAGTGTGTTGTTCACCCTCCATATGTTGGAATTTTTAATAGTTTTTCTTCTGTAATTGAGTATAGTCTTACTGCATTGTGGTCAGAAAAGATGCTTGGAATGATTTCAATTTTTTTGAATTTACCAAGGCTAGATTTATGGCCCAGGATGTGATCTATCCTGGAAAAGGTTCCATGTGCACTTGAGAAGAAGGTGAAATTCATTGTTTTGGGGTGAAATGTCCTATAGATATCTATTAGGTCTAACTGGTCTATTGTATCATTTAAAGTTTGTGTTTCCTTGTTAATTTTCTGTTTAGTTGATCTATCCATAGGTGTGAGTGGGGTATTAAAGTCTCCCACTATTATTGCATTGGTGTTAATTTCTTCTTTCACACTTGTTAGCAATTGTCTTACATATTGCGGTGCTCCTTTTTTGGGTGTATAAATATTTATAATTGTTATATCTTCTTCTTGGATTGATCCTTTGATCGTTATGTAGTTTCCTTCTTTGTCTCTTTTCACAGCCTTTGTTTTAAAGTCTATTTTATCTGATATGAGTATTGCTACTCCTGCTTTCTTTTGGTCTCTATTTGCATGGAATATCTTTATCCAGCCCTTCACTTTCAGTCTGTATGTGTCCCTTGTTTTGAGGTGGGTCTCTTGTAGACAACATATATGGGGTTCTTGTTTTTGTATCCATTCAGCCAGCCTTTGTCTTTTGGTTGGGGCATTCAACCCATTGACATTTAAGGTAATCATTGTTAAGTACGATTCCATTGCCATTTTCTTTATTGTTTTGGGTTCAAGTTGATACACTCTTTCTGTGTTTCCTGTCTAGAGAAGGTCCTTTAGCATTTGTTGGAGAGCTGGTTTGGTGGTGCTGAATTCTCTCAGTTTTTGCTTGTCTGTAAAGCTTTTGATTTCGCCTTCATATTTGAATGAGACCCTTGCTGGGTATAGTAATCTGGGCTGTAGGTTATTTTCTTTCATCACTCTAAGTATGTCTTGCCATTCCCTCCTGGCCTGAAGAGTTTCTATTGAAAGATCAGCTGTTATCCTTATGAGAATCCCCTTGTGTGTTATTTGTTGCTTTTCCCTTGCTGCTTTTAATATTTTTTTTGTGTGTTTGATCTTTGTTAACTTGATTAATATGTGTCTTGGAGTATTTCGCCTTGGATTTATCCTGTTAGAGACTCTCTGGGTTTTTTGGACTTGAGTGATTATTTCCTTCCCCATTTTAGGGAAGTTTTCAACTATTATCTCCTCAAGTATTCTCTCATGGTCTTTCTTTTTGTCTTCTTTTTCTGAGACTCCTATGATTCGAATGTTGGGGTGTTTAACATTGTCCCAGAGGTCTCTGAGATTGTCCTCATTTCTTTTAATTCGTTTTACTTTTTTCCTCTCTGCTTCATTTATTTCTACAATTCTATCTTCTAGCTCGCTTATCCTGTCTTCTGCCTCCGTTATTCTACTGTTGGTTCCCTCCAGAGTGTTTCTGATCTCATCTATTGCATTATTCATTGTATATTGACTCTTTCTTATTTCCTCTAGATCCTTGTTAAACCTTTCTTGCATCTTCTCGATCCTTGTCTCCAGGTTATTTATCTGTAACTCCATTTTGCTTTCAAGATTTTGAATAATTTTCACTATTAATAATCGAAATTCTTTATCAGGTAGGTTCCCTATCTCTTCCTTTTTTGTTTGGGTTGGTGTGCATTTATCCTGTTCCTTTATTTGCTCGGTATTTCTCTGCCTCTTCATCTGACTTATATTGCTGTGTTTGGGGTGGCCTTTCTGTCTTCTGGCAGTTTGTGGAGTTCTCTTTATCGTAGAGTTTCCTCGCTGTGTGTGGGGTTGGACGGGTGGCTTGTCAAGGTTCCCTGGTTAGGGAATCTTGTGTCGGTGTTCTGGTGGGTGGAGCTGGATTTCTTCTCTCTGGAGTGCAATGAAGTGTCCAGTAATGAGTTATGAGATGTCAGTGGGCTTGGAGTAGCTTTGGGCAGGCTGTATGTTGAAGCTCAGGGCTATTCTCCTGTGTTGCTGGAGATTTTGCATGGTATGTCTTTCTCTGAAACTTGTTGACCCTTGGGTGGTGCCTGGTTTCAGTGTAGGTATGGAGGCATTTGATGAGCTCCTATCAATTAATGTTCCCTGGAACAGGAGTTCTCTGGTGTTCTCAGGATTTGGACTTAAGCCTCTGCCTCTGGTTTTCAGTCTTATTCTTGCAGTAGGCTCAAGACTTCTCCATCTGTCACTTCCAAGGCAGTTCCTTCTGTTTAAGCTTCTTCTGTTTTCTGGTCTCTTCAGTGTCTAATTCCCGTCCTGACACAAGGGGGCGGTGGTGTTCACTTTTTTAGGCTCACCTGTTCAGTCGTGCTGTGGGGAGGGAGGAACACTGCTAACAGATATCACTGGCGTGTGTGGGGAGTGCTCTCAGTGTCTTGGCTACACTGGATTTGCCCCCACTCACGGCATGTGTGCTGTCCCAGTCTACCCTGTACAGGCTCTAGGTCGCTCTGCTAGGAACTGTCTGAGGCCGGTGCTGGGTTGTATGCACTTCCCAGGTCTGAGCCACTCAGGTTCAGGTACTCGTGTACTCCACAAAGGCGCAGACTTGGTTGGGCCTGCGTTTTGTGCCCTTCCCCGGTCCAAGCAGCTCATGTGACCAGGTGTTTGGCGAGCGTGGTTGCTGCGACTTATCGCCTTCCTGGTCCCTGCCGCTCAGTTTTCTGGGCGTACAACTGGCAAACCTTCTCAGGCAGATATTGACTGGCCAGAACCCAAGAAGTCTTGGTTAGCAATGAAGCCTGCTTTCAGCTTGGTATCAGATGCCTCTCTGGGGCCGTGATTGCCTGCTTCCGGCTCTGGCTTCCCTCCCCTGCCTGTCTCGGCAGGAGATGGTGGATGGGCCGACTGCAGCTGGCTAGCTCTGTTCAGTCCTTTGTTCTGTGAGTGGGTCTGGTGGTGTCTTAGGTTGGGGCTTTTCACCTTTTCGCGGGGTAGCTATCCCACAGTCTGCTTAGCTATCTTAAGTTAGCTACCTCAGATTGCCCTTGGGGCATTCAGGCCTGGTCCTTACTCTAAGTGATGCAGCCCATGCCTCCCTGCCCAGCCCCCGCTTGCTAGTGGGGGGTGCAGGCGGTTGCATAGCTTCTCCGCTGAGAGTTACTGCTGGGCACTTAGTCTGTGGGTTTTAATTATTTATTTATTTTTCCTCCTGGTTATATCGCTCTCTGAGGTTCCAAGTGTTGCCACAGACTCACCAGTGAGTGTTCTCAGGTTTTTGGAAACTTCTATCTTTTTTGTAAGCTTCCCTTCCTGGGACGGATCTCCGTCCCTCCCTCTTTTGTCTCTCTTTTTATCTTTTATATTATTTCCTACCTCCTTTCGAAGACAATGGGCTGCTTTTCTGGGTGCCTGATGTCCTCTGCTGGCATTCAGAAGTTGTTTTGTGGGATTTATTCAGCGTTCAAATGTTCTTTTGATGAATTTGTGGGGGAGAAAGTGGTTTCCCCATCCTATTCCTCCGCCATCTTCCTGTCTCCCCCTGAATTTTGAGTTTTAAGCCAACTTTTTCACTCTCCTCTTTCACTTTCATCAAGAGGCTGTTTTGTTCTTTTTTTGCTGTCTTCCATGAGAGTGGTGTCATCTGCATTTCTGAGGTTATTGATGTTTCTCCCAGCAATGTTGATTCCAGCTTGTGCTTCACGCAGCATGGCATTTCAGATGCTGTAATCTGCATATAAGTTAAATAAGCAAGGTGACCATATATAGCCTTGATGTACTCCTTTCCCGATTTGGAACCAGTCTGGGTTTCAATGTCCGGTTCTAACTGTTGCTTCTTGACCTGAGTAGAGATTTCTCATGGGGCAGGTCAGGTTCATCAGCCAGTAAGATTGCTTGGTCTTTGCTTAGTAAGGTTCTCATAGCTGTGAATCGGTTTTCCAGGAGATTTTTCTGGTGCTGGGAAAGATAGAAGATGGGAGGAGAAAGGGACGACATTGGGGAAAACGATTAGGTAGCATCACCGAGGTGGACATGAGTTTGCACAAGCCCTGGGAGTTAGTGACGGATAGGAAAGCCAGTCAGACAGAACTGAGCAAATGTACTGGACAGTTTTCATGACCCAGGGACAGAACTGGGCCCTCCTATTTTGGCAGACACATTTTTTTAAAAAAAGTAGTGATTAGAGTCACCCTGATGGCTTAGAGAGTAAAGAGTCCACTTACAAAGTGGGAGACCCAGATTGAATCCTGGGGAAGAATCTCCTGGAGAAGGGAATGACTACCCTCTGCAGTATTCTTGCCTGGAGAATTCCACGGACAGAGAGGATCCTGTTGGGCTACAGTCCATGAGATCCCAGAGTCTGACAAGACTGAAAGAATAACACTGTTTGGATGCTAACAACAACCAAGAGCCTGTGGCAGAAAGTTATCAGGAGTAGTAAACTCAATGATGCTCCCAGTAGTTTGTCTGGTTAAGAGATCAACTTGCAGGAATCTGTTGGCCTTACAGTCAGGAGCAGGGAACTGTAACCCTCAGATCATAGCTAGACACGAGGCTATTTAGAGGCTTGGCCTGTAGTATTACTCCTTAGGGAACAGGCTTCAGATGGCTAGGTTCTCATACCCTGTAAATGCAAGGCTGAAGAGACTCACAAATTTTAAGTAATGCACATGTCTTGAGTATTATTAACTTCATCACTGTTAGCCCATTAATGACACCCATCATACTGGCTAACAAGGTACTAATTTCACTGGTGAAAATCCATTTCTAACATTCATTTCACTACTTAGTAAAGTCTCTGCTATTGATTGAGCTATGGCTAACAGAAACATTTGCAGTAGCTAGAATCTGTGATACGGACTCCCCGATTAATATAACCAATTACCCCTGGTGTGTGACATCCTGACTGGGGTCATTGCTAGCTCTTAGTTTTACACAACACACACACACACAAGCTACTACTACTACATTGTCTTTGCTGGCAGTAAATTAAGAGACCTCGTGATACTCTATAATAGGATCAAAGGTACTGACAAATCTCAAGAAGCACTGTATCTCACCAGAAGAGTGGAAACCTAGAAAAGGGGTTCAGTGAGGCCAGGTTGGCAAAGCCCATTCAAGCTCACTCAACGGGAAAGAGAGAATCTTGGTCAAAAAAGAGAAGTTCAAAAATAACAACTCCATTTCCAAGGCTATCCCTCGTGTGAGGAGAGAAGCCCCAGTACTCAAATCTAATGCCTCTTAACAGGGAGAATTGTTTTGATTTCTTGCTCACTAAACAACCTTCCCATTAGAATCTGTCTCCCTGTGTGAATCTGACTCGAGAGAGAGAGACAGAATGGAGACGTGTGTAGTCGACTGAGAAAACAAACGCAAACCTCATTGTGGCATCTCAGTTCCCTAACCAGGGACCAAACCCCAACCCTGTTAGTGAAAGTGCAGAATCCTAACCATTAGCCGGCCAGAGAACTCCCCCAAATTATGTTTTATTTGGCAAATTCACTGAGGACGTGAGCCTGGGATGCAGTCTCTTAGTTCTCAGAGACTGCTCCATAAAGGTAAGGGGGCAGGGGAGTTACCTGGCGGGCCAATGGTTGGGATTCCGTGCTTCCATTGCAGGGGGCACAGGTTCAATCCCTGGTTGGAGAACTAAGGGATCTAAGGGGACTAAGATCCTGCAAGCCACTCAGTGGGGCAAAAAAAGAGGTAAGGGAGGAGCCAGAATATATAGGAAGTTCTTTGCTGAGAAAAAAATGTGTACTCAACCATCAGAACATCGAAAGATTATTGCTAATCACAAAAACACACATCTCAAGTTAATGATTTTAGTATGGGACGATGCAAGAGTCTGGGCCCATTGAAATCATTCCTTTGATATACACTTTAACCATCTAGGGGCAGCATCCTATTTTTCTCCATCCTGAATCCACTCACGGCCCACCCTCAGGGTGACAGCAGTGGCTGGTAGCTTTATGGTCTCAACATCCTTTGTTTACTGAAATGGCAGGCAACATTCTCTGTCCACAGTGTACATTTGCATTCAGTGAGATGCTTCCATTGTTCATTATTAATAAAGGGACATTTTGACTTTGTAAATCAGGTCTGAGAGCCATATTCTGGAGACAGTGCCTTCTGGGAGTGTGTTTGGAAACCCCCCTGAGCACTCAGAATATTTTGGGTGCTCCTGTTTTGCAACTCTAGCACACTGTACTTCCCATACCAGGCCAGTCCTACTCTCCAGTACAAGGGGCTTGATTTTTGTTTTGTTTTTGTTTTGGGCTTGCGGGATCTCCATTCCCCTGCCAGGAATTGAACCTGGGCCCCAGCAGTGACAGCCTAGAATCATAACTAACCACTAGACCACCAGGGAACTCCCTTGAGTTGTTTCTTTTTAGGGCTTGTTGAATGGACTCCCCCCAGCCAAGTGGTAAATAAAGTGAAGGCAGGGGCTGTGCTCATGAAACGCCTACATTCTCAGCACCCAGCAGAATGCCAGGCTCAGAGAAAGCCCTCAATACATACTTTTTGAGAGAAAGAGCCTCTGAAGAGTGAAAATGCACTGACCACTTGGTTTTCTGAATCTGTACAGATGAGGGCCAAACCTCCAATTGCCCAGGTATGTCCTTTCTTGCAACCTCTCAGAGAGTTTCCTGTACTGAGAAGATCTCAGGCAGCCACAGGCCCTAGGTTATCCCAGGGTAAACTTGGTGGCAATAGAAAGTTTTCATTCATCAGTTAAACATTTACCGAATGCCTACTACATTGTACTGCATCGCGTAAATGCTCAGTCGCTAAGTCTTGTTTGACTCTTTACAACCCCATGCACTGTAGCCCGCCAGGTTCTTCTGTCCGTGGGATTTCCTGGGCAAGAATAGTGGAGCGGGTTGGCATTTCCTTCTCCAGGGGACCTTCCCGCCTCAGGGATTCAACTTGCATCTCCTGTGTCTCCTGCATTGGCAGGTGGATTCTTTACCACTCAGTCATCTGGGAAGCCCACCTACTACATTCTGAGTCCTTAATTAGACACCAGGCATATCACAATTTAGAATAAGGGCTCTCAGGCCAACAATGGAGAGTGATAACAAACAGTAAAACAATTCATCTGTAATAATCTATATGGAATAGAATCTTTAAAAAAGTGGATATATGTATATGTAAACTGACTCAGTGTACAGCACAAACTAACACAACATTGTAAATCAACTATATTCCAATAAAGCAAATTGAAAAGAGAAGCTAACATAACTCAGAAGGCAGCGGTATTATTGCAAAGTAAGACCTTGAGCATTATTTTCTACTGGTGGAGGAGAAGTTTAAGGAAGGTTTAAAGTGACATCTGAGCTGTTTCTTGAAGGATCAACAGGTGTTAAATTAACCATGCTAGTTTGACTTGTCTACCTCAGAGTACTTTCAGAGAAAGGAAAGCTCCTACCAACCTCTAAAATAGCCAAGGGTATTATTTCAAGGAAAGAGTTGAATTTCATGTTTCTTGCACACTATTGGGGTTGCAGGTAGTGCAAAGGAGCATTTGCCTTTCTGTAGAACAAAGAGGTGATTGTTTGATTCGATTACCCAATGCTGTCCTTGGGTGCTCACCCGGATTTGTATCCTTACAGGGATTTGGCCAATTTCAGCATTTGCTATACACTTCCACATTTCTGGCAGACACTGTAAGATTTTAGAAATGTTATTATAGCCTGCGATTAGATTGGCATATGCTGGGGTGCCAGCTCCAGAAGGAACAGGATACTTCAAATAAAAACTCTTGTCCTGCCTGGAATATTGGGAGAGAGTGCATGCATTTGAAAAATTCAAATAATATGTTGCATACACAGGCTTCATGAATTTTGTTCCGATTTATTTCCACAAGTCTCGCCCAGAATTACAGACTTTCAAGGAAATGTGTATAAAGACAATGGTAAAGACAAATACAAAATACTTGTGAGGTTAGGAGCTATTGAAGGTCTCGATATAAAATGCCCTGAAGAAAATATTTATGACTTGAAATACTATCCTTCTTCAGCAGTGTTTTCTAAAGTTGGTCCAAATCCACAGTTTCAAACTCTGCTAGGATGATAAAATGCAGATTCCAGGCCTCCTTCTAAGATCTAATTTGGAGAAGATTGGCATATTTAGGGATATTTGTCTTCCCATCCATGAATGTATTAGTATAGTATATCTTTTTTTTATTTAGGTGCTCTTTAATATTTCCTTATATTGCATATATATCTTTTGTCAGGTTTATTCCTAGCTACCTTATATTTTTTGCATGCTAAGTTGCTTCAGTCATGTCCAACTCTTTGTGACCCTATGAACTGTAGCCCACCAGGCTCCTCTAGTAAAATAAAAATATTAGAATGAAAGATTTAATTAAGCTAAGATTTCAGTAAGCTATAAAGCAAATACAATGAATAACTGTAGTTGATGTATCAATCATGTCCTGTCAAAAGGCAGAAATAAAATTATTTTCCTAGGCAAAATTTAATATAAAGAATGGTTAATCCATGTATTGGAGAGCCGAAAAGGCAAAATGAAAACCCTAAGATAGCAAATTGCTAAAAATCAGCTATGGCCTCTAAAAGTGGACGAAAAAAAGAGAGAGAGGTTGGTATTATTAAGAATGACAGAAACAACAAAGATGTGCCATATAGCACAGTATCTTGTCAGAAACTATAATGGAACAGAATCAGAAAAAAGAGAATTTAGATATATACATATATATGCATAACCAAGCTAGGCTTCAGCAGTATGTGAGTTGAGAACTTCCAGATGTACAAGCTGGAATTAGAAAAGGCAGAGAAACCAGAGACCAAATTGCCAACATCCGTTGGATCATAGAGAAAGCAAGGGGATTGCAGAAAAACATCTACTTCTGCTTCGTTGACTGTGCTAAAGCCTTTGACTATGTAGAATCACAACAAACTGTGGAAAATTCTTAAAGAGATGGGAATACCAGACCACCTTACCTGTCTCCCGAGGAGCCTGTATGCAGGTCAAGAAGCAACAGTTAGAACTGGACATGGAACAATGGACTGGTTCAAAATTGGGAAAGGAATATGACAAGGCTGTATCTTGTCACCCTGCTTATTGAACTCATATGCAGAACACACCGTGCAAAATGCTGGGCTGGATGAAGCACAAGCTGGAATCAATATTGCTGGCAGAAATATCAACAACCTTAGATATGATATTCAGGTGACACCACTCTAATGACAGAAAGTAAAGAGGAACTGAAGAGCCTCTTAATGAAAGTGAAAGCAGAGAGTGAAAACGCTGGCTTAAAACTCAACATTCAAAAAACCAAGATCATGGCATCCGGTCCCATCACTTTATGGCAAATAGATGGGGAAACAATGGAAACAGTGACAGACTTTACTTTCTTGGGCTCCAAAATCACTGCGGATTGTGACTGCAGCCAGGTAATTAAAAGATGCTTGCTCCTTGGAAGAAAAGCTATGACAAACCTAGACAGCATACTAAAAAGCAGAGACATTACTTTGCCGACAAAGTCCGTCTTGTCAAAGTTATGGCTTTTCCAGTGGTCATGTATGGATATGAGAGTTGGACTATAAAGAAAACTGAGCACCAGAGAATTGATGCTCTTGAACTGTGGTGTTGGAGAAGACTCTTGAGAGTCTCTTGGACTGCAAGGAGATCCAACCAGTCAATCCTAAAGGAGATCAGTCCTGGGAGTTCATTGGAAGGACTGGGCTGATGTTAAAGCTGAACTTCCAATACTTTGGCCACCTGATGCAAAGAGCCAACTCATTGGAAAAGACCCTGATGCTGGGAAATATTGAAGGCAGGAGGAGAAACGGATGACAGAGGATGAGATGGTTGGACAGCATCCCTGACACAATGGATATGAATTTGAGCAAACTCTGGGAGATAGTGAAGGACAGGGAGACCTGGTGTGCTGCAGTCAATGGAGTTGCAGAGCCGGACATGACTTAGCGACTGAACACCAACATACATAACTGAATCACTTTGCTCTACACCTGAAACTAACACAATATTGTAAATCAACTCTACCTCAACACAAGAAAATAAAAAGAAACAAACAGACCAAAAGACTGACAAACCTTAGAGGAGGAACCCAGATCTCTAAAGAGTGGGTGCTGCCGATGCCAGGGTCTTTGAGGACACCGTGGTGAGGTTGGTTCAAGAGAAAAGCTGTAAGAGGGAATCAATGGCAACCACTGAAGGTGTTACAACCAGAAGAAGACCACTGCTGAGTTTATGCTTACAAAACCGAGAAACAAGTCCCTTTTCTGCTTCCGCCTGCCCTCTAGCATTTCCCAGTGGCAGGACCTGACAGGGAAAAGTGGGCCAAGGTGAAGGGCAGGGCATGGCAGCTCCAGAGGAAAGCTTCACAACCAGCGCAGTTGCCCAACTTCAGCTCTGGATGGGCTTTTGTGGTGTCAGTGGCCTGAATGACAGAGGGACATACTTACAGTGTCATTATCCATGCTAAATTTCTAAAAATAATTTCTTAGTATCATCGGCTATCCAGTTCATTTTCAAGTTTACCCTATTGTCTCAAGGGTGTATAGAGTCTATATATCTAACATCACATACTATATTTTCTAATTTATTGAAGTGAAAGTCACATCATATAAAGTTAGCTACTTTAAAGTGAGCATTTCAGTAGTATTGGGTATGTTGCACAATATTGTGCAACTGTCACCCTGCTTATTTAACTTATATGCAGAGTACATCATGAGGAATGCTGGGCTGGAAGAAGCAGAAGCTGGAATCAAGATTGCTGGGAGAAATATCAATAACCTCAGATATGCAGATGACACCACGCTTATGGCAGAAAGTGAAGAGCAACTAAAAAGACTCTTGATGAAAGTGAAAGAGGAGAGTGAAAAAGTTGGCTTGAAGCTCAACATTCAGAAAACAAATATCATGGCATCTGGTCCCATCACTTCATGGGAAATAGATGGGGTAACAGTGTCAGACTTTATTTTTGGGGGCTCCAAAATCACTGCAGGTGCTGATTGCAGCCATGAAATTAAAAGACGCTACTCCTTGGAAGGAAAGCTATGACCAACCTGCTGCTGCTGCTGCTAAGACCAACCTAGACAGCATATTAAAAAGCAGAGACATTACTTTGCCAACCAAGGTCCGTCTAGTCAAGGCTATAGTGTATCCAGTGGTCATGTGTGGATTTGAGAGTTGGACTGTGAAGAAAGCTAATCGCCGAAGAGTTGATGCTTTTGAACTGTGGTGCTAGAGAAGACTCTTGAGAGTCCCTTGGACTGCAAGGAGATCCAACCAGTCCATTCTAAAGGAGATCAATCCTGGGTGTTCATTGGAAGGACTGATGCTAAAGCTGAAACTCCAATACTTTGGCCACCTCATGCGATGAGTTGACTCACTGGAAAAGACTCTGATGCTGGGAGGGATTTGGGGTGGGAGGAGAAGAGGACGACAGAGAATGAGATGGCTGCATGGCATCACCGACTTGATGCACATGAGTTTGAGTGAACTCTGGGAGTTGGTGATGGACAGGGAGGCCTGGCGTGCTGTGATTCATGGGGTCGCAAAGAGTTGGACACGACTGAGCGACTGAACTGAACTGAACCACCTCTATCTAGTTCGGAAACATTTCCATCCCTCCAAAATAAAACCCTTTACCCAGTAAGCAATTTCTCCCCATTCCTCTCCTCCCCCAACTACCAATCTTCCTTCTGTCTGAATATTGGATATAAATTCAATCATGTAATATGTGACCTTTTCTCAGGCTTCTTTCACTCAGCACACTGTATACAAATTTTTATAGGTACACACACACACACACACACACACACACACACAATTTTTAAAGTACCATTCATGTTGGTAAGGCAGCTGGCAGTGACTGTAACACTTTATCATTCCTAATATTATTAAGTTTTCTCTTTCTTTTATTTTTTGATCCATGTTTCATTGAGTCTAATTTTGGTTTATATTTACATATTCATTTCTACTATCTTTTTTATTCTTTCTAGTTTTTTTGATCTGTAATGAAATTGCCTTATTGATGTCTCATATTCTGAAAGCAATATATATATTATAGATGGCCAAAATGCACATGCAAAGATGATTCACAACACTAATTATTAGAGAAATACAAATCAAAACTACAGTGAGGTACTGACTGCCTCACCCTGGTCAGAATGGCCATCATCAAAAAATCTACAAACAATAAATGCTGGAGAGGGTGTGGAGAAAAGGGAACCCATCTACACTGTTGGTGGAAATGTAAATTGAAACAGCCACTATGGAGAATAGTATGGAGGTTCCTTAAAAAACTAAAAATGCAACTACCATATAACCCAGCAACCCTAGTCCTTGGCATATATCCAGAAAAGAAAAACATAATTGAAAAGCATACATGCACCCCAATGTTCATTGCAGCACTATTTACAATAGCCAGGACAGGGAAGCAACCTAAATGTCCATTAACAGAGGAACAGATAAAGCAGATGTGGTACATATATACAATGAAATATTACTCAGCCATTAAAAAAAAGAGGAAAATAACGCCATTTGCAGCAATATGGATGGATCTAGAGATTGTCATACTAAGTGAAGTGAGTCAGACACAGAAAGACAAATATCATATAATATTTCTTATATGTGGAATCTAAAAAAAGGGTACAAATGAACTTATTTACAAAACAGAGGTAGAGTCATAGATATAGAAAACAAACGTTTGGTTACCAGGGGATGGGGGGCGGTCAACTGAGAGAATGGGCTAGATATATACATACTATTATATATATAGATCTTGTTTTTGCCCACACCACACAGCATGTGGAACTTCCCTCAACTGGGGATTGAACCCATACCCCCTGCAGTGGAAGTGTAGCGTCTTAACCACTGGACCACAGAGGAAGCCCCACACTATTATATATAAGATAGATAACTAATAAGGACCTACTGCGTACCTACCACAGGGAATTCTATTCAATCCTCTGTAACGGCCTATATGGCAAAGAATCTAAAGAAAAGAGTGGCTGTGTGGATGTATATATATGTATACGTATAAGTGGTTCATTTTGCTGTACAGCTAAAGCTAACGCAGCATTGTAAATCGACTATATTCCAATAAAAACGAGTATGTAGCAAGTGAAAACCTTTCAGATTAATACAGAGTAAAAAATGATCACCTACAATCTTACTACCAAGACAGAGCCATTATTAACACCGTATTGGACAGCCTTCCAGTGTTTTCTAGATACACCAGTGGTAGGACACACATGCATTTTTTTCAACATTTTTTTTTACCGGTAAAATATACATAATGTAAAATTGACCATTTTTAACCATTTAGTAATAGAATACGGCGATTTTGCATCCCTCGTAAATGGGTGAACAGGGAACGGAATACCAACGGGTCTCAAGGTCCACTGGGAGAAACCAGCCGTCATTTATATGCCTCCTGACGCAAAACAGCCACCGGGTAAGTTTGCGTCAAACTGATCAAAAGTGAGTGGGATCAAGCCTGGGCATCCAACTGCCAGTTGGCCGGAAATACCAAGGGGCGGGGTTAGTTACTCTTGGAGCTGCACTTTGAGTTCGCAATCAGAGACACGCAGGCTGCAGAAAGCAGCGGAGTTAAAGGCTAGGATTCCTCTATGGATAAATTGTAAAGAAAAGAAAGCAATGGAGGGGAAACTGCAGATAAAACCGACTTAAAGGACACATAAAAAAGCGGACAAGACTAAACGATACTGTCTAGGGGTGCACGTATGGGTGAACCACCAAGAAACCTGATGACCACAGAAGTCTTCTGGGGAGGGAGGGGGCGGTGACTCAGCCAGGATCCTCAGAGGGGATGGGGATGAGGGGGCGGCAAAGCTCTATTTCCTGATCTGCACTATGGTTACCAGGGTGTTTGCTTGCAAATACTTTATTAAGCTACACATTTGTTTGTGTGTTCTACTTTTCTTTCCCCCCCAAAAAAAGGTTAAAAATAATCAGCAGTTTCCAGGAATTCCCTGTCAGTCCAGTGGTCAGAACTTTGAGCGTTCACTTGACAGGACCTAGGTTCACTGACAGGACCTAGGGAACTAAGATCCCACGTTCCCTCTCCACACATCCCCATCTCTCAACTCCCACGACGTGGAAGCCACCATTCTCATCTCTAAGCAGTCTGTTTTACTTGCAATGATAGTTTGGACTAATATGCTTGGAATTTTATTTTTTTTAAGCTGTCTTATGATTTTCAGTTTTAGATCATGGTAGAGACTTCTACCTGCCCATTTTCAAATCAATTCTTCCCTCTTCCTTAATAATATGAATAACCCCAAAGTACTAGTTGGACACATGGACATCAAGAGTAAGACCATATTTCCCAGCTTCCTTTGGAGTTGAGCTGGCAAAGTATCTGCAAGTGGAAACATAGCGCGGCTGGTTTCTTCTTACAGGACAGCAGATGGCGCCATTTGCCTCTCCTCCCTTTCCTCCATCCAGATGCTGGGAAGGCAAGTAAATAACCCTTCTAGGCCAGCATCAGTCGTGTCTGACTCTTTGCGACCCCATGGACTGTAGCCCACTAGGTTCCTCTGTCCATGGGATTCTCCAGGCAAGAATACTGGAGTGGTTTGCCATTTCCTCCTCCAGGGGATCCTCCCAACCCAGGGATCGAACGTGGGTCTCCCGTATTACAGGCAGATTCTTTACCGTTTGAGCCACCAGGGATTCCCCTCTAGGCCAACACACACGTGAAAATATGCTCAGCATCACTAATTTTTAATAAGGAAATACAAATCAAAACTACAATGAGATATTACCTCAGGCTAGTTAGAATGGTTATTATCAAAACGGCAAAAAATAACAAGCGTGGTTGAGAATGTGGAGAAAAGAGAACTCCCATACACTGATTGTGGGACCGTACATTTGTGCAGCCACTATAGAAAACAGCATGGAGACTCTTTCCAAATTTAAGAACAGAACTACAATACGATCCAGCTAGTCCACTTCTGGCTATTTCTCTGAAGAATACAAAAACACTAATTTGAAAAGAGATATGTACCCCTATGTTCATTGACGGGTTTCCCCAGTGGCTCAGCGGTAAAGAATGCAGGAGACACAGGAGGTAGGGGTTCGATCCCTGGGTTGGGAAGATCTCCTGGAGGAGGGCATGGCAACCCACTCCAGTATTCTTGCCTGGAGAATCCCATGGCCAGAGGAGCCTGGCAGGCTATAGTCCATAGGGTCATAAAGAGTCAGACACAACTGAAGCAACTTAGCACGCACACACCCACCACCGATCAGGAAGGGGAATGCAAACGGAAGTACACTCTGCTCAAGGCTGATTGACAGTTTTAAGTTATAGAACAACAGGAACCCGACAGAGGAAAAGGAAGGAAGATCCCTGCTCAAGAGAATAAATGGTCCAGATTGGAGTAGAGAAAGGCATAAGATTTCTGGAGGGATGTTTCCTGAAGTAATTGAAATGACTAAATTACCTGTAGTGTTGGGATATATTGAAAGTAGACTAACATTTCTAGCAGAGGCTCTGGAAAAGAGTGAGTAATAGGTGTATAGAAAATCAAGCAAATAAAAACTAAGACAACTGTTAAGTCAAAGACCAAAAGAAAAGTTGAAGAAGAAAAGTAATGTAGGGGGACTTCCCGGGTCCCCCTAGAATCTGCCTTGCAATGTAGGCGACACAGGTTCGATTCCTTGTCAGAGAACTAGGATCCCGCATGCCGTGGAGCAACTAAGCCCAAGCGCCACCTCAGCAAAGGATCCACAACTAAGACCGGATGCAGCCAAATAAATAATTATTTTTTACAAAAGAAAAGAAATGGATTCCAGAGAGAGCACAGGGAGTCTCAGAAAAGAAGCACAGAGCTCTCTTTAAACAGGGGTTTTTGAATGAAGACAGTGGTGACCTCCCTCAAAAGATCCCATGCACACACTTCCACACCCAGTGGCCCCAACCCTGTAGCAGGCCACCGCTGACCCACGCCTCTGCTGGAAACTCCCAGACACTCACAGGAACAGGGTTTGATTCTAAACGTGACTTCGGGCAGACGCGAGAGATGCCCGGCTCCCGGCGGCGCAGACGCGAGAGACGCCCGGCTCCCGGCGGCGCAGATGCGAGAGACGCCCGGCTCCCGGCGCAACCGACCACGTGCAGAATCGTGGCTGAGAGGAGCTGCCCGGCACCCAGGGTTAGGGCGGTGGCCGAGAGGAGCTGTACCACCTCCAGGAGGCGGTGGCTGCTTGGGCACCGGAGGGCCGAGAGGAGCTGATCCACATTCAAAGCAGGAGGGGCGGCCTTGAGGAGATACCCCTCGTCCAAGGTAAGGTACAGCGGCTGCGTCTTGCTGGAGCAGCTGGGAAGAGGTACTCCACGATCAAGTGGAATATAAGAATCCAGTGTTCTGGGGAGGAAGGAACAAGATGGCGGAGGGATAAGACGGCGAGACCACTTTCTTCCCCACAAATTCATCAAAAGAACATTTGAATGCGGAGTAAAGTCCACAAAACAACTTCTGAATACTGGCAGAGGACATCAGGCTCCCAGAAAAGCAGCCATTGTCTTCTAAAGGAAAGAGAAGAAGTCAAGTTCCACCCACCAGAACACTGACACATGCTTCCCTAACCAGGGAACCCGGACAAGTCACCCGTCCAACCCCACACACAGCGAAGAAACTACATAATAAAGAGAACTCCACAAACTGCAAGAAGAGGGAGAGGCCACCCCAAGCAAAGCAATATAAGCAAGATGAAGAGGCAGAGAAATACCCAGCAAGTAAAGGAACAAGATAATTGCCCACCAACACAAACAAAAGAAGAAGATATAGGGAATCTACCTGATAAAGAATTTCGATTATTAATAGTGAAAATTATTCAAAATCTTGAAAGCAAAATGGAGTTACAGATAAATAACCTGGAGAAAAGGATTGAGAAGATGGAAGAAAGATTTAATAAGGACTTAGAAGAAATAAAAAAGAGTCAATATACAATGAATAATGCAATAGATGAGATCAGAAACACTCTGGAGGGAACAAACAATAGAATAACAGAGGCAGAAGGCAGGATTAGCGAACTAGAAGATAAAATTGTAGAAATAAATGAAACAGAGAGGAAAAAAGAAAAACGAATTAAAAGAAATGAGGACAATATTAGAGACCTCTGGGACAATGTTAAACGCTCCAACATTCGAATCATAGGAGTCCCAGAAGAAGAAGACAAAAAGAAAGACCATGAGAGAATACTTGAGGAGATAATAGTTGAAAACTTCCCTAAAATAGGGAAAGAAATAATCACCCAAGTCCAAGAAACCCAGAGAGTCCCCAACAGGATAAACCCAAGGCGAAATACTCCAAGACATATATTAATCAAATTAACAAAGATCAAACACAAAGAACAAATATTAAAAGCAGCAAGGGAAAAGCAGCAAATAACACATAAGGGGATTCCCATAAGGATAACAGCTGATCTTTCAACAGAAACTCTTCAGGCCAGAAGGGAGTGGCAAGACATACTTAAAGTGATGAAAGAAAATACCCTACAGCCCAGATTATTATACCCAGCAAGGATCTCATTCAAATATGAAGGAGAAATCAAAAGCTTTACAGACAAGCAAAAGCTGAGGGAATTCAGCATCACCAAACCAGCTCTCCAACAAATGCTAAAGGATCTTCTCTAGACAGGAAACACAGAAAGAGTGTATAAACTTGAACCCAAAGTAATAAAGAAAATGGCTACGGGATCGTACTTATCAATAATTACCTTAAACGTAAATGGGTTGAAATTTTCAAAAAGGCTACGAAACAATTCTCATAGCCATCAATAGTTCAGTGTTGAGTTCATGAATAGTTTTTAAAGTTTGGGACAAACTGTAGTATTTGCTATTTGAAGTACTATTTGTAATTGGCATATTACGATGTAACATTGGTCTTCATTTCCAACTTCAAACGCCTAAAAATGCCTAACAGATTTTTAGATTTGTGAATTTTAGTTGAAATGTATTTTACGATGTTACTAAACCTGCAGAAATATTGAAATATTTCAGAGAACTTATTCACTGTACATTTAATTTATTTTATTTATAAAAGTTATGAACTGTAGAAAGTTTTACTTGTTGGGTCAAATGCTTGTTGCTTCAAATGCTTGTTGCATTTGAAGTGCTAGTTACAAGAAAATCAAATACCTTCAATGTATAAATGCTATTAAGTTTTTAAAGGACTCTGGAGTATAAGTAAGTTTGTTTAAAGAAATTTAGTCTATTCAACCTGAATCAGCTCTGTCAAACATTAATTAAACGCCTCATTTTAAAAAAATAAATAAATAAATAAATAATGGTGGTGGGAGGGAGGGTTGGGAAGCTGGCTGGAGGTGGAGGTGGTGAAGTTTATAAATCTAATTAAAAATGAAGTTGCATTTCCATTTTCCAAATCCACCCATCCACCAGCGTACTGTGTCACTAGACATTATGTACGATTTTACTTTGCGACAGAAACCATTACATTTAAAAATTCATTACAGCAAGGTGAGTTAGACACATGATGGATGCAGATTTAATTCTGCCATATATTATTACAGTTAAAATGTAAATGATGAAAAATATTTTGTGCTTATCAGCATTTATGTGGAAATGTGTTTTACAGTGATATATGATGTTATATTTCTATTATTGTGATAAAAAAAAAAGCAATACAAAAAGACGAAGTGTTTATTAAAACATGAAAAAAAAAAGAAATAAATGGTTTTGCAGCACTGAAGAGATTATAGAAAGTAAATAAGCTAGATCAGACCTGTTTTATGTAGTAATTTTATAGTTTATTTTAATTATTTCAATTGTAAAATATTGTTATACTGTTAATTAGTTCTGATTGTTCATATTAAACTATTGTAATGCAAAAAAATAAATAAATAAATAAAATTTAAAAAAAAATAAATAAACGTGACTTCGCCCCTCGTAAAAAAAAATAAATAAATAAACAGGGTTTTTTTTTGTTAAAAAAAAAAAAAGAAATGTATTCATAGGCCACTTGATGGCTTGCTTGTGAATAATACTCACATGAAATAATGTAGAAAACGAGATTAGATTAACAAAAACAACTATATCTGGAAGATGCTGATGGGGAAAGGCCTGTGTGTGCGCGCGCGTGCGTGTGTGTATGTGTGCTGGAAAAGTTTCCTTAGTTCTTTCTTAATTTTCTCCTTTTCATTTTGTGTTCTCTTTCTGGACTTCTTGTAGCTAGATATAGTACATTCTGGAAAGAGCCCCTAATTTTTGTCTTTTCTCTCCCATTTTTCTACCTCTTGTTTTGCTCTGTTTTCTCGAAGACAGTCTCAACTGTATCTTCTAATACTACTTCTAATGACGTTTTGACCTATAACATCACATTGCTGCCCCTTCTAATGCAGACACTGTTAGTAGGGAGGATGGAGAGAAATGATACTGGAGAGGGAAGCAGCCTGGCCAGCCACACTTCTATATCTTTGGTTATATCCCATATCTCATTCCTGCTATTATTTGTGCCTTCTTCTTTTCTTTGGTCAACTTTAAAAATCTCATTTTGGCTTCCCGGATTCTTTGTCTTGTATTTCTGCTATGCTTATTTATTCTTTCCTTTTATGTTTTGTTGGCCAGACCTCGATCAAGGGTTGAACCCTGGACCATGGCAGGGACAACACCAAATCCTAACCACTAGACCACCAGGGAACTCTTTATCTTTGCTTATTATGAAATCCTTCTGTTAGGGAAGTACACTGAAACCGCCCACCCTGGCCAGGCACCACAGTAACCATTTGCGTGAGTTATTTTAGACAGGAGGTCCTGGTCAGGAACACTGAACTAACAAGCCGCCACTAACTGGAAGAATTCAGGAAAGGTCAAAAGGAGACGCCAGGTGTCCTTCCACCTCCCAGAATCCTCCTTGCTGGCATCCATCTTGGCTGAGCAATGCCTGCGCCACTAGGAAGGACCCTGAGTCAGAACGATTGACCAAAGACAACCTGGAAATTAATCCCATCACCATAAAAAACAAACAAACAAAACCCACCACTTCTCGGCCTTTTCAAATCTTTGCTGTGGCAAGACAGAACAGAGGAAATTACACACTCTGCGGACATAACTGGTTGCCCTGACCTGGAAGTAACCTGGCTGAAACAACCTCAGCTAGGCACCAGTGAGGTGGAGACCAAGCACAGCAGAAGTCCAACCCAGAGAAAGCTCATGCTGTGGAAGCTGAACTCGAAGGAAACACAGCACTGTGGAAGTAACAAGAAGCCTAACATGCTGGAAACCAGTACAGCAAAACTCAGCTCGGCAGAAAGCTCACACAGCTCAGTCTAAGATTCCAGAAGACCTCTGGCTAAGGGAGGAAGTCCTCGCCCCTATGGTTAGAAGGACTTATGACTAACAAAATCTTAATTGCTTTCCAATCTCTGGTTTCTTGTTTCCTCAAACCCCCTATGAACAGGCAAGCAGCAGTGGGTGCAACTGAGGGACTCTGGCAGGAGCCACTCTTCAGTGTGTCCTAAAGGCTCCACTAAATTCTGTGCCCTAGTAGCTGTTGCCTAAGCGGGTGAGGGTTCTTTTGTCCTTAATATTCTTTGTGCCAAGGATCAGGCCAATGAAGATTGTGGGCACAGGTCAGGCACTTATCAGTTTTTCTGGCAGGTTATTGAGGGGGTTCCTCAGCACGTTCTTTCCATTGCTTTTTCCTCCCGTCCTTCAGCTCCTCTCCCCATCTATGCCACTGTTTACAAAGTATTCCAAAATTGTGCTTGAAACTGTTTACCTGAGATTGGGACTCGAACCCTGTGGCAAGGACTCTAACCCAGCCAACACCCATGGTGCCTGGTTTCAGGACCTAATGAAGCTCAGGTTCTTGATATCTCATTGCAGAAAGAATTCAGTGAGAGACAAAGCGATAGGTAAGAAATTGATGTGTTCAGATTCAGAGAGAAGCACACTCCACAGAGTGTGGGCCATCAACAGGGGGTGAGTGAGGCGGCCATGAAATGTGGTGTGGTTAGTTTTTATGGGCTGGGTAATTTCATATGCTAGTGAGTGGGAGGCGGAGAAGGCAATGGCAAGCCACTCCAGTAATCTTGCCTAGAAAATCCCATGGATGGAGGAGCCTGGTAGGCTGCAGTCCGTGGGGTCGCTAAGGGTCGGACACGACTGAGTGACTTCACTTTCACTTTTCACTTTCACACACTGGAGAAGGAAATGGCAACCCACTCCAGTGTTCTTGCCTGGAGAATCCCAGGGACGGGGGAAGCCTGGTGGGCTTCCATCTATGGGGTCGCACAGAGTCAGACACGACTGAAGTGACTTAGCAGCAGCAGCAGCAGTGAGTGGGAGGATCATTCCAACCACTGGGAAACCACCCAGTCCTTGGTCTTTTGCTAGTGCCTTGGAACTGTCATGGCGCCTCTGGGTGTGTCATAGCTTACAGATTGAGGATCAAGGTTTAATTGAAGTCAACTTGACTGCCACTTTGGATCCTTTTGATTTTAATTGGTTTATGTTATGTCCTTGGCCTATGCCATTCTTTCAAAAGTTGTGCCCTGCCCCCATCCCTCCTGTTTCATGCTCTTTTCATGAGCCCCATCTGGGCCTGCAATGTTGCAGCTACAATCTTCTGGTGGGACAAACCAGAAAATAGCTGGCCCTTGGGAAGAAAATACTGTATAATATCCAATCCCTCTAGAGATTCAGGCCTTCATCTTCCATGTTTCCTACAACATATGTGACAACAGCACCTCTCAGTGAACCTGCTAGGGCAGGAAACAGGCACACAAATGCCTGCTAGAAGTCCATCTGTTGGTGGCATCCCTTCAAGGGCAATTGGGCTTCCAGGGACAATGTTTGCCAATTTGAGGTTAGCCCTGCAGGCCATTTGTGCCCAAACCTTTATCACCCTTCTCCTAAATCTGCAAACATACCCCCAGATCAAATCTCCTCTCCACTTTTATGGAACAGCTGGTCTATTGCCTCTTATCATTTTGCCCTTAAGTCACTTACTAACTCCTACAACCACCACCCTGCCCCCCTCTGCAGGCAACATCCAGCTCCACCCAGTCTGTTATTAAAGCACTCTTAAAGAAGAGAAGCGAAAAGCAAGGGAGAAAAGGAAAGATATAAGCATCTGAATGTAGAGTTCCAAAGAATAGCAAGGAGAGATAAGAAAGCCTTCCTCACTGATCAATGCAAAGAAATAGAGGAAAACAACAGAATAGGAAAACAAGAGATCTCTTCATGAAAATTAGAGATTCCAAGGGAACATTTCATGCAAAGATGGGCTCAATAAAGGACAGAAATGGTATGGACCTAACAGAAGCAGAAGATATTAAGAAGAGGTGGCAAGAATACACAGAAGAACTGTACAAAAAAGATCTTCATGACCGAGATAGTCACGATAACGTGATCACTGACCTAGAGCCAGACATCTTGGAATGTGAAGTCAAGTGGGCCTTAGAAAGCATCACTACGAACAAAGCTAGTGGAGGTGATGGAATGCCAGTTGAGCTACTTCAAATCTTGAAAGATGATGCTGTGAAAGTGCTACACTCAATATGCCAGCAAATTTGGAAAACTCAGCAGTGGCCACAGGACTGGAAAAGGTCAGTCTTCATTGCAATCCCAAAGAAAGGCAATGCCAAAGAATGCTCAAACTACCGCACAATTGCACTCTTCTCACACGCTAGTAAAGTCATGCTCAAAATTCTCCAAGCAAGGCTTCAGCAATATGTGAACCGTGAACTCCCAGATGTTCAAGCAGGTTTTAGAAAAGGTAGAGGCACCAGAGATCAAATTGCCAACATCCGTTGGATCATGGAGAAAGCAAGAGAGTTCCAGAAAAACATCTATTTCTGTTTCATTGACTATGCCAAAGCCTTTGACTGTGTGGATCACAATGAACTGTGGAACATTCTGAAAGAGATGGGAATCCCAGACCACCTGACATGCCTCTTGAGAAACCTGTATGCAGGTCAGGAAGCAAGAATTAGAACTGGACATGGAACAACAGAGTGGTTCCAAATAGGAAAAGGAGTACGTCAAGGTTGTCTATTGTCACCCTGCTTATTTAACTTATATGCAGAGTACATTATGAGGAACACTGGGCTGAAAGAAGCACAAGCTGGAATCAAGATTGCCAGGAGAAATATCAATAACCTCAGATATGCAGATGACACCACCCTTATGGCAGAAAGTGAAGAGGAACTCAAAAGCCTCTTGATGAAAGTGAAAGAGGAGAGTGAAAAGGTTGGCTTGAAGCTCAACATTCAGAAAACAAAGATCACGACATCTGGTCCCATCACTTCATGGGAAATGGGGAAACAATGGAAACAGTGTCAGACTTTATTTTTTTTGGCTCCAAAATCATTGCGGATGCTGATTGCAGCCATGAAATTAAAAGACGCTTAGTCCTTGGAAGGAAAGTTATGACCAACCTAGATAGTATATTAAAAAACAGAGACACTACTTTGCCAACAAAGGTCCATCTATTCAAGGCTATGGTTTTTCCAGTGGTCATGTATGGATGTGAGAGTTGAACTGTGAAGGAAGCTGATTGCCAAAGAATTGATGCTTTTGAACTGTGGTGCTGGAGAAGACTCTTGAGATTCCCTTGGACTGAAAAGAGATCCAACCAGTCCATTCTAAAGGAGATCGATCCTGGGTGTTCATTGGAAGGACTTATGCTAAAGCTGAAACTCCAATACTTTGGCCACCTCATGCAACGAGTTGACTCACTGGAAAAGACTCTGATGCTGGGAGGGATTAGGGGCGGGAGGAGAAGGGGACGACAGAGAATGAGATGGCTGGATGGCATCACCGACTCGATGGACACGAGTTTGAATGAACTCTGGGAGTTGGTGATGGACAGGGAGGCCTGGAGTGCTGTGATTCATGGGGTCGCAAAGAGTCGGACACGACTGAGCGATTGAACTGAACTGAACTGAAGGCCCCTAACAGGACCATTTAACCCACTGCTTTGTCATTACTTCTGATATTAACTAGAATGGGTCTATGACAATAAAATGTTTACCACTGGAGACACCTTAAACTGTTCTTATGGAGGACTAGAGGAAGAAATCAGTTACTTATATCACATTAAGAGGATTAGGCTTGGAGCTATTTTGCCAGGTTCCCAGTCTCAAGGCACAGGCTTGGATTGCTTTACATCATGGTATCTTCCCATGCGGGGTGGACAAACTGGCAGTGAGTTAAGATTACAGCCCCTTAATCCTACCCAGCACTAGTCACACTGGAGACCTTGGGGACGCCCAGCTCCAACCTGGGGATCCCAGAAGGTTGATCTGCCTCAACCTGCCTAGGGATCTGGTCCCCTGGAGGTTGTCACACCTCAGCCTGCTTGGAGATCTGCCAGTCCAGGGGTCCCAAGAGGTTGACATGCTTCGACCTGCCTGGGGATTCGATCTCCAGAAGGTTGACACGCCTCAACCTGCCTGAGGATCTGCACCCTGACCCTGGGATGCCCAGCTCTCAGGTTGCAACAGTACTGGGTAGGATAAGCTTCAGAAAGACTCACCCCTAAGTAAGTCTACCCATGGAAATAGAAGGAAGGCTATTAGTTGTGTGACTGTGCCCAGTCTCAACAATCAGGAGTCCAACAAGAACCCCATTGCCTTTCTGGAAAGTCTAAAAGAAGCCCTCCCAAAGTTTACCAATCCGGACTTAGACTCTTACGAGGGACAGGTGATTTTAAAGAACAAATTCCTGTCCCAGTGTGCATCAGACATAAGGATAAACATACAACAGCTGTAGCTGCAGGACCCTGCTGCCTCTTTAGATGAGATGGTCCAGATAGCCACCAATATCTTTTATCACAGAGAATAGGAAAGGTAGTCTAAGGCCCTGGAAAGAGAGAAAAGGAAAGAGATAAGGCATGCCCACATGCTGGCCGCCCTCCAGGGAAGCCCTATGGCAAACCCCAAGTCCTTGAAGGACAAGGCACGAGACAAATGCCTAATCTGTAGACAGGCGGGACATTGGGCCAAAGAGTGTCCAACCCGTGGAAGTCTCCTAAAATGGCTTGCTACAAATGCTATCAATTGGGACACTGGGTAGCACTCTGCCCTTAAGACCCAAGAGCCTCAAGGTCAAGTGCCAAGTCTTTCCTTATGATAGTTCAACAGGACTGAAGCAGCCCACTCCAGCCAGCCCACCTGTCACAGATAACCATCATGGGGATGGAGCCAAGGGTTCAACTGGATATGGCAGGTAGGCCCGAGAATTTCTTGGTTGACACGGGGGCTACCTATTCTGTTCTGACCTCCAACTCCGGAGCCTTCTCCTCCTAAACCTGTACCATTTTGGGTGCTACAAGAAGAACAATTACAACAAGATTTACCTGAGCAATTCTTTGTTTCTGGGGTGGACAAACATTTTCCCACCAGTTTCCGGTGGTCCCTGGGTGTCCTACTCCCTTGTTGGGAAGAGATATACTCACTAATCTGGGAGCCACCCTTGTGATAAACTTGTGGGAAACTTTTCAGCCCCTACAGCTGAAGTGACTTTGACAGTATTACCCCAGGGGTTCAGAGATAGCTCCCACCTGTTCTGACAGGTTCTCCTAGATCTGGACCTGGGACCAAATGGGAAAATATTGCAATATGTCTATGACCTAGTAGTCTGTTCCCAGATGAGGAAAACGTCCAATAACACGTGATTAAGGTTCTAGATTTTTTGGCAGAGAGGGGATATAAAGTCTCCTGTGCTAAGGCACAGATGGCTAAGACAAAGGTCACTTACCCTGGAGTTCAGATGACACACGGGTCTAGGAGGCTGTCCTCCAACTGAGTACAAGGAATCCTGCAGTTGCCTTCCCCCACGGCTTGAAAACAATTGTGAGCTTTCCTGGGGCTAACCGGGTATTGTAGAATCTGGATACCCAATTATGGTCTAATCTCCCAGCCCTTATATGACAGCTTAAAGGGACAGGTTGATTCAATCCCATTGACCAGGGGAACTCCTCCAAAGGAGGCAAAGGCTACAGGAAAACAAGCCTTAACTCAAGCACCCACCTTGAGATTGCCAGACTTGGAAAAAACATTCCAACTATATGTCCACAAAAAGGAAGGAATAGCCTTGGGAGTCTTAACTCAAAGGTTGGGACCCGAGTCCCAGCCAGTAGCTTACGTATCCAAGACGTTAGACCCAACCACCTGAGGTTGGCCTCCCTACCCTCGAAATCTTGCAGCTATTGTAGTCCTGATAGAAGATGCTTTAAACTCTCTCTTGAGAGCAAATTAAATATTTTTTATCAGCCACCAAATGAAACAACTCCTGAATGAGAGAGGCCATTTATGGATGTCTGATCAAAGGGTCGTCAGATACCAAGGAGTGCTAATGGAAAATCCAGGTCTGACTATATTCCCTTGTGAGGTTCTTAACCCAGCTACTCTCCTGCCTACCCCGAGGGCTCTCTCCCCATTCACTCTCGCCTAGAAACTTTGGACCATTGGACAAAACCCCGAGACGGATTGTCAGAAGATCCTCTGACGAATCCTGAGGAAATCTGGTACACTGATGGAAGCAACTTTATCTTAGATGGAAAAAGAAGAGCTAGATATGCAGCAGTCTCCAATTTTGAGACTATAGATGCTAAACCTTTGCCACCAGATACTCCAGCCCAATTGACTGAGCTCATAGCTCTGACTCGAGCTTTAGAGCTGGGAAAAGTAAAAAGAGCAGCCATTTACACTGACTCCAAGTGTGTCTTTCTGGCACTACATGCACATGCTGCTATTTGGAAAGAAAGAGGCCACTTGACCACCCGAGAGTCCCCAATCAAGTATGGTGATCAAATCCTTAGTTTCTTGGAGGCAGTCCATCTGCCCACTGAGGTTTCAGTCTCCCACTGTAAAGGACACCAAAAATGGAGCATGGAAGTGGCATGAGGGAACCAAGCAGCTGATCAGGCAGCTAAGAGGACAACATTACAGAACAGTGACCTAATAGGGGCTGCCACCCTAGTTCCACAGGCTAATTTGCTAGAAACTCCTTCATATACCAAAGGTAAGACTCTTAAAGCTAAGAGTGAGGGCTTTCAAGAAGATCATATGGGGTGGTTCCAAAAGGAGGGACTCCTTTTTCTGTCTAGGAACCTCTAGTGGAAGTTGGTTTACTCCTTACATGCTACCACTCATTTAGGGGAGAAGGCCCTCCAAAGATTACTAGAAAGGCCCTTCAGAGGAACAGGCCTCCAAATGACTATAAGGCAAGTGGTCTCCTCTTGTCCCACTTGCCAATTAAACAACCCCCAAGAAGCTTGAAGGCCCCAGCTGGCCCAGTCCATCCAACAGCATGGGACCTACCCAGGAGGGGACTGGAAGATGGACTTCACCCAGATGCCAGTTTCTAAAGGGTATAAATACCTACTAGTCATGATAGATAAATTCAAAGGACAGGTCAAAGGTTTTCCCACCCAGACTGAGAAGGCCAAGCAGGTGATAAAAAAATAAAACAAAAAACCTGCTCCATAAAATCATTGTGAGATTTGGCCTGGTGATAAATCCTTTCTTCAAAAGAAATCAGACTCAGAACCTTGAGGAGGAGAAGATACGGAGTCAGGGGCCAGAGAACAAGGGATTGGAAGATGGCTTCATGGGAACTGGGGCAGGAAAGGCATGAATCTCAGAGGTGGGGACTCAGCGTTTATTTGCATGACCAAAATGCACCGCACGCAATATAGTTTCAATTCAATACTTCAATTTATCATAGACTTCTTTTAAAAGTAGCATTTTGGACGTCAGGCCGCGCAGCCGGGCTGGGACCGGGCACCGGCTCGCTGAGGCGCTTCCCGGGAGCGTGACGCGCCAACTCGCCTCCCCGCGGCCCGCCCTCCGGCCTCGCTGCCGCCTTCTTCGCGCCCTCAGCGCGGGCCAGCGGCCGGAGCAGAGGTCCGGGGGCGTCGCGGAGCCGACAGGGCGGGCGGCCGGGCTTCGGAGCGCCCGGCGGCCCGGGTCCAGCGGCCGGTCGGTGCGCGGCGGGAGGGCGGCGGCGGGCGCCGGTCTATATGGCGGCGGCTCTGTCGGGCGGGGCTCTCGCGCTCGGCCGCCGCCCGCTCTTATGGAGTCTTCTGCAAGGGGCTGACCCGCACGCTGCTCATCTTCTTCGACCTGGCCTGGCGCTTGCGCATCAACTTCCCCTACCTCTACATCGTGGCTTCCATGATGCTCAACGTCCGTCTGCAGGTTCATATTGAGATCCACTGAAGGCCTTCCACGGACTGACAGGCGTGTTCTGGGGCTCAGGGTGTCAGAGACATGGCATGAGGGATGGACACAGGCCTCTCTGCGCCCGCCTCGCGGAGGAGCAGGGGGCGGGCGCCGCCTCGGACAGAGCCTCCTGCAGAGGACTGCGGAGTGAGAGAAGGCAGGAGGCGAGCCCTCGCCCCGCAGATGACGCTTCCTGGGGGAGGGGGGCCTGCGGTCGATGCCCGGGGAGATCCACGAGAGGAGGAGTCATCACTGGAAACAGGGCCTCAAAGCACTTCCACGGTGGCAAGAATCAGTACCAAGAAATCCAGCCTCAGCGGCCGCGCAGACCAACACTACGGGTCTGTCCTCGGCGCCTGCAGGGGAGCGGTGCGGGGCCGGCCCACGGTGTCGGGGAGGTTCCAGGCACGGACTGGCTGTGGGCAGCACCCAGGCCCACTGGTGGCCACGGAGGATGGAGCCACAGCTGAGAACCCCGGGGCGTCAGGCCTGCTGGGCCGGCAGAGAGGGTCCGCAAAGGGGGTTTCTGAGGATGACCCGCCCTGTGCTTTCCTGGAGAAGCTGGACTCTGCGTTGGCACCCTCTTGCCTGCGATCCATCCTGCTGCATGCACATCCCCTAATATTCTTGAATGATGAGACGAAAAGTGTTTTCCCCGGCCATTCAGAACCCATGTTTTCAGAGCCAAGAGTAGAATACAAGAAAGTGCTTTCATGGGAAAAATGTACCTCGGATGATCTGCAGATAACAGTGGCGTCACTGGCTCCACAAGCTTTTGAATGAGCAAATCTATTATGCCATGGTTAAGGTACAGGCAGAACAATAATAGTGAGACTAAGCACTGTCCTTGAATGCTTTCGTGTTAACTCTGGACACACACGGCGCGTCAGTGAAGCTCCAGCTTTGATTCGTTTGACCAGACAGACTTAAAGTCAGTGGAACTAAAAACCACAGAAAGCTGGTTGATACGGAAGGAAATCTCTGTGCTGGAGAGACATTTAGGATTGGGAAGCCGTGTCAAGGAGGTTATTGATGTTACCTTATACACCTATTGGCCGAGAATCGAAAGATATGCCAGCAAGTTTTGAGTTTACCTTCAGCACCATCTGGCAGGGCTGCCATCCCAGGCGCTCTCTCCAGCCTGTTCTCTGGCCATCTGACGAGAGTAGGTATTTGTGAAAGTCAACCCTGCTGGGCTTGGTCTGAGCCAGGCCAAGTTGATGGTAAGCTGTTGTCATTGCTGCATTTTGTAGAATAATTTGAGCAAAAGCTGATATCTTTTCTCACACCCCTTCCCTTCCCCTTGACATGTAATTTACATGGAGGCCCTATGGTGAAAGTTGCAATATTAACATTACCTTTAGATAACCCTTCCTCAAACTAGGGACCCTAGCAGTGTTACCCAAAATACAAAATGAGCTTGAGCCTGTCTGCCGGAGCTCAGTCATAGAGAAAAAAAAAAAAAAGCAAGTATTTCCCCTTATAGAAGGTCTCCAGTTTCTAGGAGTTGAGATATCTCCTACACTAAAAATTTTTTAACTCCTTTTGTTGTGTGTTGATAACTTAAATAAAAGGCACTGAAGAGCAGAAGTTTTTAAGGAGTCCCAAAGTAAGATGTCCCCATTTTCGGAATTATTGATTGCGTATGTCAGTCTATATTGTGTGCTAAATTACTATGCCATGTGCTATTTTAGTGTTCTGGGGAAATGAAAAATAAAACCTGTTCTTTAGCATAATAAATGTCTTATTTTGCGTGTATATTATTAAAAAAAAATAAACGTAGCATTTTGAAGAATGAGCCTTCATCCACTTACCTGAAAAGAACTGCTGCAAAGTCTTGACCAGGACTGACCCTTGATGCTCCTCAGCCTCACTGTGTTAGGAGTGTATCTCTCCTCATGAGTATGTACACAGGTATAGTATGGGATTCTTACCTTTGTTCTTGCTCCTGCTTGAACTGAGTCTTTTGTGTTGCACTTAAGATTTGGTTAGGTAGGCCCAAGGGATAAAAAAGGCGAGCTACCCACATTTTTTTTGAGGTCTTGTGAGATAAACAAGGCCAGCATTCTTGTGTGAAAAAGTAGATCCTAAAAAGTGGGCGACTTGGGGCAGTTTTCCTAGACCTTCTACAGTAAAGAGTTTTTCTGTGTGGTTGATCATTTGAGATCATAGGTTTTATCTTTGGTCAGTAAGACTCCCATAACTCTGAACGGGTTTTCCAAGAGGTATTTCTGCTGTACCTTTGGTCAGTAAGATTCCCATAAGCCTGCATGGGGTTTTCCCTGAGGTTTTTCTACTGTTAAGAAAGATTGAAGGCAGGAGGAGAAAGGGACAATATTGAATAAAACAATTAGATAGCATCACCGACTGGATGGATGTTAGTTTGAGCAAGCCCGGGTGTTGGCGAATGACAGGAAGTAAGGCCAGTCAGATAAGACTGAGCAAATGAACTGGACAATGTACACGACCCAGGTGCAGAACCGGGTCCTCCTATAATAGCAGACAGCTTATTATTATTATCATTTTATTGATTAGAGCCACCCTGATGGCTTAGAGAGTAAAGAGTCAGCCTGCAATGCGGAGACCCAGGTTCGATCCTGGGGAAGATTCTCCTGGAGAAGGGCATGGCAACCCACTGCAGTATTCTTGCCTTGAGAACCCCATGAACAGTATGGAAAGGCAAAAAGATAGGTCACTGAAAGATGAGCCCTCCAGGTCGGTAGGTGCCACTATGCTAATGGAAAAGAGTGGAGAAATACCTCCAGAAAGAATGAAGTTCTATGTCTATTTCCAAGGCAAACCATTCAGTACCACAGGAATCCAAGTCTATGCCCCAACTGGTAATGCTGAAGAAGGTGAAGTTGAACGGTTCTATGAAGACCTACAAGACCTTCTAGAACAAACACCCAAAAACGATGTCCTTTTCATTATAGGGGACTGAATTGCAAAAGTGGGAAGTTAAGAGATACCTGGAATAACCGGCAAATTTGGCCCTGGAATACAAAATGATGCATGTCAAAGGCTAACAGAGTTATGCCAAGAGAACACATTGGTCATAGCAAACACCCTCTTCCCACAACACAAGAGAAGACTCTACACATGGACATCACCAGATGATCAACACCAAAATCAGGTTGATTATATTCTTTACAGTCAAAGATGGAGAAGCTCTATACTGTCAGCCAAAACAAGACCTGGAGCTGACTGTGGCTCATATCATGAACTCCTTATTCCAAAATTCAGACTTAAATTGAAGAGAGTAGAAAAAACCATTAGATCATTCAGGTATGACCTAAATCAAATCCCTTACGATTATACAGTGGAAGTGAGAAATAGATTCAAGGCATTAGATCTGATAGAATGCCTGGAGAACTGTGGATGGAGGTTCGTGACATTGTACAGGAGGCAGTGATCAAGCCCCTCCCCAAGAAAAAGAAATGAAAAAAGGCAAAACGGTTGTCTGAGCAGGCCTTACAAATAGTTAAGGAAAGGAGAGAAGCTAAAGACAAAGGAGAAAAGGAAAGATACACCCATTTGAATGCAGAGTTCCAAAGAATAGCAAGGAGAGATAAGAAAGCCTTCCTCAGTGACCAATGCAAAGAAATAGAGAAAAACAATAGAATGGGAAGGGCTAGAGATCTCTTCAAGAAAATTAGAGATACGAAGGGAAGATTTCCTGCAAAGACGGGCACAATAAAGGACAGAAATGGTATGAACCTAACAGAGCAGAAGATATTAAGAAAAGGTAGCAACAATACACAGAAGAACTATACGAAAAAGATTTTCAAGACCTAGATAACCACAATGGTGTGATCACTCACCTACAGCCAGACATCCTGGAATGGGAATTCAAGTGGGCCTTAGGAAGCATCACTAGGAACAAAGCTAGTGGAGGTGATGGAATTCCAGTTGAGCTATTTCAAATCCTAACAGCTGATACTGTGAAAGTGCTGCACTCAACATGCCAGCAAATTTGGAAAACTCCACACTGGCCAGAGGACTGGAAAAGGTCAGTTTTCATTCCAATCCCAAAGAAAGGCGATGCCAAAGAATGCTCAAACTACCACACATCTGCAGTCATCTCACACGCTAGCAAATTAATGCTCAAAATTCTCCAAGCCAGGCTTCAACACTATGTGAACTGGGAACTTCCACACGTTCAAGCTGGATTTAGAAAAGGCAGAGGAACCCGAGACCAGATTGCCAACATCCGATGATCACTGAAAAAGAAAGAGTTCCAGAAAAAAAAAAAAAGTAAGTTCAGAAAAAAAGCAAGATAGTTCTGCTTTACTCACTACACCAAAGACTTTGACTGCGTGGATCACAACAAACTGTGGAAAATTCTACAAAAGATGGGAATACCAGACCACCTGACTTGCCTCTTCAGAAATCTGTATGCAGGCCAAGAAGCAACAGTTAGAACTAGACATGGAACAACAGAATGCTTTCAAATTGGGAAAGGAGAATGTCAAGGCTATATATTGTCACCCTGCTTATTTAACTTACGTGCTGCATACATCATGCAAACTGCCATGCTGGATGAAGCACAAGCTAGAATCAAAATTGCTGGGAGAAATATCAATAACCTCAGAAACGCAGATGACACTACCCCTACGGCAGAAAGCGAAGAACTACTAAAGAGCCTCTTGATGAAAGTGAAAGAGGAGAGTGAAAAGTTGGCTTAAAACTGAAAATTCAGAAAACGATATCATGGCATCTGGTCTCATCACTTCATGGCAAAGAGATGGGGAAACAATGGAAACAGTGACAGACTTTACTTTCTTGGACTCTAAAATCACTGAGGACGGTGACTTCAGCCATGAAATTAAAAGACGCTTGCTCCTTGGAAGAAAAGCTATGACCAAAAAAGCTCTGACTGCGATTTCTTTTGAATAAGGATTTTGTTGACGGCTTAAGATAATGATATATGGGCTCTGCATTTGACACAGAGAAGGTTCACTATAATGCCAAATGAAATAGAGTGCCAAACCTCCTCAGTCGTGAACAGACTAATTGCGACCACATGGACTGTAACCCTCCAGGCTCCTCCGTCCATGGATCTCCAGGCAAGAATACTGCAGCGGGTAACCATTCCCTTCTCCAGAACATACTTCCCCAGGATCGAATCTGGGTCTTCCAGTCCACTTTGTAAGTGGACGCTTTACGGTCTAAGCCATCAGGGTGACTCTAAAAACTATTTTGTTTGTGGTTTTTTTTTTTTAAATGGTGACTGCAAAATTAGGCGGGCTCGGTTCTGTACTTGGGTCGTGATAATTGTCCAGTTCATTTGCTCAGTTCTGTCTGACCAGCTTTCCTTCCGTAACTAACTCCCGGGGCATGCGCAAACTCATGTCCACCGAGTCGGTGATGCTATCTAAAGGATTTAGCCAATGTTGTCCCTTTCTCCTCCCATCTTCAATCTTTCCCAGCTCCAGAAAAATCTCCTGGAAAACCCTTTCCCAATGATGAGAAACTTACTGACTAAAGACCAAGAAATCTAGGAAGAACTAAAGGTGGGAAGAGAAAGGAGACGACAGAAAATGAGATGGTTACATAGTACCGTTGTTTTCAAGGGCAGGAGTATGAGTAAGCTCCGAGAATGGGTGATAGGGAAACCTGAAGTGCCGCAAGTCCATGGAGTTACAAAATTGTCAGACACGACTGAGAGAGTCAACTGATCAGACCAAAGTCTAACCTCAGGATTTCACAGGATAAACACACAGAAAGCTCTTAACTATAAAAACCCAAGAAAAAAAGCCCTGCCTCAAAACTTTCATTTTGCAAGGTCTGTTTTTGCATACAATGATGTTAGCTTTCTTTATCTCACAAGGCCTCCAAAAATTGTGCGTAACTGGGCTTATATTCCTCCTGAGATCTAAGCAACCAAATCTTAAGCGAAGCGAAGTCGCTCAGTCGTTGCAGACTCTTTGCGACCCCGTGGACTGTAGCCTACCGGGCTCCTCAAACCATGGAATTTCCCAGGCAAGAATATTGGAGTGGGTTGCCAAAACAAAAGACTCAGCTTGAGCATGAGCAAGAATGAGCATAAGAATCCTGCACCGTGCCTGTGCACAAATGGATGAGGGAACACACACTCCTAATACAGTGAGCCTGAGGCGCGTCAAGGGTAAGTCCGGGTTAACAGTTTGCAGCAGATTTTTTCAACTAAGAGGATGAAGGCTCATTCTTCGAAATACTAAGTTTCAAAAAAAAAAAAATTATGAGAACTAGAAACTATATTGTGTGCACTGCACCCTGGTTATGCAAATGAATGCTGATCCCCGCCACGGAGATTTGCGCCTTTCCTGCCCCAGCTCCTGGAAAGCCTGCTTCCAGTCGCTTGTTGCCAGGTCCCTGACTCTATGTCTTCTCGACATTCTGAGCCTGATTTGCATCGAATAAAGGATATTGTTGACAGCTGAAGAAAATGATGTAGGAGTGCTGCATTTGACACAGAGAAGGTTCGCTATAATGTCAAATGAAATAGAGTACCGTGTGTGCTCAGTCCTGCCCAGACAATTTGCGACCCCATGGACTGTAGCCCTCCAGCCTCCTCTGTCCGTGGAATTCTCCAGGCAAGAATACTGCGATGGGTAGCCATTCCCTTCTCCAGGAGACGCTTCCCCATGATTGAATCCGGATCTCCTGCTTTGTAAGTGGACTCTTTACTGTATAAGCCATCAGGGTGACTCTGCTGCTGCAACTGCTAAGTCTATTCAGTCGTGTCCGACTCTGTGTGAACCCATAGACAGCAGCCCACCAGGCTCCCCCATCCCTAAGATTCTTCAGGCAAGTACACTGGAGTGACATTTCCTATTCTAATGCTTGAAAGTGAAAAGTGAAAGTGAAGTCTCTCAGTCATGCCCAACTCTTCAAGACCCCATGGACTGCAGCCTACCAGCTCCTCC
Source organism: Moschus berezovskii (assembly GCF_049115385.1). Classification (NCBI taxonomy): domain Eukaryota; kingdom Metazoa; phylum Chordata; class Mammalia; order Artiodactyla; family Moschidae; genus Moschus; species Moschus berezovskii. Next base: position 12,555,951 of record NC_142488.1, on the reverse strand, counting down.
GTCTATTGGATTTTCCAGGCAAGAGTACTGGAGTGGGGTGCCATTGCTTTCTCTGAGGGTGACTCTAATCACTGTTTACAAAAAAAAAAAATGTGCCAAAATAGGAGGGCCCGGTTCCATCCCTTGGTCGAGAAAATTGTCCAGTTCATTCGCTCAGTTCTGTCTAACTGGCTTTTGTATCCATTACTCACTCCTTGAAGTCCAAGGGACTCTCACGCTTCTCCAAGACCACAGTCCAACAGCCTCAATGCTTCGGGCTTCAGCTTTTACTGATCAATCCACCTGACCTGCACCCTGAGAAATCTGTATGCAGGATAAAAGAAACAGTTAGAACTGGACATTGAAACCAAGACTGGTTCCAAATTAGGAAAGGAGTACATCAAGGCTGCATATTGTCACCCTGCTTATTTAAATTGAATGCAGAGTACATCATGCAATATGCTATGCTGGATGAAGCACTAGCTGGAATCAACACTGCCTGGAGAAGCATCAATAACCTCAGAAATGCAGATGACACCATCCTTATGGCAGAAAGTGAATACAAAAGAGCTTCTTGATGAAAGTGAAAGAGGAGAGCGAAAAAGTTGGGTTAAAACTCAAAATTCAGAACAGGAAGATCATGGGATACGGGCCCATCACTTCATGGCAAATAGATGGGGAAACGATAGAAACAGTGACAGACTTTACTTTCCTAGGCTCTAAAATCCCTGAGGATGGTGACTTCAGCCATGAAATTTAAAGACGCTTGTTCCTTGGAAGGAAAGCTATGACCAATAAAGACAGCATAGTAAAAAGGAGAGATATTACTTTGCTGACAAAGGTCCGTCCAGTCAAAGCTATGGTTTTTCCAGTACTCATGTATGGATGTGAGAGTTGTACTGTACAGAAAGCTGAAGCCCGAAGCATTGAGGCTGTTGGACTGTGGTCTTAGAGAAGACGTGTGAGAGTCCCTTGGACTGCAAGGAGATCCAGCCAGTCCATTCTAAAGGAAATCAGTCCTGAATATTCATTGGAAAAACTGATGCTGACACTGAAACTCCAATACTTTGGCCTGATACTGGGAAAAACTAAAGGTGCGAGGAAAACAGAAAAGACGCTGATGCTAGGAAGAACTAAAGGTGGAAAGAGAAAAGAAATGATGGAAAATGAGATGGTTAGATAGCAACATGGATTTGAAGGTCATGCGTATGAGTAAACTCCGAGAATAGCTGATAGGGTAATCTGAAAGGACTTCTGAAAGGCCACAGTCCACGGGATTACAAAATAGTCGGACAAAACTGAGAGAATCAACTGAGCAAACCAAAGCCTAACACAACAAACAAACACATGGAAAGTTCTTAAGTATGAGAACCCCAGAAAAAGAAGAACCGGTCTCAAAAACCCTACTTCACAAAGTCTGTTTTTGCACACAACCATATTGGCTTTGCTTACCTCACAAAGCCTCCAAAAATTGTGAGCGATGCAGCACAGATTATCTATCAAGCCTACCCGAATACTCAGGGAACAACCAAAGACCCACCTTTAGAACGAGCACTCCTAACACAGTGAGGATGAGTCGAGTCAAGGGTAAGTCTGGCTCAAGAGTTTGCAGCAGATCTTTTCACTTAAGTGCGTGAAGGTTCATTCATCGAAATACTGCTTTTAAAAGAAATCTACGATGAATTGAAATAGTAAATTGAATCTATTGCATGCAGTGCCTGCCGGTTATGCAAATGAACGCTGAGTCCCCGCCCCAAAGATTCACGCCTTTCCGCGCCCCAGCGCCCGGGAACCCAGCTTCCAGTCCCTTGTTCCCAGGCCCCTGACTCCATGTTTTCTCTTCCTCGACACTCTGAGTCTGATTTCTTTTCAATAAGGATTTTGTTGATGGCTCTAGATAACGATATATGAGTGCTGGATTTGACACAGAGAAGGTTCAGTATAATGTTGAATAAAATAGAGTGCTGAACCTCCTCAGTCGTGCCCAGACTATTTGCAACCCCATGGACTATAGCCTAAAATACATTTATTGGGTCCTTTTGAACAGGTGGTATTAAGATGTGGTTTAACTGAAGGGTCTGAGCTTTGAAAATTACATGTGTATATTCTGGCTTTGTCACCATCAGATGAGTCTTACCAATCCACTGATGGCTAAAAGCAAAAGGGGGCAAGCTGACTGAGAATTTCACAGGAGTAACATTAGGGGCACAAGTGACCATTTTGACCCTTGCACAGAGTGTCCTGAAACTCAAGCAGTGATATAGTAAAGATAATACCCCATTCTGTAACCTCGTAACAACCAGAAAATGGCATATCTGCCTCTAATGCATAGTGGGTCCAACGGAGTTAATGCTTCCCTGGTTTCTTACAGGTCCAAGACCTAATTCTAAATTCCCCGTTCAACCATGTCTGAGGCCTGAGACAACAGATCAAGCCTGTCTACACAGGGAGAGAGGCTACTTGCTTCTCTGACCAAGATGTACACACAAAAAAAAGTACACAAGGATGCAAAAGGTTGTAACGTAATGTGATCATGCTTAACACTACTGAAGCTGTACCTTTAAAAATAGTTAAGATGATGGACTTAATGTTATGTGTTTTCTACCACACTAATTTAAAAATACATAACACCCAAGTTTTAGTTTTCATACAGCAGACATGAGAATTGCTTCCTTTTTGTCTAAAATGAAGGTACACTGCCAATCTTTAAAGCCTGATGCAACTTAACACACTTCAAGTGAAATACAATCTGTTCCTATGGAGAAAAAAAATAACCTAGAAAAACACTCAAGCCTCAGTAACACTCAACACTCAACACTCAGTAAGAAAAATGGACATAAGAACAGGTTAATGGCAAACGGACATTAAAAATAGAAAAGAACTATTGATTTGAAGGTGTTACCTCAAGAGATAAGTACCAATAAATACTGTAGAGTAGCAGTCTTCATATATCAGATGATGCTGTGAACGGATCCATTCCCATTTAGGGTTTACTCATTGCTTCTGAGATGCAATTTATTGTTTATCTTGACACTGCTTTGGGATTTACCAAATCACTAAAGGGAATGAGAAGTTCAGTTTATAAATATAACCTTTGTAGCATGACAAATACAAGAATGTTCCACTTAAATAACTGAGTTCTTTATAATTTTTTCTTTCAAAATTTTAAATTTTCCCAGAATTTTGATCAAGCCTATAAGAACAAATCTATGTTCAACCAACAGGGCCTCTTCATTCACACTTTAACACCCAAGGGGTAATAGTTTCAAAAGACTAAAATGCTATTATTCTCTAAGTGTTGTCTAAATCGCAGTGAGTGCTGTCTAACATTTGGTAGAAACCTTCACTGGAGGCATTTAAAGTATGGAAACAGATGAAGGAGGAAATAACGAGCGGTGGATCCTGCCAGGTAAGTAGAGGCCAGCTCTGCCTTTCATTCTATTTCTCTTTTTTCCTTCCTTTCACCTTATGCCCAGAAGTTGGTATAAGTAGAACTTTTCTTGTGATAAAAACAATGTCTTAATTTTGGACCTAATAACACTTCAGAATAAATACAGGGAGTTCCCTGGTGGTTCAGTAGTTAGAACTCCAAGCTCTCACTGCCAAGGGCCTGTGTTTGATCCTTCTTAGGGAACTAAAATCCCACAAGTCACATAGTGCAGACAGAAAAGAAGAGTCAAATTTTTTACAGAAGTGAGAACTTGGGAGAGCATGTCTTCCAAATATGCTTACATAGGCATTATTTTTTCATTCATCAGTTCAGGGCTAACCTTGTTGTAGAAGTTTTAAAAGATGGCCACATATTCTCTGACACTCCTCCCATAAATCGGTAGGGTCTAATTCTCCCCTTCTACTGCCTTGAACCTGGGCTGGCCTTATTTGGAAGAAACAGAATTTAGGAGAAGTGATGCTATGTGACTTCCAAGACCTTGCAGCTTCTGCTTAGTTCTCTCTGAATACCTGCACTCCAGATAGCTCTCTCTTGGGACCCAGCCACCATGCTCTGAGAAGCCCAGGCCACATACAGAGGCCAGGTGTAGGTACTCCGGTAGACAACCCAAACCTCAGTCCTACCTGACAGCCAAGATCAGCTGCCAGGCTTGTGCAAGCCATCGTGGATGTCCAGCACAACTGAGATTCTGATGACTGTAGGCACAGCGGACACTTGATTGCAACTGTGTGAGAAACCCCAATGAGAACTGCTCAGCTGAAACTTCCTTGAATGTCTGACCCACAGAGTGGTGAAAAAAATGAAATTTTAGTATATATAAAATTACCCTGAATTTGGAAGTAATTTGTTATACAGCAATAGATAGCTCAATAAAAGAAAATAACAGAATATGAAACTTTATATCAACAGAAATTTTCAAGCAAGAAAATAAAATTAAGATAATTTGGTCATGACACAGCCCATTTATTTTTATTTTTGTCCCATTTAAACATGAGCATTTACAAGTTAAGAGATGTGTGTTTTCATGTTGCTCAAGGTAGAAAGACATAGATTCAGAAATGTTTTAACAATTAAAACTATAGATGTCTTCATGTAATCAAAATAGATTGTCAGACACTATACTAGAGATCAGCACAAATTCTGTCCTCAAGAAACAAATAGTCTAGTGGGATAAATGGCATGTTAAAAAAATTTCAATGAGTTTCATGTGTATAAAATCCTTACAACATTTCCAGGCACATCCTAAATGTCATGTACCTGCAAAAAAAAAAGTAAATAAACATACATTCACTTATTTATTCGACAAATACTTATTTATCACCTTTTACATGGCAGGCCCCACGTGAGGTGCTCAACATTCAGAAAACTAAGATCATGGCATCTGATCCCATCACTTCATGACAAATGGATTGGGGAAGAGTGACAGACATTTTTTTCAGGGGGTGGCCTCCAAAATCACTGCAGATGGTGACTGCAGCCATGAAATTAAAGAGGCTTGATCCTTGGAAGAAAGTTATGACCAACCTAGACAGCGTAGTAAAAAACAGAAACATTACTTTCCCAACAAAGGCCCGTCTAGTCAAAGCTATGGTTAAGCAATAGTCAGAACTGGACATGGAACAACCGACTGGTTCCAAATAGAAAAAGGTGTACGTCAAGGTTGTATATTGTCACCTTGCTTATTTAACTTATATGCAGAGTACATCATGAGGAACGCTGGGCTGGAAGAAGCACAAGCTGGAATCAAGATTGCCGGGAGAAATATCAATAACCTCAGATATGCAGATGACACTACCCTTATGGCAGAAAGTGAAGAGGAACTCAAAGGCCTCTTGATGAAAGTGAAAGAGGAGAATGAAAAGGTTGGCTTGAAGCTCAACATTCAGAAAACAAAGATCATGGCATCTGGTCCCATCACTTCATGGGAAATAGATGGAAAAACAGTGGAAACAGTGTCAGACTTTGTTTTTTTGGGCTCCAAAATCACTGCAGATGCTGATTACAGCCATGAAATTAAAAGACGTTTGCTCCTTGGAAGGAAAGTTATGACCAACCTTGATAGTATATTAAAAAGCAGAGACATTACTTTGCCAACCAAGGTCCGTCTAGTCAAGGCAATGGTTTTTCCCGTGGTCATGTATGGATGTGAGAGTTGGACTGTGAAGAAAGCTGATCGCCGAAGAATCGATGCTTTTGAACTGTGGTGTTGGAGAAGACTCTTGAGAGTCCCTTATACTGCAAGGAGATCCAACCAGTCGATTCTAAAGGAGATCAATCCTGGATGTTCATTGGAGGGACTGATGCTAAAGCTGAAACTCCAATACTTTGGCCACCTCATGCGACGAGTTGACTCACTGGAAAAGACTGTGATGCTGGGAAAGGTTGGGGGCAGGAGGAGAAGGGGACGACCGAGAATGAGATGGCTGGATGGCATCACCGACTCTGTGGACATGAGTTTGAGTGTACTCCGGGAGTTGGTGATGGACAGAGAGGCCTGGCGTGCTGTGATTCATGGGGTCGCGGAGAGTCGGACACGACTGAGCGACTGAACTGAACTGAACTGAACTGATGGTTTTTCCACTAGTCATGTATGGATATGAGAGTTGGACAGTAAAGAAAGCTGAGCCCCGAAGAATTGATCCTTTTCAACTGTGGTGTTGGAGAAGACTCTTGAGAGTCCCTTGAACTGCAAGGAGATCCAACCAGTCCATCCTAAAGGAAATCAGTCCTGAATATTCATTGGAAGGACTGATGCTGAAGCTGAAACTCCAATACTTTGGCCACCTGATGCAAAGAACTGACTCATTGGAAAAGACCCTGATGCTGGGAAAGATTTAAGGTGCAGGGAGAAGGGGACAACAGAGGATGAGATGGTTGGATGGCATCACTGGCTCAATGGACATGAGTTTGAGTAAACTCTGGGAGTTGGTGATGGACAGGGAGGCCTGGCATGCTGCAGTCCATGGGGTCACAAAGAGTCGGACTTGACTGAGCTACTGAACTCAACTGAACATGGCAGGGCCCATGTGAGGTGCTAGAGAGAGAGTGCTGAATAAAGAGTTTACATTCAGAGGAGAGGACAGATACTGAACATTCAACAAGCAGGGGTATCCTGGAAGCATTCCTGGGATGCTTGGGAAGCCAGAGAAGGCTACTTGCTGATCCCAGGAAGGCCAAAGGCTAGGCTAGACCAGGCCAAGGCTAGAGAGATTTAGCAGCATGTCTGATAGCCAAATAACAAGTAGAGAAAAGTAGTTTACCCCAAGCCCAAATGGAAATCTAATATGTAAAGTCAAATTTGGGAGAGGCCTGAAGGCCAGTGAGGCAATCAAGATCGATTCCACAAATTCCAGACTGGATCAGAAGGAAAGTCCAAGTGCAGAGATGAGCACTTGGAGACAAGGACTGCATGCAGTGGACCACACATGAGAGCTGAAGAAGACAATGTTGGAATAGAGGACTAGGCACAGTGCTCAAGACTCTGTTACTTTGCACTAGAAATAGAGTAGAACACCCATTGCACAAACAGGTCTGGACCAAGATATGTTGCAGCTGAGGCAAACTAAGAATTAGATATGTGCTTCTGATGGTGTCCTTCCAATATTAATGCAACAGTTTCTTACTGAGGGAGTAGAACTGGTACCAGGATGATTTTTTTCATTTCTACTGTCTTCTTCACTAAAGTAAGAATGATTCGTAATTTGATGGCTATAGAAGTAGTCACACATGGAGATCTGAGGTAAATGGTACCATATTTCTGATTTCCATTGGAAATGGTATTACCTCTATAGTTCGGTGCTCAGAGCAATTATGCATATGTCTTTTAACTTGGCTCTGAGCCTGAAGGATCCCAGAATACAAGTGTCTGCTGATTGCCCTGGTGTGAATGACCAAGGGCTGGTGTGTGTGAGTGTGTGTATGTGTATATAAATAAAAGTGTATCTGTGTGTGATTGTTTGTATGTATGTGTGTGTGTGTGCATGTGTTCCTCCTGAACAAGGTGGATTCTACCAGGGTTAGAGATATGTCAGTAGTATTGAATCATCTAAATTTTATCACTTGAGAGTTTATAACTCAACACTTTTTATATAGCCTTTTCCCTTTTTCTTCAAACCCCAGAGCTTGGATTCAGGAGTCTGCAAGCATGGAGTCCACGCAAAGATGGGCACAATAAAGGATAAAAATGGTAGAGACCTTGTTGATGCTGAAGAGATCAAGAAGAGATGAAAAGCATACACAGAAGAACTGTATAAAAAATATCTTAATGAACCAGATCACTACAATGGTGTGGTTAGTCACCCAAACCCAGACATTCTGGAGTGCGAAGCCAAGTGGGCCTTAAGAAGCACTGCTGTTAATAAAGCTAGTGGATGCGATGGAATTCCAACAGAACTATTCAGATCTCTAAAGGAGAATTCCATCAAAATTTTGCATTCATTATGTCAACAAATCTGGAAGACCCAGCAGTGGCCACAGGACTGGAAAAGGTCAATCCTCAACCCAATTCCCAAGAAAAGTGGTACTAAAGAATGTTCTAACCATCAGACAATTGCACTCACTTCCCATGCTAGAAAGGTCATGCTTAAATCCTTGCATGCTAGGCTTCAGAATTATGTGAATCAAGAACTTCCAGATGTCCAAGCTGGGTTTAGAAAAAGAAGAGGAACTAGAGATAAAATTGCCAACATTTGCTGGAGTATAGAAAATGCAAGGGAATTTCAGAAAAACAGCTATCTCTGTTTCATTGACTACACTAAAGCCTTTGACTGTATTAGTTCAGTTAAGTTCAGTCACTCAGTCGTGTCCGACTCTTTGCAACCCCATGAATCACAGCATGCCAGGCCTCCCTGTCCATCACCAACTCCCGGAGTTCACTCAAACTCATGTCCATCAAGTCGGTGATGCCATCCAGCCATCTCATTCTCTGTCATCCCCTTCTCCTCCTGCCCCCAATCCCTCCCAGCATCAGAGCCTTTTCCAGTGAGTCAACTCGTTGCATGAGGTGGCCAAAGTATTGGAATTTCAGCTTTAGCTCCTTAGTTGCTCCCAAACACTAGAAGTAATACTGAATAAAAAATTGGGGAAGATACAATTCTAAAAATTCACACTATAAATAACCTCCAGATTAGAAAGAAGCAGGATAATGGGGAACTATGGAGCATGCAGTTCTATCCAAGTTCTTTTTTGAATTGTGTTGTTGGGTTTTTTGTTGTTGTTGAGTTTTAGGAGTTCTTTATATATTCTGGATATTAATCTTTTAACAGATACATAATTTGCAAATATTTCCATTCTGTTTATAGTGTCCACTGTGTTCTTCATAATTTTTTCATAGAAATTAGTATTCTATAATAAATAATACCACAGATTCTGAAATTAAGCTTACTGAGTTGGAACATTAGCTCAACTACTTATTGACCGTCTGATCTTGGACAAACAATTCAAACATTCAAATTTAGTTTCTTCTTATATCAAAATGGAATAATAATAGTGTCTGGCATAAGGCTAGGTGAATTCTTATGTGAATGTTAAGACTTATATAATAAAATAACCCAATATAAAATACTTAGCCTAGTTATCAGAATATACTTAATAAATGAGAGCCTAAATTAAAATAAAATTGACCATTCATTCTTCACTCTGTTGAACTTCTGGAGTAGAGAAAATGGGAGCATAGAAGTAATATGGAATATTGCTATATAGATCATGACAAACTGTGGAAAGCTCTTAGAGAGATGGGAATACCAGACCATCTTACCTGTCTCTTGAGAAACCTGTATGCAGGTCAAGAAGCAATAGTTAAAACCCTATATGGAACAACTGATTGGTTCAAGATTGAGAAAGGAGTATGACAGGGCTGTCTGCTGTCACTCCGTCTAACCTATATGCAGAACACATCATGAGAAATGCCAAGCTGGATGAGTTACAAATCTGAGTCAAGATAGGCAGGAGAAACATCAACAGCCTCAGATATGCAGAGGATATCACTCTAGTGGCAGAAAGCAAAGAGGAACTAAAGAGCCTCTTGATGAGGGTGAGGGAGAGAGTGAAAGAGCGGGCTTTAAACTAAATATTCAAAAAACTAAGATCATGCCTTCCAGCCCCATTACTGCATGGCCAATAGAGGGGGAAAAGATGGAAGTAGTGACAGATTTCCTCTTCTTGGGCTCCAAAATCACTGCAGATAGTGACTGCAGCCATGAATTCAGGAGACAATTGCTTCTTGGCAGGAAAGCGATGACAAACCTAGACAGTGTGTTGAAAAGCAGAGGCATTACTCTGCCGACAGAGGTCCATACAGTCAAGGCTATGGTCTTCCCAGTCATCATGTATGGTTGTGAGATCAGAACACCAAAGAATTAATGCCTTCGAACTGTGGTGCTAGAGAAGACTCCTGAAAGTCCCTTGGACAGCAAGGGGTCGAACCAGTCAGTCTTAAGGGAGATTAAGCCTGAATATTCACTGGAAGGATTGATGCTGAAGCTGAAACTCCAATATTTTGGTCATCTGATGCAAACAGACAACTCATTGGAAAAGTCCCTGATGCTGGGAAAGATCGAGGGCAGGAGAAGAGGGTGTCAGAGGATGAGATGGCTGAACGGCATCATTGATGCAATGAACATGAACTTGGGCAAACTCCGGAAGATTGTGAGGGACAGGGAGGCCTGGCGTGCTGCAGTCCATGGGGTCACAAAGAGTGGGATATGACTGGGCAACTGAACCACAAAAATGGTAAAGCCATGCCTGTGATCCTTAATGGCTGTAAGACCCTGGGCAGGTTTTTAACCCCATTAAATGTACTTTCCTGAGCTTTAAAATAGGGATAATAATATCTAGCTCCTAAGATTGTTGTGAAGAAAAAACAGCATACTGAAAGCATGGAATGTGATTCCTGGATCATCATAAGCACTAAGTAGAAGCTCTTATGGTTAGAATTATAGGTACTAAATAAGGGCTACAAACATCCAGATACCACCCAAACTAGGGTTTATACTCATTTCCCAACATTATGGCGTACCTTATAAATAGTTAAAATACTAAACGAACTGTAGACATAACTAAAGCAACCCACTTAAAACGGTTCATCATTTGCCACTTTACAAGGTACTCAAAAGCTAGTCAATTCTCTTCCAGACAAACAGATGGCCTTTCCTCATCTTAATATAGGTAGAATGATTTTGTGAACTCAAGCTGATCTGGCTTAAAAATCCAAGCATTCTTTTATCTCTACATAAATTAATAATTCAAAACAAAATTTTTAAATAACAAACTTCCATTTTGCTAAAAACGAGAGTCCATTAACGGATGCCTCTAAACTTGGCGAGCTCTCCAGCCGTCTTATCGGTGGGTTTCTGTTGTCTCCCTCAAATGCACACTGATGGCCAGGCCTCAGCAGCATCAGATGGAATGAGATGCAGCTAGCCAACAGTCCAGGACCACCATCTTCCTGGGCTAGATTTTAACACTGCTATAGTGGACTTTTAATCCATTAATTAACGATGAAAAAGGAAGGGATAAGAGTGCTATATTCTGACATCAATAGTTTCAAACAGCCTAATGAGACTGTTTGGAAAGCATACTAGGATGCCTAAAGTGAGGAGAAAAGAGAGAGATTCAAATACAAGGTGAGGGACTTCCCTGGTGGTCCACTGGCTAAGACTCCACACTCCCAAAGCAGGTGACCTGGGTTCAATCCCTGGTCTGGGAACTAGATCCTACATGCCACAAATAAGAGTTCACATGCCACAACTAAGATCCCATATGCCACAACTAAGACTCCGAGCAGCCAAATAAACAAATAAATACATATTCAAATATAAGATGATGTCCTGTGATACTGGTCACTGCTTCCCAACAAACTTTCCATCAAACTCTATGAGAGAAACAACTGATTCTCTCAGGTCTGTCCACCTGGTACCAAGATGAAAAGAAAGAACTGTGCCCCATTATAGCCCATCAGAGAGGGAACGCATAGGGAACTTAGCTGCTGACTCTCTCCTGTCTCCTGTCTCTACACTGATCAAAGTTTGTCCCCCGGGCATTAACTTCCCTGCACTTCTACACAGAAAATCATAAGACCTGTGCACTTTATTCTGTGTAAAAATAAAGATAAATTTCTATCGAATACTAACAAATGAAAAATAGTCTGTTGCTTCAGCCTAGGTCCCAAAGAGAAGATGATGTGTGGCTGCTGCTGCTGCAGCTAAGTCACTTCAGTCGTGTCTGACTCGTGCGACCCCATAGATGGCAGCCCACCAGGCTCCGCCGTCCCTGGGATTCTCCAGGCAAGAACACTGGAGTGGGTTGCCATTTCCTTCTCCAATGCATGAAAGTGAAAAGTGAATGTGAAGTTGCTCAGTCGTGTCCGACTCTTAGCGACCCCATGGACTGCAGCCCACCAGGCTCCTCCATCCATGGGATTTTCCAGGCAAGCTTACACTGGAGTGGGGTGCCATTGCCTTCTCCATGATGTGTGGCAGGACTAGTGAAATAAACCTTTGTTGATATAAGCCACTGAAATTTTAGAGTCGATTTTTGTTGTAGCATAACCTAGCATATCCTGATTGACACAAGGATTCACTGCCCCATTAGCACATTGATGACATGAGTTTTTCAGTAAAGACATCTAGTTAATGTTATTTAATCCAGTATTCTCAAACTATTTTGATTATTGAATATTCTTTCCACAGAGCACCTTAATATAATGGAAGTTGTTTGACAATACACGATCTGTATAATCTTCTCCAAGGAGACTGGGCAGCACACCCTACTGTGGAATAATTAAAATATTCCCAGATCTTAGCAGTTTAGGTATGAATGATGTCACATTTTTATGCTCAAACTGGACTTTCCTGGTGACGCAGTGGAAAAGAATCCATCTGCCAATGCAGGTACACTGGTTCAATCCCTCCCTGTCCGTATGCCCTGGAGCAACTAAGCCAGTGCACCACAACTACTCAGCCCACGTGCCCTAGAGCCAGTGCTCTGCAAGAGAAGCCACTACAATGAGAAGCCCCAGCTCTCCCCAGCTAGAGAAAGCCCCTGAGTAGCAACAAAAATCCAGCACAACCAAAAACTAACTAAAAAAAAAAAAAACACATTTATGCCCAAATTAAGGACTCCGAGCCCAAGACTGGGAGAAGGCAATGACACCCCACTTCAGTACTCTTGCCTGGAAAATCCCACGGATGGAGGAGCCTGGTAGGTTGCAGTCCATGGGGTCGCTAAGAGTTGGACACGACTGAAGCGACTTAGCAGCAGCAGTGGCAGCAGCCCAAGACTACTGTTCTGATGCATCCCACAGGCCAGCAAGGCCTGACTTACCCAGTTTCACGACCAAAGAAAGGGCCCTAAGTCAGCAACAGAGATGAAGACATCATGGTTTAACCAATGGAGGACCCTGGCTGTCTCAAGCAAGGTCCTGGAGCAACATCCCATTGTGTGCAACGCAGGAGCAGGCAGGCAGGACAGACACGTCAGCAGGTTTCACTGTTGGGGGCTGGGGGAAGCCAGGATTACCAAATGTATGGGAATTGACCTCGGGTGACCCCTGTCTTTTCCAGATAGGAAAAGGAGTACGTCAAGGTTGTATATTGTCACCCTGCTTATTTAACTTATATGCAGAGTACATCATGAGGAACGCTGGACTGGAAGAAGCACAAGCTGGAATCAAGATTGCCGGGACAAATATCAATAACCTCAGATATGCAGGTGACACCACCCTTATGGCAGAAAGTGAAGAGGAACTAAAATGCCTCTTGATGAAAGTGAAAGAGGAGAGTGAAAATGTTGGCTTGAAGCTCAGCATTCAGAAAACGAAGATCATGGCATCTGGTCCCATCACTTCATGGCAAATAGATGGGGAAACAGTGGAAACAGTGTCAGACTTTATTTTTTTGGGCTCCAAAATCACTGCTCTGCATTAAAAGACGCTTACTCCTTGGAAGGAAAGCTATGACCAACCTAGATAGCATATTAAAAAGCAGAGACATTACTTTGCCAACCAAGGTCCGTCTAGTCAAGGCTATGGTTTTTCCAGGAGTCATGTATGGATGTGAGGGTTGGACTGTGAAGAAAGCTGATCACCAAAGAATCGATGCTTTTGAACTGTGGAGTTGGAGAAGACTCTTGAGAGTCCCTTTGACTGCAAGGAGATCCAACCAGTCCATTCTAAAGGAGATCAATCCTGGGTGTTCATTGGAAGGACTGATGCTAAAGCTGAAACTCCACTACTTTGGCCACCTCATGCGACGAGTTGACTCACTGGAAAAGACTCTGATGCTGGGAGGGATTGGGGGCAGGAGGAGAAGGGGATGACAGAGAATGAGATGGCTGGATGGCATCACCGACTCGATGGACATGTTTGAGTGAACTCCGGGAGTTGGTGATGGACAGGGAGGCCTGGCGTGCTGTGATTCATGGGTTCGCAAAGAGTCGGACACGACTGAGCGATGGAACTGAACTGAACTGAACTGATCCCTGTCAGGCCGATGCCCTGGAGAAGGAAATGGCTATGCTCGTCTGGAGAATACCTGGCAGGCTACAGTCAAAGACTGGGACATGGCTGAACATGCACGTGTGCAGGCACGCAGGCACGCAGGCACCCACGCAGCACTCGGGCACCCATACACGCACGCGGATGCCCACGCAAGCACACACGTGCACGCACCACGCACGCACCACGCACACAAGAACCCATACACGTGGGCACCCACGTCTACCATTGCGCAGCAACGGCTGAACACGGAAACGGCCGATCGCGGAAACAGCCGATTGCGGCAAGCAAGGGCTGATCGCGGCAACGGCCGATTGCGGCAACGGCTGATCGCAGAAACCAGTTGAGGGGTGGACTCCTCATCAGCCGTTTGGTAAGCTATCGTTAGCTGGGCCGTGGGGCAAGGAGGTGGGAGGGTTAGTCCTGCGAGTAGGGTGTAGGTGAAGTAGGCACTAGTCGGACAGGGGAGAGACAGAGAGCACGAACACAGCCATTTTGAGTGACGTGATCTTCCAACTGCCCCTAGAACTTCCTCGATGCCCCTTCACAGGGCAAGTATCTTACAGGTAGTTAAGAAAACGCTTGCCCGTGTTCTTCCGAGCTGTGTTTGTTGTCACGTACCTATTGGTACTTCGTGGTTGCCAGGTAGGCACCTATTTCTATTTCTCTTCTATGACTTGCCATTCTCCAGCGCTCACTTTAAGGTCCCATAGCCCCAGCGCTACGTGGCGGTCTCAGGAAGAGGAGGTCTGGGGAGCATAACCCTTCTTGCCCTTTTTTACTTTATCTTGAGTAATTTTCTTTTCATATTTTATCTCCTCTGCACAATAATCACATAACCCCTTCTTGGGCCCAACATGTCAGAATCTGTGGTGAATGGAGCACCTTCAGTCATTAGGCACTGACCCCTCCCTCTAGGGGGCCCCAGAACTCTCATCAGATCAGGCACAGGGCAGACAACAGGTTAAGAATTTGTCTTCCGTCACCCCTCTATCCAGAGATCTTTCCTCTTTTGCCACCCAGATGAAAGGGACCTTCAATCAGGACAGGCTTCCCTCGTGGCTCAGTGATAAAGAATCTGCCTGCAAATGCAGGAGATGCAAGAGACACAGGTTCGATCCCTGGCTTGGAAAGATCTCCTGGAGAAGCAAATGGTAACCCACTCCAGTATTCTTGCCTGGGAAATTCCATAGGCAGAGGAGCCTGGCGGGCTACAGTCCATGGGGTCACAAAGAGTCGGACACCTCTCCCCCACCCTCCCTCACTCATCACTTCTCACCGGAAGTCTTTCTTTCCCACAAGGGCTTAGTGGGACTAAGGGTAATTCCAGCATGGCTTGTGTGGTGCGAGAGGTGATGAGGAGAGGGAGGGGGGAATAAATCTGATTCTGAAAATAGACTGAAATTCAAAATGCAACTGGAAATAAGACCTGGAGCAAATTCACTAAGTGATTGATTAGTAAATTTAGTAATTAAGTCACCTAGTTTCTTTACATACGACTTCCCCCCTGAGAATAATCAGCAGAATTCTAAGAAAAGTGTTTGCCAAAGTTATGTTATATTTAATTATCCATAATTCTGTGCAATGCACAGAGGAAGAAAAAGAAAACCTGGTAAGATGGCCAGGTTCACGTCTTGCCTGATAATAGAGGTGAATTTTGTGGCTGTTTTGTTTACAATTTTTGATCTAGAATCAAAAGTTCTTCCCTGTAGAACTTACCAGAAAGAACTTGGCTGACAGCATCTATAGTGATGAAAGGTTTTCATAGGCATACTTTTTAGGCAAACAGAAGTTAGTGCTTTCACTGGTAAAGCATTGCCTTTGTGACAGTTAATGAAGTCTTTTTCTCCAAGGCAGAAGTGGGATAAACAGGACATTGTGGATTGGGCTCTACCCCTCAGATATAAAGGGGTGGCTGATGAGTTGCTTACACAGGTGAGCAGGAGTAGTGAGAATTCCTACTGTGAGCTGGTCCACCCACTCCCAGTGACTCTCTCCTCAGAGGGGATTGCCCTTAGGCAGAGTGTCACGTGGAGTCAGTCACTTCTTACCCTAGACCTCAGTTTCCTCATTCTTGAAGATTTCTACAAGAGAAAGCTATTTCCACACCCTTGTGAGTGCTCCAGGAGATGCAAAGGGAGTGAGCCAGGGACCCTTTGTTTTGATACCTCCTACCAACCATACCTTCATACAACTCTCATTAGTCACCCTGCCTTTGAACTCCTGTCTGGAGGCAAGCACACTGAACCCATTTCATATACCTGACCCAGTTGATCATTTTCTCTTATTATTATTAAATCATCAGGTTGGAATTTGTGATAAAAAGCAGGAAAGTGGGGGAAGAACTAGAGATAGAAGAAACTTACTCTTTGATTGCCTGGAATGACTACTTTCCTTAAATATGCATTGTTTATTTGAAAATAATTAATGAAATCTCCTATCTCTAGGTAATATTTGATCACAGATAGTACCCTTGCAAATTTTTTATTGATATATAGTGTACATACAGAAAAGTGCACGTAACCTAAATGTAAAGCTCACTGAACTTTCAGAACTTAAACATGCTGTGGCCAATAACCAGATCAATAAAGAGGACTTGGGATTTCCCTAGCAGTCCAGTGGTTAGGACTCCATGTTTCTACTGCAGGGGGCATGGTTTCAATCCCTGGTCTGGGAACTAGATCCCACAAGCCACATAGCACAAATAAGTAAATACATCTTTACCCACAACCCCAGAAGCCCCCTCCCGCAAATACTCATTCCAGACACAGCTTCTCCCCCTTGGGGTAACCAATAGCCTGACCCCTAATAGAGATTCCTTTTGCCTGTCTTTGTACTTTATATAAATTGAAACACATAGCTTGTGCTCTTTTTCCTGACTTCTCTCAGTCAGCATTATGTTTGTGAGAGTCTTCCTTATTACACTGTGTAGTGATACATTTTTCCTTCTCATTGCTGCACAGTGGTATAAATTCACTAGAATGTGTTTATCCGCTTTGGGTAGTTCCTGTTGATGGACCTTTGGGTAGTTTCCAGTTCAGTGCTGTTACAAACACCCAAATTCATGTCCTTCCATCAACACAAGTATGCACTGTTTTGGGATATGTGCCCAGGAATTAGTGGGGCATAGGATAAGCAGGTGTTCAGCTTTAGTCGGTATCAACTGTTATCAAACTTTCTTTGTGGTTGCACCAGTTTGCACTTCCAGTAGCGGTGACGAGACTACTGGTTGCTCTACTGCTGCTGCTGCTAAGTCACTTCAGTCGTGTCCGACTCTGTGCGACCCCATGGACGGCAGCCCACTAGGCTCTGCCATCCCTGGGATTCTCCAGGCAAGAACACTGGAGTGGGTTGCCATTTCCTTCTCCAACGTGTGAAAGTGAAAAGTGAAAGTGAAGTTGCTCAGTCTTGTCCAACTAGTAGCGACCCCATGGACTGTAGCCCACCAGGCTCCTCTGTCCATGGGATTTTCTAGGCAAGAGTACTGGAGTGGCTTGCCATTGCCTTCTCCGGGTTGCTCTACAGCCTCTCCTAAAATGTACTCAGATCAGTCCCCTACCTACTAAGGGATGTGGTATTTCTAGTGGCTCAAAATCCAGATTCTGGAACTAGACTTTCTGGGTTCAAATTCCAGCTTTATCCTTTAATAGGTGTGCGACCTTAGACACCGTACTTAATTTTTCTGTGCCTCAGTTTTTTTCTTCTGTAAAATGAAGACAATAGATCATCTACCTCATAGAGTTAAGGATTAAATGAGTTAATGCATGTAGAACACTGAGGATAGTGCCTGGCACATAGACAATACTCCATAAATCTTAGATATTATTTCCATTCAAATGCATCGAAAAAAATCAGTTTCCACCAGTGCAGTAAAAGAGTTGTGTATCTTACTGTAAAAGCAATATAAAGTTTCCCACATATCCTGGGAGGCAGTCAGATAAGTGCCACAAGGGGTCTCTGTATGTAGGAGCAAATAGCATACATGTCTCAATCTCGGGCCATGCCAGTCACAGCTCATCCTTGGGAACTTGTATGTGCAAATTAAAGTAGAATGTCAGTGCTCCCAAATATTCATAGGAGAGTATGAACCATGTATACAATCACTATAAATGACAGTCTGGGCTTTATTTATTTGGCTAATGAAGTCACTGACATCTCTCCTCCTTAAGTTAGCAGATAACAGTTTTAGGGAATTCTTTACAAACTCTGTAAACTTTGACAGTCTAGCCCTTGGCAAACACCACTTTAGGAATTAACATAGATGTGGATTTCAGTAAATAACTATAGATTCAGTAAATATTCCACAGAGGAAAGAGAAATGGTAAAGAATGATGATAGGAGAGTAGGTAGGAAGTTCAAAGACAAGCAAAGCTGACACTCCAGGCTCCATGAGTGAGTCATTGACTAGAATTGGCTTTTAATGTTAAATATCAGCAAATTTGCAAATACATTTTTTGTGTCCATCTTCTAGCTTTTGTTGTTGTTGCTGAGTCGCTCCATCATGTCTCTTTGCAACCCCGTGTACTGTAGCTCACCAGGCTCCTCTGTCCATGGGATTCTCCAGGCAAGAATACTGGAGTGGGTTGCCATGCCCTCCTCCAGGGGATCTTCCCCACACAGGGATGGAACCCACATCTCCTGCATTAGCAGCTGGATTCTTCACCAATTGCCACCAGGGAAGCCCCTCTTCTATTACAGCTTGCACTGTGTTTAGCCGCTCAGTTATGTCCAACTCTTTGCAACCCCATGGACTGTAGCCCACCAGGCTCCTCTGTCCATGGAATTCTCCAAGCAAGAATACTGGAGTGGGTTACCACACTCTCTTTCAGGGGATCTTCTCAGCCCAGGGATTGAACCCAGGTCTCTGGCATCACAGGCAGACTCTTTACCATCTGAGCCACCAGTGTAGCTTAGTGGGTCGCAACTCTGGCTGCCTATTAGAGTCACCTGGGGGGACTTCCCTGGCGGTCCAGTGGTTGGCACTCCACGCTTCCACTGTAGATGGAGGTGGGGGAGTGACCAGGGTTTGTTCCCTGATGTGGGAACTAATATCCTGCACACTACTCAGTGTGGTCAAAGAGAATTACCTGGGAAACTTTAAAAAATTCACATTCCCCCTGCCAAAAAACAGACAAACAAACAAACAAACATGTTCAGCTTCTTACCCAGAAATGTCAATTGAGTTTGTTTGTCAGCAGGGCCCAGATTTTTTTTTTTCTCAAGGTCTCCAAATGATTCTAATGTGCAGCCAGAGATGGGAAATATTTCCTTCTGAGTGTCACTGCAACAATACTGGCGGTGCTTTCTGAATGATTGTCTCTTGCAGTGGGGTCACAGGGAGGATCCTGAGTAGTTTCTATGGAGTCTGCCTGGTTTAGTCAAGAAAAGCTCAAAACACTGGCTCAACTGTTTTTTTATCTGGTACATTTTATCTCCTACCTATAACCTCAGAATATTCCAATTTATTTTAAGCCTTCCTGTGGTTTCTAAAGCACAATACTTTCCGAACTGAAGACTTACCATTTCAAATCTCATGGACTATGATTCAATCTAGAGCAGAACTAAACAGAACTTAAGTATCCCAATTAGTAATTGGATTGAAAAAAGACCCAGGAACGTGCCCTTCATAAAAGAATGAAATTGTGTTTTGTGTGGTTGTTGTTGCTATCACCTGTGGTTTCAACTGCAGGAAAAATAGGAAAAAGCCATGGAACAATCATTGTATTGGGTTGGCCAAAAAGTTCATTCCGGTTTTTCCATGAAATGTCACAAGAAGCCCAAATGAACTTTTTGGCCAATGCAATATTTGAACGTGGGCACACGTGAATTTGAGTTTCTGGCTCAGCCACTTGTTAGCTATGAGTCCTTGCCTTCTCTGAGCAGATGTTTCATGAAAGATGGAAGCATTAGCAGATCTCAGAAGGAAATTTTGTAGATTAAAGGAGCTAACGTTAGTGGTGCTTGGCAAGGAGTGAGTCCCAGGTAAATGGCAGTTACCCTTGTGTGTTATTCGGCTAAGGCTATGATGCTGCTGCACAGCAAACACCCCACCCCTAAATCTTAGTGGCTTACTAACATACCATTGATGTTCTTACTCATGTGTCTGTGGGTCACTTATGGCGGCTCTGCTTAAGGCTCTGAATCAGACTGAGGTCTCTTCATATGTGTCTCATTTTGCAGTCAGCAGCTTCCTGGGGTATGCACTTCTCATGGCAGAGGACAGAAATACAAGAAGACCTTGGCAGAAATTTGCAATGCCCTTTAATATCTCAGCGCAGAACTCATTAATGAACACTTGTGCCCATTTTCCCTTAGCCCGAGCAAGTCACATGGTGAATTTCAAGGTCAATGGGATGGAGAAGTATAATCTACCTAGTGAAACTATGGCACAATACAGAGAATAGAAGGAAAAATTATGAACAAATAACACATTCTTCCACACTTCCCTTCTGCAGGGTGTCAGCAGAGGAGAAACGAAGGGTGGGTAAGGAGGGAAGAAATCAATAGTTGGATCCCATAGGAACTCTACCTTGTGCCTTGTTTGTAAGCGCTGGTCTGGCCTCCTTTGTAGAACTGGTCCAGCACTCGTTGCAGGCAGAGAAAAGCAGTTCTGTGGGCGTGGCAGCTTTCTGGATCCTCCCCCACTCCAGGTATTTGTGATGAGGGACACACTACTCAGAGACAGTCTAGAATTCACCAGAAGCCTTCTTAAATTCTGCTTGCAGGAACACATCTAATTTTATTTAGGAAGATAAACAGAAACAAGAGCTGGTGAAATTCAGCAAAACAGACTATACTATCTACCAGTTGTCAAAATAAGCAGATCTTTGTCTAAATTCAACCCCTTCTCTTTACTCTTTCAACAACTTTTTAATGTATGGGCACTGTCTCTTACGATTTGCTCCAAATGACATTATCTCTTCTCCAGTATATAATAAAGTGAAGTCACTCAGTCGTATCCGACTCTTTGCGACCCTGTGGACTGCAGCACACCAGGTTCCTCCGTCCATGGGATTCTCCAGGCAAGAGTACTGGAGTGGGTTGCCATTTCCTTCTCCAGGGGAGCTTCCCAACCCAGGGATCAAAGCCGGGTCTCCTGCACTGCAGGCAGACGCTTTAACCTCTGAGCCACCAGGGAAGACCCCAGTATATAATGGTGGTAGGCTAAGAGTCCTTCATTTGAATTCTGATATTTCATTCGTATTTCAAATCTAGGTGAATAGGCAGCCCCACCTCTATTTAACCAGAGGGTTCTGGCAAAATATGTAGTGTGGTTGTAGACAGTTACCAGATACACCCTTGTATATTCACTAATTTCAGGAGGAGTATAGTGAATTAATCAAAGGTGTTTAACTGTCATAACTGAGGATCACTCAGAATGTATCTCAAGATATCAAACTGTATGAAAGTCATCTCCCTAAAGATCTTTGTTGAAGGATATTTAGCAACAGCTGTGTGAGCAGAGGATGGCAGGCAGCGCTGGGCCCTGTTCCAATCTCAGAAGAGTCACACAACCACCCTTCTCCAGGTGTGGTCCCTGGACCACCAACATCAGAATCACCAGGGCTCTTAGTTAACAATGCAGAGTCACAGGGAACCCCCCAGACTTAATGAATTGGAATTTCTGGGTGCAGGACCCAAGAATTTCCACTTCTGTATACATCAAGGCTTTTGTATAACCTCAAATATAGACAGAGTTCCCATACATCTTTGATTCCAAGTATCAGTTATGGAAAATGTGAAGTTTTTATAATGCCAAATTAATCATTCTCACTGTTAAATGAAAAGAATCTCTTTCATTATTACTATTACTGAAGGTTTTTTTTAAAAGACTAAGTTTGTGGAAACTTTCAGAAAGGGTACTACTGTTATAAGATTTCTTTTGCCCCCTTTGCTTTTTTTTTAACATTTGAAACTATTTTTCATTAAGACTATTTCAGTAATAACCATTTTCTTCCCATTTTCTGAAATACCAATGGCCTACAAAAGTTGTATAAACATTTTTAGATGAAAGATGAAAGTTAACAGACGCAATTATTGTGAAGGACTGGAGATTTTATTTGTGTGGTAAATTTAACACATTTTCCCCCTAATGAATAGATGATAAAGCACCTTTTTATGGTGTTTTAGGTAAAGAGACTGTCTTCGGTGAAAGGAGTGTAACCACCTAAATAAGGATTATCTTTCATCTTCCACTTAGTAAGTATATTTTAATATTTTTAATCTATGTGTGTGGGATAATAAGCATCAACTGCTTCAATAAATAAATTAAACAAAAAGACAGTTTTGAGAGCTGAGAGAAGTATAAAAAGCATCAACCAAGAACAAGTCTCATGGAGTCCTCCCTCCCTTTTCTACCTCTTTCACCTCCTGTTATTACATGTAAGTTTAAAGGGTTTCATCTTAATGGCTTCCTGCTTCCAACTATGTGGAAAGTGAATTGGAGTCATTTTGAATATTCTGAAACCTTACTGTAATCATGAACACAGAGATACAAAAAGATGTTGAAACATCTGTTGTCCAGATTAAGAATATCACCCAGATAGTTGGGAAAAAAGTCTTCCATTATCTCGCCTTTAATCCAATTAGCAAATACATGTCATTCTAAAAGATTCTGGTAACCATTGCTCAGAGGGAGAACAATCCAGAAAAGAAACACAAAAAGGATATTTTCAGCACCATGAAATTTAAGGACTAACAGAACTATAGTAAGAAAGATAATGATAAAACTCATGCATTTAAGACTTTTACATGGTTGGGCTCAGAGTTTTTTCACTTTATTTTATGACAAGTAAATAAATTGTTGAGTGACAAGGAAAAAAATAATCTTACCTTCAGAGTGATTTCAACAGAAAAAATATTTCCCTGTGAAAATACCAAGATCTTTCTTGACCAACAGGATTGGAATGTCAAGGATTCAAATGCATTCACCAAGCATTTATTTCTATTTTGAATTTCCCTAAACTGCCTCAATATATCCTCCCAACATTTTTGAGAGAGGTCAAGGGTTTAAGAGGCCCTGACGTTTAAGCTAACATTTCTGGTTCACAGACATATTTCATGTCAAAGGTTGAGTGTGCGATAGTTGAACATTTAAAATGGCCACATCTGTTCAGCTGCCTGGTGATTTTACTTGCAGTATCCAGCCTATTGGGTTATTACAGTGCTCCTGCAGTAAAAGGTCTCATTGTAACCTGATTCTATTTTCTTTTAATAACTGTTAATACTCTCAAAATAAAAGGAATATCAGTGAAACAACATTGGAACATTCAGACAGGCAACAAACTCTGCTTTTACTGTAAAGGTACTGAGAATCAGTTTTGTGTTTGGTTCACAGCTAATCGTAACTAAACTTTGAGTTTCTCCACCAGAGTCTTGATGCCTGTTTCTAAAACAAATACTGTGCCTTAAAATTGGCCTACACAGACATTTTGCTTAATTGAAGAGTGAAAGATTTTTACCCCAATTTATTCATTTTTGTAAAGGCCACTGCTTGAAGGACCCTGGGTTTGTGTGTGCAATTGTGACTGGAATAAATAAAGCACAATTCCTAGCATATATGATATACTCTTGATCAATATTTGTTGAATGAATGAAAAAAAATAGTGGCTTTAGACTGGATTATAGTGGCAAATTGGCACATGCAGACACACACACTCACTTTTTTTTTTTTACCATTATGGGAATGAACCGGAATTCTTTAAGATGTAAAGCTTAGTTCTGGAGAAGGGAATGGCAACCCACTCCAATATTCTTGCCTGGAAAATGGACAGAGGAGCCTGGAGGGCTATAGTCCATGGGGTTGCAAAGAGTTAGACACAACTGAGTGACTGAGCACCTCACTAAACTGGGAGGGGGGGTGCAGAAAAAAAGATATAAAGCTTAGTTCTAAATAGGGATGCCTCTATTGATAGTTGATTATTACGAACCCCCCCCACCCCCCATAGGGTTCTCTGAATCTGAACTGGAGCACCTTTCCCTGTCCTTGCAGTAAGCTGCAGACACTTGATCTCTCCAGTGGAGATTGCCAAACCTTTGTGGGCAGAAACCTGGTCTTATATCATCTTTGAAGTTCTCACTGCACCTACTTTAGGGCATACCCATAGAGAAGGTACTATTATTATCTCCATTTTCAGATGAGGAAACTGAGGTTAAGCAACTGAAGCCATCTTAAGTTAAAGTCAGATGGTTAGTGGTGAAGACAGTGCTAGTGTCTGATCCCTGGCAGTATGATGCGTGAGGCTCCTCTGCCTAGGGTAATGTATCAGAAAGGTAGCTGCTACCCTTTTTTTTTCCCCAAAAAAAGTAAGGTAAGTAGTCAACCATGAAATTACAACTCAAAGAATAAGAGTAATGAAAAACTAAATGTTCCAGACCTGCCAAGACATTGGAGTAACTTAGAAATTATGAAACTGTATTATTTCTGTCCTGGGTATTTACTCAACAAGATCCTGGCAAATAAATCCAATTCAAGAGAGAGATTCAAGGGAATCATTTGCTTTTCCCTCTCTGTAGACACTACATTGTTCAAGTGAGAAGGAAGACCTAAAAGGCAACCTGTTGTGTGAAATTAGTAGTATGTATCAGACAGAGTGTGGCCAGTCCTCTGGAATTGTGAAACTCTCCAGGGAGAAGCAAAGGGAATTTTTCTCTAGTATAGTGATCCTCTCACAGCTGATGCCCCATCCTCTGTCTCTCTTACTTTTAGCCAGTTTGCTTCTTGAAGCTAGGCAGAACATCCTTAAAGAAATGGGTGTCCTCTGCCTCTCTACTTTAAACTATTAGTAGTTTGGGAAGCTTTGTAGAGTCTGTAGGACACGGGCCAATTAGGAGAGAAACAGAGGGATGGGGGGAGTGGTGAGGGAAGAGACACACACACGGAAACAGTGAGACGTGGAGAGAGGTGAGATGACACTGAAAGTCCTAGAGAATGTACTGACTTTAGAAAGCCTTTAAAAACCAGTCACTAATTCAATGTGATTAATTACCTTAAAGTAGCTTGTAGAGTGTTTCCTGAGAAGAATTGGAGGTCATTTCAAACGAAATAAATAAACCACAGCTAATGTGCTGACGTTTTAAAGAGAAAAGGCAATTGCTAAAAATGACCATCCAATTTCCATTACTTACTACAGTCATTAGAAGCAAGGAATATGTTTATTGATCTGAAGTGGTTCAAACAGTATTTTCTTTGTTCAAACCAATTTAGCTGGAGGAAAAGTCAAGAGTTTGCCTTGTGTTCAGGCAGGGGGGGCATTGCGGAGAGAAAGAGATTCTTTACATAAAAAACTGTCGGCTTTCTATCCTAGGGCCACTCACCTAAGAAGAATAACTGGGTTTCTATGAAAGCAAAGCAGTTTTTGCCCCTGATCACTATTGGTTTAGCTCTAGGCCCTTGAGACTCAAAGTAGGTTTGGAATTAGCAATATCAGTATAATCTGGGCCTACATTAGAAAGGTAGACTTTCTGGCCCCACCCCAGTCCTAACTGAATCATAATCTAGTTTTTAACAAGATGTTTCATGATTCATGCACATTAATGTTTGAGAAGTACTAGTCTAGACAAACATGGATGGTCATTTGAACATTTGATAGAAAAAAGAGATGGTTAAATAAAGGAGGAAATGCTATCTGATAAAAGCACTTTTGTCCAAAGATTTGTTGGTGTTGATAAACTTGCTCCTATCCACTTAACTCAGGTTTGAAGTAAAAACTTAATAGGCCCATTCTGAAATGACATTTACCAGCTCCAGTGTCCTCATGGTTGAATGAGCTCCCACAAATGGTTGCTGACTTTGTTTCTGTCCCCAGGTGAGCAGAAATGAGTGAACAAGCGGAAAAAAGCAGTTCCGTGCAAGAGACACCTGCACGTCAACGTTCTCCTGAGAAACCAAGTCCGAAGGAAGAGAAGAAAAGGAAATGGCTGGAGCGGCAGTTAAAAATGTTGACATTTCAAAATCCTGGGCCTCAGATAGCCAACTTTAATCCTGAAATTAGGGAGATGCAAAAGAAAGAGCCAAAGAAGTATGAGTTTGTTTCTGTAAAACGCGAAGGCAAGAAGTATGACAAAAAGGGCAGGCTCATCGTCAATGATGCTGACCTGTGCGACTGCCTTGATGAAGATTGCCTGGGTTGCTTCTACCCGTGCCCCAAGTGTAACTCCACCAAGTGCGGGCCCACGTGCCGCTGCAACCGCCGCTGGACCTACACCACCATAGCTGATGAGACCGGGGAGGTCCTCAGCAAGATGCCGTTCGACATCTCCGACTAGGAGCAGCCCTCCAGGCTGATCAATTTTCTCTTCTTTGCAGTTAAACCAGCCTCTTTCTCCTGGGTGAATTTTAGGACTGGGGGAAAAAAGTTTTTAAAATATAGTTTAGACTAGTTAGTGTTCTCTGAAGCCATAGAACCCTGTGTACTGCACTGTCCTTCTCTAGCCTTCCTGCTGTGATGACTCAAATTCCTCCCCTGGTAACCAGCAACTCCATTGCTACTCTGCTCTCAGATTAAAAATCCCTTTCCTCTTTGCTGGTACCTTAGGAGATGGAGTTTTAAGATTTTTAGAATTCTGTAGCTGAGAGCTTGTCTTGACATAGAACGTATGTTTATAATAGCTAGTTACCATTAGGATCTTACACATTATCAATTCTAAAGCAGAATTGCTATTTGGATTAACTTGGCACTACATACTCATAGTCTCATTTTTTAGTGTTACTGTTTTAACAATATTAAAATGAAATTTGTTTTTTTTTAAAAAAAAAAAAGTTTAATAGGCCACATGGCCACATGGCCCAACATATAAGCACAAAAGCAGAGATTCAATTTAAGTGATATCCAAAATGCCAACTGGAAGCAGACTTAAAAGGACAAATTTTAATCTAATGATTAAAATCATTTCTAATCTAGAAATGATTTAAAAGCATTTTTTTTGGTGGCTAAGGTTACCAGCCACACAGAACTGGCCAAGGTGGTACAAAATTCCTAAGGCCTAAGTTGCATTTGATCTTGGAGGTATAGGATTTAAGGAAATTCAGCTAGAGTTTCTGCTGACCTCAGTGAAGATACCATCTCAGAAGACTGATGTGAAACATCTGGGCCAGGTTTGGCAGCTATTGTGCAAAACTGTTTTTAGGGAAAATCTCTATGAAAATGTTCACACCCATAGCGTCATCGGGAAAGTTTCTCTTCAGTCATCTTTGATACCAAGTTTTATTCAAATGATCTGTAAGAAGAAAATTGCTTTTTACAATTTTCCATGTTTACTGCTCATGAACATTTAATCACTTCTTCTGAAGCTTTGGATTCGGCACAAAGAGACTTTCCACTGAACACAGTTGTGCATGCACTGGCTGAGGCCGCAGACGTAATAGGCTAAAAACAGACAAAAGGCCCCTATCTCTGTCCCACCAAATGGCCATGTATGTTTACCCACTAGAAAATATTCACCTGAGACCACTTTTGCCTCTGACTAACTCACCCAAAATCTCTGTGTGGCAAATTCATTAATAAAAAGCATTTAATTTTCCTTACTTTGATTTTTTTTTGTGTGTGAGAAAGTGTGTGTTTTTTAGACCCAAGAGAGAAAAAAACCTTTTTTCCCCCTTCTCTGAAGCAAACCCATGTTTTGTTCTTTGGCAAACACCAATCACTTTCCATCTGAAGTTCCTGGTAATAGTGATATTAGCTTGGTGCAAAAGTTTTGCCTCATCCGCCATATTCACCTGACCTCTTGCCAACCACCCACCACTTCTTCAAGCGTCTTGACAACTTTTTGTGGGGGAAATGCTTCCACAACTGGCAGGAGGTGAAAATGCTTTCCACAAATTGAATCAAATCCTGAAGCACAGATTTTTAAAAAATTATTCAGTTTTAAAATTTATTTTTTAATTGAAGGATAATTGCCTTACAGAATTTTGTTGTTTTCTGTCAAACCTCAACATGAATCAGCCATAAGTATCCATATGTCCCCTCCCTCTTGAACCTCCCTCTCATCTCCCTCCCCATCCCACCCCTCTAGGTTGGTACAGAGCCCCTGTTTGCGATCCCTGAGACATACAGCACAATTCCCTTTGGCTGTCTATTTTACATACGGGAATGTCAGTTTCCATGTTACTCTCTCCATCCATCTCACTCTCTCCTGCCCTCTCCCCATGTCCATAAGTCTATGAATTGTGCTCACCTGTTGAAATTAGAGATGACACTACAAACCTCTGTCCCTACTATGTCCCCCTCAGAATTTGTGCATTGAAACCTAACTCCCAAGGTGATGGTAGTAGGAGGTGGGACCTTTGGGAGGTGATTAGGTCATTAGGGTAAAGCCCTAATGAATGAGTCTCTTATAGAAGAGACCCAAGAGAGCTCCCTTACTTCTGGGAGGCAAGTTAGGCCAGTATAATCTTTCTAGCATGCCATATATGTATACATATCAAATACCAGTCATTTCGGCAATGAAAAATTATCTCTAACATATTTATTAACATCCTCTGGGTATAGATTTAGATAATGACATTTGTAGTGCTTAAACTTCTCTGGAATGTGGGTTCAAATGCTAACTAACCACCTCTAAGGATTAATCTAAGGATTAGCTTTAAGGAGTAAAGTTCATTTATACATGTTTACACTTTTACACCACACTGTTTATACCATACAGACACTATGTGGGCATGTATTGTCTAAACCCTAACTTTCTGAGTACAAGCTGCCCCAGTGAGCCACCACTGTCTTCCAGTCCTCCAGGGGCAGGCTCTGTCCCTGGATGCTGGGTGGGTGGATTGGGAAGCTCCCTTGTTGGCATATGAATGTGAAAAAAAAAGTCGCATAGTTGTGTCCTCTTTGCAATTCCTTGGACTGCAGCCTGTCCTCGTCTATCCATGAAATTCTCCAGGCAAGAGTATTGGAGTGGGTTGCCATTTCCTTCTCCCAGGGATCTTCCCAACCCGGGGATCAAACCCAGGTCTCCTGCATTGCAGGCAGATTGTTTACTAACTGAGCCACTACATTCTCCACTATCAGCTCTATCAAGGGTGAAGTTAACATTTTTCTCTCTACCTGCCAACTTCTTTATCTTTGTAAGTTATTCACATTCAGGTTGGTGAGAGTTATCTACTGGGTACTTTCAAACACCCCAGCTGCAAACTGGCATGCTCCTGGCCCTTCTGAGAGGTCTTCCAAGAATCCTCTTGACAGACCTTTGAACTCTTGCCTGTTGACGACCTCCCACTTACACCATGCTTCAAAGCAGGCTTTGACTCCACATCTCTGTATCCCCAGCATCTAACACACAACCTGGAACACGGTAGGTACCTAGTGAATGTTTGTTTAATGAATCAGTCATTGATTGCAGGACATGCTTTTTGAGGGGCTTTTTAGGAGTGTTGGTCAATGGCTCATTAAAAACCTACTTGAAATGACTGGGATAAGCAACCTTAGATGACTCGAGGAAACACAAAGAATTTCCTAGAAACAATGTCTCTTACAACTTTAAGCTTTTTTCTTTTATCATATGTTTCTGTTTTTGTCTTTTCCATTACTCATTGAAAATAGCAACTACCCTTTGCTGTCCACCTGAAACTATCACAACATTGTTAACTGGCTATACTCCAGTACAAAATAAAGTTTAATTATAAAAAGTGGAAAAAATAGAGCTAAAAAAAAAGAAAGTAGCAACTATCGATCCCTGGTGGTCCAGTGGTTAAGACTCATGAACATGTGTTCATATATATGTATGTATGTGTACGTATATATATGTATGTGTATATATATGGGGCTTCCCTGGTGGGAAGTGGTTACTTGTAGTCTCTGCTTTTAGGTAATTTGGAAATTTTCCCAACAACAAAACACGTTTTGGGAACTTCCCTGTCAGTCCAGCGATTAAGACTTTGGGCTTCTATTGCAGAGGTTTCAGGTTTGATCATTGGTTGGGAAGCTAAAATCCCATAGGCCATGCAGTGAGTCCAAAAAGAAAAAAACACATTTTTCTATTTTTAGGCACTGTTTCTCAATCTTGCCTTGGCACCCCCAAGTGGGCAACAAGCTGGCATCATCCCTTCCTCAATCCTGTAAAGTGGTTTCTCTACCAGTGTGCCAGTGTGGATTGTAGGTGCAGTTGAAACAGAGACCCTCTCAGCCCTTGGAGCAGTCAGAGGACCTAAGGCAGAGGGTGGGGCTCTTGGAGCAGTCAGAATTTCTGCCCTGGTAGCCTGGGGCCATAAGTAGCCTCAACCTTCTACCCTAGGTTGCTGTTCTGATAATCAGTCTTTGAGCCAAGGGGTGAAAAAACACTGACTCAAGACTGTTCCTGTTAAAAAGTAAATATTCCTTGGGAGGAGTTGACTCAGCAAGCTATTATCAACTCTTAACACCTCAAGTGCTTCAGCTATCAACTCTCCTGATCCTGACAGCTCAGTGACACCTCCCCTGGATAATGGGTGAGTTTTGGACTATGGCCAAGATTGGGTGGGATGAGACCCTGGGGAAACCAGTGAGGTGGGCTCCGGAATTGAGTTGGCCTGAGGGAAAGTGGGGAGGAAAGAGGCTGAGAAGTTAGACCTGGGTGGTGGTGGTATTGGGAAGAATTGTGGGCAGGGGTGTCCCAGGGAACCCCAGAAGAAGAAGCCACATTCTCTGATTCTTCTCAGAACAGAGCTCCTTCTAGGCTTCTTCATAGCGGTGTCATGTAATAGTTTCACATGGAGAAGTAACTCACCAAGAAACTTCCCAGGTCTTCTACCCTCCACAGATTTATGTACACCTGAAATTTTACCAAGTCGTTAAAGGACTGTGCCCAGGAGAATTCTTTCATTCAGTTTAGTCACTCAGTCGTGTCCGACCCTTTGTGACCCCATGGACTTCAGCATGCCAGGCTTTCCTATCACCCATTCTCAGAGCTAACTCATACACATGCCTTCGAATCGACCCTGCTATCTAACCATCTCATTTTCTGTCGTCTCCTTTCTCCTCCCACCTTGAGTTTTTCCCAGATTGCTTGGTCTTTGGTCAGTAAGGTTCTCATTATCGTGAATAGCTTTTCCAGGAGATTTTTCTGGTGCCAGGAAAGATCGAAGATGGGAGGAGAAAGGGAGACATTGGGGAAAACCATTGGATAGCATCACCAACTCGGTGGCCATGAGTTTGCGCATGCCCTAGGAGTTAGTGACGGAAACGAAATCCGGTCAGACAGAACTGAGGGAATGAACTGGACACCCTTCACCACCCAAGGACGGTACCGGGCCCTCCTATTTTGGCCGTCAATATATATATATTTTTAAACAGTGATCAGAATCACCCTGATGGGTTAAACAGTAAAAAGTCCACCTACAAAGCGGGAGACTCAGATTCGATCCTGGGGAAGCCTCTCCTGGAGAAGGGAATGGCTACCCACTACAGTATCCTTGCTGGAGAATTCCATGGACAGAGGAGCCTGGAGGGCTGTAGTCCATGGGGTCGCAATAGTCTGGGCACGACTGAGGAGGTGCAGCACTCTATTTTATTCACCGTTATACTGAACCTTCTCTGTGTCAAATCCAGCACCCATATATCGTTATCTTAAGCCTTCAACAAAATCCTTACTGAAAAGAAATCAGACTCAGAGTGTCGAGGGGGAGAAAACATGGAGTCAGGGGCCAGGGAACAAGGGACTGGAAGCTGGGTTCCCGGGCGCTGGGGCGCGGAAAGGCGTGGATCTTTGGGGCGGGGACTCGGCGTTCATTTGCATAACCGGCAGGCCCTGCACGCGATAGATTCAATTTACTATTTCAATTCATCGTAGATTTCTTTTAAAAGCAGTATTTCGATGAATGAACCTTCACGCACTGAAGTGAAAAGATCTGCTGCAAACTCTTGAGCCAGACTTACCCTTGACTCGACTCATCCTCACTGTGTTAGGAGTGCTCGTTCTCAAGGCAGGTCTTTTGTCGTGCGTTCAGTATTCGGGGAGGCCCGAGAGATTGTCCTGGTTGTGTGGTTCATAATTTTTGGAGGCTTTGTGAGGCAAACAAAGCCAATATTGTCGTGTGCAAAAACAGAGCTTGTGAAATAGGGCTTTGGAGATGGGCTTTTGTTTCCCTGGGGTTCTCATACTTAACAACTTTTCGTGTGTTTGCTTAATGTGTTACGCTTTGGTTTGCTGTGTTGATTCTCTTAGTCTTGTCCAACTACTTTGTAACACCGTAGAGTGTGGTCCTTTAGGTTTCACTGTTCGTCACCTATTCTCAGACCTTACTCCTACTCGTGACCTTTGAGGCCATGTTGCGATCCAACCATCTCCTTTTCTGCCGTCTTCTATTTCCTCCCACGTGTAGGCCTTCCTAGCATCAGGGTCTTTTCGTTTCCCCTTCCACCTTTAGATTTTCTTAGTATCAGGGTCTTTTCCAGTAAGTCAGTTTTCTGCATCAGCTGGCCAAAATATTGGAGTTTCAGCATCAGCATCAGTCCTTCCAATGAATATTCAGGACTGATTTCCTTTACGATGGACTGGCTGGATCTCCTTGCAGTCCAAGGGACTCTCACACGTCTTCTCCAAGACCACAGGCCAACAGCCTCAATGCTTCGGCCTTCAGCCTTCTTTACAGTACAACTCTCATATCCATACATGAGTACTGGAAAAACCATAGCTTTGACTGGACGGACCCTTTGATGGCAAAGTAATGTTTCTTCTGTTTAGTATGCTGTCTAGATTGGCCAAAGCTTTTCTCCCAAGGAGCAAGCAGCTTTAATTTCACGGCTGAAATCACCTTCTGCAGTGATTTTGGAACCCCCCACCAAAAAAAAAAAAATAGTCTCTCACGGTTTTCATTGTTTACCCAATTCTTTGCCATGACGTGATGGGACTGGATTCCATGATCTTCATTTTTTGAATGTTGAGTTTTAAGCCAGCTTTTTCACTCCCCTCTTTCACCCTCATAAAGAAGCTCTTTAGTTCTTCGATTTCTGCGCTAAGGGTGCTTTCTGCCATAAGGGTGGTGTCATCTGCATATCTGAGGTCATTGATATTTCTTCCGGCAATTTGGATTCCAGCTTGTGCTTCATCTGGCGTGGCATTTTGCATGATGTACTCTGCATGCAAGTTAAATAAGCAGGGAGACAATATGCAGCCTTGATGTACTCCTTTCCCAATTTGAAACCAGTTGGTTGTACCATGTCCGGTTCTAACTGTTGCTTCCTGACCTGCAAACAGGTTTCTCAAGAGGCAGGTCAGGTGGTCTGGGATTACCATCTCTTTCAGAGTTTTCCACAGTTTCTTGGGATCCACACAGTCAAAGGCTTTGGCATAGTCAATAAAGCAGATATAGATGTTTTACTGGAACATTCTTGGTTTTTACTTTTGTCTTCTTTAGACAGTTATTGTTTTATCTGATGCTTTTGCAAAAGTGCTTCACCTTCAAGAAGATTCATAGGAAGGACCTTTTGATAGTAACAGGCCTCTGATAAATTTCAAGTTGTATTAATATTTCTAAACTGGCTAAGAACTTAAAGAATTTTAATGGAAGACCTGACGGCTTCATAAAAAATTGACAAAAGTGTGGTTACCAAGCGAACTGGTGAATATGGCTATAATTTTTATGAGTTATGTATAGAATATTGCTGGTTTTGAGATTTTTTCAGATTAAGGAATCCATTTCCCTCAAGTTGGTTTTTATTTATAGCACTTTGGTAAACTACACCTGTGGGTAGAATTTTTTTTTTTTTTGGTAATTAATTTATTTTTTATTGGAGGCAAATTATTTTACAATATTATATTGGTTGGTTTTGCCATACATTGACATGAATTCGCCCCGGGTTTACATAAGTTCCCCCTCCTGAACCCCCCTCCCACCTCCCTCCTCCCTTTATCCTCCCTCTGGGTCATCCCCGCATGCCAGCCCCGAGCATCCTATAACATGCATTGACCCTGAACTAGTGATTCGTTTCACATATGACAACATACGTGTTTCAATGCCATTCTCCCAAATCATCCCACCCTCACCCTCTCCCATAGAGTCCCAAAGACTGTTCTATACATCTTTGTCTCTTTTGCTGTCTCGTATACAGGGTTATCATTTGCATCTTTCTAAATTCCATATATATGCGTTAGTATACTGTATTGGTGTTTTTCTTTCTGGCTTACTTCACTCTGTATAATAGACTCCAGTTTCATCCACCTCATTAGAACTGATTCAAATGTATTCTTTTTAATGGCTGAATAATACTCCATTGTGTATATGTACCAAAGCTTTCTTATCCATTCGTCTGCAGATGGACATCTAGGTTGCTTCCATGTCCTGGCTATTATAAACAGTGCTGCAGTGAACATTGGAGTACATGTGTCTCTTTCAATTCTGGTTTCCTCGGTGTGTATGCCCAGGAGTGCGATTGCTGGATCATATGGCAGTTCTATTTCCAGTTTTTTGAGGAATCTCCACACTGTTCTCCATAGTGGCTGTACTAGTTTACATTCCCACCAACAGTGTAAGAGGGTTCCTTTCTCTCCACATCCTCTCCAGCGTTTATTGCATGTAGACTTTTGGATAGCAGCCATTCTGACTGGCTTGAAATGGTATCTCATTGTGGTTTTGATTTGCATCTCTCTGATTATGAGGGATGTTGAGCATTTTTTCATGTGTTTGTTAGCCATCTTTATGTCTTCTTTGGAGAAATGTCTGTTTAGTTCTTTGGCCCATTTTTTGATTGGGTCATTTATTTTTCTGGAATTGAGCTGCAGGAGCTGCTTGTATATTTTGGAGATTAATCCTTTATCAGTTGCTTCATTTGCTATTATTTTCTCCCATTCTGAAGGCTGTCTTTTCACCTTACTTACAGTTTCCTTTGCTGTGCAGAAGCTTTTGATTTTAATTAGGTCCCATTTGTTTATTTTTGCTTTTATTTCCAATATTCTGGGAGGTGGGTCTTGGAAGATCCTGCTGTGATGTCAGAGAGTGTTTTGCCTACGTTCTCCTCTAGGAGTTTTATAGTTTCTGGTCTTACATTTAGCTCTCTAATCCATTTTGAATTTATTTTTGTGTATGGTGTTAGGAAGTGTTCTAGTTTCATTCTTTTACAGGTGGCTGACCAGTTTTCCCAGCACCACTTGTTAAAGAGACTGTCTTTTCTCCATTTTATATTCTTGCCTCCTTTGTCAAAGATGAGGTGTCCATAGGTGCGTGGGTTTATCTCTGGGCTTTCTATTTTGTTCCATTGATCTATATTTCTGTCTTTATGCCAGTACCATACTGTCTTGATGATTGTGGCTTTGTAGTAGAGCCTGAAGTCCGGCAGGTTAATTCCCCCAGTTCTATTTTTCTTCCTCAAGATTGCTTTGGCTATTCGAGGTTTTTTGTATTTCCATATAAATTGTGAGATTATTTGTTCTAGTTCTGTGAAAAATATCGTTGGTAGCTTGATAAGGATTGCATTGAATGTATAAATTACTTTGGGTAGTATACTCATTTTTACAATATTTATTCTTCCAATCCATGAACATGGTATATTTCTCCATCTATTAGTGTCCTTTTGATTGCTTTCAGTAGTGTTTTATAGTTTTCTCCGTACAAGTCTTTTGCTTCCTTAGGTAGATATATTCCTAATTATTTAATTCTTTTCGTTGCAACAGTGAATGGAATAGTTTCCTTAATTTCTCTTTCTATTTTCTCATTATTAGTGTATAGGAATGCAAGGGATTTCTGTGTGTTGATTTTATATCCTGCAATGTTACTGTAATCATTGATTAGCTCTAGTATTTTTCTGGTAGAGTCTCTAGGGTTTTCTGTGTAGAGGATCATGTCATCAGCGAACAGTGAAAGTTTTACTTCTTCTTTTCCAATTTGTATTCCTTTTATGTCTTTTTCTACTCTGATTGCTGTGGCCAAAACTTCCAGAACTATGTTGAATAGTAGTGGTGAGAGTGGGCACCCTTGTCTTGTTCCTGACTTTAGGGGAAATGCTTTCAGTTTTTCACCATTGAGGATAATGTTTGCTGTGGGTTTGTCATATATAGCTTTTATTATGTTGAGGTATGTCCCTTCTATTCCCACTTTCTGGAGGGTTTTTATCATAAATGGATGTTGAATTTTGTCGAAGGCTTTCTCTGCATCTATTGAGATAATCATATGATTTTTATTTTTCAGTTTGTTAATGTGGTGTATTACGTTAATTGATTTGCGGATATTGAAGAATCCTTGCATTCCTGGGATAAAGCCCACTTGGTCATGATATATGATCTTCTTAATATTTTGTTGGATTCTGATTGCTAGAATTTTGTTAAGGATTTTTGCATCTATGTTCATCAGTGATATTGGCCTGTAGTTTTCTTTTTTGTGGGGTCTTTACCAGGTTTTGGGATTAGGGTGATGGTGGCCTCATAGAATGAGTTTGGAAGTTTCCCTTCCTCAGCAATTTTCTGGAAGAGTTTGAGTAGAATAGGTGTTAGCTCTTCTCTAAATTTTTGGTAGAATTCAGCTGTGAAGCCGTCTGGACCTGGGCTTTTGTTTGCTGGAAGATTCTTGATTATAGCCTCTAGTTCCGTGCTTGTGATGGGTCTGTTCAGATTTTCTATTTCTTCCTGGTTCAGTTTTGGAAAGTTGTACTTTTCTAGGAATTTGTCCATTTCTTCCAGGTTATTCATTTTATTGCCATATAATTGCTGATAGTATTCTCTAATAATCCTTTGTATTTCTGTGTTGTCAGTTGTGATCTCTCCTTTTTCATTTCTAATTTTATTGATTTGGTTCTTCTCCCTTTGTTTCTTGATGAGTCTGGCTAGTGGTTTGTCAATTTTATTTACCTTCTCAAAGAACCAGCTTTTGGCTTTGTTGATTTTTGCTATGGTCTCTTTTGTTTCTTTTGCATTTATCTCTGCCCTAATTTTTACGATTTCTTTCCTTCTACTAACCCTGGGGTTCTTCATTTCTTCCTTTTCTAGTTGCTTTAGATGTAGAGTTAGGTTATTTAGTTGACTTTTTTCTTGTTTCTTGAGGTGTGCCTGTATTGCTATGAACTTCCCCCTTAGCACTGCTTTTACAGTGTCCCAGAGGTTTTGGGTTGTTGTGTTTTCATTTTCATTCATTTCTATGCATATTTTGATTTCTCTTTTGATTTCTTCTATGATTTGTTCATTATTCAGCAGCGTGTTGTTCAGCCTCCATATGTTGGCATTTTTAATAGTTTTTCTCCCGTAATTGAGATCTAATCTTACTGCATTGTGGTCAGAAAAGATGCATGGAATGATTTCAACTTTTTTGAATTTACCAAGGCTAGATTTATGGCCCAGGATGTGATCTATCCTGGAAAAGGTTCCGTGTGCACTTGAGAAAAAGGTGAAATTCATTGTTTTGGGGTGAAATGTCTTATAGATATCTATTAGGTCTAACTGGTCTATTGTATCATTTAAAGTTTGTGTTTCCTTGTTAATTTTCTGTTTAGTTGATCTATCCATAGATGTAAGTGGGGTGTTAAAATCTCCCACTATTATTGTGTTATTGTTAATTTCCCCTTTCATACTTGTTAGTAATTGTCTTACATATTGCGGTGCTCCTATGTTGGGTGCATAAATATTTATAATTGTTATATCTTCTTCTTGGATTGATCCTTTGATCATTATGTAGTTTCCTTCTTTGTCTCTTTTCACAGCCTTTGTTTTAAAGTCTATTTTATCTGATATGAGCTTTCTTTTGGTCTCTATTTGCATGGAATATCTTTTTCCAGCCCTTCACTTTCAGTCTGTATGTGTCCCTCGTTTTGAGGTGGGTCTCTTGCAGACAACATATATGGGGGTCTTGTTTTTGTATCCATTCAGCCAGCCTTTGTCTTTTGGTTGGGGCATTCAACCCATTTACGTTTAAGGTAATTATTGATAAGTACGATCCCATAGCCATTTTCTTTATTGCCTTGGGTTCGAGTTTATACACCCTTTCTGTGTTTCCTGTCTAGAAAAGATCCTTTAGCATTTGTTGGAGAGCTGGTTTGGTAATGCTGAATTCTCTCAGCTTTTGCTTGTCTGTAAAGCTTTTGATTTCTCCTTCATATTTGAATGAGATCCTTGCTGGGTACAGTAGTCTGGGCTGTAGGTTATTTTCTTTCATCACTTTAAGTATATCTTGCCATTCCCTCCTGGCCTGAAGAGTTTCTGTTGAAAGATCGGCTGTTATCCTTATGGGAATCCCCTTGTGTGTTATTTGCTGTTTTTCCCTTGCTGCTTTTAATATTTGTTCTTTGTGTTTGATCTTTCTTAATTTGATTAATATGTGTCTTGGAGTATTTCGCCTTGGGTTTATCCTGTTGGGGACTCTCTGGTTTTCTTGGACTTGGATGATTATTTCTTTTCCTATTTTAGGGAAGTTTTCAACTATTATCTCCTCAAGTATTCTTTCATGGTCTTTCTTTTTGTCTTCTTCTTCTGGGACTCCTATGATTCGAATGTTGGAGCATTTAACATTGTCCCAGAGGTCTCTGAGATTGTCCTCATTTCTTTTAATTTGTTTTTCTTTTTTCCTCTCTGTTTCATTTATTTCTACAATTCTATCTTCTAGCTCGCTTATCCTGTCTTCTGCCTCTGTTATTCTACTGTTTGTTCCCTCCAGAGTGTTTCTGATCTCATCAATTGCATTATTCATTGTATATTGACTCTTTTTTATTTCCTCTAAGTCCTTCTTAAACCTTTCTTCCATCTTCTCAATCCTTTTCTCCAGGTTATTTACCTGTAACTCCATTTTGCTTTCAAGATTTTGAATCATTTTCACCACCAAGATTCGAAATTCTTTATCAGGTAGATTCCTTATATCTTCCTCTTTTGTTTGTGTTGGTGGGCAATTATCTTGTTCCTTTACTTGCTGGGTATTTCTCTGCCTCTTCATCTTGCTTATAATGCTTTGCTTGGGGTGGCCTTTCCCTCTTCTGGCCGTTTGTGGAGATCTCTTTATTATGTAGTTTCCTCTCTGTGTGTGGGGTTGGACAGGTGACTTGTCAAAGTTCCCTGGTTATGGAAGCTTGTGTCGGTGTTCTGGTGGGTGCAGCTGGATTTGTTCTCTCTGGAGTGCAATGAAGTGTCCAGTAATGAGTTATGAGATGTCAGTGGGTTTGGAGTGACTTTGGACAGCCTGTATATTGAAGCTCAGGGCTAGTTTCCTGTGTTACTGGAGAATTTGCGTGGTATGTCTTGCTCTGGAACTTGTTGACCCTTGGGTGATGCTTGGTTTTAGTGTAGGTATGGAGACGTTTGATGAGCTCCTATGGATTAATGTTCCCTGGAGTCAGGAGTTCTCTGGTGTTCTCAGGATTCGGCCTTAAGCCTCTTGCCTCTGGTTTTTGGTCTTATTCTTGGAGTAGCCTCTAGACGTCTCTATCTGTCATTTCCAAGGTGGTTCCCTCTGTTTTAGCTTCTGTTTGCTGGTCTCTTCAGTGTCTAATTTCCGCCCTGATACTAGCGGGTGGGTGGACACTTTTTAAGGCTCAGTTGTTCAGTCCTGTTCTGGGAAGGGAGGAACGCTGCAGTCGAATATCTCTGGCGTCTGTGGGGAGTGCTCGCAGCGTCTCGGCCACACTGGGTTTGCCCCCGCTCACAGCACGTATGCTGTCCGAGTCTATACTGCACAGGCTCTAGGTTGCTCTGCCGGGAACTGTCTGAGGCCGGCGCCGGGTTGTATGCACTTCCCAGGTCTGAGCGGCTCAAGTTCAGGTTCTCAGGTACTCCACAAAGACGCAGACTTGGTTGGGCCTGCGTTTTGTGCCTTCCCCGGTCCGAGCAGCTCAGGGGACCAGGTGTTTGGCGAGCGTGGTCTCTGCAACTTATCGCCTCCCCAGTCCCCGCCACTCAGTTTTCTGGGTGTACAACCGGCGCACCTTCTCAGGGGGATATCGACCGGCCCGAGCCCAAGAAGTCCTGAATAGCAATAAGCCTGTCTGCAGTTTGTATCAGATGCCTTTCTGGGGCCGCAGTTGCCCGCTCCGGCTCTGGCTGCGCTCCCTGCCTGTCTTGGCGGGGGATGGGGGATGGGCCAGCTGCAGCCGGCTCACTCTGCTCAGTCCTTTATTCTGTGAGCGGGGCTGGCCGAGTCGTAGGTTAGAGCTTTCCGCCTTTTCATGGGGAAGCTATCCCACAGTCTGCTTTGCTCTCCCCAGTTCTCTCAAATTGTTCTCGTGGCATTCAAGCCCAGTTCTCTCTCTAAGCAGTTCAGCCAGCTCCTCCCTGCTCAGCCCCCTCTTGCTAATGGCGTATGCAGGCGTCTGCGCTGCTTCTCCGCTGGGAGTTACCGTTTGATGGGTAATCTGTGGGTTTTTAAAAAATCTTAAAAAAAAAATGAGGGTTATGTGGCCCTCTGAGCTTCCAAGGCTCGCCACAGATTCGCCAGTGAGAGTGTTTCCTGGTGTTTGGAAAGTTCTCTCTTTTTAAAGCCTCCCTTCCCGGGACGGAGCTCCGTCCTTACTTCTTTTGTCTTGCTTTTTATCTTTTATGTTTTTTCCTACCTCCTTTCGAAGACAATGGGCTGCTTTTCTGGGTGCCTGATGTCCTCTGCCAGCATTCAGAAGTTGTTTTGTGGACTTTACTCTGCGTTCAAATGTTCTTTTGATGAATTTGTGGGGGAGAGAGTGGTCTCGCCGTCCTATTCCTCCGCCATCTTGTTCCTTCTCCCTGTGGGTAGAATTGATGCTTTTTTCTTTCTTTGCCTGGTCCCTCCAGATATTGGACACTCTTGGGTTCTGAACAGCCTTAGCAGATGAATGGGAAAGACTGTCTCCTGTCATGTGCAGGAATTGGGATATTTTGGGGACCTCTAGAAGAGAGAAGTTCACTGAGGTGGAGCATGAGAGCAGGTTGTTGGCATGGCTTTCCCGGCTTTGAGAGGCTTTTGGGGAATTTGGTCTGAGGTTTCTGAAGAGTTCCACTACAGCCACTTTGTGTCCTGTGTGCTTAGTCGCTCACTTGTGTCTGACTCTTTGTGACCCCATGGACTGTAGCCCACCAGGCTCCTCTTTCCATTTAATTCTCCAGGCAAGAATACTGGAGTGGGTTGCCATTCCCTTTTCCAGGGAATCTTCCTGACCCAGGGATCTCCTGTGTTACGGGCAAATTCTTTACCATCTGAGCCACCAGGGAAGCCCTACCTAAAAGTAACATAGCAACTATGCAGGCCTAATGCCTGTGTGTTAGTCGCTGAGTCGTGTCTCACTCTTTCTGACCCCATGGACTGTTGCCCACCAGGCTCCTCTGTCCATTTTGGAGAAGCATATATGGTCCATTGACCAGGCTTATTTTGCAAATTAGCCTTGATTTGGCTATTTGGTGGAGATGAGGGTAATTTTAGAGCAATATTATATTTTAGTGCATGTTAAATTCTAGTTCTGTTAATTGAGGTCTGTGTTTATGAAGGTTATTGTGTTAACCATACTTTTGCCCTGATGTTCTGGAAAGAAAATGATCTAGTGAAACTGTCACAGAGTCTAAGTGCTCATGAAGTGTGACGTTGTTTTAAGTCTTCTGCTAAAAACGCATGTACAATGTTTGCGTGACAATTGGGTATAAGTGATAAAATGTTGGCTATAAGTGATAAAGTGTTTCCTCATCAACATACCTCTGAGCCTACTCAAGAGATCTGATTAATTTTCCTGCAACATGAATAACTAGGGAAATACAGAGGAGACCTCGCAGTGAGGGACATAATCTGAACCTGGGGTAGGAGCCAGCACCCCAGCATCAAGGGATGGGTATTTTGATTATCACTGCTTTCTGATTTGGAAGATGTGACATCAAAAGGGGAACTGGTCGAAAAATCTGCACATATTGAGGTGGGGGGAGTCATTCTGGTTTACACATGGTTTCACTTAAATTTTACTGACCAGAGCAACCGTTCTGTCATCATTCAGATATGCATTGTATATCTGCTTTGACCACTGAGGAAGGGAATCATTTTGAAAGTCAAAATAGAGCAGTTGTGGCTTATACATCCAAAGTAGAACTAGGTGACCATTGTATATGTGATTTTCGACATGTTCTTGAATCACTGAACAATTGATATTTCTGAACTGTATTGCAGACGAGAACAAAATTCACAGGCAGGTGTGGTTTATCTTAGAATGTGGTTACTGCATTTTGCTTCCTGGTCATCATCTCCCCTGTGTTGTGCCTGTTAGATGTCTTACATTTTCTCCCTCGTCTGAGGAAGGAAATCTGTTTGTAGACAGAGCAGCAACACTGGCCTTACTGCAAGATATGTCTAATTGCTGGGTGTGCAATGAGATGCTGCTGTCGTTCTCCTTGGGACTTGCGTGGAAAATTGACATGGCTGATATGACCATGTAGGGACCACTGAAAGTGGAGGGGAGGGGAAGACCCACCATTTTCTGGTGCCATGTGCCAATACATCAGAAGGACCCCGGTAGGTAAATGTCACTGTACAGCTCACAGCCCATGAGCCCCCTGGTCTCTGCTCTGTGGAGAGGAAAAGGCTGGCTTCTGGATACACAGTTCCAACTAATGGGATTCAGTTCAGTTGCTCTGTCATATCTGACTCTTGGCAACCCCATGGACTGCAGCACGCCAGGCCACCCTGTCCATCACCAACTCCCGGAGTTTACCCAAACTCAGGTCCATCGAGTCGGTGATGCCATCCAATGATCCCATCCTCTGTTGTCTCCTTCTCCTCCTGCCTTCAATCCCTCCCAGAATCAGGGTCTTTTCCAATCAGTCAACTCTTCGCATGAGGTGGCCAAAGTATTGGAGTTTCAGCTTCAACATCAGTCCTTCCAATGAATATTCAGGACTGATTTCCTTTAGGATGGACTGGCTGGATCTCTTTGTAGACCAAGGGACTCTCCAGAGTCTTCTCCAACACCACAGTCCAAAAGCATCAATTCTTTGGCGCTCAGCTTTCTTTATAGTCCAACTCTCACATCCATACATGGCTACTGGAAATAATGGGATTAACTGGTTTCTGTTGGAAAGACCTAACGGGCAAGGAGATCCAACCAGTCCATTCTAGAGGAGATCAATCCTGGGTGTTCATTGGAAGGACTGATGCTAAAGCTGAAACTCCAATACTTTGGCCACCTCATGCGACAGGTTGACTCACTGGAAAAGACTCTGATGCTGGGAGCAATTGGGGGTAGGAGGAGACGGGGATGACAGAGAATGAGGTGGCTGGATGGCATCACCGACTCGATGGACATGAGTTTGAGTGAACTCCGGGAGTTGGTGATGGACAGGGAGGCCTGGCGTGATGTGGTTCATGGGGTCGCTAAGAGTTAGACACGACTGAGCAACTGAACCGAACTGAACGGGTTCACCCCTAATGGCACTCAGCATAACATGGGGGTGCAGACCTGTGCTGTGACAGCTGAGACTAGGCCAGTGAAATGTTTCTCCTAG
Source organism: Moschus berezovskii (assembly GCF_049115385.1). NCBI lineage: Eukaryota > Metazoa > Chordata > Mammalia > Artiodactyla > Moschidae > Moschus > Moschus berezovskii. Next base: position 12,512,701 of record NC_142488.1, on the reverse strand, counting down.
AGCCAGGGCCCACTCCTCCCCAGGGGGGGTGACTCTGGGTTTGTGACCAGCAGGGGTGGCCTGTCTGTATTGTATTTGTGGGGTCTGGTTGAAGTGTCCCCTCTACAAACCTGACCCCAGCAATATCACAGAAGAGGGGCAGACCAAGATTGTCTGGGTCATGTGGGGTGTGTTGGAGAGGAGTGTATGGTCGGGCCCCCAAGATGCCTGCTATCTTGCTGTCTGCCCCTCCCCTGCCCGACCAGTGCCTGCTTCACCTGCACCCTACGCACATGACTCACCTTCCTAGTACTTTCCCCAGGTCCCAGCGGGTGACTATTTTTATCAAAAGGGTTATGAGGAGAGGGCCCCCTACTGGTTTCCCTGGTAACTAATAAGCCCACCTGATGTCAATTTCGGCTGTAACTGGCACCCTCCCCCTCTCCCGAGGAGTGAAGCCTGCCACCATGTCCTGCCTCCCATCACCCCACACGGTGGGGTGTTCGCCCAGGACCTTGCTTCAGACAGGTAGGCTCCCTCATCCATTAAACCATGCTGTTCCCATCGTGCACTCCGGGCTCTTTCTTTGGTCTTGAAACTGGGTGTATTTAGGGATGATAGGCCTGCGGGGTGCAGCCCAACACCACCCGAAAGCCCTCCCATTCCATCCCCACCCCTAGCTTGTAAAACATCTTTTGGTTCATACTTCCCCTCTTTGTGAAATCAGTATGTTTAGGCGCTTCCTTTTTTTTTTTTTTTTCCAGAAGAGATGCAACAAGTCCCTATGAGGGTTCAGAAGGCAGCCCCTCAGCAGCCATACCCGCCAAACACAGAGCCCTGAACTTGGAAATAAGCAACAGCTAAAACATCTCGAGACCATCTGAAATAGCAGTTGTCACCAAACCCTATGTTAACACTCTGGACTTTGTTCCTTAAATGAGTGATTTTCAAATTTGAGTGTGTGTCAGAATCACCTGGAGGGCTTGTTAAAACAAATTTCTGGGCCCCCACCCCAGGGTTTCTGATTTAGTAACTGATGCAGGGCCCAATTCTCATTTCTACCAAGCTCCCAGGTGAGACTGCTGGTCCTGGTCTGGGGCCCACATGTAGAATCTGGATATTCGGAGGAATTAGCCTGAGGTACTGATCTTCATTAAAATCTTTATTAACTAAAATTCCTATATTCTTAACATATTTGTCATAAATATACTGCATATTCATTAGAGGAAATTCGGTTTTAAAATGAGAAGTAGAAAGAGAACTGCTGCTGCTGCTAAGTCACTTCCGTCGTGTCTGACTCTTAGTGACCCCACGCACTGCAGCCTACCGGGCTCCTCCATCCATTCCAGGCAAGAGTACTGGAGTGGAGTGCCATTGCCTTCTCCAGAAAGAGAACTGTATCACCCATAATGCCAATATTCAGACGTAACCACTCTTGACATTCTTCTGGATCTACAATTCCTGATCAGCCTGGTCATCCAATTCACCAGGCCACCACAGATTAGAAGCTGCCATCCAGAATGTCATGGGGATAAGGAGGCAACTAATAACATGTCCATAGAAGACCTTGGTGAGAGGCCACCCAGAGTGAAAGTGGAGAAAGGAAAATATGAGTTGTTGTTCAGTCACTAAGTCGTGTCCGACTCTGTGACCCCCATGGACTGCAGCATGCCAGGCTTCCCTGCCCTTCACCATCTCCCAGAGGTTCCTCAAACTCATGTCGATTGAGTTGGTGATGCTATCCAACCATCTCATCCTCTGTTGTCCCCTTCTGCTCCTGCCTTCAATCTTTCGCAGCATCAGGGTCTTTCCCAATGAGTTGGCTCTTCACACCAGGTGGCCAAAGTATTGGAGCCTCAGCATCCCTCCTTCCAATGAATATTCAGGACTGATTTCCTTTAGGATTGACTGGTTTGATCTCCTTGCTGTCCAAGGGACTCTCAAGAGTCTTCTCCAACACCACAATTCCAAAGCATCAGTTCTTCAGTGCTCAGTCTTCTTTCTGGTCCAACTCTCACATCCATACATGACTAGCTTTGACAATATGGCCCTTTGTCAGCAAAGCGATAGCTCTGCTCTTTAATACACTGTTTAGGTTTGTCATTGCTTTTCTTCCAAGGAGCAAGCGTCTTAATTTCGTGGCTGCAGTCACCATCCACAGTGATTTGGGAGCCCCCCAAAAATACATACAATATAAACCTTAAACAGTTTTGTAAGTGTGTATATGTAGTTTTTTAAGTTCTAAATTTTGAGGTCTTGCTTCTAATGCCTAAGTGGCACCCTCATAAAGAGGCTCTTTAGTTCTTCACTTTCTGCCATTACAGTGGTATCATCGCCTATCTGAGGTTTTTTATATTTCTCCCAGCAGTCTTGATTTCCAGCTTGTGATTCACCCAACCTGGCCTTTTGCATGACGTACTCTGCATATAAGTTAATAAATAAGCAGGGTGACAATGTATAGCGTTGTCATACTCCTTTCCCAATTTTGAACCAGTTCATTGTTCCCTGTACAGATCTCATTGTTGCTTCTTGACCTGGTTTCTCAGGAGACAGGTAGGGTGGTCTTGGTATTCCCATCTTCAAGAATTTTCCAGTTTGTTGTGATCCACACAGCTCAAGACTTTAGCATAGTCAATGAAGCAGGCGTTTTTCTACAATCCCCTTGCTTTCTCTATGATCCAACGGATGTTGGCAATTTGATCTCTGGTTCCTCTACCTTTTCTGAATCCAGCCTGTACATCTGGAATTCTCAGTTCAAATACCGCTGAAGCCTAGCTTGAAGGATTTTGAGCATAACCTTACTAGCATGTGAAATAAGCACAATTATACAGTAGTTGGAACATTCTTTGGCATTGCCCTTCTTTGCAATTGGAATGAAAACTGACCTTTTCCAGTCCTGTGGCCACTGCTGAGCTTCCCAAATTTGCTGACATATTGAGTGCAGCACTTTAACAGTATCACCTTTTAGTATTTTAACTAGCTGAGCTGGAATTCCACCACCTCCACTAGCTTTGTTCATAGTAATGCTTCCTAAGGCTTACTTGATTTCACACTCCAAGATATCTGGCTCTTAGGTGAGTGACCACCCCATTGTGGCTATCTGGACGGTTATGACCCTTTTTGTACAGTTCTTCTGTGTATTCTTGCCAACTCCTGTTAATCTCTTCTACTTCTGTGAGTTCCTTACCTTTTTTGTCCTTTATAGTGCCCATTCTTGCATGAAATGTTCCCTTGATATCTCCAATTTTCTTGAAGAGATGTCTATCCCATTCTCTTGTTTTCCTCTTCTACTTTGCATTGCTCATTTAAGAAGGCCTTCTTATCTATTCTTGCTCTTCTCTGGAACTGTATCACCATGTGATTAAATTAAGCATAGTCTTTGACCCCTTCACAGGCACAGGGCACCATGGGACCTCTAAGGAGGAGTGTCCATCTCAACCAACAAGCATGGGCAGGGAAGGAGGAGGACTTTCTGAAAGAAGGGACATGAGCCTCAGCTGTGTCCCAAAGGGAGAGGAGGCCAAGAGGGGAGGAATGGTATTCCAGGGCCAGGAAACAGGAGGAGCAAGGCCTGGAGGCTCCTGTATGAAAGAGTTTAAGAAGCGCTATATGTCAATCAGAGCATCAACAGACATAGAGAAGGTTAGAGGAAAAGTTGGAGAAGGAAATGGCAACCCACTCCAGTATTCTTGCCCAGAGAATCCCATGGACAGAGGAGCCTGGTAGGTTGCTGTCCATAGGGTCGCACAGAGTTGGACATGACTGAAGCGACTTAGCATGCATGCATGCATTGGAGAAGGACACGGCAACCCATTCCAATATTCTTGCCTGGAGAATCCCAGGGACAGAGGAGCCTGGTGGGCTGCCGTCTATGGGGTCGCACAGAGTCGGACATGACTGAAGTGACTTAGCAGAAGCAGCAGAGGAAAAGTTTGAGACTCGGAGTCTGTGTCACCGAGCGTGTCATGTGGTCTCTTCTCAAGCTTGGGCTGTATCCTTAAGGCAATTGGAAGCCATTGAAAGACTTTCAAACAAAGTGACAGGAGCAGATATATCCCATGGACCATCAGTTAACGCAGAGGGGAGAGGTGGCTTTGCCAGCAATCCAGGTAGAGGGGGTGGTGAGCTCCGGAAATGGGGGCCATGGGAGGACAGATAGAAATGGAGAAACAGTCACATGATAAAATCAACGGGACTCCAGGGCTGACTGGAGTGGGGTCTGAGAGATGGTGCTGTGGAGGCTGGTTCTCTAAGGGATTGTGTGCTTGGTGGCATCTCCATCTGGGACACAGGAGGATTTAAGTGGAGCTTGCCCCGAAGGGAAGAAAATGTGCTCAGGCTGAGTCTTAGTAGTGAGAGGCTGGAGATGATGTCCCCCTGGATGAAATCATTCTCCATATTCTTTTAAAGAAAGCAGCCAGTGTAGATCACACTTCAGAATCATTTCATTTCATTTTTTTTTTTTAAAAAAAGGGGCTAAAATGAAAGATTTGGGCACCCAAAGGAACTAGCTCCAATTTTTCAGAAATTATCGGATGTAAGTTTCCTCATTGCCTAAGAAGTCAGGTGAGGTATTGTTGGCTGTAAATATGCCTGCACATGGAGTGAATTACATTAGATGGGCAGCATGTCCATCAATTGTCTCTAAGACTCTTCGGTACTTTCTGAGTCTTTTATGCATCTGAATCTCTGTAAAACTGTTTTGGAGAAGCTTTGGCCTTAGCTCAGCTTTTCAGTGACTTGCTTGAGGGCAGAGGTGAATGCGGTCATCTTATTACAACACAAGTGGATTTCCTAGAAAAACAGCAGCAGGGAACACCATGAACAGAATTGCCTCATGCTCTTGGGACAGTCTATTCACCACCCAGGTCACTTGAGGAAAGAAACCCAAATCCACATCCAGAAAGTGAAGAGAGAGGGAATGTCAGAATTCTCAGAGCCTCTTAGTGCTTTTGCTAGTTGAGTCCATTTCAGTCCTCACCACAAACCACTGGGTAATGAAAATGGAGTTTACACACTTCTAGTCACAATATTATGGGATGTAGAAAGTCTAAATGAATTTGTTAGCATCCTTATCGGTGGTGTTTTACATTTGGTGACCTTCAGTGAGATGTTTGAAAAGTCCGTCAACCTCTTGGAATTACTACCAGCATGAACCCCCAAATCGACCCAGCAAGACGTGTACCACATGTGGCGCACGTGCAGACTCCCTGCTTGTGCTTTTCTTTTGTTAGGTTACCTGAAGTGGAACTAGAATTCGAAGAGTAAGTTCTCGTGTAACTGTCACTCGGGTGTACTGGGGACTTCCGAAGTGCTAGTCACTAAGGTAACTCCTTTGCAAACTCATTTACACTCCCGCACAATCCCATTTCACAGATGAGAGTGTGGGGGCATACAGAGGGTCAGTGAGTTGTCCAGAGCCATAGCCGAGAGGTGAAAGAACTGACATTCAAGTGCAGAACTCTGGAGCCTGCATTTTTTAAAATAATTTTTAAAATATTTATTTATCTGGCTGCACCAGGTCTTAGTGTGACACTTGAAATCTTGGATCTGAGTTTCTGCACGTGAGATCTAGTTCCCCCACTGGGGACTGGGCCCCTGCATTGAGAGTGTGGAGTCTTACCCCTGGACCAACAGGGAAGTCCGGCCCGCATTTGTTTTTGACACATGCCCTAGGCATTGGCTGCTCACCCAGAGTGAAGTCTCAGTTCAGATCAGTTCAGTCGCTCAGTCGTGTCTGACTCTTGGCGACGCCATGAATCACAGCACGCCAGGCCTGCCTGTCCATCACCAACTCCCGGAGTTCACTCAAACTCATGTCCACAGAGTCGGTGATGCCATCCAGCCACCTCATTCTCTGTCGTCCCCTTCTCCTCCTGCCCCCAACCTTTCCTAGCATCAGAGTCTTTTCCAGTGAGTCAACTCGTCGCATGAGGTGGCCAAAGTATTGCAGTTTCAGCTTTAGCATCAGTCCCTCCAATGATCATCCAGGATTGATCTTTAGAATGGACTGGTTGGATCTCCTTGCAGTCCAAGGGACTCTCAAGGGTCTTCTCCAACACCACAGTTCAAAAGCATCAATTCTTTGGCACCCAGCTTTCTTCACAGTCCAACTCTCACATCCATACATGACCACTGGAAAAAACGTAGCCTTGACTAAACAGATCTTGGTTGGCAAAGTAACGTCTCTGCTTTTTCATGTGCTATCTAGGTTGGTCATAACATTCCTTCCAAGGAGTAAGCGTCTTTTAATTTCATGGCTGCGATCAGCATCCACAGTGATTTTGGAGCACCCCCCCCCCAAAAAAAAATAGTCTGACACTGTTTCCACTGTTTCCCCATCTATTTCCCATGAAGCGATGGGACCAGATGCCATGATCTTAGTTTTCTGAATGTTGAGCTTCAAGCCAACCTTTTCACTCTCCTCTTTCACTTTCATCAAGAGGCTTTTGAGTTCCTCTTCACTTTCTGCCATAAGGGTGGTGTCATCTGCATATCTGAGGTTATTGATATTTCTCCCGGCAATCTTGATTCCAGCCTGTGCTTCTTCCAGCCCAGTGTTCCTCATGATGTACTCTGCATATAATTTAAATAAGCAGGGTGACAATGTACAACCTTGATGTACTCCTTTTCCTATTTGGAACCAGTCTGTTGTTCCATGTCCAGTTCTAACTGTTGCTTCCTGACCTGCATACGGGTTTCTCAAGAGGCAGGTCAGGTGGTCTGGGATTCCCATCTCTTTCAGAAGTTTCCAGAGTGTGTTGTGATCCACACAGTCAAAGGCTTCGGCATAGTCAATGAAGCAGAAATAGATGTTTTTCTGGAACTCTCTTGCTTTTTCCATGATGCAGCGGATGCTGGCAATTTGATCTCTGGTTCCTCTGCCTTTAAAGACAGACCCTGAGAATGGGGCTTTTAAGGGAGCTGTCAGGTCAAATGGTAACACTTGAGAATATGGCATTTGTAGAACTCCAAACCTATTCTGCCCATCCTGTGCTGGTTTGTTTGTTGGTTTTCACAGCTGCTGTAGGTGCAAGGCTGTTGGTTTTCAAGGTTACCAAAGAACAGGGAGGAACGGGATGGACAACTTCAACACCACGAAGCTTGCTGATCTTAAGGAGATTGAGTCACTTTTCTTGAATAAACATTTTTCATGATGGTTCTAAAACTTTGGATAATTTCCAGAGTTCAGAAAAACTTGACATTTTTTAAAATCAGTGTATTTATTGGTCCTCTGGATTTTTTTCTAGGCATTCACTTCACCCTTTCCGAATTGCTTCCCTCTTACTTGGTTTTTTCTTTAATATTTTTTACAGTTTTTGCCTAAATTTCTTGTCTCGTTCTTAAACTATATGAAAATAGTAATCATAGTTATTTTAAAGCTTGTATCTTATAAATTTAGCTGTAGTGACTATGATGTTAATTTCCATTACCATTAATGTACCATTACTAGATGCAGAAGTCAAGAATTTCTTTATTTTTATTAAAATACAGTGTTGTCAAAATGTTGAGTTGCATCATTCCTAGTAATTTGAATGGTGTACTAGAAAGTTCACCTCCTCAAATATCTTTTCCTTATGTGATGGATGACTGTTTAAGGTTAAATAATCTCCAGAATGCCTACCTGATTCAACGTCTTATTTTCTGCATCAGTTATGTTCAGTTGCTCAGTCGTGTCTGACTCTTTGCGACCCCATGGACTGCAGCACACTAGGCCTCCCTGCCCGTCACCAACTCCCGGAGTTTACTCAAACTCATATCCATTGAGTTGGTGACGCCATCCAACCACCTCATCCTCTGTCGTCCCCTTCTGCTCCTGCCTTCAATCTTCCCGGGCATCAGGGTCTTTTCCAATGAGTCAGCTCTCCTTTCCCGATTTGGAACCAGGCTAGGTTTCAAGGTCCGGTTCTAACAGATGCTTCTTGACCTGCATACAGATTTCTCAGGGGGCAGGTCAGGTTGATCGGTCAATAAAATTGCTTGGTCTCTGGTAAGTAAGGTTCTCATAATTGTGAATGCGCTTTCCAGGAGAATTTTCGGGTGCCGAGAAAGACCGAAGATGGGAGGAGAGAGGGACGGCATTGGGGAAAACGATTAGATAGCATCACGGACTCAGTGGACATTTGTCTGAGCATGCCGCAGGAGTGGGTAATGGATACGAAAGCCGGTCGGACAGAACTGAGCAAGTGAACTGGACAATTTTCTCGACCAAGGGATGGAACCAGGCCCTCCTATTTTGGCTTTTTTTTTTTTTTTTAATAGTGACTTAGCAGCAGCAGCAGAGTTACCCTGATGCATTAGACAGTAAAGAGTCTGCTTACAAAGCGGGAGACTCAGATTCGATCCTGGGGAAGCCTCTCCTGGAGAAGGGAATGGCTACCCACTACAGTATCCTTGCTGGAGAATTCCATGGACAGAGGAGCCTGGAGGGCTGTAGTCCATGGGGTCGCAATAGTCTGGGCACGACTGAGGAGGTGCAGCACTCTATTTTATTCACCGTTATACTGAACCTTCTCTGTGTCAAACCCAGCACCCATATATCGTTATCTTAAGCCGTCAACAAAATCCTTACTGAAAAGGAATCAGACTCAGAGTGTCGAGGAGGAGAAAACATGGAGTCAGGGGCCTGGGAACAAGGGACTGGAAGCTGGGTTCCCGGGCGCTGGGGCGCGGAAAGGCGGGGATCTTTGGGGCGGGGACTCGGCGTTCATTTGCATAACCGGCAGGCCCTGCACGCGATAGATTCAATTTACTATTTCAATTCATCGTAGATTTCTTTTAAAAGCAGTATTTCGATGAATGAACCTTCACGCACTGAAGTGAAAAGATCTGCTGCAAACTCTTGAGCCAGACTTACCCTTGACTCGACTCATCCTCACTGTGTTAGGAGTGCTCGTCCTCAAGGCGGGTCTTTTGTCGTGCGTTCAGTATTTGGGTAGGCCCGAGAGATTGTCCGGGTTGTGTGGTTCATAATTTTTGGAGGCTTTGTGAGGCAAACAAAGCCAATATTGTCGTGTGCAAAAACAGAGCTTGTGAAATAGGGCTTTGGAGATGGGCTTTTCTTTGTTTCCCTGGGGTTCTCATACTTAACAACTTTCCGTGTGTTTGCTTAATGTGTTACGCTTTGGTTTGCTGTGTTGACTCTCTTAGTCTTGTCCAACTACTTTGTAACCCCGTAGAGTGTGGTCCTTTAGGTTTCACTGTTCGTCACCTATTCTCAGACCTTACTCCTACTCGTGACCTTTGAGGCCGTGTTGCGATCTAACCATCTCCTTTTCTGCCGTCTCCTATTTCCTCCCACGTGTAGGCCTTCCTAGCATCAGGGTCTTTTCGTTTCCCCTTCCACCTTTAGATTTTCTTAGTATCAGGGTCTTTTCCAGTAAGTCAGTTTTTTGCATCAGCTGGCCAAAATATTGGAGTTTCAGCGTCAGCATCAGTCCTTCCAATGAATATTCAGGACTGATTTCCTTTAAGATGGACTGGCTGGATCTCCTTGCAGTCCAAGGGACTCTCACACGTCTTCTCCAAGACCACAGGCCAACAGCCTCAATGCTTTTCGGCCTTCAGCTTTCTTTACAGTACAACTCTCACATCCATACATGAGTACTGGAAAAACCATAGCTTTGACTGGACGGACCCTTTGATGGCAAAGTAATGTTTCTTCTGTTTAGTATGCTGTCTAGATTGGCCAAAGCTTTTCTCCCAAGGAGCAAGCAGCTTTAATTTCACGGCTGAAATCACCTTCTGCAGTGATTTTGGAACCCCCCCCCCAAAAAAAAAAAAAAGTCTCTCACGGTTTTCATTGTTTACCCAATTCTTTGTCATGACGTGATGGGACTGGATTCCATGATCTTCATTTTTTGAATGTTGAGTTTTAAGCCAGCTTTTTCACTCCCCTCTTTCACCCTCATAAAGAAGCTCTTTAGTTCTTCGATTTCTGCGCTAAGGGTGCTTTCTGCCATAAGGGTGGTGTCATCTGCATATCTGAGGTCATTGATATTTCTTCCAGCAATTTGGATTCCAGCTTGTGCTTCATCTGGCGTGGCATTTTGCATGATGTACTCTGCATGCAAGTTAAATAAGCAGGGAGACAATATGCAGCCTTGATGTACTCCTTTCCCAATTTGAAACCAGTCGGTTGTACCATGTCCGGTTCTAACTGTTGCTTCCTGACCTGCAAACAGGTTTCTCAAGAGGCAGGGCGGGTGGTCTGGGAGTCCCATCTCTTTCAGAATTTTCCACAGCCTGTTGTGATCCACACAGCCAAAGGCTTTGGCATAGTCAATAAAGCAGAAGTAGATGAGTTTCTACAACTCTCTTGCTTTTTGATGGTCCAACGGATGCTGCCAATTTGATCTCTGGTTCCTCTGCCTTTTCTAAATCCAGTTTGAACATCTGGAACTTCACGGTTCTTGTACTGTTGAAGCCTGGTCTGGCTTGAAGAATTTTGAGCATTACTTGGCTAGCGTGTGAAATGAGTGCATCGTGCTGTAGTTTGAACATTCTTTGCCATGGCCTTTTTTGGGATCCGAATGAAAACTGACCTTTTCCAATCCTGTGGCCAATGCTGAGTTTTCCAAGTTTGCTGGCATGTTGAGTGCAGCACTCCCACAGCATCAGCTGTTAGGATTTGAAATAGCTCAGTTGGAATTCCAACACCTCCACTAGCTTTGTTCCTAGTGATACTTCCTAAGGCCCACTTGACTTCCCAGTCCACGATGTCTGGCTCTGGGTGAGTGATCACACCATTGTGGTATCTGAGTCATGACGGTCTTTTCTGTGTAGTTCTTCTGTGTAGTCTTGCCACCTCTTCTTAATATCTTCTGCTTCTGTTAGGTCCATACCATTTCTGTCCTTTATTGTGCCCATCTTTGCATGAAATGTCCCCTTGGCATCTCTACTTTTCTTGAAGAGATCTCTAGTCTTTCCAATTCTACTGTTTCCCTCTATTTCTTTGCATTGATCACTGAGGAAGGCTTTTCTTATTTCTCCTTGCTCTTCTTTGGAACTCTGCATCCAAATGGATATATCTTCCCTTTTCTCCTTTGTCTTTAGCTTCTCTTCTTTTCTTAGCTATTTGTAAGGCCCCCTCCTCAGACAATCCTTTTGCCTTTTTGATTTTCTTTGTCTTGGGGATAGTCTTGATCCCTGCCTCCTGTATAATGTCATGAACCTCCCTCCGTCCATAGTTCTTCAGGCACTCTGTCTATTGGATGTAATGCCTTGAATCTGTGTGTCACATCCACTGTGTAATCGTAAGGGATTTGATTTAGGTCATACCTGAATGGTCTAGTGGTTTTCCCTACTCTCTTCAATTTAAGTCTGAATTTCACAATAAGGAGTCATGATCTGAGCCACAGTCAGTTCCCTGCCTTATTTTTGCTGACTGTATAGAGCTTCTCCATTTTTGGCTGCAAAGAATATAATCAACCTGATTTGGGTATTGATCATCTGGTGATGTCCATGTGTAGGGTCTTCTCTTGCGTTGTTGGAAGAGGGTGTTTGCTATGACCAGTACATTCTCTTGGCAAAACTGTCAGCCTGCTTCATTTTGTACTCCAAGGCCAAGCTTTCCTGTTATTCCAGGTATCTCTTGATTTCGTACGTTTGCATTCCAGCCCCCTATGGTGAAAAGGACATCGTTTTAGGGTGTTAGTTCTAGAAGCTCTTGTAGGTCTTCACAGAAGCATTCAACTTCAGCTTCTTGAGCATTCCTGGTTGGGGCATAGACTTGGATTACTGTGATATTGAATGGCTTGCCTTGGAAATGAACAGAGATCAATTGTTCATTTTTGAGATGGCACCCAAGTATTGCATTTCAGACTCTTGCTGACTATGAGGGCTACTGCATTTCTTCTAATGGATTCTTGCCCACACTAGTAGATATAATGGTCATCTGAATTAAATTCGCCCGTTCCATTCCGCTTTACTTCCCTGATTCCTTAAATGTCGATGTTCACTCTTCCATCTCCCGTTTGACCACTTCTAATTTACCTTGATTCACGGACCTAACATTCCACGTTCCTATGCAATATTGCTTTTTTTCAGCATTGAACTTGACTTCTATCACCAGTCATATCCACAACTGGGTATTGTCTTCGCTTTGGCTCTGTCTCTTCATTCTTTCTGGAGTTATTTCTCCACTGATCTTCAGTAGCATACTGGGCACCTACCGACCCGGGGAGTTCATCTTTCAGTGTCCTGTCTTTTTGCCTTTTCATCCTGTTCATGGGGTTGTCAAGGCAAGAACACAAAAGTGGTTTGCCATTGCCTTTCCAGTGGACCACATGTCTTCCGAACTCTCCGCCATGACCCGTCCATCTTGGGTGGCCCTACATGGCATGTACATACATACAAGGTGCGGAGTAGAGGGACGTGCCTCCATATTCTCCTGTGAGAACTCCAAAATTACAAGTTGCTTCTGAACAACTGTCGACAGGAAAATGTTGGATCCCACCAAAAATGGTTACCCCACGAACAAGGGCAAAGGAGAAGCCCCAGCAAGACAGTAGGAGAGGGGAAATCGCACTTAGAATCAAACCCCATACCTGCCAGAGACGCTTGGAGGGCTCAGACCTTGTGCACACCAGGACCCAGAGACCCCACAGAGACTGAGCCGGAGCTGTGTGTGAGCGTCTCTTGCAGAGGGACGGGTCAGCAGTGGCCTGCTGCAGGGGCAGGGGCTCTGGGTTCAGTAGACCTGGGTGCGGCAGAAGCCCTCTTGGAGGAGGTCGCCATTAACCCCACCAAAGCCGCCAGAAGTTACACAGGACTGGGAAAGAGACTCTTGGGGGGCACAAACAGGACCTTGTGCGCACCGGGACTCAGGAAAAAGGTGCAGCGACCCCACAAGATGCTAACCCAGACTTGCCCGTGAGTGTCCAGGAGTCTCCAGCAGAGGTGTGCGTCAATGGGGGCCTACTGAAGAGTCGGGGGTATTGAGGGCAGCAGTGCCTGCAAGGGACCTTTTGAAGGAGGTTGCCATTATCTTCATTACCTCCACCATAGTTTGGCCTCTGGTCAAACAACAGGGAGGGAACACAGCCCCTCCCATCAATAGCAAATTGGATTAAACATTTACTGAGCATGGTTCTGCCCATCAGAACAAGACCCAGTTTCCCCCACAGTCAGTCTGTCCCATCAGGAAGCTTTTATAAGCCTCTTATCCTTATTCATCAGAGGGCAGACAGAATGAAAACCACACTCACAGGGAACTAACCAAACTGATCACATGGGCCACAGCCTTGTCGTACTCAATGAAACTATGAGCCATGACGTGTAGGGCCACCCAAGACAGATGGGTCATGGTGAGGGCTCTGGCAAAATGTAGTCCACTGGATAAGGGAATGGCAAACCACTTCAGTATTCTTGCCTTGAGAACCCCATGAACGGTATGAAAAGGCAAAAAGATAGGACACTGAAAGATGAACTCCCCAGGTCGGGAGGTGCCCAATATGCTACTGGAGAAGAGTGGAGAAATAACTCCAGAAAGAATGAAGATCTATGTCCATTTTCAAGGCAAACCGTTCAATACCACAGGAATCCAAGTCTATGCGCCAACCAGTAATGCTGAAGAAGCTGAAGCTGAACGGTTCTATGAAGACCTGCAAGACCTTATAGAACAAACACCCAGAAAAGATGTCCTTTGCATTATAGGGGACTGGATTGCAAAAGTAGGAAGTCAAGAGATACCTCGAGAAACAGGCAAATTTGGCCCTTAAATACAAAATGATGCACGTCAGAGGCTAACAGAGGTATGCCAACAGAACGCACTGGTCATAGCAAACACCCTCTTCCAACAACACAGGAGAAGACTCTACACATGGACATCACCAGATGATCAACACCAAAATCGGGTTGATTGTATTCTTTGCAGCCAAAGGTGGAGAAGCTCTATACCGTCAGCAAAAACAATATCGGAGGCAGACTGTGGCTCAGATCATGAACTCCTTATTGCAACATTCAAACTTAAATTGAGGAGACTAGAGAAAATCATTATCCATTCAGGTATGACCTAAATCAAATCCCTTACGATTACACAGTGGAATTGACAAATAGATTCAAGGCATTAGATTTGATATGGTCAAATAATTTCATTAGGAGAGCACAGACAATTTTAATGAATGATTAATTCATGAAAGTACCCAACTATGTTGAGAAGAAGAAAATAAAATTACAAAATGCATGTTACAGTGCCCCCAAAGATGCTTGGAAGTCTAGTAAGTCATGGCAGATGACATGTATATTCATGAAGCTTTAACTTCATGCAGTTATGCATTTCTCACAAATCACTTTGGTGATGTGATCTTCACACTGAGGGATTTGTTTCATAAAGCCATTTAAGATTTCAGTTGTTAAACTACAATATTTTATAGCATTTATTCAGTGCATCCTGATTTCTTAACGGTTTAGATGTTACCGTTTTTCCTGAAAACTAAAAAGTCTCTTCTGGTATAGAGGACCCCTCAGCTCCTGTTGTTAGAAATGAAACTGCCCTGAGACAGTCTTGAGTTTTAAGAACACATTTTACTTTCACTGTAGACTTCTCAAATTCAGTAACCTGTCTTTCATTATAAAAGATCACCGTAACCCAGGCACCACCTTTTATTTGGTGGGGGTGGCTTCACTCAGCTTGTAGGATCTTCACGCCCCCAGCAGGGCTTGAACCCGCTCTCTCGGCAATGAAAGCACGGAATCCTAACCACCAGAGAATTCCCTCCACACGGTCCTTTACTCTAAATCTGTTGTAGGATTTCCCCCTCCTCCAGTCGTGATGATATATATTGACCCATCTTGTTCTTTTCTGATAACCATGATGAGCAATGACTATATTTTTGCAGGCTAAAGCTAAAACTCAGCAAGACTAAACAGCCCGTCTAAGAATTAAGCCTGTTCTCAAGAACGCTTTGCGGGGCAGGGGGTGGGTGGAGGGCGCTAATATAGTACATCCGTGTGTGCTCAGTCGTGTCCCACTCTTTGCGACCCTGTATAGACATTGGATCGGTTCATAATAATGGAGGGTTTTGGTGGCTATGACTCAAGTATCCACGTTATAATCACAGTGATAGTCATTAAGACCATAATATTGTCCGCCATTACTGTACTCCAGCAATGCAAAAATCCAGATACAGCAAAAGGGCCACATCACTGGACAGTTTTCACTCTCTCATGGCGACTTCCTGCAGAGTATAAATGTGATGTGGACTGAGCTAAACCCTAAGCCTCTGCCAAATGAGTGTGGCACGAAAATGCTATGTTAATGCCGCTGTGTGCTTCATTACTCAGATTAACAGAAGACATGCTTATGCAATTAAAGCATGAAAATAGACACTATTCAGAATCTAGCCAACACACAAAAGTAACTGCATAACAAGAACACGGGATGGATTCCGGTCCAAATATTGCCATGCCGTTATATACGGGCTGAACCACTGAGCTGCTTAGCCGAGAGCAGTGACTCTGCACTCCGGAACCGCTTTTCAGAGCTTTAAATATGCTGATGCCCAATCCCCACACACACAGAGAACAATTTAATTGGCCCAGGGTGGAGTCCTGGGCATAGGCTTTTTAGAAACTCCCAGACTCCTTTGGAGGACTGCCAGGATTGTGAAATGCTGGGCCCTGAACAAAGAGGCCCCAGGGGAAATAAGAGGCCCCAGACTGCTTTGGGCAAGATATCCCAGTAGGGGGCGCTCAGCTGATTCCATGTTTCTTAACATCCATGCGTGTCCCAAGTGTTATCCTGTTTTTGGAGAGGCCTTTCCAACATAGATGCTACTCTAATTATTTTCAAAGATTTTTAAAAATTGTCTAAAAGTAACGGGAATTCCCTGACGGTCCAGTGGTTGGGACTCCACTGCAGGGGCAGAGGCTCAATCCCTGAATGGGGAACTCCGTTCCGTCCGTTCCGTCCCTCAGTCGTGTCCGACTCTTTGCGACCCCGTGGACTGTAGCCTACCAGGCTTCTCCATCCATGGGATTCTCCAGGCAAGAATACCAGAGTGGGTTACCGTTTCCTTCTCCAGGGGATCTTCCCGACCCAGGGATCGAACCCGGGTCTCCCGCATTGGAGGCAGACGCTTTAACCTCTGAGCCACCAGGGGTCTCCCAAACCCTAGAGCGTGGCCAAATAATAATAATTATAATGATAGTAAAATCTACAGTACCTTCGGATTTCAGGTTGAATATGGCAGATTAAATATATCCATTTATCTCTACTCTATCCACAAAACCCCATTAAACAACAGGAAAGTAATAAAAAGACAAGATATGTTCTTATTGAGAAAAACAGGAGAGCAGGTAACAGCAGCCAAGTGGGGAGAAGGACATTTTAATGCTTCAGGACCCTGGAAAGCTCAGGAATTCTAAGCTGTCTCTGAAGGCTGAGGAAAAATGGATATCAGAGTGGGCATCTAGCCTGTCTGCTCCAGTTTAAAACAAAACGAAGAAAGAGCTGTATAAGCATACTATGAGTTATAGAAGCAAAGAGATGAAACTGCTAAGGAATTAAAATGGACGTTTCTGGGAAGTGGGAACTGGGATGGGAAAAAGCAATTCTGGGTTTTGCTCTTCTGAGAGCCCTGTGTCATTTGGCCTTTAAAATTAAATTCTGAAAGCAATTATCCTTCAATTAAAAAATAAAATTTAAAAAAGCAATAAAGAACGAAAATATAAGTATATACAAAACTTAGATTTTTTTTTTAAAGCTGCTTTTGAAACGCGTTTGGGAGTAAAGGTATGCAAATACTGTAGATATGAATGTAAAATTGTAAAATCTTTCCAGGTGACAGGTGGGTAATATGGATTAAAAATTTCAATGTGTGGAACATTTAGTCCTGCATTTTCACTCTTGAAATTTGTCCTGAGGAAGAACTCGATTTCACGTGATAAATACACATCAAACTCTTAACTGCTGCAGGCGTAGAAAAACTGCCCACAGCCCTTCACTTTTCAAATTCTATTCTTCCACACAACAATACTGGCCTTGTTTGTCTCACAAGGCCTCCAAAAATTATGGAAAGCTCGCCTTTTCCCTACTTGCGCCTACCTAACCGAATCCTCAGTGAGACAAAAGACTCAGTCCGAGTAAAACAAGGACAAGAGTAAACATACGAGCCTGTGAACACACCGATGAGCTGATGCTCACTCCTAACACAGTGAGGCTGAGGAGCGTCAAGGGTAAGTCCGGGTCAAGAGTTTGCAGCAGATCTTTTCACCTAAGTGGATGAAGGTTCATTCTTCGAAATACTACGTTTTGAAAAAATTATGATACATTGAAATAATAAATAGAAACTATATCACGTTAGGCAAATAATCGCTGATCCGCACCACTGAGATTTGTGCCTTTCCCGCCCCAGCTCCTGGGAAGCCGGCTTCCAGCCCCTTGTTGCCAGGTCCCTGACTCTATGATTTCTCCTCGACATTCTGAGCCTGATTTGCATCGAGTAAAGGATATTGTTGACAGCTTAAGAAAATGATGTAGGAGCGCTGCATTTGACACAGAGAAGGTTCGCTATAATGTCAAATGAAACAGAGTACCATGTGTGCTCAGTCCTGCCCAGACAATTTGCAACACCATGGACTGTGGCCCTCCAGGCTCCTCTGTCCATGAAATTCTCCAGGCAAGAATACTGCAGTGGGTAGCCATTCCCTTCTCCAGGAGAAGCTTCCCCAGGATCAAATCTGGCTCTCCCGCTTTGTAAGCAAACTCTTTACTGTCTAAGCAATCAGGGTGAGTCGAAACACTATTTTTTGTTTGCTTGTTTGTGTTTTTTAAAAAAATGGTGACTGCGAAATTAGGAGGGCTCGGTTCCGTCCTTGGGTCGTGAAAATTGTCCAGTTCATCTGCCCAGTTTTGTCCGACTGGCTTTCCTATCTGTCAATAATTCCCGGGGCATGCGCAAACTCATGTCCACCGAGTCGGTGATGCTATCTAATGGATTTCCCCATTGTCATCCCTTTTGCCTCCCATCTTCGATCTATCCCGGCTCCAGAAAAATCTCCTGGAAAACCCTTTCACATGATGAGAACCTTACTGACCAAAGACCAAGCAATATAGGAAGAACTAAAGGTGGGAGGAGAAAGGAGATAACAGAAAATGAGATGGTTACACAGCAACATTGTGTTGAAAGGGAGGAGTATGAGTGACCTGTGAGAATGGGTGATAGGGAAACCTGAAGTGCCACAAGTCCACAAATCTACAAATACTGTAGATATGAATGTAAAATTGTAAAATTCTTTCCAGGTGACAGGTGGGTAATATGGGTCAAAAATTTCAATGTGTGGAACATTTAGTCCTGCATTTTCACTCTTGAAATTTGTCCTGTGGAAGTAATTGGACAACCACTGCTTTAAGTATCAATTAGAAAAGTTGGAAACTATCTACATGCCCTACACCAGAATTTTGATTTGAACAAGTGAGGGTTCCTCCATACAGTGAAATTATATGCAAATACTTTAAATGCTGGATTGCACACCTCCAAGACGGTCAAACATTCGAAAAACCTGCAAACAAAAGTTGCTGGGCATGTGAAACCTCGAAATGTTGATATAGTGCTGTTGAGTGTGCACTGGTACACTCACTGTCTTTGGAGAAAAAGCAAACATTGGCATTACATAAAAGAAAAGTTAGATATACACTTTGATCAGCAATTCTCATAGGGAGTCTAAAATGTCTCCCATGAACTATGCAGTGCATGGAATACTCCAGCCCAGAATACTGGAGTGGGTAGCAGTTCTCTTCTCCAGGGGATATTTCCCACCCAGGTATCGAACCTAGGTCTCCTGCATGGAAGGTGGATTCTTTACCAGCTGAGCTACCAGGGAAGCCTGAGACCTTCTATGGAGTTTTACAAATATTACATCCTGTAGTGGAAGAGGGGAGAATAGAACGAACACACCTGCCACATAAGTTTACGACCTACCTGCATAAGTGTATGAACAAAGAGAAGGAACCTATATGAATAACTATATGATTCCTTTACTCGATGCAAATCAGGCTCAGAATGTCGAGGAGAAATCATAGAGTCAGGGACCTGGCAACAAGGGGCTGGAAGCCGGCTTCCCAGGAGCTGGGGCGGGAAAGGCACAAATCTCAGTGGTGCGGATCAGCGATTATTTGCCTAACGTGATATAGTTTCTATTTATTATTTCAATGTATCATAATTTTTTCAAAACGTAGTATTTCGAAGAATGAACCTTCATCCACTTAGGTGAAAAGATCTGCTGCAAACTCTTGACCCGGACTTACCCTTGACGCTCCTCAGCCTCACTGTGTTAGGAGTGAGCATCAGCTCATCGGTGTGTTCACAGGCTCGTATGTTTACTCTTGTCCTTGTTTTACTCGGACTGAGTCTTTTGTCTCACTGAGGATTCGGTTAGGTAGGCGCAAGTAGGGAAAAGGCGAGCTTTCCATAATTTTTGGAGGCCTTGTGAGACAAACAAGGCCAGTATTGTTGTGTGGAAGAATAGAATTTGAAAAGTGAAGGGCTGTGGGCAGTTTTTCTACGCCTGCAGCAGTTAAGAGTTTGATGTGTATTTATCACGTGAAATCGAGTTCTTCCTCAGGACAAATTTCAAGAGTGAAAATGCAGGACTAAATGTTCCACACATTGAAATT
Source organism: Moschus berezovskii (assembly GCF_049115385.1). Classification (NCBI taxonomy): domain Eukaryota; kingdom Metazoa; phylum Chordata; class Mammalia; order Artiodactyla; family Moschidae; genus Moschus; species Moschus berezovskii. The sequence goes on along the minus strand of NC_142488.1, from coordinate 12,493,104 downwards.
TTTAATCCATATTACCCACCTGTCACCTGGAAAGATTTTACAATTTTACATTCATATCTACAGTATTTGCATACCTTTACTCCCAAACGCGTTTCAAAAGCAGCTTTAAAAAAAAAATCTAAGTTTTGTATATACTTATATTTTCGTTCTTTATTGCTTTTTTAAATTTTATTTTTTAATTGAAGGATAATTGCTTTCAGAATTTAATTTTAAAGGCCAAATGACACAGGGCTCTCAGAAGAGCAAAACCCAGAATTGCTTTTTCCCATCCCAGTTCCCACTTCCCAGAAACGTCCATTTTAATTCCTTAGCAGTTTCATCTCTTTGCTTCTATAACTCATAGTATGCTTATACAGCTCTTTCTTCGTTTTGTTTTAAACTGGAGCAGACAGGCTAGATGCCCACTCTGATATCCATTTTTCCTCAGCCTTCAGAGACAGCTTAGAATTCCTGAGCTTTCCAGGGTCCTGAAGCATTAAAATGTCCTTCTCCCCACTTGGCTGCTGTTACCTGCTCTCCTGTTTTTCTCAATAAGAACATATCTTGTCTTTTTATTACTTTCCTGTTGTTTAATGGGGTTTTGTGGATAGAGTAGAGATAAATGGATATATTTAATCTGCCATATTCAACCTGAAATCCGAAGGTACTGTAGATTTTACTATCATTATAATTATTATTATTTGGCCACGCTCTAGGGTTTGGGAGACCCCTGGTGGCTCAGAGGTTAAAGCGTCTGCCTCCAATGCGGGAGACCCGGGTTCGATCCCTGGGTCGGGAAGATCCCCTGGAGAAGGAAACGGTAACCCACTCTGGTATTCTTGCCTGGAGAATCCCATGGATGGAGAAGCCTGGTAGGCTACAGTCCACGGGGTCGCAAAGAGTCGGACACGACTGAGGGACGGAACGGACGGAACGGAGTTCCCCATTCAGGGATTGAGCCTCTGCCCCTGCAGTGGAGTCCCAACCACTGGACCGTCAGGGAATTCCCGTTACTTTTAGACAATTTTTAAAAATCTTTGAAAATAATTAGAGTAGCATCTATGTTGGAAAGGCCTCTCCAAAAACAGGATAACACTTGGGACACGCATGGATGTTAAGAAACATGGAATCAGCTGAGCGCCCCCTACTGGGATATCTTGCCCAAAGCAGTCTGGGGCCTCTTATTTCCCCTGGGGCCTCTTTGTTCAGGGCCCAGCATTTCACAATCCTGGCAGTCCTCCAAAGGAGTCTGGGAGTTTCTAAAAAGCCTATGCCCAGGACTCCACCCTGGGCCAATTAAATTGTTCTCTGTGTGTGTGGGGATTGGGCATCAGCATATTTAAAGCTCTGAAAAGCGGTTCCGGAGTGCAGAGTCACTGCTCTCGGCTAAGCAGCTCAGTGGTTCAGCCCGTATATAACGGCATGGCAATATTTGGACCGGAATCCATCCCGTGTTCTTGTTATGCAGTTACTTTTGTGTGTTGGCTAGATTCTGAATAGTGTCTATTTTCATGCTTTAATTGCATAAGCATGTCTTCTGTTAATCTGAGTAATGAAGCACACAGCGGCATTAACATAGCATTTTCGTGCCACACTCATTTGGCAGAGGCTTAGGGTTTAGCTCAGTCCACATCACATTTATACTCTGCAGGAAGTCGCCATGAGAGAGTGAAAACTGTCCAGTGATGTGGCCCTTTTGCTGTATCTGGATTTTTGCATTGCTGGAGTACAGTAATGGCGGACAATATTATGGTCTTAATGACTATCACTGTGATTATAACGTGGATACTTGAGTCATAGCCACCAAAACCCTCCATTATTATGAACCGATCCAATGTCTATACAGGGTCGCAAAGAGTGGGACACGACTGAGCACACACGGATGTACTATATTAGCGCCCTCCACCCACCCCCTGCCCCGCAAAGCGTTCTTGAGAACAGGCTTAATTCTTAGACGGGCTGTTTAGTCTTGCTGAGTTTTAGCTTTAGCCTGCAAAAATATAGTCATTGCTCATCATGGTTATCAGAAAAGAACAAGATGGGTCAATATATATCATCACGACTGGAGGAGGGGGAAATCCTACAACAGATTTAGAGTAAAGGACCGTGTGGAGGGAATTCTCTGGTGGTTAGGATTCCGTGCTTTCATTGCCGAGAGAGCGGGTTCAAGCCCTGCTGGGGGCGTGAAGATCCTACAAGCTGAGTGAAGCCACCCCCACCAAATAAAAGGTGGTGCCTGGGTTACGGTGATCTTTTATAATGAAAGACAGGTTACTGAATTTGAGAAGTCTACAGTGAAAGTAAAATGTGTTCTTAAAACTCAAGACTGTCTCAGGGCAGTTTCATTTCTAACAACAGGAGCTGAGGGGTCCTCTATACCAGAAGAGACTTTTTAGTTTTCAGGAAAAACGGTAACATCTAAACCGTTAAGAAATCAGGATGCACTGAATAAATGCTATAAAATATTGTAGTTTAACAACTGAAATCTTAAATGGCTTTATGAAACAAATCCCTCAGTGTGAAGATCACATCACCAAAGTGATTTGTGAGAAATGCATAACTGCATGAAGTTAAAGCTTCATGAATATACATGTCATCTGCCGTGACTTACTAGACTTCCAAGCATCTTTGGGGGCACTGTAACATGCATTTTGTAATTTTATTTTCTTCTTCTCAACATAGTTGGGTACTTTCATGAATTAATCATTCATTAAAATTGTCTGTGCTCTCCTAATGAAATTATTTGACCATATCAAATCTAATGCCTTGAATCTATTTGTCAATTCCACTGTGTAATCGTAAGGGATTTGATTTAGGTCATACCTGAATGGATAATGATTTTCTCTAGTCTCCTCAATTTAAGTTTGAATGTTGCAATAAGGAGTTCATGATCTGAGCCACAGTCTGCCTCCGATATTGTTTTTGCTGACGGTATAGAGCTTCTCCACCTTTGGCTGCAAAGAATACAATCAACCCGATTTTGGTGTTGATCATCTGGTGATGTCCATGTGTAGAGTCTTCTCCTGTGTTGTTGGAAGAGGGTGTTTGCTATGACCAGTGCGTTCTGTTGGCATACCTCTGTTAGCCTCTGACGTGCATCATTTTGTATTTAAGGGCCAAATTTGCCTGTTTCTCGAGGTATCTCTTGACTTCCTACTTTTGCAATCCAGTCCCCTATAATGCAAAGGACATCTTTCTGGGTGTTTGTTCTATAAGGTCTTGCAGGTCTTCATAGAACCGTTCAGCTTCAGCTTCTTCAGCATTACTGGTTGGCGCATAGACTTGGATTCCTGTGGTATTGAACGGTTTGCCTTGAAAATGGACATAGATCTTCATTCTTTCTGGAGTTATTTCTCCACTCTTCTCCAGTAGCATATTGGGCACCTCCCGACCTGGGGAGTTCATCTTTCAGTGTCCTATCTTTTTGCCTTTTCATACCGTTCATGGGGTTCTCAAGGCAAGAATACTGAAGTGGTTTGCCATTCCCTTATCCAGTGGACTACATTTTGCCAGAGCCCTCACCATGACCCATCTGTCTTGGGTGGCCCTACACGTCATGGCTCATAGTTTCATTGAGTACGACAAGGCTGTGGCCCATGTGATCAGTTTGGTTAGTTCCCTGTGAGTGTGGTTTTCATTCTGTCTGCCCTCTGATGAATAAGGATAAGAGGCTTATAAAAGCTTCCTGATGGGACAGACTGACTGTGGGGGAAACTGGGTCTTGTTCTGATGGGCAGAACCATGCTCAGTAAATGTTTAATCCAATTTGCTATTGATGGGAGGGGCTGTGTTCCCTCCCTGTTGTTTGACCAGAGGCCAAACTATGGTGGAGGTAATGAAGATAATGGCAACCTCCTTCAAAAGGTCCCTTGCAGGCACTGCTGCCCTCAATACCCCCGACTCTTCAGTAGGCCCCCATTGACGCACACCTCTGCTGGAGACTCCTGGACACTCACGGGCAAGTCTGGGTTAGCATCTTGTGGGGTCGCTGCACCTTTTTCCTGAGTCCCGGTGCGCACAAGGTCCTGTTTGTGCCCCCCAAGAGTCTCTTTCCCAGTCCTGTGTAACTTCTGGCGGCTTTGGTGGGGTTAATGGCGACCTCCTCCAAGAGGGCTTCTGCCGCACCCAGGTCTACTGAACCCAGAGCCCCTGCCCCTGCGGCAGGCCACTGCTGACCCGTCCCTCTGCAAGAGACGCTCACACACAGCTCCGGCTCAGTCTCTGTGGGGTCTCTGGGTCCTGGTGTGCACAAGGTCTGAGCCCTCCAAGCGTCTCTGGCAGGTATGGGGTTTGATTCTAAGTGCGATTTCCCCTCTCCTACTGTCTTGCTGGGGCTTCTCCTTTGCCCTTGTTCGTGGGGTAACCATTTTTGGTGGGATCCAACATTTTCCTGTCGACAGTTGTTCAGAAGCAACTTGTAATTTTGGAGTTCTCACAGGAGAATATGGAGGCACGTCCCTCTACTCCGCACCTTGTATGTATGTACATGCCATGTAGGGCCACCCAAGATGGACGGGTCATGGCGGAGAGTTCGGAAGACATGTGGTCCACTGGAAAGGCAATGGCAAACCACTTTTGTGTTCTTGCCTTGACAACCCCATGAACAGGATGAAAAGGCAAAAAGACAGGACACTGAAAGATGAACTCCCCGGGTCGGTAGGTGCCCAGTATGCTACTGAAGATCAGTGGAGAAATAACTCCAGAAAGAATGAAGAGACAGAGCCAAAGCGAAGACAATACCCAGTTGTGGATATGACTGGTGATAGAAGTCAAGTTCAATGCTGAAAAAAAGCAATATTGCATAGGAACGTGGAATGTTAGGTCCGTGAATCAAGGTAAATTAGAAGTGGTCAAACGGGAGATGGAAGAGTGAACATCGACATTTAAGGAATCAGGGAAGTAAAGCGGAATGGAACGGGCGAATTTAATTCAGATGACCATTATATCTACTAGTGTGGGCAAGAATCCATTAGAAGAAATGCAGTAGCCCTCATAGTCAGCAAGAGTCTGAAATGCAATACTTGGGTGCCATCTCAAAAATGAACAATTGATCTCTGTTCATTTCCAAGGCAAGCCATTCAATATCACAGTAATCCAAGTCTATGCCCCAACCAGGAATGCTCAAGAAGCTGAAGTTGAATGCTTCTGTGAAGACCTACAAGAGCTTCTAGAACTAACACCCTAAAACGATGTCCTTTTCACCATAGGGGGCTGGAATGCAAACGTACGAAATCAAGAGATACCTGGAATAACAGGAAAGCTTGGCCTTGGAGTACAAAATGAAGCAGGCTGACAGTTTTGCCAAGAGAATGTACTGGT